>NW_028188971.1:0-600000 GCF_054131305.1 Coturnix japonica
GTGACGTCACTAAACCCGGAAGTGAGGTCACCACACCCGGAAGTGAGGTCAGAAAACCCGGAAGTGAGGTCACCACATCCGGAAGTGACGTCACTAAACCCGGAAGTGACGTCACTAAACCTGGAAGTAAGGTCACCACACCCGGAAGTGAGGTCAGCAAACCCGGAAGTGAGTTCACCACACCCGGAAGTGAGGTCAGCAAACCCGGAAGTGAGGTCACCACACCCGGAAGTGAGGTCACCAAACCCGGAAGTGCCGTCACTAAACCCGGAAGTGAGGTCACCACACCCGGAAGTGAGGTCAGCATACCCGGAAGTTAGGTAAGCAGACCAGGAAAGTTAGGTCTGCTAATTCGGAACTCAGGTCAGCAAACCCAGAAGTGACTTCAGCAGACCCGGAAGTGACGTCACTAAACTCGGAAGTGAGGTCACCACACCAGGATGTGAGGTCAGCAAACCCGGAAGTGAGGTCAGCAAACCCGGAAGTGAGGTCACCACACCCGGAAGTGAGGACACCAAACCCGGAAGTGACGTCACTAAACCCGGAAGTGAGGTCAGCAAACCCGGAAGTGAGGTCACCACACCCGGAAGTGAGGTCACCAAACCCGGAAGTGACGTCACTAAACCCGGAAGTGAGGTCACCACACCCAGAAGTGAGGTCACCAAACCCGGAAGTGACGTCACTAAACCCGGAAGTGAGGTCACCATACCCGGAAGTGACGTCACCACACCCGGAAGTGAGGTCACCACACCCGGAAGTGAGGTCACCAAACCCGGAAGTGACGTCACTAAACCCGGAAGTGAGGTCAGCAAACCCGGAAGTGAGGTCAGCAAACCCGGAAGTGAGGTCACCAAACCCGGAAGTGACGTCACTAAACCCGGAAGTGAGGTCACCACACCCAGAAGTTAGGTCACCAAACCCGGAAGTGACGTCACTAAACCCGGAAGTGAGGTCACCATACCCGGAAGTGACGTCACCACACCCGGAAGTGAGGTCACCACACCCGGAATTGAGGTCACCAAACCCGGAAGTGACGTCACTAAACCCGGAAGTGAGGTCAGCAAACCCGGAAGTGAGGTCAGCAAACCCGGAAGTGAGGTCCCCACACCCGGAAGTGAGGTCAGCAAACCCGGAAGTGACGTCACCACACCCGGAAGTGAGGTCACAACACCCGGAAGTGAGGTAAGCAGACCAGGAAAGTGAGGTCTGCTAATTCGGAAATCAGGTCTGCAAACCCAGAAGTGACTTCAGCAGACCCAGAAGTGACTTCAGCAAACCCGGAAGTGAGGTCAGCAAACCCGGAAGTGAGGTCAGCAAACCCGGAAGTGAGGTCACCAAACCCGGAAGTGACGTCACCAAACCCGGAAGTGACGTCACTAAACCCGGAAGTGAGGTCACCACACCCGGAAGTGAGGTCACCAAACCCGGAAGTGACGTCACTAAACCCGGAAGTGAGGTCACCACACCCGGAAGTGAGGTCACCAAACCCGGAAGTGAGGTCACCAAACCCGGAAGTGACGACACCACACCCGGAAGTGAGGTCACCACACCCGGAAGTGAGGTCACCAAAGCGGAAGTGACGTCACCAAACCCGGAAGTGACGTCACTAAACCCGGAAGTGACGTCAGCAAACCCGGAAGTGAGGTCAGCAAACCCGGAAGTGAGGTCACCACACCCGGAAGTGAGGTCTCCAAACCCGGAAGTGACGTCACTAAACCCGGAAGTGAGGTCACCACACCCGGAAGTGAGGTCACCAAACCCGGATGTGACGTCACCAAACCCGGAAGTGACGTCACTAAACCCGGAAGTGAGGTCACCACACCCGGAAGTGAGGTCAGCAAACCCGGAAGTGACGTCACTAAACCCGGAAGTGAGGTCACCAAACCCGGAAGTGACGTCACTAAACCCGGAAGTGAGGTCACCACACCTGGAAGTAAGGTCACCAAACCCGGATGTGACGTCACTAAACCCGGAAGTGAGGTCAGCATACCCGGAAGTTAGGTAAGCAGACCAGGAAAGTTAGGTCTGCTAATTCGGAACTCAGGTCAGCAAACCCAGAAGTGACTTCAGCAGACCCGGAAGTGACGTCACTAAACTCGGAAGTGAGGTCACCACACCAGGATGTGAGGTCAGCAAACCCGGAAGTGAGGTCAGCAAACCCGGAAGTGAGGTCACCACACCCGGAAGTGAGGTCAGCAAACCCGGAAGTGAGTTCACCACACCCGGAAGTGAGGTCAGCAAACCCGGAAGTGAGGTCACCAGACCCGGAAGTGAGGTCACCAAACCCGGAAGTGACGTCACTAAACCCGGAAGTGAGGTCACCACACCCAGAAGTGAGGTCACCAAACCCGGAAGTGACGTCACTAAACCCGGAAGTGAGGTCACCATACCCGGAAGTGACGTCACCACACCCGGAAGTGAGGTCACCACACCCGGAAGTGAGGTCACCAAACCCGGAAGTGACGTCACTAAACCCGGAAGTGAGGTCAGCAAACCCGGAAGTTTGGTCAGCAAACCCGGAAGTGACGTCACCACACCCGGAAGTGAGGTCACCAAACCCGGAAGTGACGTCACTAAACCTGGAAGTGAGGTCAGCATACCCGGAAGTGAGGTAAGCAGACCAGGAAAGTGAGGTCTGCTAATTCGGAACTCAGGTCAGCAAACCCAGAAGTGACTTCAGCAGACCCAGAAGTGACTTCAGCAAACCAGGAAGTGAGGTCAGCATACCCGGAAGTGAGGTCACCACACCCGGAAGTGAGGTCACCACACCCGGAAGTGACGTCACTAAACCTGGAAGTGAGGTCACCACACCCGGAAGTGAGGTCAGCAAACCCGGAAGTGAGTTCACCACACCCGGAAGTGAGGTCAGCAAACCCGGAAGTGAGGTCACCACACCCGGAAGTGAGGTCACCAAACCCGGAAGTGCCGTCACTAAACCCGGAAGTGAGGTCACCACACCCGGAAGTGAGGTCAGCAAACCCGGAAGTGACGTCACTAAACCCGGAAGTGAGGTCAGCAAACCCGGAAGTGACGTCACTAAACCCGGAAGTGAGGTCACCACGCCCGGAAGTCAGGTCACCAAACCCGGAAGTGACGTCACTAAACCCGGAAGTGACGTCACTAAACCTGGAAGTAAGGTCACCACACCCGGAAGTGAGGTCAGCAAACCCGGAAGTGAGTTCACCACACCCGGAAGTGAGGTCAGCAAACCCGGAAGTGAGGTCACCACACCCGGAAGTGAGGTCACCAAACCCGGAAGTGCCGTCACTAAACCCGGAAGTGAGGTCACCACACCCGGAAGTGAGGTCACCAAACCCGGAAGTGACGTCACCAAACCCGGAAGTGACGTCACTAAACCCGGAAGTGACGTCAGCAAACCCGGAAGTGAGGTCAGCAAACCCGGAAGTGAGGTCAGCAAACCCGGAAGTGAGGTAAGCAGACCAGGAAAGTGAGGTCACCACACCCGGAAGTGAGGTCACCAAACCCGGAAGTGAGGTCAGCAAACCCAGAAGTGAGGTCACCACACCCGGAAGTGAGGTCAGCATACCCGGAAGTTAGGTAAGCAGACCAGGAAAGTGAGGTCTGCTAATTCGGAACTCAGGTCAGCAAACCCAGAAGTGACTTCAGCAAACCCGGAAGTGACGTCACTAAACTCGGAAGTGAGGTCACCACACCCGGAAGTGAGGTCAGCAAACCCGGAAGTGAGGTAAGCAGACCAGGAAAGTGAGGTCTGCTAATTCGGAACTCAGGTCAGTAAACCCAGAAGTGACTTCAGCAGACCCAGAAGTGACTTCTGCAAACCCGGAAGTGAGGTCAGAAAACCCGGAAGGGAGGTCAGCAAACCCGGAAGTGAGGTCACCACACCTGGAAGTGAGGTCACCAAACCCGGAAGTGAGGTCACCACACCCGGAAGTTAGGTCAGAAAAACCCGGAAGTGAGGTCACCACATCCGGAAGTGAGGTCACCAAACTTGGAAGTGACATCACTAAACCCGGAAGTGAGGTCACCACACCCGGAAGTAAGGTCAGCAAACCCAGAAGTGAGGTCACCACACCCGGAAGTGAGGTCACCAAACCCGGAAGTGACGTCACTAAACCCGGAAGTGAGGTCAACACACCCGGAAGTGACGTCACTAAACCCGGAAGTGAGGTCAGCAAACCCGGAAGTGAGGTCTCCACACCCGGAAGTGAGGTCACCAAACCCGGAAGTGACGTCACTAAACCCGGAAGTGAGGTCAGCAAACCCGGAAGTGAGGTCACCACACCCGGAAGTGAGGTCACCAAACCCGGAAGTGATGTCACTAAACCCGGAAGTGAGGTCAACACACCCGGAAGTGACGTCACTAAACCCGGAAGTGAGGTCAGGAAACCCGGAAGTGAGGTCTCCACACCCGGAAGTGAGGTCACCAAACCCGTAAGTGACGTCACTAAACCCGGAAGTGAGGTCAGCGAACCCGGAAGTGAGGTCACCACACCCGGAAGTGAGGTCACCAAACCCGGAAGTGACGTCACTAAACCCGGAAGTGAGGTCAGCAAACCCGGAAGTGAGGTCACCAAACCCGGAAGTCACGTCACTAAACCCGGAAGTGAGGTCACCACACCCGGAAGTGAGGTCACCAAACCCGGAAGTGACGTCACGAAACCCGGAAGTGAGGTCAGCAAACTCGGAAGTGATGTCACTAAACCCGGAAGTGAGGTCACCACACCCGGAAGTGAGGTCAGCAAGCCCGGAAGTGAGGTCAGCAAACCCGGAAGTGAGGTCACGACACCCGGAAGTGAGGTCACCACACCCGGAAGTGAGGTCAGCAAACCCGGAAGTGAGGTCACCACACCCGGAAGTAAGGTCAGCAAACCCGGAAGTGACATCACTAAACCCGGAAGTGAGGTCACCACACCCGGAAGTGAGGTCAGCAAACCCGGAATTGATGTCAGCAAACCCGGAAGTGAGGTCACCACACCCGGAAGTGAGGTCCTCAAACCAGGATGTGACGTCACTAAACCCGGAAGTGAGGTCAGCAAACCCGGAAGTGACGTCACCACACCCGGAAGTGAGGTCACCACACCCGGAAGTGAGGTCACCAAACCCGGAAGTGACATCACTAAACCCGGAAGTGACGTCAGCAAACCCGGAAGTGAGGTCAGCAAACCCGGAAGTGAGGTCACCACACCCGGAAGTGAGGTCACCAAACCCGGAAGTGACGTCACTAAACCCGGAAGTGAGGTCACCACACCCGGAAGTGAGGTAAGCAGACCAGGAAAGTGAGGTCTGCTAATTCGGAACTCAGGTCAGCAAACCCAGAAGTGACTTCAGCAGACCCAGAAGTGACTTCAGCAAACCAGGAAGTGAGGTCAGCATACCCGGAAGTGAGGTCACCACACCCGGAAGTGAGGTCACCACACCCGGAAGTGACGTCACTAAACCCGGAAGTGAGGTCACCACACCCGGAAGTGAGGTCACCACACCCGGAAGTGAGGTCACCACACCCGGAAGTGAGGTCAGCATACCCGGAAGTGAGGTCACCAAACCCGGAAGTGAGGTCACCAAACCCGGAAGTGACGTCACTAAACCCGGAAGTGAGGTCAGCAAACCCGGAAGTGACGTCACTAAACCCGGAAGAGAGGTCAGCATACCCGGAAGTGAGGTCAGCAGACCAGGAAAGTGAGGTCTGCTAATTCGGAACTCAGGTCAGTAAACCCAGAAGTGACTTCAGCAGACCCAGAAGTGACTTCTGCAAACCCGGAAGTGAGGTCAGAAAACCCGGAAGGGAGGTCAGCAAACCCGGAAGTGAGGTCACCACACCTGGAAGTGAGGTCACCACACCCGGAAGTGAGGTCACCACACCCGGAAGTGAGGTCAGAAAACCCGGAAGTGAGGTCACCACATCCGGAAGTGAGGTCACCAAACTTGGAAGTGACATCACTAAACCCGGAAGTGAGGTCACCACACCCGGAAGTAAGGTCAGCAAACCCGGAAGTGACGTCACTAAACCCGGAAGTGAGGTCAGCAAACCCGGAAGTGAGGTCAGCAAACCCAGAAGTGAGGTCACCACACCCGGAAGTGAGGTCACCAAACCCGGAAGTGACGTCACTAAACCCGGAAGTGATGTCAACACACCCGGAAGTGACGTCACTAAACCCGGAAGTGAGGTCAGCAAACCCAGAAGTGACTTCAGCAGACCCAGAAGTGACTTCAGCAAACCCGGAAGTGAGGTCAGCATACCCGGAAGTGAGGTCACCACACCTGGAAGTGAGGTCACCACACCCGGAAGTGATGTCACTAAACCTGGAAGTGAGGTCACCACACCCGGAAGTGAGGTCAGCAAACCCGGAAGTGAGTTCACCACACCCGGAAGTGAGGTCAGCAAACCCGGAAGTGAGGTCACCACACCCGGAAGTGAGGTCACCACACCCGGAAGTGAGGTCAGCAAACCCGGAAGTGAGGTCACCAAACCCGGAAGTGAGGTCACCAAACCCGGAAGTGACGTCACTAAACCCGGAAGTGAGGTCACCAAACCCGGAAGTGAGGTCACCACACCCGGAAGTGAGGTCACCACACCCGGAAGTGAGGTCAGCATACCCGGAAGTGAGGTCACCAAACCCGGAAGTGAGGTCACCAAACCCGGAAGTGACGTCACTAAACCCGGAAGTGAGGTCACCACACCCGGAAGTGAGGTCACCAAACCCGGAAGTGACGTCACCAAACCCGGAAGTGACGTCACTAAACCCGGAAGTGACGTCAGCAAACCCGGAAGTGAGGTCAGCAAACCCGGAAGTGAGGTCACCACACCCGGAAGAGAGGTCAGCATACCCAGAAGTGAGGTCAGCAGACCAGGAAAGTGAGGTCTGCTAATTCGGAACTCAGGTCAGTAAACCCAGAAGTGACTTCAGCAGACCCAGAAGTGACTTCTGCAAACCCGGAAGTGAGGTCAGAAAACCCGGAAGGGAGGTCAGCAAACCCGGAAGTGAGGTCACCACACCTGGAAGTGAGGTCACCACACCCGGAAGTGAGGTCACCACACCCGGAAGTGAGGTCAGAAAACCCGGAAGTGAGGTCACCACATCCGGAAGTGAGGTCACCAAACTTGGAAGTGACATCACTAAACCCGGAAGTGAGGTCACCACACCCGGAAGTAAGGTCAGCAAACCCGGAAGTGACGTCACTAAACCCGGAAGTGAGGTCAGCAAACCCGGAAGTGAGGTCAGCAAACCCAGAAGTGAGGTCACCACACCCGGAAGTGAGGTCAACACACCCGGAAGTGACGTCACTAAACCCGGAAGTGAGGTCAGCAAACCCAGAAGTGACTTCAGCAGACCCAGAAGTGACTTCAGCAAACCCGGAAGTGAGGTCAGCATACCCGGAAGTGAGGTCACCACACCTGGAAGTGAGGTCACCACACCCGGAAGTGATGTCACTAAACCTGGAAGTGAGGTCACCACACCCGGAAGTGAGGTCAGCAAACCCGGAAGTGAGTTCACCACACCCGGAAGTGAGGTCAGCAAACCCGGAAGTGAGGTCACCACACCCGGAAGTGAGGTCACCACACCCGGAAGTGAGGTCAACAAACCCGGAAGTGAGGTCACCAAACCCGGAAGTGAGGTCACCAAACCCGGAAGTGACGTCACTAAACCCGGAAGTGAGGTCACCAAACCCGGAAGTGAGGTCACCACACCCGGAAGTGAGGTCACCACACCCGGAAGTGAGGTCAGCATACCCGGAAGTGAGGTCACCAAACCCGGAAGTGAGGTCACCAAACCCGGAAGTGACGTCACTAAACCCGGAAGTGAGGTCAGCAAACCCGGAAGTGAGGTCACCAAACCCGGAAGTGACGTCACCAAACCCGGAAGTGACGTCACTAAACCCGGAAGTGACGTCAGCAAACCCGGAAGTGAGGTCAGCAAACCCGGAAGTGAGGTCACCACACCCGGAAGTGAGGTCACCAAACCCGGAAGTGAGGTCACCACACCCGGAAGTGAGGTCACCAAACCCGGATGTGACGTCACCAAACCCGGAAGTGACGTCACTAAACCCGGAAGTGAGGTCACCACACCCGGAAGTGAGGTCAGAAAACCCGGAAGTGAGGTCACCACATCCGGAAGTGACGTCACTAAACCCGGAAGTGACGTCACTAAACCTGGAAGTAAGGTCACCACACCCGGAAGTGAGGTCAGCAAACCCGGAAGTGAGTTCACCACACCCGGAAGTGAGGTCAGCAAACCCGGAAGTGAGGTCACCACACCCGGAAGTGAGGTCACCAAACCCGGAAGTGCCGTCACTAAACCCGGAAGTGAGGTCACCACACCCGGAAGTGAGGTCAGCATACCCGGAAGTTAGGTAAGCAGACCAGGAAAGTTAGGTCTGCTAATTCGGAACTCAGGTCAGCAAACCCAGAAGTGACTTCAGCAGACCCGGAAGTGACGTCACTAAACTCGGAAGTGAGGTCACCACACCAGGATGTGAGGTCAGCAAACCCGGAAGTGAGGTCAGCAAACCCGGAAGTGAGGTCACCACACCCGGAAGTGAGGACACCAAACCCGGAAGTGACGTCACTAAACCCGGAAGTGAGGTCAGCAAACCCGGAAGTGAGGTCACCACACCCGGAAGTGAGGTCACCAAACCCGGAAGTGACGTCACTAAACCCGGAAGTGAGGTCACCACACCCAGAAGTGAGGTCACCAAACCCGGAAGTGACGTCACTAAACCCGGAAGTGAGGTCACCATACCCGGAAGTGACGTCACCACACCCGGAAGTGAGGTCACCACACCCGGAAGTGAGGTCACCAAACCCGGAAGTGACGTCACTAAACCCGGAAGTGAGGTCAGCAAACCCGGAAGTGAGGTCAGCAAACCCGGAAGTGAGGTCACCAAACCCGGAAGTGACGTCACTAAACCCGGAAGTGAGGTCACCACACCCAGAAGTTAGGTCACCAAACCCGGAAGTGACGTCACTAAACCCGGAAGTGAGGTCACCATACCCGGAAGTGACGTCACCACACCCGGAAGTGAGGTCACCACACCCGGAATTGAGGTCACCAAACCCGGAAGTGACGTCACTAAACCCGGAAGTGAGGTCAGCAAACCCGGAAGTGAGGTCAGCAAACCCGGAAGTGAGGTCCCCACACCCGGAAGTGAGGTCAGCAAACCCGGAAGTGACGTCACCACACCCGGAAGTGAGGTCACAACACCCGGAAGTGAGGTAAGCAGACCAGGAAAGTGAGGTCTGCTAATTCGGAAATCAGGTCTGCAAACCCAGAAGTGACTTCAGCAGACCCAGAAGTGACTTCAGCAAACCCGGAAGTGAGGTCAGCAAACCCGGAAGTGAGGTCAGCAAACCCGGAAGTGAGGTCACCAAACCCGGAAGTGACGTCACCAAACCCGGAAGTGACGTCACTAAACCCGGAAGTGAGGTCACCACACCCGGAAGTGAGGTCACCAAACCCGGAAGTGACGTCACTAAACCCGGAAGTGAGGTCACCACACCCGGAAGTGAGGTCACCAAACCCGGAAGTGAGGTCACCAAACCCGGAAGTGACGACACCACACCCGGAAGTGAGGTCACCACACCCGGAAGTGAGGTCACCAAAGCGGAAGTGACGTCACCAAACCCGGAAGTGACGTCACTAAACCCGGAAGTGACGTCAGCAAACCCGGAAGTGAGGTCAGCAAACCCGGAAGTGAGGTCACCACACCCGGAAGTGAGGTCTCCAAACCCGGAAGTGACGTCACTAAACCCGGAAGTGAGGTCACCACACCCGGAAGTGAGGTCACCAAACCCGGATGTGACGTCACCAAACCCGGAAGTGACGTCACTAAACCCGGAAGTGAGGTCACCACACCCGGAAGTGAGGTCAGCAAACCCGGAACTGACGTCACTAAACCCGGAAGTGAGGTCACCAAACCCGGAAGTGACGTCACTAAACCCGGAAGTGAGGTCACCACACCTGGAAGTAAGGTCACCAAACCCGGATGTGACGTCACTAAACCCGGAAGTGAGGTCAGCATACCCGGAAGTTAGGTAAGCAGACCAGGAAAGTTAGGTCTGCTAATTCGGAACTCAGGTCAGCAAACCCAGAAGTGACTTCAGCAGACCCGGAAGTGACGTCACTAAACTCGGAAGTGAGGTCACCACACCAGGATGTGAGGTCAGCAAACCCGGAAGTGAGGTCAGCAAACCCGGAAGTGAGGTCACCACACCCGGAAGTGAGGTCAGCAAACCCGGAAGTGAGTTCACCACACCCGGAAGTGAGGTCAGCAAACCCGGAAGTGAGGTCACCAGACCCGGAAGTGAGGTCACCAAACCCGGAAGTGACGTCACTAAACCCGGAAGTGAGGTCACCACACCCAGAAGTGAGGTCACCAAACCCGGAAGTGACGTCACTAAACCCGGAAGTGAGGTCACCATACCCGGAAGTGACGTCACCACACCCGGAAGTGAGGTCACCACACCCGGAAGTGAGGTCACCAAACCCGGAAGTGACGTCACTAAACCCGGAAGTGAGGTCAGCAAACCCGGAAGTTTGGTCAGCAAACCCGGAAGTGACGTCACCACACCCGGAAGTGAGGTCACCAAACCCGGAAGTGACGTCACTAAACCTGGAAGTGAGGTCAGCATACCCGGAAGTGAGGTAAGCAGACCAGGAAAGTGAGGTCTGCTAATTCGGAACTCAGGTCAGCAAACCCAGAAGTGACTTCAGCAGACCCAGAAGTGACTTCAGCAAACCAGGAAGTGAGGTCAGCATACCCGGAAGTGAGGTCACCACACCCGGAAGTGAGGTCACCACACCCGGAAGTGACGTCACTAAACCTGGAAGTGAGGTCACCACACCCGGAAGTGAGGTCAGCAAACCCGGAAGTGAGTTCACCACACCCGGAAGTGAGGTCAGCAAACCCGGAAGTGAGGTCACCACACCCGGAAGTGAGGTCACCAAACCCGGAAGTGCCGTCACTAAACCCGGAAGTGAGGTCACCACACCCGGAAGTGAGGTCAGCAAACCCGGAAGTGACGTCACTAAACCCGGAAGTGAGGTCAGCAAACCCGGAAGTGACGTCACTAAACCCGGAAGTGAGGTCACCACGCCCGGAAGTCAGGTCACCAAACCCGGAAGTGACGTCACTAAACCCGGAAGTGACGTCACTAAACCTGGAAGTAAGGTCACCACACCCGGAAGTGAGGTCAGCAAACCCGGAAGTGAGTTCACCACACCCGGAAGTGAGGTCAGCAAACCCGGAAGTGAGGTCACCACACCCGGAAGTGAGGTCACCAAACCCGGAAGTGCCGTCACTAAACCCGGAAGTGAGGTCACCACACCCGGAAGTGAGGTCACCAAACCCGGAAGTGACGTCACCAAACCCGGAAGTGACGTCACTAAACCCGGAAGTGACGTCAGCAAACCCGGAAGTGAGGTCAGCAAACCCGGAAGTGAGGTCAGCAAACCCGGAAGTGAGGTAAGCAGACCAGGAAAGTGAGGTCACCACACCCGGAAGTGAGGTCACCAAACCCGGAAGTGAGGTCAGCAAACCCAGAAGTGAGGTCACCACACCCGGAAGTGAGGTCAGCATACCCGGAAGTTAGGTAAGCAGACCAGGAAAGTGAGGTCTGCTAATTCGGAACTCAGGTCAGCAAACCCAGAAGTGACTTCAGCAAACCCGGAAGTGACGTCACTAAACTCGGAAGTGAGGTCACCACACCCGGAAGTGAGGTCAGCAAACCCGGAAGTGACGTCACTAAACCCGGAAGAGAGGTCAGCATACCCGGAAGTGAGGTAAGCAGACCAGGAAAGTGAGGTCTGCTAATTCGGAACTCAGGTCAGTAAACCCAGAAGTGACTTCAGCAGACCCAGAAGTGACTTCTGCAAACCCGGAAGTGAGGTCAGAAAACCCGGAAGGGAGGTCAGCAAACCCGGAAGTGAGGTCACCACACCTGGAAGTGAGGTCACCAAACCCGGAAGTGAGGTCACCACACCCGGAAGTTAGGTCAGAAAAACCCGGAAGTGAGGTCACCACATCCGGAAGTGAGGTCACCAAACTTGGAAGTGACATCACTAAACCCGGAAGTGAGGTCACCACACCCGGAAGTAAGGTCAGCAAACCCAGAAGTGAGGTCACCACACCCGGAAGTGAGGTCACCAAACCCGGAAGTGACGTCACTAAACCCGGAAGTGAGGTCAACACACCCGGAAGTGACGTCACTAAACCCGGAAGTGAGGTCAGCAAACCCGGAAGTGAGGTCTCCACACCCGGAAGTGAGGTCACCAAACCCGGAAGTGACGTCACTAAACCCGGAAGTGAGGTCAGCAAACCCGGAAGTGAGGTCACCACACCCGGAAGTGAGGTCACCAAACCCGGAAGTGACGTCACTAAACCCGGAAGTGAGGTCAACACACCCGGAAGTGACGTCACTAAACCCGGAAGTGAGGTCAGCAAACCCGGAAGTGAGGTCTCCACACCCGGAAGTGAGGTCACCAAACCCGTAAGTGACGTCACTACACCCGGAAGTGAGGTCAGCGAACCCGGAAGTGAGGTCACCACACCCGGAAGTGAGGTCACCAAACCCGGAAGTGACGTCACTAAACCCGGAAGTGAGGTCACCACACCCGGAAGTGAGGTCACCAAACCCGGAAGTCACGTCACTAAACCCGGAAGTGAGGTCACCACACCCGGAAGTGAGGTCACCAAACCCGGAAGTGACGTCACGAAACCCGGAAGTGAGGTCAGCAAACTCGGAAGTGACGTCACTAAACCCGGAAGTGAGGTCACCACACCCGGAAGTGAGGTCAGCAAGCCCGGAAGTGAGGTCAGCAAACCCGGAAGTGAGGTCACGACACCCGGAAGTGAGGTCACCACACCCGGAAGTGAGGTCAGCAAACCCGGAAGTGAGGTCACCACACCCGGAAGTAAGGTCAGCAAACCCGGAAGTGACATCACTAAACCCGGAAGTGAGGTCACCACACCCGGAAGTGAGGTCAGCAAACCCGGAATTGATGTCAGCAAACCCGGAAGTGAGGTCACCACACCCGGAAGTGAGGTCCTCAAACCAGGATGTGACGTCACTAAACCCGGAAGTGAGGTCAGCAAACCCGGAAGTGACGTCACCACACCCGGAAGTGAGGTCACCACACCCGGAAGTGAGGTCACCAAACCCGGAAGTGACATCACTAAACCCGGAAGTGACGTCAGCAAACCCGGAAGTGAGGTCAGCAAACCCGGAAGTGAGGTCACCACACCCGGAAGTGAGGTCACCAAACCCGGAAGTGACGTCACTAAACCCGGAAGTGAGGTCACCACACCCGGAAGTGAGGTAAGCAGACCAGGAAAGTGAGGTCTGCTAATTCGGAACTCAGGTCAGCAAACCCAGAAGTGACTTCAGCAGACCCAGAAGTGACTTCAGCAAACCAGGAAGTGAGGTCAGCATACCCGGAAGTGAGGTCACCACACCCGGAAGTGAGGTCACCACACCCGGAAGTGACGTCACTAAACCTGGAAGTGAGGTCACCACACCCGGAAGTGAGGTCAGCAAACCCGGAAGTGAGTTCACCACACCCGGAAGTGAGGTCAGCAAACCCGGAAGTGAGGTCACCACACCCGGAAGTGAGGTCACCAAACCCGGAAGTGCCGTCACTAAACCCGGAAGTGAGGTCACCACACCCGGAAGTGAGGTCAGCAAACCCGGAAGTGACGTCACTAAACCCGGAAGTGAGGTCAGCAAACCCGGAAGTGAGGTCACCAAACCCGGATGTGACGTCACCAAACCCGGAAGTCAGGTCACCAAACCCGGAAGTGAGGTCACCACACCCGGAAGTGAGGTCAGCAAACCCGGAAGTGACGTCACTAAACCCGGAAGTGAGGTCACCAAACCCGGAAGTGACGTCACTAAACCCGGAAGTGAGGTCACCACACCCGGAAGTAAGGTCACCAAACCCGGATGTGACGTCACTAAACCCGGAAGTGAGGTCAGCATACCCGGAAGTTAGGTAAGCAGACCAGGAAAGTTAGGTCTGCTAATTCGGAACTCAGGTCAGCAAACCCAGAAGTGACTTCAGCAGACCCGGAAGTGACGTCACTAAACTCGGAAGTGAGGTCACCACACCAGGATGTGAGGTCAGCAAACCCGGAAGTGAGGTCAGCAAACCCGGAAGTGAGGTCAGCAAACCCGGAAGTGAGGTCAGGAAACCCGGAAGTGAGGTCAGCAAACCCGGAAGTGAGGTCAGGAAACCCGGAAGTGAGGTCACCACAAGCGGAAGTGAGGTCACCAAACCCGGAAGTGACGTCACTAAACCCGGAAGTGAGGTCACCACACCCAGAAGTGAGGTCACCAAACCCGGAAGTGACGTCACTAAACCCGGAAGTGAGGTCACCATACCCGGAAGTGACGTCACCACACCCGGAAGTGAGGTCACCACACCCGGAATTGAGGTCACCAAACCCGGAAGTGACGTCACTAAACCCGGAAGTGACGTCACCACACCCGGAAGTGAGGTCACCACACCCGGAATTGAGGTCACCAAACCCGGATGTGACGTCACCAAACCCGGAAGTGACGTCACTAAACCCGGAAGTGAGGTCACCACACCCGGAAGTGAGGTCAGCAAACCCGGAAGTGACGTCACTAAACCCGGAAGTGAGGTCACCAAACCCGGAAGTGACGTCACTAAACCCGGAAGTGAGGTCACCACACCCGGAAGTAAGGTCACCAAACCCGGATGTGACGTCACTAAACCCGGAAGTGAGGTCAGCATACCCGGAAGTTAGGTAAGCAGACCAGGAAAGTTAGGTCTGCTAATTCGGAACTCAGGTCATCAAACCCAGAAGTGACTTCAGCAGACCCGGAAGTGACGTCACTAAACTCGGAAGTGAGGTCACCACACCAGGATGTGAGGTCAGCAAACCCGGAAGTGAGGTCAGCAAACCCGGAAGTGAGGTCACCACACCCGGAAGTGAGGACACCAAACCCGGAAGTGACGTCACTAAACCCGGAAGTGAGGTCAGCAAACCCGGAAGTGAGGTCACCACACCCGGAAGTGAGGTCACCAAACCCGGAAGTGACGTCACTAAACCCGGAAGTGAGGTCACCACACCCAGAAGTGAGGTCACCAAACCCGGAAGTGACGTCACTAAACCCGGAAGTGAGGTCACCATACCCGGAAGTGACGTCACCACACCCGGAAGTGAGGTCACCACACCCGGAAGTGAGGTCACCAAACCCGGAAGTGACGTCACTAAACCCGGAAGTGAGGTCAGCAAACCCGGAAGTTTGGTCAGCAAACCCGGAAGTGAGGTCACCACACCCGGAAGTGAGGTCACCAAACCCGGAAGTGACGTCACTAAACCCGGAAGTGAGGTCAGCATACCCGGAAGTGAGGTAAGCAGACCATGAAAGTGAGGTCTGCTAATTCGGAACTCAGGTCAGCAAACCCAGAAGTGACTTCAGCAGACCCAGAAGTGACTTCAGCAAACCAGGAAGTGAGGTCAGCATACCCGGAAGTGAGGTCACCACACCCGGAAGTGAGGTCACCACACCCGGAAGTGACGTCACTAAACCTTGAAGTGAGGTCACCACACCCGGAAGTGAGGTCAGCAAACCCGGAAGTGAGTTCACCACACCCGGAAGTGAGGTCAGCAAACCCGGAAGTGAGGTCACCACACCCGGAAGTGAGGTCACCAAACCCGGAAGTGACGTCACTAAACCCGGAAGTGAGGTCAGCAAACCCGGAAGTGACGTCACTAAACCCGGAAGTGAGGTCACCACGCCCGGAAGTCAGGTCACCAAACCCGGAAGTGACGTCACTAAACCCGGAAGTGACGTCACTAAACCTGGAAGTAAGGTCACCACACCCGGAAGTGAGGTCAGCAAACCCGGAAGTGAGTTCACCACACCCGGAAGTGAGGTCAGCAAACCCGGAAGTGAGGTCACCACACCCGGAAGTGAGGTCACCAAACCCGGAAGTGCCGTCACTAAACTCGGAAGTGAGGTCACCACACCCGGAAGTGAGGTCAGCAAACCCGGAAGTGACGTCACTAAACCCGGAAGAGAGGTCAGCATACCCGGAAGTGAGGTAAGCAGACCAGGAAAGTGAGGTCTGCTAATTCGGAACTCAGGTCTGCAAACCCAGAAGTGACTTCAGCAGACCCAGAAGTGACTTCAGCAAACCCGGAAGTGAGGTCAGCAAACCCGGAAGTGAGGTCAGCAAACCCGGAAGTGAGGTCACCAAACCCGGAAGTGACGTCACCAAACCCGGAAGTGACGTCACTAAACCCGGAAGTGAGGTCACCACACCCGGAAGTGAGGTCACCAAACCCGGAAGTGACGTCACTAAACCCGGAAGTGAGGTCACCACACCCGGAAGTGAGGTCACCAAACCCGGAAGTGAGGTCACCAAACCCGGAAGTGACGACACCACACCCGGAAGTGAGGTCACCACACCCGGAAGTGAGGTCACCAAAGCGGAAGTGACGTCACCAAACCCGGAAGTGACGTCACTAAACCCGGAAGTGACGTCAGCAAACCCGGAAGTGAGGTCAGCAAACCCGGAAGTGAGGTCACCACACCCGGAAGTGAGGTCTCCAAACCCGGAAGTGACGTCACTAAACCCGGAAGTGAGGTCACCACACCCGGAAGTGAGGTCACCAAACCCGGATGTGACGTCACCAAACCCGGAAGTGACGTCACTAAACCCGGAAGTGAGGTCACCACACCCGGAAGTGAGGTCAGCAAACCCGGAAGTGACGTCACTAAACCCGGAAGTGAGGTCACCAAACCCGGAAGTGACGTCACTAAACCCGGAAGTGAGGTCACCACACCTGGAAGTAAGGTCACCAAACCCGGATGTGACGTCACTAAACCCGGAAGTGAGGTCAGCATACCCGGAAGTTAGGTAAGCAGACCAGGAAAGTTAGGTCTGCTAATTCGGAACTCAGGTCAGCAAACCCAGAAGTGACTTCAGCAGACCCGGAAGTGACGTCACTAAACTCGGAAGTGAGGTCACCACACCAGGATGTGAGGTCAGCAAACCCGGAAGTGAGGTCAGCAAACCCGGAAGTGAGGTCACCACACCCGGAAGTGAGGTCAGCAAACCCGGAAGTGAGTTCACCACACCCGGAAGTGAGGTCAGCAAACCCGGAAGTGAGGTCACCAGACCCGGAAGTGAGGTCACCAAACCCGGAAGTGACGTCACTAAACCCGGAAGTGAGGTCACCACACCCAGAAGTGAGGTCACCAAACCCGGAAGTGACGTCACTAAACCCGGAAGTGAGGTCACCATACCCGGAAGTGACGTCACCACACCCGGAATTGAGGTCACCACACCCGGAAGTGAGGTCACCAAACCCGGAAGTGACGTCACTAAACCCGGAAGTGAGGTCAGCAAACCCGGAAGTTTGGTCAGCAAACCCGGAAGTGACGTCACCACACCCGGAAGTGAGGTCACCAAACCCGGAAGTGACGTCACTAAACCTGGAAGTGAGGTCAGCATACCCGGAAGTGAGGTAAGCAGACCAGGAAAGTGAGGTCTGCTAATTCGGAACTCAGGTCAGCAAACCCAGAAGTGACTTCAGCAGACCCAGAAGTGACTTCAGCAAACCAGGAAGTGAGGTCAGCATACCCGGAAGTGAGGTCACCACACCCGGAAGTGAGGTCACCACACCCGGAAGTGACGTCACTAAACCTGGAAGTGAGGTCACCACACCCGGAAGTGAGGTCAGCAAACCCGGAAGTGAGTTCACCACACCCGGAAGTGAGGTCAGCAAACCCGGAAGTGAGGTCACCACACCCGGAAGTGAGGTCACCAAACCCGGAAGTGCCGTCACTAAACCCGGAAGTGAGGTCACCACACCCGGAAGTGAGGTCAGCAAACCCGGAAGTGACGTCACTAAACCCGGAAGTGAGGTCAGCAAACCCGGAAGTGACGTCACTAAACCCGGAAGTGAGGTCACCACGCCCGGAAGTCAGGTCACCAAACCCGGAAGTGACGTCACTAAACCCGGAAGTGACGTCACTAAACCTGGAAGTAAGGTCACCACACCCGGAAGTGAGGTCAGCAAACCCGGAAGTGAGTTCACCACACCCGGAAGTGAGGTCAGCAAACCCGGAAGTGAGGTCACCACACCCGGAAGTGAGGTCACCAAACCCGGAAGTGCCGTCACTAAACCCGGAAGTGAGGTCACCACACCCGGAAGTGAGGTCACCAAACCCGGAAGTGACGTCACCAAACCCGGAAGTGACGTCACTAAACCCGGAAGTGACGTCAGCAAACCCGGAAGTGAGGTCAGCAAACCCGGAAGTGAGGTCAGCAAACCCGGAAGTGAGGTAAGCAGACCAGGAAAGTGAGGTCACCACACCCGGAAGTGAGGTCACCAAACCCGGAAGTGAGGTCAGCAAACCCAGAAGTGAGGTCACCACACCCGGAAGTGAGGTCAGCATACCCGGAAGTTAGGTAAGCAGACCAGGAAAGTGAGGTCTGCTAATTCGGAACTCAGGTCAGCAAACCCAGAAGTGACTTCAGCAAACCCGGAAGTGACGTCACTAAACTCGGAAGTGAGGTCACCACACCCGGAAGTGAGGTCAGCAAACCCGGAAGTGAGGTAAGCAGACCAGGAAAGTGAGGTCTGCTAATTCGGAACTCAGGTCAGTAAACCCAGAAGTGACTTCAGCAGACCCAGAAGTGACTTCTGCAAACCCGGAAGTGAGGTCAGAAAACCCGGAAGGGAGGTCAGCAAACCCGGAAGTGAGGTCACCACACCTGGAAGTGAGGTCACCAAACCCGGAAGTGAGGTCACCACACCCGGAAGTTAGGTCAGAAAAACCCGGAAGTGAGGTCACCACATCCGGAAGTGAGGTCACCAAACTTGGAAGTGACATCACTAAACCCGGAAGTGAGGTCACCACACCCGGAAGTAAGGTCAGCAAACCCAGAAGTGAGGTCACCACACCCGGAAGTGAGGTCACCAAACCCGGAAGTGACGTCACTAAACCCGGAAGTGAGGTCAACACACCCGGAAGTGACGTCACTAAACCCGGAAGTGAGGTCACCACACCCGGAAGTGAGGTCTCCACACCCGGAAGTGAGGTCACCAAACCCGGAAGTGACGTCACTAAACCCGGAAGTGAGGTCAGCAAACCCGGAAGTGAGGTCACCACACCCGGAAGTGAGGTCACCAAACCCGGAAGTGATGTCACTAAACCCGGAAGTGAGGTCAACACACCCGGAAGTGACGTCACTAAACCCGGAAGTGAGGTCAGCAAACCCGGAAGTGAGGTCTCCACACCCGGAAGTGAGGTCACCAAACCCGTAAGTGACGTCACTAAACCCGGAAGTGAGGTCAGCGAACCCGGAAGTGAGGTCACCACACCCGGAAGTGAGGTCACCAAACCCGGAAGTGACGTCACTAAACCCGGAAGTGAGGTCAGCAAACCCGGAAGTGAGGTCACCAAACCCGGAAGTCACGTCACTAAACCCGGAAGTGAGGTCACCACACCCGGAAGTGAGGTCACCAAACCCGGAAGTGACGTCACGAAACCCGGAAGTGAGGTCAGCAAACTCGGAAGTGATGTCACTAAACCCGGAAGTGAGGTCACCACACCCGGAAGTGAGGTCAGCAAGCCCGGAAGTGAGGTCAGCAAACCCGGAAGTGAGGTCACGACACCCGGAAGTGAGGTCACCACACCCGGAAGTGAGGTCAGCAAACCCGGAAGTGAGGTCACCACACCCGGAAGTAAGGTCAGCAAACCCGGAAGTGACATCACTAAACCCGGAAGTGAGGTCACCACACCCGGAAGTGAGGTCAGCAAACCCGGAATTGATGTCAGCAAACCCGGAAGTGAGGTCACCACACCCGGAAGTGAGGTCCTCAAACCAGGATGTGACGTCACTAAACCCGGAAGTGAGGTCAGCAAACCCGGAAGTGACGTCACCACACCCGGAAGTGAGGTCACCACACCCGGAAGTGAGGTCACCAAACCCGGAAGTGACATCACTAAACCCGGAAGTGACGTCAGCAAACCCGGAAGTGAGGTCAGCAAACCCGGAAGTGAGGTCACCACACCCGGAAGTGAGGTCACCAAACCCGGAAGTGACGTCACTAAACCCGGAAGTGAGGTCACCACACCCGGAAGTGAGGTAAGCAGACCAGGAAAGTGAGGTCTGCTAATTCGGAACTCAGGTCAGCAAACCCAGAAGTGACTTCAGCAGACCCAGAAGTGACTTCAGCAAACCAGGAAGTGAGGTCAGCATACCCGGAAGTGAGGTCACCACACCCGGAAGTGAGGTCACCACACCCGGAAGTGACGTCACTAAACCCGGAAGTGAGGTCACCACACCCGGAAGTGAGGTCACCACACCCGGAAGTGAGGTCACCACACCCGGAAGTGAGGTCAGCATACCCGGAAGTGAGGTCACCAAACCCGGAAGTGAGGTCACCAAACCCGGAAGTGACGTCACTAAACCCGGAAGTGAGGTCAGCAAACCCGGAAGTGACGTCACTAAACCCGGAAGAGAGGTCAGCATACCCGGAAGTGAGGTCAGCAGACCAGGAAAGTGAGGTCTGCTAATTCGGAACTCAGGTCAGTAAACCCAGAAGTGACTTCAGCAGACCCAGAAGTGACTTTTGCAAACCCGGAAGTGAGGTCAGAAAACCCGGAAGGGAGGTCAGCAAACCCGGAAGTGAGGTCACCACACCTGGAAGTGAGGTCACCACACCCGGAAGTGAGGTCACCACACCCGGAAGTGAGGTCAGAAAACCCGGAAGTGAGGTCACCACATCCGGAAGTGAGGTCACCAAACTTGGAAGTGACATCACTAAACCCGGAAGTGAGGTCACCACACCCGGAAGTAAGGTCAGCAAACCCGGAAGTGACGTCACTAAACCCGGAAGTGAGGTCAGCAAACCCGGAAGTGAGGTCAGCAAACCCAGAAGTGAGGTCACCACACCCGGAAGTGAGGTCACCAAACCCGGAAGTGACGTCACTAAACCCGGAAGTGATGTCAACACACCCGGAAGTGACGTCACTAAACCCGGAAGTGAGGTCAGCAAACCCAGAAGTGACTTCAGCAGACCCAGAAGTGACTTCAGCAAACCCGGAAGTGAGGTCAGCATACCCGGAAGTGAGGTCACCACACCTGGAAGTGAGGTCACCACACCCGGAAGTGATGTCACTAAACCTGGAAGTGAGGTCACCACACCCGGAAGTGAGGTCAGCAAACCCGGAAGTGAGTTCACCACACCCGGAAGTGAGGTCAGCAAACCCGGAAGTGAGGTCACCACACCCGGAAGTGAGGTCACCACACCCGGAAGTGAGGTCAGCAAACCCGGAAGTGAGGTCACCAAACCCGGAAGTGAGGTCACCAAACCCGGAAGTGACGTCACTAAACCCGGAAGTGAGGTCACCAAACCCGGAAGTGAGGTCACCACACCCGGAAGTGAGGTCACCACACCCGGAAGTGAGGTCAGCATACCCGGAAGTGAGGTCACCAAACCCGGAAGTGAGGTCACCAAACCCGGAAGTGACGTCACTAAACCCGGAAGTGAGGTCACCACACCCGGAAGTGAGGTCACAAAACCCGGAAGTGACGTCACCAAACCCGGAAGTGAGGTCAGCAAACCCGGAAGTGAGGTCACCACACCCGGAAGAGAGGTCAGCATACCCGGAAGTGAGGTCAGCAGACCAGGAAAGTGAGGTCTGCTAATTCGGAACTCAGGTCAGTAAACCCAGAAGTGACTTCAGCAGACCCAGAAGTGACTTCTGCAAACCCGGAAGTGAGGTCAGAAAACCCGGAAGGGAGGTCAGCAAACCCGGAAGTGAGGTCACCACACCTGGAAGTGAGGTCACCACACCCGGAAGTGAGGTCACCACACCCGGAAGTGAGGTCAGAAAACCCGGAAGTGAGGTCACCACATCCGGAAGTGAGGTCACCAAACTTGGAAGTGACATCACTAAACCCGGAAGTGAGGTCACCACACCCGGAAGTAAGGTCAGCAAACCCGGAAGTGACGTCACTAAACCCGGAAGTGAGGTCAGCAAACCCGGAAGTGAGGTCAGCAAACCCAGAAGTGAGGTCACCACACCCGGAAGTGAGGTCACCAAACCCGGAAGTGACGTCACTAAACCCGGAAGTGAGGTCAACACACCCGGAAGTGACGTCACTAAACCCGGAAGTGAGGTCAGCAAACCCAGAAGTGACTTCAGCAGACCCAGAAGTGACTTCAGCAAACCCGGAAGTGAGGTCAGCATACCCGGAAGTGAGGTCACCACACCTGGAAGTGAGGTCACCACACCCGGAAGTGATGTCACTAAACCTGGAAGTGAGGTCACCACACCCGGAAGTGAGGTCAGCAAACCCGGAAGTGAGTTCACCACACCCGGAAGTGAGGTCAGCAAACCCGGAAGTGAGGTCACCACACCCGGAAGTGAGGTCACCACACCCGGAAGTGAGGTCAACAAACCCGGAAGTGAGGTCACCAAACCCGGAAGTGAGGTCACCAAACCCGGAAGTGACGTCACTAAACCCGGAAGTGAGGTCACCAAACCCGGAAGTGAGGTCACCACACCCGGAAGTGAGGTCACCACACCCGGAAGTGAGGTCAGCATACCCGGAAGTGAGGTCACCAAACCCGGAAGTGAGGTCACCAAACCCGGAAGTGACGTCACTAAACCCGGAAGTGAGGTCAGCAAACCCGGAAGTGAGGTCACCAAACCCGGAAGTGACGTCACCAAACCCGGAAGTGACGTCACTAAACCCGGAAGTGACGTCAGCAAACCCGGAAGTGAGGTCAGCAAACCCGGAAGTGAGGTCACCACACCCGGAAGTGAGGTCACCAAACCCGGAAGTGAGGTCACCAAACCCGGAAGTGAGGTCACCACACCCGGAAGTGAGGTCACCAAACCCGGATGTGACGTCACCAAACCCGGAAGTGACGTCACTAAACCCGAAAGTGAGGTCACCACACCCGGAAGTGAGGTCAGAAAACCCGGAAGTGAGGTCACCACATCCGGAAGTGACGTCACTAAACCCGGAAGTGACGTCACTAAACCTGGAAGTAAGGTCACCACACCCGGAAGTGAGGTCAGCAAACCCGGAAGTGAGTTCACCACACCCGGAAGTGAGGTCAGCAAACCCGGAAGTGAGGTCACCACACCCGGAAGTGAGGTCACCAAACCCGGAAGTGCCGTCACTAAACCCGGAAGTGAGGTCACCACACCCGGAAGTGAGGTCAGCATACCCGGAAGTTAGGTAAGCAGACCAGGAAAGTTAGGTCTGCTAATTCGGAACTCAGGTCAGCAAACCCAGAAGTGACTTCAGCAGACCCGGAAGTGACGTCACTAAACTCGGAAGTGAGGTCACCACACCAGGATGTGAGGTCAGCAAACCCGGAAGTGAGGTCAGCAAACCCGGAAGTGAGGTCACCACACCCGGAAGTGAGGACACCAAACCCGGAAGTGACGTCACTAAACCCGGAAGTGAGGTCAGCAAACCCGGAAGTGAGGTCACCACACCCGGAAGTGAGGTCACCAAACCCGGAAGTGACGTCACTAAACCCGGAAGTGAGGTCACCACACCCAGAAGTGAGGTCACCAAACCCGGAAGTGACGTCACTAAACCCGGAAGTGAGGTCACCATACCCGGAAGTGACGTCACCACACCCGGAAGTGAGGTCACCACACCCGGAAGTGAGGTCACCAAACCCGGAAGTGACGTCACTAAACCCGGAAGTGAGGTCAGCAAACCCGGAAGTGAGGTCAGCAAACCCGGAAGTGAGGTCACCAAACCCGGAAGTGACGTCACTAAACCCGGAAGTGAGGTCACCACACCCAGAAGTTAGGTCACCAAACCCGGAAGTGACGTCACTAAACCCGGAAGTGAGGTCACCATACCCGGAAGTGACGTCACCACACCCGGAAGTGAGGTCACCACACCCGGAATTGAGGTCACCAAACCCGGAAGTGACGTCACTAAACCCGGAAGTGAGGTCAGCAAACCCGGAAGTGAGGTCAGCAAACCCGGAAGTGAGGTCCCCACACCCGGAAGTGAGGTCAGCAAACCCGGAAGTGACGTCACCACACCCGGAAGTGAGGTCACAACACCCGGAAGTGAGGTAAGCAGACCAGGAAAGTGAGGTCTGCTAATTCGGAAATCAGGTCTGCAAACCCAGAAGTGACTTCAGCAGACCCAGAAGTGACTTCAGCAAACCCGGAAGTGAGGTCAGCAAACCCGGAAGTGAGGTCAGCAAACCCGGAAGTGAGGTCACCAAACCCGGAAGTGACGTCACCAAACCCGGAAGTGACGTCACTAAACCCGGAAGTGAGGTCACCACACCCGGAAGTGAGGTCACCAAACCCGGAAGTGACGTCACTAAACCCGGAAGTGAGGTCACCACACCCGGAAGTGAGGTCACCAAACCCGGAAGTGAGGTCACCAAACCCGGAAGTGACGACACCACACCCGGAAGTGAGGTCACCACACCCGGAAGTGAGGTCACCAAAGCGGAAGTGACGTCACCAAACCCGGAAGTGACGTCACTAAACCCGGAAGTGACGTCAGCAAACCCGGAAGTGAGGTCAGCAAACCCGGAAGTGAGGTCACCACACCCGGAAGTGAGGTCTCCAAACCCGGAAGTGACGTCACTAAACCCGGAAGTGAGGTCACCACACCCGGAAGTGAGGTCACCAAACCCGGATGTGACGTCACCAAACCCGGAAGTGACGTCACTAAACCCGGAAGTGAGGTCACCACACCCGGAAGTGAGGTCAGCAAACCCGGAAGTGACGTCACTAAACCCGGAAGTGAGGTCACCAAACCCGGAAGTGACGTCACTAAACCCGGAAGTGAGGTCACCACACCTGGAAGTAAGGTCACCAAACCCGGATGTGACGTCACTAAACCCGGAAGTGAGGTCAGCATACCCGGAAGTTAGGTAAGCAGACCAGGAAAGTTAGGTCTGCTAATTCGGAACTCAGGTCAGCAAACCCAGAAGTGACTTCAGCAGACCCGGAAGTGACGTCACTAAACTCGGAAGTGAGGTCACCACACCAGGATGTGAGGTCAGCAAACCCGGAAGTGAGGTCAGCAAACCCGGAAGTGAGGTCACCACACCCGGAAGTGAGGTCAGCAAACCCGGAAGTGAGTTCACCACACCCGGAAGTGAGGTCAGCAAACCCGGAAGTGAGGTCACCAGACCCGGAAGTGAGGTCACCAAACCCGGAAGTGACGTCACTAAACCCGGAAGTGAGGTCACCACACCCAGAAGTGAGGTCACCAAACCCGGAAGTGACGTCACTAAACCCGGAAGTGAGGTCACCATACCCGGAAGTGACGTCACCACACCCGGAAGTGAGGTCACCACACCCGGAAGTGAGGTCACCAAACCCGGAAGTGACGTCACTAAACCCGGAAGTGAGGTCAGCAAACCCGGAAGTTTGGTCAGCAAACCCGGAAGTGACGTCACCACACCCGGAAGTGAGGTCACCAAACCCGGAAGTGACGTCACTAAACCTGGAAGTGAGGTCAGCATACCCGGAAGTGAGGTAAGCAGACCAGGAAAGTGAGGTCTGCTAATTCGGAACTCAGGTCAGCAAACCCAGAAGTGACTTCAGCAGACCCAGAAGTGACTTCAGCAAACCAGGAAGTGAGGTCAGCATACCCGGAAGTGAGGTCACCACACCCGGAAGTGAGGTCACCACACCCGGAAGTGACGTCACTAAACCTGGAAGTGAGGTCACCACACCCGGAAGTGAGGTCAGCAAACCCGGAAGTGAGTTCACCACACCCGGAAGTGAGGTCAGCAAACCCGGAAGTGAGGTCACCACACCCGGAAGTGAGGTCACCAAACCCGGAAGTGCCGTCACTAAACCCGGAAGTGAGGTCACCACACCCGGAAGTGAGGTCAGCAAACCCGGAAGTGACGTCACTAAACCCGGAAGTGAGGTCAGCAAACCCGGAAGTGACGTCACTAAACCCGGAAGTGAGGTCACCACGCCCGGAAGTCAGGTCACCAAACCCGGAAGTGACGTCACTAAACCCGGAAGTGACGTCACTAAACCTGGAAGTAAGGTCACCACACCCGGAAGTGAGGTCAGCAAACCCGGAAGTGAGTTCACCACACCCGGAAGTGAGGTCAGCAAACCCGGAAGTGAGGTCACCACACCCGGAAGTGAGGTCACCAAACCCGGAAGTGCCGTCACTAAACCCGGAAGTGAGGTCACCACACCCGGAAGTGAGGTCACCAAACCCGGAAGTGACGTCACCAAACCCGGAAGTGACGTCACTAAACCCGGAAGTGACGTCAGCAAACCCGGAAGTGAGGTCAGCAAACCCGGAAGTGAGGTCAGCAAACCCGGAAGTGAGGTAAGCAGACCAGGAAAGTGAGGTCACCACACCCGGAAGTGAGGTCACCAAACCCGGAAGTGAGGTCAGCAAACCCAGAAGTGAGGTCACCACACCCGGAAGTGAGGTCAGCATACCCGGAAGTTAGGTAAGCAGACCAGGAAAGTGAGGTCTGCTAATTCGGAACTCAGGTCAGCAAACCCAGAAGTGACTTCAGCAAACCCGGAAGTGACGTCACTAAACTCGGAAGTGAGGTCACCACACCCGGAAGTGAGGTCAGCAAACCCGGAAGTGACGTCACTAAACCCGGAAGAGAGGTCAGCATACCCGGAAGTGAGGTAAGCAGACCAGGAAAGTGAGGTCTGCTAATTCGGAACTCAGGTCAGTAAACCCAGAAGTGACTTCAGCAGACCCAGAAGTGACTTCTGCAAACCCGGAAGTGAGGTCAGAAAACCCGGAAGGGAGGTCAGCAAACCCGGAAGTGAGGTCACCACACCTGGAAGTGAGGTCACCAAACCCGGAAGTGAGGTCACCACACCCGGAAGTTAGGTCAGAAAAACCCGGAAGTGAGGTCACCACACCCGGAAGTAAGGTCAGCAAACCCAGAAGTGAGGTCACCACACCCGGAAGTGAGGTCACCAAACCCGGAAGTGACGTCACTAAACCCGGAAGTGAGGTCAACACACCCGGAAGTGACGTCACTAAACCCGGAAGTGAGGTCAGCAAACCCGGAAGTGAGGTCTCCACACCCGGAAGTGAGGTCACCAAACCCGGAAGTGACGTCACTAAACCCGGAAGTGAGGTCAGCAAACCCGGAAGTGAGGTCACCACACCCGGAAGTGAGGTCACCAAACCCGGAAGTGACGTCACTAAACCCGGAAGTGAGGTCAACACACCCGGAAGTGACGTCACTAAACCCGGAAGTGAGGTCAGCAAACCCGGAAGTGAGGTCTCCACACCCGGAAGTGAGGTCACCAAACCCGTAAGTGACGTCACTAAACCCGGAAGTGAGGTCAGCGAACCCGGAAGTGAGGTCACCACACCCGGAAGTGAGGTCACCAAACCCGGAAGTGACGTCACTAAACCCGGAAGTGAGGTCACCACACCCGGAAGTGAGGTCACCAAACCCGGAAGTCACGTCACTAAACCCGGAAGTGAGGTCACCACACCCGGAAGTGAGGTCACCAAACCCGGAAGTGACGTCACGAAACCCGGAAGTGAGGTCAGCAAACTCGGAAGTGACGTCACTAAACCCGGAAGTGAGGTCACCACACCCGGAAGTGAGGTCAGCAAGCCCGGAAGTGAGGTCAGCAAACCCGGAAGTGAGGTCACGACACCCGGAAGTGAGGTCACCACACCCGGAAGTGAGGTCAGCAAACCCGGAAGTGAGGTCACCACACCCGGAAGTAAGGTCAGCAAACCCGGAAGTGACATCACTAAACCCGGAAGTGAGGTCACCACACCCGGAAGTGAGGTCAGCAAACCCGGAATTGATGTCAGCAAACCCGGAAGTGAGGTCACCACACCCGGAAGTGAGGTCCTCAAACCAGGATGTGACGTCACTAAACCCGGAAGTGAGGTCAGCAAACCCGGAAGTGACGTCACCACACCCGGAAGTGAGGTCACCACACCCGGAAGTGAGGTCACCAAACCCGGAAGTGACATCACTAAACCCGGAAGTGACGTCAGCAAACCCGGAAGTGAGGTCAGCAAACCCGGAAGTGAGGTCACCACACCCGGAAGTGAGGTCACCAAACCCGGAAGTGACGTCACTAAACCCGGAAGTGAGGTCACCACACCCGGAAGTGAGGTAAGCAGACCAGGAAAGTGAGGTCTGCTAATTCGGAACTCAGGTCAGCAAACCCAGAAGTGACTTCAGCAGACCCAGAAGTGACTTCAGCAAACCAGGAAGTGAGGTCAGCATACCCGGAAGTGAGGTCACCACACCCGGAAGTGAGGTCACCACACCCGGAAGTGAGGTCAGCAAACCCGGAAGTGACGTCACTAAACCCGGAAGTGAGGTCACCAAACCCGGAAGTGACGTCACTAAACCCGGAAGTGAGGTCACCACACCCGGAAGTAAGGTCACCAAACCCGGATGTGACGTCACTAAACCCGGAAGTGAGGTCAGCATACCCGGAAGTTAGGTAAGCAGACCAGGAAAGTTAGGTCTGCTAATTCGGAACTCAGGTCAGCAAACCCAGAAGTGACTTCAGCAGACCCGGAAGTGACGTCACTAAACTCGGAAGTGAGGTCACCACACCAGGATGTGAGGTCAGCAAACCCGGAAGTGAGGTCAGCAAACCCGGAAGTGAGGTCAGCAAACCCGGAAGTGAGGTCAGGAAACCCGGAAGTGAGGTCAGCAAACCCGGAAGTGAGGTCAGGAAACCCGGAAGTGAGGTCACCACAAGCGGAAGTGAGGTCACCAAACCCGGAAGTGACGTCACTAAACCCGGAAGTGAGGTCACCACACCCAGAAGTGAGGTCACCAAACCCGGAAGTGACGTCACTAAACCCGGAAGTGAGGTCACCATACCCGGAAGTGACGTCACCACACCCGGAAGTGAGGTCACCACACCCGGAATTGAGGTCACCAAACCCGGAAGTGACGTCACTAAACCCGGAAGTGACGTCACCACACCCGGAAGTGAGGTCACCACACCCGGAATTGAGGTCACCAAACCCGGATGTGACGTCACCAAACCCGGAAGTGACGTCACTAAACCCGGAAGTGAGGTCACCACACCCGGAAGTGAGGTCAGCAAACCCGGAAGTGACGTCACTAAACCCGGAAGTGAGGTCACCAAACCCGGAAGTGACGTCACTAAACCCGGAAGTGAGGTCACCACACCCGGAAGTAAGGTCACCAAACCCGGATGTGACGTCACTAAACCCGGAAGTGAGGTCACCACACCCGGAAGTTAGGTCAGAAAAACCCGGAAGTGAGGTCACCACACCCGGAAGTAAGGTCAGCAAACCCAGAAGTGAGGTCACCACACCCGGAAGTGAGGTCACCAAACCCGGAAGTGACGTCACTAAACCCGGAAGTGAGGTCAACACACCCGGAAGTGACGTCACTAAACCCGGAAGTGAGGTCAGCAAACCCGGAAGTGAGGTCTCCACACCCGGAAGTGAGGTCACCAAACCCGGAAGTGACGTCACTAAACCCGGAAGTGAGGTCAGCAAACCCGGAAGTGAGGTCACCACACCCGGAAGTGAGGTCACCAAACCCGGAAGTGACGTCACTAAACCCGGAAGTGAGGTCAACACACCCGGAAGTGACGTCACTAAACCCGGAAGTGAGGTCAGCAAACCCGGAAGTGAGGTCTCCACACCCGGAAGTGAGGTCACCAAACCCGTAAGTGACGTCACTAAACCCGGAAGTGAGGTCAGCGAACCCGGAAGTGAGGTCACCACACCCGGAAGTGAGGTCACCAAACCCGGAAGTGACGTCACTAAACCCGGAAGTGAGGTCACCACACCCGGAAGTGAGGTCACCAAACCCGGAAGTCACGTCACTAAACCCGGAAGTGAGGTCACCACACCCGGAAGTGAGGTCACCAAACCCGGAAGTGACGTCACGAAACCCGGAAGTGAGGTCAGCAAACTCGGAAGTGACGTCACTAAACCCGGAAGTGAGGTCACCACACCCGGAAGTGAGGTCAGCAAGCCCGGAAGTGAGGTCAGCAAACCCGGAAGTGAGGTCACGACACCCGGAAGTGAGGTCACCACACCCGGAAGTGAGGTCAGCAAACCCGGAAGTGAGGTCACCACACCCGGAAGTAAGGTCAGCAAACCCGGAAGTGACATCACTAAACCCGGAAGTGAGGTCACCACACCCGGAAGTGAGGTCAGCAAACCCGGAATTGATGTCAGCAAACCCGGAAGTGAGGTCACCACACCCGGAAGTGAGGTCCTCAAACCAGGATGTGACGTCACTAAACCCGGAAGTGAGGTCAGCAAACCCGGAAGTGACGTCACCACACCCGGAAGTGAGGTCACCACACCCGGAAGTGAGGTCACCAAACCCGGAAGTGACATCACTAAACCCGGAAGTGACGTCAGCAAACCCGGAAGTGAGGTCAGCAAACCCGGAAGTGAGGTCACCACACCCGGAAGTGAGGTCACCAAACCCGGAAGTGACGTCACTAAACCCGGAAGTGAGGTCACCACACCCGGAAGTGAGGTAAGCAGACCAGGAAAGTGAGGTCTGCTAATTCGGAACTCAGGTCAGCAAACCCAGAAGTGACTTCAGCAGACCCAGAAGTGACTTCAGCAAACCAGGAAGTGAGGTCAGCATACCCGGAAGTGAGGTCACCACACCCGGAAGTGAGGTCACCACACCCGGAAGTGACGTCACTAAACCTGGAAGTGAGGTCACCACACTAGGAAGTGAGGTCAGCAAACCCGGAAGTGAGTTCACCACACCCGGAAGTGAGGTCAGCAAACCCGGAAGTGAGGTCACCACACCCGGAAGTGAGGTCACCAAACCCGGAAGTGCCGTCACTAAACCCGGAAGTGAGGTCACCACACCCGGAAGTGAGGTCAGCAAACCCGGAAGTGACGTCACTAAACCCGGAAGTGAGGTCAGCAAACCCGGAAGTGAGGTCACCAAACCCGGATGTGACGTCACCAAACCCGGAAGTCAGGTCACCAAACCCGGAAGTGAGGTCACCACACCCGGAAGTGAGGTCAGCAAACCCGGAAGTGACGTCACTAAACCCGGAAGTGAGGTCACCAAACCCGGAAGTGACGTCACTAAACCCGGAAGTGAGGTCACCACACCCGGAAGTAAGGTCACCAAACCCGGATGTGACGTCACTAAACCCGGAAGTGAGGTCAGCATACCCGGAAGTTAGGTAAGCAGACCAGGAAAGTTAGGTCTGCTAATTCGGAACTCAGGTCAGCAAACCCAGAAGTGACTTCAGCAGACCCGGAAGTGACGTCACTAAACTCGGAAGTGAGGTCACCACACCAGGATGTGAGGTCAGCAAACCCGGAAGTGAGGTCAGCAAACCCGGAAGTGAGGTCAGCAAACCCGGAAGTGAGGTCAGGAAACCCGGAAGTGAGGTCAGCAAACCCGGAAGTGAGGTCAGGAAACCCGGAAGTGAGGTCACCACAAGCGGAAGTGAGGTCACCAAACCCGGAAGTGACGTCACTAAACCCGGAAGTGAGGTCACCACACCCAGAAGTGAGGTCACCAAACCCGGAAGTGACGTCACTAAACCCGGAAGTGAGGTCACCATACCCGGAAGTGACGTCACCACACCCGGAAGTGAGGTCACCACACCCGGAATTGAGGTCACCAAACCCGGAAGTGACGTCACTAAACCCGGAAGTGACGTCACCACACCCGGAAGTGAGGTCACCACACCCGGAATTGAGGTCACCAAACCCGGATGTGACGTCACCAAACCCGGAAGTGACGTCACTAAACCCGGAAGTGAGGTCACCACACCCGGAAGTGAGGTCAGCAAACCCGGAAGTGACGTCACTAAACCCGGAAGTGAGGTCACCAAACCCGGAAGTGACGTCACTAAACCCGGAAGTGAGGTCACCACACCCGGAAGTAAGGTCACCAAACCCGGATGTGACGTCACTAAACCCGGAAGTGAGGTCAGCATACCCGGAAGTTAGGTAAGCAGACCAGGAAAGTTAGGTCTGCTAATTCGGAACTCAGGTCATCAAACCCAGAAGTGACTTCAGCAGACCCGGAAGTGACGTCACTAAACTCGGAAGTGAGGTCACCACACCAGGATGTGAGGTCAGCAAACCCGGAAGTGAGGTCAGCAAACCCGGAAGTGAGGTCACCACACCCGGAAGTGAGGACACCAAACCCGGAAGTGACGTCACTAAACCCGGAAGTGAGGTCAGCAAACCCGGAAGTGAGGTCACCACACCCGGAAGTGAGGTCACCAAACCCGGAAGTGACGTCACTAAACCCGGAAGTGAGGTCAGCATACCCGGAAGTGAGGTAAGCAGACCATGAAAGTGAGGTCTGCTAATTCGGAACTCAGGTCAGCAAACCCAGAAGTGACTTCAGCAGACCCAGAAGTGACTTCAGCAAACCAGGAAGTGAGGTCAGCATACCCGGAAGTGAGGTCACCACACCCGGAAGTGAGGTCACCACACCCGGAAGTGACGTCACTAAACCTTGAAGTGAGGTCACCACACCCGGAAGTGAGGTCAGCAAACCCGGAAGTGAGTTCACCACACCCGGAAGTGAGGTCAGCAAACCCGGAAGTGAGGTCACCACACCCGGAAGTGAGGTCACCAAACCCGGAAGTGACGTCACTAAACCCGGAAGTGAGGTCAGCAAACCCGGAAGTGACGTCACTAAACCCGGAAGTGAGGTCACCACGCCCGGAAGTCAGGTCACCAAACCCGGAAGTGACGTCACTAAACCCGGAAGTGACGTCACTAAACCTGGAAGTAAGGTCACCACACCCGGAAGTGAGGTCAGCAAACCCGGAAGTGAGTTCACCACACCCGGAAGTGAGGTCAGCAAACCCGGAAGTGAGGTCACCACACCCGGAAGTGAGGTCACCAAACCCGGAAGTGCCGTCACTAAACTCGGAAGTGAGGTCACCACACCCGGAAGTGAGGTCAGCAAACCCGGAAGTGACGTCACTAAACCCGGAAGAGAGGTCAGCATACCCGGAAGTGAGGTAAGCAGACCAGGAAAGTGAGGTCTGCTAATTCGGAACTCAGGTCAGTAAACCCAGAAGTGACTTCAGCAGACCCAGAAGTGACTTCTGCAAACCCGGAAGTGAGGTCAGAAAACCCGGAAGGGAGGTCAGCAAACCCGGAAGTGAGGTTACCACACCTGGAAGTGAGGTCACCACACCCGGAAGTGAGGTCACCACACCCGGAAGTGAGGTCAGAAAACCCAGAAGTGAGGTCACCACATCCGGAAGTGAGGTCACCAAACTTGGAAGTGACATCACAAAACCCGGAAGTGAGGTCACCACACCCGGAAGTAAGGTCAGCAAACCCAGAAGTGAGGTCACCACACCCGGAAGTGAGGTCACCAAACCCGGAAGTGACGTCACTAAACCCGGAAGTGAGGTCAACACACCCGGAAGTGACGTCACTAAACCCGGAAGTGAGGTCAGCAAACCCGGAAGTGAGGTCTCCACACCCGGAAGTGAGGTCACCAAACCCGGAAGTGACGTCACTAAACCCGGAAGTGAGGTCAGCAAACCCGGAAGTGAGGTCACCACACCAGGAAGTGAGGTCACCAAACCCGGAAGTGACGTCACTAAACCCGGAAGTGAGGTCAACACACCCGGATGTGACGTCACTAAACCCGGAAGTGAGGTCAGCAAACCCGGAAGTGAGGTCTCCACACCCGGAAGTGAGGTCACCAAACCCGGAAGTGACGTCACTAAACACGGAAGTGAGGTCAGCGAACCCGGAAGTGAGGTCACCACACCCGGAAGTGAGGTCACCAAACCCGGAAGTGACGTCACTAAACCCGGAAGTGAGGTCAGCAAACCCGGAAGTGAGGTCACCAAACCCGGAAGTCACGTCACTAAACCCGGAAGTGAGGTCACCACACCCGGAAGTGAGGTCACCAAACCCGGAAGTGACGTCACGAAACCCGGAAGTGAGGTCAGCAAACCCGGAAGTGACGTCACTAAACCCGGAAGTGAGGTCACCACACCCGGAAGTGAGGTCAGCAAGCCCGGAAGTGAGGTCAGCAAACCCGGAAGTGAGGTCACGACACCCGGAAGTGAGGTCACCACACCCGGAAGTGAGGTCAGCAAACCCGGAAGTGAGGTCACCACACCCGGAAGTAAGGTCAGCAAACCCGGAAGTGACATCACTAAACCCGGAAGTGAGGTCACCACACCCGGAAGTGAGGTCAGCAAACCCGGAAGTGATGTCAGCAAACCCGGAAGTGAGGTCACCACACCCGGAAGTGAGGTCCTCAAACCAGGATGTGACGTCACTAAACCCGGAAGTGAGGTCAGCAAACCCGGAAGTGACGTCACCACACCCGGAAGTGAGGTCACCACACCCGGAAGTGAGGTCACCAAACCCGGAAGTGACATCACTAAACCCGGAAGTGACGTCAGCAAACCCGGAAGTGAGGTCAGCAAACCCGGAAGTGAGGTCACCACACCCGGAAGTGAGGTCACCAAACCCGGAAGTGACGTCACTAAACCCGGAAGTGAGGTCACCACACCCGGAAGTGAGGTCACCAAACCCGGAAGTGACGTCACCAAACCCGGAAATGACGTCACTAAACCCGGAAGTGACGTCAGCAAACCCGGAAGTGAGGTCAGCAAACCCGGAAGTGAGGTCACCACACCCGGAAGTGAGGTCACCAAACCCGGAAGTGACGTCACTAAACCCGGAAGTGAGGTCACCACACCCGGAAGTGAGGTCACCAAACCCGGATGTGACGTCACCAAACCCGGAAGTGACGTCACTAAACCCGGAAGTGAGGTCACCACACCCGGAAGTGAGGTCAGCAAACCCGGAAGTGACGTCACTAAACCCGGAAGTGAGGTCACCAAACCCGGAAGTGACGTCACTAAACCCGGAAGTGAGGTCACCACACCCGGAAGTAAGGTCACCAAACCCGGATGTGACGTCACTAAACCCGGAAGTGAGGTCAGCGAACCCGGAAGTGAGGTCACCACACCCGGAAGTGAGGTCACCAAACCCGGAAGTGACGTCACTAAACCCGGAAGTGAGGTCACTAAACCCGGAAGTGACGTCAGCAAACCCGGAAGTGAGGTCAGCAAACCCGGAAGTGAGGTCACCACACCCGGAAGTGAGGTCACCAAACCCGGAAGTGACGTCACTATACCCGGAAGTGAGGTCACCACACCCGGAAGTGAGGTCACCAAACCCGGATGTGACGTCACCAAACCCGGAAGTGACGTCACTAAACCCGGAAGTGAGGTCAGCAAACCCGGAAGTGACGTCACTAAACCCGGAAGTGAGGTCACCAAACCCGGAAGTGACGTCACTAAACCCGGAAGTGAGGTCACCACACCCGGAAGTGAGGTCACCATACCCGGAAGTGACGTCACCACACCCGGAAGTGAGGTCACCACACCCGGAATTGAGGTCACCAAACCCGGAAGTGACGTCACTAAACCCGGAAGTGAGGTCAGCAAACCCGGAAGTGAGGTCAGCAAACCCGGAAGTGAGGTCACCACACCCGGAAGTGAGGTCACCAAACCCGGAAGTCACGTCACTAAACCCGGAAGTGAGGTCACCACACCCGGAAGTGAGGTCACCAAACCCGGAAGTGACGTCACGAAACCCGGAAGTGAGGTCAGCAAACCCGGAAGTGACGTCACTAAACCCGGAAGTGAGGTCACCACACCCGGAAGTGAGGTCAGCAAGCCCGGAAGTGAGGTCAGCAAACCCGGAAGTGAGGTCACGACACCCGGAAGTGAGGTCACCACACCCGGAAGTGAGGTCAGCAAACCCGGAAGTGAGGTCACCACACCCGGAAGTAAGGTCAGCAAACCCGGAAGTGACATCACTAAACCCGGAAGTGAGGTCACCACACCCGGAAGTGAGGTCAGCAAACCCGGAAGTGATGTCAGCAAACCCGGAAGTGAGGTCACCACACCCGGAAGTGAGGTCCTCAAACCAGGATGTGACGTCACTAAACCCGGAAGTGAGGTCAGCAAACCCGGAAGTGACGTCACCACACCCGGAAGTGAGGTCACCACACCCGGAAGTGAGGTCACCAAACCCGGAAGTGACATCACTAAACCCGGAAGTGACGTCAGCAAACCCGGAAGTGAGGTCAGCAAACCCGGAAGTGAGGTCACCACACCCGGAAGTGAGGTCACCAAACCAGGAAGTGACGTCACTAAACCCCGAAGTGAGGTCACCACACCCGGAAGTGAGGTCACCAAACCCGGAAGTGACGTCACCAAACCCGGAAGTGACGTCACTAAACCCGGAAGTGACGTCAGCAAACCCGGAAGTGAGGTCAGCAAACCCGGAAGTGAGGTCACCACACCCGGAAGTGAGGTCACCAAACCCGGAAGTGAGGTCACCACACCCGGAAGTGAGGTCACCACACCCGGAAGTGAGGTCACCAAACCCGGATGTGACGTCACCAAACCCGGAAGTGACGTCACTAAACCAGGAAGTGAGGTCACCACACCCGGAAGTGAGGTCAGCAAACCCGGAAGTGACGTCACTAAACCCGGAAGTGAGGTCACCAAACCCGCAAGTGACGTCACTAAACCCGGAAGTGAGGTCACCACACCCGGAAGTAAGGTCACCAAACCCGGATGTGACGTCACTAAACCCGGAAGTGAGGTCAGCATACCCGGAAGTTAGGTAAGCAGACCAGGAAAGTTAGGTCTGCTAATTCGGAACTCAGGTCAGCAAACCCAGAAGTGACTTCAGCAGACCCGGAAGTGACGTCACTAAACTCGGAAGTGAGGTCACCACACCAGGATGTGAGGTCAGCAAACCCGGAAGTGAGGTCAGCAAACCCGGAAGTGAGGTCACCACACCCGGAAGTGAGGACACCAAACCCGGAAGTGACGTCACTAAACCCGGAAGTGAGGTCAGCAAACCCGGAAGTGAGGTCACCACACCCGGAAGTGAGGTCACCAAACCCGGAAGTGACGTCACTAAACCCGGAAGTGAGGTCACTAAACCCGGAAGTGACGTCAGCAAACCCGGAAGTGAGGTCAGCAAACCCGGAAGTGAGGTCACCACACCCGGAAGTGAGGTCACCAAACCCGGAAGTGACGTCACTAAACCCGGAAGTGAGGTCACCACACCCGGAAGTGAGGTCACCAAACCCGGATGTGACGTCACCAAACCCGGAAGTGACGTCACTAAACCCGGAAGTGAGGTCACCACACCCGGAAGTGAGGTCAGCAAACCCGGAAGTGACGTCACGAAACCCGGAAGTGAGGTCAGCAAACCCGGAAGTGACGTCACTAAACCCGGAAGTGAGGTCACCACACCCGGAAGTGAGGTCAGCAAGCCCGGAAGTGAGGTCAGCAAACCCGGAAGTGAGGTCACGACACCCGGAAGTGAGGTCACCACACCCGGAAGTGAGGTCAGCAAACCCGGAAGTGAGGTCACCACACCCGGAAGTAAGGTCAGCAAACCCGGAAGTGACATCACTAAACCCGGAAGTGAGGTCACCACACCCGGAAGTGAGGTCAGCAAACCCGGAAGTGATGTCAGCAAACCCGGAAGTGAGGTCACCACACCCGGAAGTGAGGTCCTCAAACCAGGATGTGACGTCACTAAACCCGGAAGTGAGGTCAGCAAACCCGGAAGTGACGTCACCACACCCGGAAGTGAGGTCACCACACCCGGAAGTGAGGTCACCAAACCCGGAAGTGAGGTCACCACACCCGGAAGTGAGGTCACCAAACCCGGAAGTGACGTCACTAAACCCCGAAGTGAGGTCACCACACCCGGAAGTGAGGTCACCAAACCCGGAAGTGACGTCACCAAACCGGGAAGTGACGTCACTAAACCCGGAAGTGACGTCAGCAAACCCGGAAGTGAGGTCAGCAAACCCGGAAGTGAGGTCACCACACCCGGAAGTGAGGTCACCAAACCCGGAAGTGACGTCACTAAACCCGGAAGTGAGGTCACCACACCCGGAAGTGAGGTCACCAAACCCGGATGTGACGTCACCAAACCCGGAAGTGACGTCACTAAACCAGGAAGTGAGGTCACCACACCCGGAAGTGAGGTCAGCAAACCCGGAAGTGACGTCACTAAACCCGGAAGTGAGGTCACCAAACCCGGAAGTGACGTCACTAAACCCGGAAGTGAGGTCACCACACCCGGAAGTAAGGTCACCAAACCCGGATGTGACGTCACTAAACCCGGAAGTGAGGTCAGCATACCCGGAAGTTAGGTAAGCAGACCAGGAAAGTTAGGTCTGCTAATTCGGAACTCAGGTCAGCAAACCCAGAAGTGACTTCAGCAGACCCGGAAGTGACGTCACTAAACTCGGAAGTGAGGTCACCACACCAGGATGTGAGGTCAGCAAACCCGGAAGTGAGGTCAGCAAACCCGGAAGTGAGGTCACCACACCCGGAAGTGAGGACACCAAACCCGGAAGTGACGTCACTAAACCCGGAAGTGAGGTCAGCAAACCCGGAAGTGAGGTCACCACACCCGGAAGTGAGGTCACCAAACCCGGAAGTGACGTCACTAAACCCGGAAGTGAGGTCACTAAACCCGGAAGTGACGTCAGCAAACCCGGAAGTGAGGTCAGCAAACCCGGAAGTGAGGTCACCACACCCGGAAGTGAGGTCACCAAACCCGGAAGTGACGTCACTAAACCCGGAAGTGAGGTCACCACACCCGGAAGTGAGGTCACCAAACCCGGATGTGACGTCACCAAACCCGGAAGTGACGTCACTAAACCCGGAAGTGAGGTCACCACACCCGGAAGTGAGGTCAGCAAACCCGGAAGTGACGTCACTAAACCCGGAAGTGAGGTCACCAAACCCGGAAGTGACGTCACTAAACCCGGAAGTGAGGTCACCACACCCGGAAGTAAGGTCACCAAACCCGGATGTGACGTCACTAAACCCGGAAGTGAGGTCAGCATACCCGGAAGTTAGGTAAGCAGACCAGGAAAGTTAGGTCTGCTAATTCGGAACTCAGGTCAGCAAACCCAGAAGTGACTTCAGCAGACCCGGAAGTGACGTCACTAAACTCGGAAGTGAGGTCACCACACCAGGATGTGAGGTCAGCAAACCCGGAAGTGAGGTCAGCAAACCCGGAAGTGAGGTCACCACACCCGGAAGTGAGGACACCAAACCCGGAAGTGACGTCACTAAACCCGGAAGTGAGGTCAGCAAACCCGGAAGTGAGGTCACCACACCCGGAAGTGAGGTCACCAAACCCGGAAGTGACGTCACTAAACCCGGAAGTGAGGTCACCACACCCAGAAGTGAGGTCACCAAACCCGGAAGTGACGTCACTAAACCCGGAAGTGAGGTCACCATACCCGGAAGTGACGTCACCACACCCGGAAGTGAGGTCACCACACCCGGAGTTGAGGTCACCAAACCCGGAAGTGACGTCATTAAACCCGGAAGTGAGGTCAGCAAACCCGGAAGTGAGGTCACCACACCCGGAAGTGAGGTCACCAAACCCGGAAGTCACGTCACTAAACCCGGAAGTGAGGTCACCACACCCGGAAGTGAGGTCAGCAAACCCGGAAGTGACGTCACTAAACCCGGAAGTGAGGTCACCACACCCGGAAGTGAGGTCAGCAAGCCCGGAAGTGAGGTCAGCAAACCCGGAAGTGAGGTCACGACACCCGGAAGTGAGGTCACCACACCCGGAAGTGAGGTCAGCAAACCCGGAAGTGAGGTCACCACACCCGGAAGTAAGGTCAGCAAACCCGGAAGTGACATCACTAAACCCGGAAGTGAGGTCACCACACCCGGAAGTGAGGTCAGCAAACTCGGAAGTGATGTCAGCAAACCCGGAAGTGAGGTCACCACACCCGGAAGTGAGGTCCTCAAACCAGGATGTGACGTCACTAAACCCGGAAGTGAGGTCAGCAAACCCGGAAGTGACGTCACCACACCCGGAAGTGACGTCACCACACCCGGAAGTGAGGTCACCAAACCCGGAAGTGACATCACTAAACCCGGAAGTGACGTCAGCAAACCCGGAAGTGAGGTCAGCAAACCCGGAAGTGAGGTCACCACACCCGGAAGTGAGGTCACCAAACCCGGAAGTGACGTCACTAAACCCGGAAGTGACGTCAGCAAACCCGGAAGTGAGGTCAGCAAACCCGGAAGTGAGGTCACCACACCCGGAAGTGAGGTCACCAAACCCGGAAGTGACGTCACTAAACCCGGAAGTGAGGTCACCACACCCGGAAGTGAGGTCACCAAACCCGGATGTGACGTCACCAAACCCGGAAGTGACGTCACTAAACCCGGAAGTGAGGTCACCACACCCGGAAGTGAGGTCAGCAAACCCGGAAGTGACGTCACTAAACCCGGAAGTGAGGTCACCAAACCCGGAAGTGACGTCACTAAACCCGGAAGTGAGGTCACCACACCCGGAAGTAAGGTCACCAAACCCGGATGTGACGTCACTAAACCCGGAAGTGAGGTCAGCATACCCGGAAGTTAGGTAAGCAGACCAGGAAAGTTAGGTCTGCTAATTCGGAACTCAGGTCAGCAAACCCAGAAGTGACTTCAGCAGACCCGGAAGTGACGTCACTAAACTCGGAAGTGAGGTCACCACACCAGGATGTGAGGTCAGCAAACCCGGAAGTGAGGTCAGCAAACCCGGAAGAGAGGTCACCACACCCGGAAGTGAGGACACCAAACCCGGAAGTGACGTCACTAAACCCGGAAGTGAGGTCAGCAAACCCGGAAGTGAGGTCACCACACCCGGAAGTGAGGTCACCAAACCCGGAAGTGACGTCACTAAACCCGGAAGTGAGGTCACCACACCCAGAAGTGAGGTCACCAAACCCGGAAGTGACGTCACTAAACCCGGAAGTGAGGTCACCATACCCGGAAGTGACGTCACCACACCCGGAAGTGAGGTCACCACACCCGGAATTGAGGTCACCAAACCCGGAAGTGACGTCACTAAACCCGGAAGTGACGTCACCACACCCGGAAGTGAGGTCACCACACCCGGAATTGAGGTCACCAAACCCGGATGTGACGTCACCAAACCCGGAAGTGACGTCACTAAACCCGGAAGTGAGGTCACCACACCCGGAAGTGAGGTCAGCAAACCCGGAAGTGACGTCACTAAACCCGGAAGTGAGGTCACCAAACCCGGAAGTGACGTCACTAAACCCGGAAGTGAGGTCACCACACCCGGAAGTAAGGTCACCAAACCCGGATGTGACGTCACTAAACCCGGAAGTGAGGTCAGCATACCCGGAAGTTAGGTAAGCAGACCAGGAAAGTTAGGTCTGCTAATTCGGAACTCAGGTCAGCAAACCCAGAAGTGACTTCAGCAGACCCGGAAGTGACGTCACTAAACTCGGAAGTGAGGTCACCACACCAGGATGTGAGGTCAGCAAACCCGGAAGTGAGGTCAGCAAACCCGGAAGTGAGGTCACCACACCCGGAAGTGAGGACACCAAACCCGGAAGTGACGTCACTAAACCCGGAAGTGAGGTCAGCAAACCCGGAAGTGAGGTCACCACACCCGGAAGTGAGGTCACCAAACCCGGAAGTGACGTCACTAAATCCGGAAGTGAGGTCACCACACCCAGAAGTGAGGTCACCAAACCCGGAAGTGACGTCACTAAACCCGGAAGTGAGGTCACCATACCCGGAAGTGACGTCACCACACCCGGAAGTGAGGTCACCACACCCGGAAGTGAGGTCACCAAACCCGGAAGTGACGTCACTAAACCCGGAAGTGAGGTCAGCAAACCCGGAAGTTTGGTCAGCAAACCCGGAAGTGAGGTCACCACACCCGGAAGTGAGGTCACCAAACCCGGAAGTGACGTCACTAAACCCGGAAGTGAGGTCAGCATACCCGGAAGTGAGGTAAGCAGACCAGGAAAGTGAGGTCTGCTAATTCGGAACTCAGGTCAGCAAACCCAGAAGTGACTTCAGCAGACCCAGAAGTGACTTCAGCAAACCAGGAAGTGAGGTCAGCATACCCGGAAGTGAGGTCACCACACCCGGAAGTGAGGTCACCACACCCGGAAGTGACGTCACTAAACCTGGAAGTGAGGTCACCACACCCGGAAGTGAGGTCAGCAAACCCGGAAGTGATTTCACCACACCCGGAAGTGAGGTCAGCAAACCCGGAAGTGAGGTCACCACACCCGGAAGTGAGGTCACCAAACCTGGAAGTGCCGTCACTAAACCCGGAAGTGAGGTCACCACACCCGGAAGTGAGGTCAGCAAACCCGGAAGTGACGTCACTAAACCCGGAAGTGAGGTCAGCAAACCCGGAAGTGACGTCACTAAACCCGGAAGTGAGGTCACCACGCCCGGAAGTCAGGTCACCAAACCCGGAAGTGACGTCACTAAACCCGGAAGTGACGTCACTAAACCTGGAAGTAAGGTCACCACACCCGGAAGTGAGGTCAGCAAACCCGGAAGTGAGTTCACCACACCCGGAAGTGAGGTCAGCAAACCCGGAAGTGAGGTCACCACACCCGGAAGTGAGGTCACCAAACCCGGAAGTGCCGTCACTAAACCCGGAAGTGAGGTCACCACACCCGGAAGTGAGGTCACCAAACCCGGAAGTGACGTCACCAAACCCGGAAGTGACGTCACTAAACCCGGAAGTGAGGTCAGCAAACCCGGAAGTGAGGTCAGCAAACCCGGAAGTGAGGTAAGCAGACCAGGAAAGTGAGGTCACCACACCCGGAAGTGAGGTCACCAAACCCGGAAGTGAGGTCACCACACCCGGAAGTGAGGTCACCACACCCGGAAGTGAGGTCAGCATACCCGGAAGTTAGGTAAGCAGACCAGGAAAGTGAGGTCTGCTAATTCGGAACTCAGGTCAGCAAACCCAGAAGTGACTTCAGCAAACCCGGAAGTGACGTCACTAAACTCGGAAGTGAGGTCACCACACCCGGAAGTGAGGTCAGCAAACCCGGAAGTGACGTCACTAAACCCGGAAGAGAGGTCAGCATACCCGGAAGTGAGGTAAGCAGACCAGGAAAGTGAGGTCTGCTAATTCGGAACTCAGGTCAGTAAACCCAGAAGTGACTTCAGCAGACCCAGAAGTGACTTCTGCAAACCCGGAAGTGAGGTCAGAAAACCCGGAAGGGAGGTCAGCAAACCCGGAAGTGAGGTCACCACACCCGGAAGTGAGGTCACCAAACCCGGAAGTGACGTCACTAAACCCGGAAGTGAGGTCAGCAAACCCGGAAGTGAGGTCAGCAAACCCGGAAGTGAGGTCACCACACCCGGAAGTGAGGTCACCAAACCCGGAAGTGACGTCACTAAACCCGGAAGTGAGGTCACCACACCCGGAAGTGACGTCACTAAACCCGGAAGTGAGGTCAGCAAACCCGGAAGTGAGGTCTCCACACCCGGAAGTGAGGTCACCAAACCCGGAAGTGACGTCACTAAACCCGGAAGTGAGGTCAGCAAACCCGGAAGTGAGGTCACCACACCCGGAAGTGAGGTCACCAAACCCGGAAGTGACGTCACTAAACCCGGAAGTGAGGTCAACACACCCGGATGTGACGTCACTTAACCCGGAAGTGAGGTCAGCAAACCCGGAAGTGAGGTCACCAAACCCGGAAGTCACGTCACTAAACCCGGAAGTGAGGTCACCACACCCGGAAGTGAGGTCACCAAACCCGGAAGTGATGTCACGAAACCCGGAAGTGAGGTCAGCAAACCCGGAAGTGACGTCACTAAACCCGGAAGTGAGGTCACCACACCCGGAAGTGAGGTCAGCAAGCCCGGAAGTGAGGTCAGCAAACCCGGAAGTGAGGTCACGACACCCGGAAGTGAGGTCACCACACCCGGAAGTGAGGTCAGCAAACCCGGAAATGAGGTCACCACACCCGGAAGTAAGGTCAGCAAACCCGGAAGTGACATCACTAAACCCGGAAGTGAGGTCACCACACCCGGAAGTGAGGTCAGCAAACCCGGAATTGATGTCAGCAAACCCGGAAGTGACGTCACCACACCCGGAAGTGAGGTCACCACACCCGGAAGTGAGGTCACCAAACCCGGAAGTGACATCACTAAACCCGGAAGTGACGTCAGCAAACCCGGAAGTGAGGTCAGCAAACCCGGAAGTGAGGTCACCACACCCGGAAGTGAGGTCACCAAACCCGGAAGTGACGTCACTAAACCCGGAAGTGAGGTCACCACACCCGGAAGTGAGGTCACCAAACCCGGAAGTGACGTCACCAAACCCGGAAGTGACGTCACTAAACCCGGAAGTGACGTCAGCAAACCCGGAAGTGAGGTCAGCAAACCCGGAAGTGAGGTCACCACACCCGGAAGTGAGGTCACCAAACCCGGAAGTACGTCACTAAACCCGGAAGTGAGGTCACCACACCCGGAAGTGAGGTCACCAAACCCGGATGTGACGTCACCAAACCCGGAAGTGACGTCACTAAACCCGGAAGTGAGGTCACCACACCCGGAAGTGAGGTCAGCAAACCCGGAAGTGACGTCACTAAACCCGGAAGTGAGGTCACCAAACCCGGAAGTGACGTCACTAAACCCGGAAGTGAGGTCACCACACCCGGAAGTAAGGTCACCAAACCCGGATGTGACGTCACTAAACCCGGAAGTGAGGTCAGCGAACCCGGAAGTGAGGTCACCACACCCGGAAGTGAGGTCACCAAACCCGGAAGTGACGTCACTAAACCCGGAAGTGAGGTCACTAAACCCGGAAGTGACGTCAGCAAACCCGGAAGTGAGGTCAGCAAACCCGGAAGTGAGGTCACCACACCCGGAAGTGAGGTCACCAAACCCGGATGTGACGTCACCAAACCCGGAAGTGACGTCACTAAACCCGGAAGTGAGGTCACCACACCCGGAAGTGAGGTCAGCAAACCCGGAAGTGACGTCACGAAACCCGGAAGTGAGGTCAGCAAACCCGGAAGTGACGTCACTAAACCCGGAAGTGAGGTCACCACACCCGGAAGTGAGGTCAGCAAGCCCGGAAGTGAGGTCAGCAAACCCGGAAGTGAGGTCACGACACCCGGAAGTGAGGTCACCACACCCGGAAGTGAGGTCAGCAAACCCGGAAGTGAGGTCACCACACCCGGAAGTAAGGTCAGCAAACCCGGAAGTGACATCACTAAACCCGGAAGTGAGGTCACCACACCCGGAAGTGAGGTCAGCAAACCCGGAAGTGATGTCAGCAAACCCGGAAGTGAGGTCACCACACCCGGAAGTGAGGTCCTCAAACCAGGATGTGACGTCACTAAACCCGGAAGTGAGGTCAGCAAACCCGGAAGTGACGTCACCACACCCGGAAGTGAGGTCACCACACCCGGAAGTGAGGTCACCAAACCCGGAAGTGAGGTCACCACACCCGGAAGTGAGGTCACCAAACCCGGAAGTGACGTCACTAAACCCCGAAGTGAGGTCACCACACCCGGAAGTGAGGTCACCAAACCCGGAAGTGACGTCACCAAACCGGGAAGTGACGTCACTAAACCCGGAAGTGACGTCAGCAAACCCGGAAGTGAGGTCAGCAAACCCGGAAGTGAGGTCACCACACCCGGAAGTGAGGTCACCAAACCCGGAAGTGACGTCACTAAACCCGGAAGTGAGGTCACCACACCCGGAAGTGAGGTCACCAAACCCGGATGTGACGTCACCAAACCCGGAAGTGACGTCACTAAACCAGGAAGTGAGGTCACCACACCCGGAAGTGAGGTCAGCAAACCCGGAAGTGACGTCACTAAACCCGGAAGTGAGGTCACCAAACCCGGAAGTGACGTCACTAAACCCGGAAGTGAGGTCACCACACCCGGAAGTAAGGTCACCAAACCCGGATGTGACGTCACTAAACCCGGAAGTGAGGTCAGCATACCCGGAAGTTAGGTAAGCAGACCAGGAAAGTTAGGTCTGCTAATTCGGAACTCAGGTCAGCAAACCCAGAAGTGACTTCAGCAGACCCGGAAGTGACGTCACTAAACTCGGAAGTGAGGTCACCACACCAGGATGTGAGGTCAGCAAACCCGGAAGTGAGGTCAGCAAACCCGGAAGTGAGGTCACCACACCCGGAAGTGAGGACACCAAACCCGGAAGTGACGTCACTAAACCCGGAAGTGAGGTCAGCAAACCCGGAAGTGAGGTCACCACACCCGGAAGTGAGGTCACCAAACCCGGAAGTGACGTCACTAAACCCGGAAGTGAGGTCACTAAACCCGGAAGTGACGTCAGCAAACCCGGAAGTGAGGTCAGCAAACCCGGAAGTGAGGTCACCACACCCGGAAGTGAGGTCACCAAACCCGGAAGTGACGTCACTAAACCCGGAAGTGAGGTCACCACACCCGGAAGTGAGGTCACCAAACCCGGATGTGACGTCACCAAACCCGGAAGTGACGTCACTAAACCCGGAAGTGAGGTCACCACACCCGGAAGTGAGGTCAGCAAACCCGGAAGTGACGTCACTAAACCCGGAAGTGAGGTCACCAAACCCGGAAGTGACGTCACTAAACCCGGAAGTGAGGTCACCACACCCGGAAGTAAGGTCACCAAACCCGGATGTGACGTCACTAAACCCGGAAGTGAGGTCAGCATACCCGGAAGTTAGGTAAGCAGACCAGGAAAGTTAGGTCTGCTAATTCGGAACTCAGGTCAGCAAACCCAGAAGTGACTTCAGCAGACCCGGAAGTGACGTCACTAAACTCGGAAGTGAGGTCACCACACCAGGATGTGAGGTCAGCAAACCCGGAAGTGAGGTCAGCAAACCCGGAAGTGAGGTCACCACACCCGGAAGTGAGGACACCAAACCCGGAAGTGACGTCACTAAACCCGGAAGTGAGGTCAGCAAACCCGGAAGTGAGGTCACCACACCCGGAAGTGAGGTCACCAAACCCGGAAGTGACGTCACTAAACCCGGAAGTGAGGTCACCACACCCAGAAGTGAGGTCACCAAACCCGGAAGTGACGTCACTAAACCCGGAAGTGAGGTCACCATACCCGGAAGTGACGTCACCACACCCGGAAGTGAGGTCACCACACCCGGAGTTGAGGTCACCAAACCCGGAAGTGACGTCATTAAACCCGGAAGTGAGGTCAGCAAACCCGGAAGTGAGGTCAGCAAACCCGGAAGTGAGGTCACCACACCCGGAAGTGAGGTCACCAAACCCGGAAGTCACGTCACTAAACCCGGAAGTGAGGTCACCACACCCGGAAGTGAGGTCAGCAAACCCGGAAGTGACGTCACTAAACCCGGAAGTGAGGTCACCACACCCGGAAGTGAGGTCAGCAAGCCCGGAAGTGAGGTCAGCAAACCCGGAAGTGAGGTCACGACACCCGGAAGTGAGGTCACCACACCCGGAAGTGAGGTCAGCAAACCCGGAAGTGAGGTCACCACACCCGGAAGTAAGGTCAGCAAACCCGGAAGTGACATCACTAAACCCGGAAGTGAGGTCACCACACCCGGAAGTGAGGTCAGCAAACTCGGAAGTGATGTCAGCAAACCCGGAAGTGAGGTCACCACACCCGGAAGTGAGGTCCTCAAACCAGGATGTGACGTCACTAAACCCGGAAGTGAGGTCAGCAAACCCGGAAGTGACGTCACCACACCCGGAAGTGACGTCACCACACCCGGAAGTGAGGTCACCAAACCCGGAAGTGACATCACTAAACCCGGAAGTGACGTCAGCAAACCCGGAAGTGAGGTCAGCAAACCCGGAAGTGAGGTCACCACACCCGGAAGTGAGGTCACCAAACCCGGAAGTGACGTCACTAAACCCGGAAGTGACGTCAGCAAACCCGGAAGTGAGGTCAGCAAACCCGGAAGTGAGGTCACCACACCCGGAAGTGAGGTCACCAAACCCGGAAGTGACGTCACTAAACCCGGAAGTGAGGTCACCACACCCGGAAGTGAGGTCACCAAACCCGGATGTGACGTCACCAAACCCGGAAGTGACGTCACTAAACCCGGAAGTGAGGTCACCACACCCGGAAGTAAGGTCACCAAACCCGGATGTGACGTCACTAAACCCGGAAGTGAGGTCAGCATACCCGGAAGTTAGGTAAGCAGACCAGGAAAGTTAGGTCTGCTAATTCGGAACTCAGGTCAGCAAACCCAGAAGTGACTTCAGCAGACCCGGAAGTGACGTCACTAAACTCGGAAGTGAGGTCACCACACCAGGATGTGAGGTCAGCAAACCCGGAAGTGAGGTCAGCAAACCCGGAAGAGAGGTCACCACACCCGGAAGTGAGGACACCAAACCCGGAAGTGACGTCACTAAACCCGGAAGTGAGGTCAGCAAACCCGGAAGTGAGGTCACCACACCCGGAAGTGAGGTCACCAAACCCGGAAGTGACGTCACTAAACCCGGAAGTGAGGTCACCACACCCAGAAGTGAGGTCACCAAACCCGGAAGTGACGTCACTAAACCCGGAAGTGAGGTCACCATACCCGGAAGTGACGTCACCACACCCGGAAGTGAGGTCACCACACCCGGAATTGAGGTCACCAAACCCGGAAGAGACGTCACTAAACCCGGAAGTGACGTCACCACACCCGGAAGTGAGGTCACCACACCCGGAATTGAGGTCACCAAACCCGGATGTGACGTCACCAAACCCGGAAGTGACGTCACTAAACCCGGAAGTGAGGTCACCACACCCGGAAGTGAGGTCAGCAAACCCGGAAGTGACGTCACTAAACCCGGAAGTGAGGTCACCAAACCCGGAAGTGACGTCACTAAACCCGGAAGTGAGGTCACCACACCCGGAAGTAAGGTCACCAAACCCGGATGTGACGTCACTAAACCCGGAAGTGAGGTCAGCATACCCGGAAGTTAGGTAAGCAGACCAGGAAAGTTAGGTCTGCTAATTCGGAACTCAGGTCAGCAAACCCAGAAGTGACTTCAGCAGACCCGGAAGTGACGTCACTAAACTCGGAAGTGAGGTCACCACACCAGGATGTGAGGTCAGCAAACCCGGAAGTGAGGTCAGCAAACCCGGAAGTGAGGTCACCACACCCGGAAGTGAGGACACCAAACCCGGAAGTGACGTCACTAAACCCGGAAGTGAGGTCAGCAAACCCGGAAGTGAGGTCACCACACCCGGAAGTGAGGTCACCAAACCCGGAAGTGACGTCACTAAACCCGGAAGTGAGGTCACCACACCCAGAAGTGAGGTCACCAAACCCGGAAGTGACGTCACTAAACCCGGAAGTGAGGTCACCATACCCGGAAGTGACGTCACCACACCCGGAAGTGAGGTCACCACACCCGGAGTTGAGGTCACCAAACCCGGAAGTGACGTCATTAAACCCGGAAGTGAGGTCAGCAAACCCGGAAGTGAGGTCAGCAAACCCGGAAGTGAGGTCACCACACCCGGAAGTGAGGTCACCAAACCCGGAAGTCACGTCACTAAACCCGGAAGTGAGGTCACCACACCCGGAAGTGAGGTCAGCAAACCCGGAAGTGACGTCACTAAACCCGGAAGTGAGGTCACCACACCCGGAAGTGAGGTCAGCAAGCCCGGAAGTGAGGTCAGCAAACCCGGAAGTGAGGTCACGACACCCGGAAGTGAGGTCACCACACCCGGAAGTGAGGTCAGCAAACCCGGAAGTGAGGTCACCACACCCGGAAGTAAGGTCAGCAAACCCGGAAGTGACATCACTAAACCCGGAAGTGAGGTCACCACACCCGGAAGTGAGGTCAGCAAACTCGGAAGTGATGTCAGCAAACCCGGAAGTGAGGTCACCACACCCGGAAGTGAGGTCCTCAAACCAGGATGTGACGTCACTAAACCCGGAAGTGAGGTCAGCAAACCCGGAAGTGACGTCACCACACCCGGAAGTGACGTCACCACACCCGGAAGTGAGGTCACCAAACCCGGAAGTGACATCACTAAACCCGGAAGTGACGTCAGCAAACCCGGAAGTGAGGTCAGCAAACCCGGAAGTGAGGTCACCACACCCGGAAGTGAGGTCACCAAACCCGGAAGTGACGTCACTAAACCCGGAAGTGACGTCAGCAAACCCGGAAGTGAGGTCAGCAAACCCGGAAGTGAGGTCACCACACCCGGAAGTGAGGTCACCAAACCCGGAAGTGACGTCACTAAACCCGGAAGTGAGGTCACCACACCCGGAAGTGAGGTCACCAAACCCGGATGTGACGTCACCAAACCCGGAAGTGAGGTCACCATACCCGGAAGTGACGTCACCACACCCGGAAGTGAGGTCACCACACCCGGAGTTGAGGTCACCAAACCCGGAAGTGACGTCATTAAACCCGGAAGTGAGGTCAGCAAACCCGGAAGTGAGGTCAGCAAACCCGGAAGTGAGGTCACCACACCCGGAAGTGAGGTCACCAAACCCGGAAGTCACGTCACTAAACCCGGAAGTGAGGTCACCACACCCGGAAGTGAGGTCAGCAAACCCGGAAGTGACGTCACTAAACCCGGAAGTGAGGTCACCACACCCGGAAGTGAGGTCAGCAAGCCCGGAAGTGAGGTCAGCAAACCCGGAAGTGAGGTCACGACACCCGGAAGTGAGGTCACCACACCCGGAAGTGAGGTCAGCAAACCCGGAAGTGAGGTCACCACACCCGGAAGTAAGGTCAGCAAACCCGGAAGTGACATCACTAAACCCGGAAGTGAGGTCACCACACCCGGAAGTGAGGTCAGCAAACTCGGAAGTGATGTCAGCAAACCCGGAAGTGAGGTCACCACACCCGGAAGTGAGGTCCTCAAACCAGGATGTGACGTCACTAAACCCGGAAGTGAGGTCAGCAAACCCGGAAGTGACGTCACCACACCCGGAAGTGACGTCACCACACCCGGAAGTGAGGTCACCAAACCCGGAAGTGACATCACTAAACCCGGAAGTGACGTCAGCAAACCCGGAAGTGAGGTCAGCAAACCCGGAAGTGAGGTCACCACACCCGGAAGTGAGGTCACCAAACCCGGAAGTGACGTCACTAAACCCGGAAGTGACGTCAGCAAACCCGGAAGTGAGGTCAGCAAACCCGGAAGTGAGGTCACCACACCCGGAAGTGAGGTCACCAAACCCGGAAGTGACGTCACTAAACCCGGAAGTGAGGTCACCACACCCGGAAGTGAGGTCACCAAACCCGGATGTGACGTCACCAAACCCGGAAGTGACGTCACTAAACCCGGAAGTGAGGTCACCACACCCGGAAGTAAGGTCACCAAACCCGGATGTGACGTCACTAAACCCGGAAGTGAGGTCAGCATACCCGGAAGTTAGGTAAGCAGACCAGGAAAGTTAGGTCTGCTAATTCGGAACTCAGGTCAGCAAACCCAGAAGTGACTTCAGCAGACCCGGAAGTGACGTCACTAAACTCGGAAGTGAGGTCACCACACCAGGATGTGAGGTCAGCAAACCCGGAAGTGAGGTCAGCAAACCCGGAAGAGAGGTCACCACACCCGGAAGTGAGGACACCAAACCCGGAAGTGACGTCACTAAACCCGGAAGTGAGGTCAGCAAACCCGGAAGTGAGGTCACCACACCCGGAAGTGAGGTCACCAAACCCGGAAGTGACGTCACTAAACCCGGAAGTGAGGTCACCACACCCAGAAGTGAGGTCACCAAACCCGGAAGTGACGTCACTAAACCCGGAAGTGAGGTCACCATACCCGGAAGTGACGTCACCACACCCGGAAGTGAGGTCACCACACCCGGAATTGAGGTCACCAAACCCGGAAGAGACGTCACTAAACCCGGAAGTGACGTCACCACACCCGGAAGTGAGGTCACCACACCCGGAATTGAGGTCACCAAACCCGGATGTGACGTCACCAAACCCGGAAGTGACGTCACTAAACCCGGAAGTGAGGTCACCACACCCGGAAGTGAGGTCAGCAAACCCGGAAGTGACGTCACTAAACCCGGAAGTGAGGTCACCAAACCCGGAAGTGACGTCACTAAACCCGGAAGTGAGGTCACCACACCCGGAAGTAAGGTCACCAAACCCGGATGTGACGTCACTAAACCCGGAAGTGAGGTCAGCATACCCGGAAGTTAGGTAAGCAGACCAGGAAAGTTAGGTCTGCTAATTCGGAACTCAGGTCAGCAAACCCAGAAGTGACTTCAGCAGACCCGGAAGTGACGTCACTAAACTCGGAAGTGAGGTCACCACACCAGGATGTGAGGTCAGCAAACCCGGAAGTGAGGTCAGCAAACCCGGAAGTGAGGTCACCACACCCGGAAGTGAGGACACCAAACCCGGAAGTGACGTTACTAAACCCGGAAGTGAGGTCAGCAAACCCGGAAGTGAGGTCACCACACCCGGAAGTGAGGTCACCAAACCCGGAAGTGACTTCATTAAACCCGGAAGTGAGGTCACCACACCCAGAAGTGAGGTCACCAAACCCGGAAGTGACGTCACTAAACCCGGAAGTGAGGTCACCATACCCGGAAGTGACGTCACCACACCCGGAAGTGAGGTCACCACACCCGGAAGTGAGGTCACCAAACCCGGAAGTGACGTCACTAAACCCGGAAGTGAGGTCAGCAAACCCGGAAGTTTGGTCAGCAAACCCGGAAGTGAGGTCACCACACCCGGAAGTGAGGTCACCAAACCCGGAAGTGACGTCACTAAACCCGGAAGTGAGGTCAGCATACCCGGAAGTGAGGTAAGCAGACCAGGAAAGTGAGGTCTGCTAATTCGGAACTCAGGTCAGCAAACCCAGAAGTGACTTCAGCAGACCCAGAAGTGACTTCAGCAAACCAGGAAGTGAGGTCAGCATACCCGGAAGTGAGGTCACCACACCCGGAAGTGAGGTCACCACACCCGGAAGTGACGTCACTAAACCTGGAAGTGAGGTCACCACACCCGGAAGTGAGGTCAGCAAACCCGGAAGTGAGTTCACCACACCCGGAAGTGAGGTCAGCAAACCCGGAAGTGAGGTCACCACACCCGGAAGTGAGGTCACCAAACCTGGAAGTGCCGTCACTAAACCCGGAAGTGAGGTCACCACACCCGGAAGTGAGGTCAGCAAACCCGGAAGTGACGTCACTAAACCCGGAAGTGAGGTCAGCAAACCCGGAAGTGACGTCACTAAACCCGGAAGTGAGGTCACCACGCCCGGAAGTCAGGTCACCAAACCCGGAAGTGACGTCACTAAACCCGGAAGTGACGTCACTAAACCTGGAAGTAAGGTCACCACACCCGGAAGTGAGGTCAGCAAACCCGGAAGTGAGTTCACCACACCCGGAAGTGAGGTCAGCAAACCCGGAAGTGAGGTCACCACACCCGGAAGTGAGGTCACCAAACCCGGAAGTGCCGTCACTAAACCCGGAAGTGAGGTCACCACACCCGGAAGTGAGGTCACCAAACCCGGAAGTGACGTCACCAAACCCGGAAGTGACGTCACTAAACCCGGAAGTGAGGTCAGCAAACCCGGAAGTGAGGTCAGCAAACCCGGAAGTGAGGTAAGCAGACCAGGAAAGTGAGGTCACCACACCCGGAAGTGAGGTCACCAAACCCGGAAGTGAGGTCACCACACCCGGAAGTGAGGTCACCACACCCGGAAGTGAGGTCAGCATACCCGGAAGTTAGGTAAGCAGACCAGGAAAGTGAGGTCTGCTAATTCGGAACTCAGGTCAGCAAACCCAGAAGTGACTTCAGCAAACCCGGAAGTGACGTCACTAAACTCGGAAGTGAGGTCACCACACCCGGAAGTGAGGTCACCAAACCCGGAAGTGACGTCACTAAACCCGGAAGAGAGGTCAGCATACCCGGAAGTGAGGTAAGCAGACCAGGAAAGTGAGGTCTGCTAATTCGGAACTCAGGTCAGTAAACCCAGAAGTGACTTCTGCAAACCCGGAAGTGAGGTCAGAAAACCCGGAAGGGAGGTCAGCAAACCCGGAAGTGAGGTCACCACACCTGGAAGTGAGGTCACCACACCCGGAAGTGAGGTCACCACACCCGGAAGTGAGGTCAGAAAACCCGGAAGTGAGGTCACCACATCCGGAAGTGAGGTCACCAAACTTGGAAGTGACATCACTAAACCCGGAAGTGAGGTCACCACACCCGGAAGTAAGGTCAGTAAACCCAGAAGTGAGGTCACCACACCCGGAAGTGAGGTCACCAAACCCGGAAGTGACGTCACTAAACCCGGAAGTGAGGTCACCACACCCGGAAGTGACGTCACTAAACCCGGAAGTGAGGTCAGCAAACCCGGAAGTGAGGTCTCCACACCCGGAAGTGAGGTCACCAAACCCGGAAGTGACGTCACTAAACCCGGAAGTGAGGTCAGCAAACCCGGAAGTGAGGTCACCACACCCGGAAGTGAGGTCACCAAACCCGGAAGTGACGTCACTAAACCCGGAAGTGAGGTCAACACACCCGGATGTGACGTCACTAAACCCGGAAGTGAGGTCAGCAAACCCGGAAGTGAGGTCACCAAACCCGGAAGTCACGTCACTAAACCCGGAAGTGAGGTCACCACACCCGGAAGTGAGGTCACCAAACCCGGAAGTGACGTCACGAAACCCGGAAGTGAGGTCAGCAAACCCGGAAGTGACGTCACTAAACCCGGAAGTGAGGTCACCACACCCGGAAGTGAGGTCAGCAAGCCCGGAAGTGAGGTCAGCAAACCCGGAAGTGAGGTCACGACACCCGGAAGTGAGGTCACCACACCCGGAAGTGAGGTCAGCAAACCCGGAAATGAGGTCACCACACCCGGAAGTAAGGTCAGCAAACCCGGAAGTGACATCACTAAACCCGGAAGTGAGGTCACCACACCCGGAAGTGAGGTCAGCAAACCCGGAATTGATGTCAGCAAACCCGGAAGTGAGGTCACCACACCCGGAAGTGAGGTCCTCAAACCAGGATGTGACGTCACTAAACCCGGAAGTGAGGTCAGCAAACCCGGAAGTGACGTCACCACACCCGGAAGTGAGGTCACCACACCCGGAAGTGAGGTCACCAAACCCGGAAGTGACATCACTAAACCCGGAAGTGACGTCAGCAAACCCGGAAGTGAGGTCAGCAAACCCGGAAGTGAGGTCACCACACCCGGAAGTGAGGTCACCAAACCCGGAAGTGACGTCACTAAACCCGGAAGTGAGGTCACCACACCCGGAAGTGAGGTCACCAAACCCGGAAGTGACGTCACCAAACCCGGAAGTGACGTCACTAAACCCGGAAGTGACGTCAGCAAACCCGGAACTGAGGTCAGCAAACCCGGAAGTGAGGTCACCACACCCGGAAGTGAGGTCACCAAACCCGGAAGTGACGTCACTAAACCCGGAAGTGAGGTCACCACACCCGGAAGTGAGGTCACCAAACCCGGATGTGACGTCACCAAACCCGGAAGTGACGTCACTAAACCCGGAAGTGAGGTCACCACACCCGGAAGTGAGGTCAGCAAACCCGGAAGTGACGTCACTAAACCCGGAAGTGAGGTCACCAAACCCGGAAGTGACGTAACTAAACCCGGAAGTGAGGTCACCACACCCGGAAGTAAGGTCACCAAACCCGGATGTGACGTCACTAAACCCGGAAGTGAGGTCAGCGAACCCGGAAGTGAGGTCACCACACCCGGAAGTGAGGTCACCAAACCCGGAAGTGACGTCACTAAACCCGGAAGTGAGGTCACTAAACCCGGAAGTGACGTCAGCAAACCCGGAAGTGAGGTCAGCAAACCCGGAAGTGAGGTCACCACACCCGGAAGTGAGGTCACCAAACCCGGAAGTGACGTCACTAAACCCGGAAGTGAGGTCACCACACCCGGAAGTGAGGTCACCAAACCCGGATGTGACGTCACCAAACCCGGAAGTGACGTCACTAAACCCGGAAGTGAGGTCACCACACCCGGAAGTGAGGTCAGCAAACCCGGAAGTGACGTCACTAAACCCGGAAGTGAGGTCACCAAACCCGGAAGTGACGTCACTAAACCCGGAAGTGTGGTCACCACACCCGGAAGTAAGGTCACCAAACCCGGATGTGACGTCACTAAACCCGGAAGTGAGGTCAGCATACCCGGAAGTTAGGTAAGCAGACCAGGAAAGTTAGGTCTGCTAATTCGGAACTCAGGTCAGCAAACCCAGAAGTGACTTCAGCAGACCCGGAAGTGACGTCACTAAACTCGGAAGTGAGGTCACCACACCAGGATGTGAGGTCAGCAATCCCGGAAGTGAGGTCACCACACCCGGAAGTGAGGACACCAAACCCGGAAGTGACGTCACTAAACCCGGAAGTGAGGTCAGCAAACCCGGAAGTGAGGTCACCACACCCGGAAGTGAGGTCACCAAATCCGGAAGTGACGTCACTAAACCCGGAAGTGAGGTCACCACACCCAGAAGTGAGGTCACCAAACCCGGAAGTGACGTCACTAAACCCGGAAGTGAGGTCACCATACCCGGAAGTGACGTCACCACACCCGGAAGTGAGGTCACCACACCCGGAATTGAGGTCACCAAACCCGGAAGTGACGTCACTAAACCCGGAAGTGAGGTCAGCAAACCCGGAAGTGAGGTCAGCAAACCCGGAAGTGAGGTCACCACACCCGGAAGTGAGGTCACCAAACCCGGAAGTGACGTCACTAAACCCGGAAGTGAGGTCACCACACCCGGAAGTGAGGTCACCAAACCCGGATGTGACGTCACCAAACCCGGAAGTGACGTCACTAAACCCGGAAGTGAGGTCAGCAAACCCGGAAGTGAGGTCACCACACCCGGAAGTGAGGTCACCAAACCCGGAAGTGACGTCACTAAACCCGGAAGTGAGGTCACCACACCCGGAAGTGAGGTCACCAAACCCGGATGTGACGTCACCAAACCCGGAAGTGACGTCACTAAACCCGGAAGTGAGGTCACCACACCCGGAAGTGAGGTCAGCAAACCCGGAAGTGACGTCACTAAACCCGGAAGTGAGGTCACCAAACCCGGAAGTGACGTCACTAAACCCGGAAGTGAGGTCACCACACCCGGAAGTGAGGTCACCACACCCGGAAGTGAGGTCACCAAACCCGGAAGTGACGTCACTAAACCCGGAAGTGAGGTCACTAAACCCGGAAGTGACGTCACCACACCCGGAAGTGAGGTCACCAAACCCGGAAGTGACGTCACTAAACCCGGAAGTGAGGTCACCACACCCGGAAGTGAGGTCACCAAACCCGGATGTGACGTCACCAAACCCGGAAGTGACGTCACTAAACCCGGAAGTGAGGTCACCACACCCGGAAGTGAGGTCAGCAAACCCGGAAGTGACGTCACTAAACCCGGAAGTGAGGTCACCAAACCCGGAAGTGACGTCACTAAACCCGGAAGTGAGGTCACCACACCCGGAAGTAAGGTCACCAAACCCGGATGTGACGTCACTAAACCCGGAAGTGAGGTCAGCGAACCCGGAAGTGAGGTCACCACACCCGGAAGTGAGGTCACCAAACCCGGAAGTGACGTCACTAAACCCGGAAGTGAGGTCACTAAACCCGGAAGTGACGTCAGCAAACCCGGAAGTGAGGTCAGCAAACCCGGAAGTGAGGTCACCACACCCGGAAGTGAGGTCACCAAACCCGGAAGTGACGTCACTAAACCCGGAAGTGAGGTCACCACACCCGGAAGTGAGGTCACCAAACCCGTATGTGACGTCACCAAACCCGGAAGTGACGTCACTAAACCCGGAAGTGAGGTCACCACACCCGGAAGTGAGGTCAGCAAACCCGGAAGTGACGTCACTAAACCCGGAAGTGAGGTCACCAAACCCGGAAGTGACGTCACTAAACCCGGAAGTGTGGTCACCACACCCGGAAGTAAGGTCACCAAACCCGGATGTGACGTCACTAAACCCGGAAGTGAGGTCAGCATACCCGGAAGTTAGGTAAGCAGACCAGGAAAGTTAGGTCTGCTAATTCGGAACTCAGGTCAGCAAACCCAGAAGTGACTTCAGCAGACCCGGAAGTGACGTCACTAAACTCGGAAGTGAGGTCACCACACCAGGATGTGAGGTCAGCAAACCCGGAAGTGAGGTCACCACACCCGGAAGTGAGGACACCAAACCCGGAAGTGATGCCACTAAACCCGGAAGTGAGGTCAGCAAACCCGGAAGTGAGGTCACCACACCCGGAAGTGAGGTCACCAAACCCGGAAGTGACGTCACTAAACCCGGAAGTGAGGTCACCACACCCAGAAGTGAGGTCACCAAACCCGGAAGTGACGTCACTAAACCCGGAAGTGAGGTCACCATACCCGGAAGTGACGTCACCACACCCGGAAGTGAGGTCACCACACCCGGAATTGAGGTCACCAAACCCGGAAGTGACGTCACTAAACCCGGAAGTGAGGTCAGCAAACCCGGAAGTGAGGTCAGCAAACCCGGAAGTGAGGTCACCACACCCGGAAGTGAGGTCACCAAACCCGGAAGTCACGTCACTAAACCCGGAAGTGAGGTCACCACACCCGGAAGTGAGGTCACCAAACCCGGAAGTGACGTCACGAAACCCGGAAGTGAGGTCAGCAAACCCGGAAGTGACGTCACTAAGCCCGGAAGTGAGGTCACCACACCCGGAAGTGAGGTCAGCAAGCCCGGAAGTGAGGTCAGCAAACCCGGAAGTGAGGTCACGACACCCGGAAGTGAGGTCACCACACCCGGAAGTGAGGTCAGCAAACCCGGAAGTGAGGTCACCACACCCGGAAGTAAGGTCAGCAAACCCGGAAGTGACATCACTAAACCCGGAAGTGAGGTCACCACACCCGGAAGTGAGGTCAGCAAACCCGGAAGTGATGTCAGCAAACCCGGAAGTGAGGTCACCACACCCGGAAGTGAGGTCCTCAAACCAGGATGTGACGTCACTAAACCCGGAAGTGAGGTCAGCAAACCCGGAAGTGACGTCACCACACCCGGAAGTGAGGTCACCACACCCGGAAGTGAGGTCACCAAACCCGGAAGTGACATCACTAAACCCGGAAGTGACGTCAGCAAACCCGGAAGTGAGGTCAGCAAACCCGGAAGTGAGGTCACCACACCCGGAAGTGAGGTCACCAAACCCGGAAGTGACGTCACTAAACCCGGAAGTGAGGTCAGCATACCCGGAAGTGAGGTAAGCAGACCAGGAAAGTGAGGTCTGCTAATTCGGAACTCAGGTCAGCAAACCCAGAAGTGACTTCAGCAGACCCAGAAGTGCCTTCAGCAAACCCGGAAGTGAGGTCAGCATACCCGGAAGTGAGGTCACCACACCCGGAAGTGAGGTCACCACACCCGGAAGTGAGGTCACCACACCTGGAAGTGAGGTCACCACACCCGGAAGTGAGGTCACCAAACCCGGAAGTGACGTCACCAAACCCGGAAGTGACGTCACTAAACCCGGAAGTGACGTCAGCAAACCCGGAAGTGAGGTCAGCAAACCCGGAAGTGAGGTCACCACACCCGGAAGTGAGGTCACCAAACCCGGAAGTGACGTCACTAAACCCGGAAGTGAGGTCACCACACCCGGAAGTGAGGTCACCAAACCCGGATGTGACGTCACCAAACCCGGAAGTGACGTCACTAAACCCGGAAGTGAGGTCACCACACCCGGAAGTGAGGTCAGCAAACCCGGAAGTGACGTCACTAAACCCGGAAGTGAGGTCACCAAACCCGGAAGTGACGTCACTAAACCCGGAAGTGAGGTCACCAAACCCGGAAGTGACGTCACTAAACCCGGAAGTGAGGTCACCACACCCGGAAGTAAGGTCACCAAACCCGGATGTGACGTCACTAAACCCGGAAGTGAGGTCAGCATACCCGGAAGTTAGGTAAGCAGACCAGGAAAGTTAGGTCTGCTAATTCGGAACTCAGGTCAGCAAACCCAGAAGTGACTTCAGCAGACCCGGAAGTGACGTCACTAAACTCGGAAGTGAGGTCACCACACCAGGATGTGAGGTCAGCAAACCCGGAAGTGAGGTCAGCAAACCCGGAAGTGAGGTCACCACACCCGGAAGTGAGGACACCAAACCCGGAAGTGACGTCACTAAACCCGGAAGTGAGGTTAGCAAACCCGGAAGTGAGGTCACCACACCCGGAAGTGAGGTCACCAAACCCGGAAGTGACGTCACTAAACCCGGAAGTGAGGTCACCACACCCAGAAGTGAGGTCACCAAACCCGGAAGTGACGTCACTAAACCTGGAAGTGAGGTCACCATACCCGGAAGTGACGTCACCACACCCGGAAGTGAGGTCACCACACCCGGAATTGAGGTCACCAAACCCGGAAGTGACGTCACTAAACCCGGAAGTGAGGTCAGCAAACCCGGAAGTGAGGTCAGCAAACCCGGAAGTGAGGTCACCACACCCGGAAGTGAGGTCAGCAAACCCGGAAGTGACGTCACCACACCCGGAAGTGAGGTCACAACACCCGGAAGTGAGGTAAGCAGACCAGGAAAGTGAGGTCTGCTAATTCGGAAATCAGGTCTGCAAACCCAGAAGTGACTTCAGCAGACCCAGAAGTGACTTCAGCAAACCCGGAAGTGAGGTCAGCAAACCCGGAAGTGAGGTCAGCAAACCCGGAAGTGAGGTCACCAAACCCGGAAGTGATGTCACCAAACCCGGAAGTGACGTCACTAAACCCGGAAGTGAGGTCACCACACCCGGAAGTGAGGTCACCAAACCCGGAAGTGACGTCACTAAACCCGGAAGTGAGGTCACCACACCCGGAAGTGAGGTTACCAAACCCGGAAGTGACGTCACTAAACCCGGAAGTGAGGTCACCACACCCGGAATTGAAGTCACTAAACCCAGAAGTGAGGTCACCAAACCCGGAAGTGACGACACCACACCCGGAAGTGAGGTCACCACACCCGGAAGTGAGGTCACCAAACCCGGAAGTGACGTCACTAAACCCGGAAGTGAGGTCACCACACCCGGAAGTGAGGTCACCGAACCCGGAAGTGACGTCAGCAAACCCGGAAGTGAGGTCACCACACCCGGAAGTGAGGTCACCAAACCCGGAAGTGACGTCACTAAACCCGGAAGTGAGGTCACCACACCCGGAAGTGAGGTCACCAAACCCGGAAGTGACGTCACCAAACCCGGAAGTGACGTCACTAAACCCGGAAGTGACGTCAGCAAACCCGGAAGTGAGGTCAGCAAACCCGGAAGTGAGGTCACCACACCCGGAAGTGAGGTCACCAAACCCGGAAGTGACGTCACTAAACCCGGAAGTGAGGTCACCACACCCGGAAGTGAGGTCACCAAACCCGAATGTGACGTCACCAAACCCGGAAGTGACGTCACTAAACCCGGAAGTGAGGTCACCACACCCGGAAGTGAGGTCAGCAAACCCGGAAGTGACGTCACTAAACCCGGAAGTGAGGTCACCAAACCCGGAAGTGACGTCACTAAACCCGGAAGTGAGGTCACCACACCCGGAAGTAAGGTCACCAAACCCGGATGTGACGTCACTAAACCCGGAAGTGAGGTCAGCATACCCGGAAGTTAGGTAAGCAGACCAGGAAAGTTAGGTCTGCTAATTCGGAACTCAGGTCAGCAAACCCAGAAGTGACTTCAGCAGACCCGGAAGTGACGTCACTAAACTCGGAAGTGAGGTCACCACACCAGGATGTGAGGTCAGCAAACCCGGAAGTGAGGTCAGCAAACCCGGAAGTGAGGTCACCACACCCGGAAGTGAGGACACCAAACCCGGAAGTGACGTCACTAAACCCGGAAGTGAGGTCAGCAAACCCGGAAGTGAGGTCACCACACCCGGAAGTGAGGTCACCAAACCCGGAAGTGACGTCACTAAACCCGGAAGTGAGGTCACCACACCTGGAAGTAAGGTCAGCAAACCCGGATGTGACGTCACTAAACCCGGAAGTTAGGTCAGCAAACCCGGAAGTGAGGTCAGCAAACCCAGAAGTGAGGTCACCACACCCGGAAGTGAGGTCACCAAACCCGGAAGTGACGTCACTAAACCCGGAAGTGAGGTCAACACACCCGGAAGTGACGTCACTAAACCCGGAAGTGAGGTCAGCATACCCGGAAGTGACGTCACTAAACCCGGAAGTGAGGTCAGCATACCCGGAAGTGAGATAAGCAGACCAGGAAAGTGAGGTCTGCTAATTCGGAACTCAGGTCTGCAAACCCAGAAGTGACTTCAGCAGACTCAGAAGTGACTTCAGCAAACCCGGAAGTGAGGTCAGCAAACCCGGAAGTGAGGTCACCACACCCGGAAGTGAGGTCACCAAACCCGGAAGTGACGTCACTAAACCCGGAAGTGAGGTCACCACACCCGGAAGTGAGGTCACCACACCCGGAAGTGAGGTCACCAAACCCGGAAGTCACGTCACTAAACCCGGAAGTGAGGTCACCACACCCGGATGTGAGGTCACCAAACCCGGAAGTGACGTCACGAAACCCGGAAGTGAGGTCACCACACCCGGAAGTGACGTCACTAAACCCGGAAGTGAGGTCACCACACCCGGAAGTGAGGTCAGCAAGCCCGGAAGTGAGGTCAGCAAACCCGGAAGTGAGGTCACCACACCCGGAAGTGAGGTCAGCAAACCCGGAAGTGAGGTCACCACACCCGGAAGTAAGGTCAGCAAACCCGGAAGTGACGTCACTAAACCCGGAAGTGAGGTCACCACACCCGGAAGTGAGGTCACCAAACCCGGAAGTGACGTCACCAAACCCGGAAGTGACGTCTGTAAACCCGGAAGTGAGGTCACCACACCCGGAAGTGAGGTCAGCAAACCCGGAAGTGACGTCACTAAACCCGGAAGTGAGGTCACCACACCCGGAAGTAAGGTCACCAAACCCGGATGTGACGTCACTAAACCCGGAAGTGAGGTCAGCATACCCGGAAGTTAGGTAAGCAGACCAGGAAAGTTAGGTCTGCTAATTCGGAACTCAGGTCAGCAAACCCAGAAGTGACTTCAGCAGACCCGGAAGTGACGTCACTAAACTCGGAAGTGAGGTCACCACACCAGGATGTGAGGTCAGCAAACCCGGAAGTGAGGTCAGCAAACCCGGAAGTGAGGTCACCACACCCGGAAGTGAGGACACCAAACCCGGAAGTGACGTCACTAAACCCGGAAGTGAGGTCAGCAAACCCGGAAGTGAGGTCACCACACCCGGAAGTGAGGTCACCAAACCCGGAAGTGACGTCACTAAACCCGGAAGTGAGGTCACCACACCCAGAAGTGAGGTCACCAAACCCGGAAGTGACGTCACTAAACCTGGAAGTGAGGTCACCATACCCGGAAGTGACGTCACCACACCCGGAAGTGAGGTCACCACACCCGGAATTGAGGTCACCAAACCCGGAAGTGACGTCACTAAACCCGGAAGTGAGGTCAGCAAACCCGGAAGTGAGGTCAGCAAACCCGGAAGTGAGGTCACCACACCCGGAAGTGAGGTCAGCAAACCCGGAAGTGACGTCACCACACCCGGAAGTGAGGTCACAACACCCGGAAGTGAGGTAAGCAGACCAGGAAAGTGAGGTCTGCTAATTCGGAAATCAGGTCTGCAAACCCAGAAGTGACTTCAGCAGACCCAGAAGTGACTTCAGCAAACCCGGAAGTGAGGTCAGCAAACCCGGAAGTGAGGTCAGCAAACCCGGAAGTGAGGTCACCAAACCCGGAAGTGATGTCACCAAACCCGGAAGTGACGTCACTAAACCCGGAAGTGAGGTCACCACACCCGGAAGTGAGGTCACCAAACCCGGAAGTGACGTCACTAAACCCGGAAGTGAGGTCACCACACCCGGAAGTGAGGTTACCAAACCCGGAAGTGACGTCACTAAACCCGGAAGTGAGGTCACCACACCCGGAATTGAAGTCACTAAACCCAGAAGTGAGGTCACCAAACCCGGAAGTGACGACACCACACCCGGAAGTGAGGTCACCACACCCGGAAGTGAGGTCACCAAACCCGGAAGTGACGTCACTAAACCCGGAAGTGAGGTCACCACACCCGGAAGTGACGTCAGCAAACCCGGAAGTGAGGTCAGCAAACCCGGAAGTGAGGTCACCACACCCGGAAGTGAGGTCACCAAACCCGGAAGTGACGTCACTAAACCCGGAAGTGAGGTCACCACACCCGGAAGTGAGGTCACCAAACCCGAATGTGACGTCACCAAACCCGGAAGTGACGTCACTAAACCCGGAAGTGAGGTCACCACACCCGGAAGTGAGGTCAGCAAACCCGGAAGTGACGTCACTAAACCCGGAAGTGAGGTCACCAAACCCGGAAGTGACGTCACTAAACCCGGAAGTGAGGTCACCACACCCGGAAGTAAGGTCACCAAACCCGGATGTGACGTCACTAAACCCGGAAGTGAGGTCAGCATACCCGGAAGTTAGGTAAGCAGACCAGGAAAGTTAGGTCTGCTAATTCGGAACTCAGGTCAGCAAACCCAGAAGTGACTTCAGCAGACCCGGAAGTGACGTCACTAAACTCGGAAGTGAGGTCACCACACCAGGATGTGAGGTCAGCAAACCCGGAAGTGAGGTCAGCAAACCCGGAAGTGAGGTCACCACACCCGGAAGTGAGGACACCAAACCCGGAAGTGACGTCACTAAACCCGGAAGTGAGGTCAGCAAACCCGGAAGTGAGGTCACCACACCCGGAAGTGAGGTCACCAAACCCGGAAGTGACGTCACTAAACCCGGAAGTGAGGTCACCACACCTGGAAGTAAGGTCAGCAAACCCGGATGTGAGGTCACTAAACCCGGAAGTGAGGTCAGCAAACCCGGAAGTGAGGTCAGCAAACCCAGAAGTGAGGTCACCACACCCGAAAGTGAGGTCACCAAACCCGGAAGTGACGTCACTAAACCCGGAAGTGAGGTCAACACACCCGGAAGTGACGTCACTAAACCCGGAAGTGAGGTCAGCATACCCGGAAGTGACGTCACTAAACCCGGAAGTGAGGTCAGCATACCCGGAAGTGAGATAAGCAGACCAGGAAAGTGAGGTCTGCTAATTCGGAACTCAGGTCTGCAAACCCAGAAGTGACTTCAGCAGACTCAGAAGTGACTTCAGCAAACCCGGAAGTGAGGTCAGCAAACCCGGAAGTGAGGTCACCACACCCGGAAGTGAGGTCACCAAACCCGGAAGTGACGTCACTAAACCCGGAAGTGAGGTCACCACACCCGGAAGTGAGGTCACCACACCCGGAAGTGAGGTCACCAAACCCGGAAGTCACGTCACTAAACCCGGAAGTGAGGTCACCACACCCGGATGTGAGGTCACCAAACCCGGAAGTGACGTCACGAAACCCGGAAGTGAGGTCACCACACCCGGAAGTGACGTCACTAAACCCGGAAGTGAGGTCACCACACCCGGAAGTGAGGTCAGCAAGCCCGGAAGTGAGGTCAGCAAACCCGGAAGTGAGGTCACCACACCCGGAAGTGAGGTCAGCAAACCCGGAAGTGAGGTCACCACACCCGGAAGTAAGGTCAGCAAACCCGGAAGTGACGTCACTAAACCCGGAAGTGAGGTCACCACACCCGGAAGTGAGGTCACCAAACCCGGAAGTGACGTCACCAAACCCGGAAGTGACGTCAGTAAACCCGGAAGTGAGGTCACCACACCCGGAAGTGAGGTCAGCAAACCCGGAAGTGAGGTCACCAAACCCGGAAGTGACGTCACTAAACCCGGAAGTGAGGTCACCACACCCGGAAGTAAGGTCACCAAACCCGGATGTGACGTCACTAAACCCGGAAGTGAGGTCAGCATACCCGGAAGTTAGGTAAGCAGACCAGGAAAGTTAGGTCTGCTAATTCGGAACTCAGGTCAGCAAACCCAGAAGTGACTTCAGCAGACCCGGAAGTGACGTCACTAAACTCGGAAGTGAGGTCACCACACCAGGATGTGAGGTCAGCAAACCCGGAAGTGAGGTCAGCAAACCCGGAAGTGAGGTCACCACACCCGGAAGTGAGGACACCAAACCCGGAAGTGACGTCACTAAACCCGGAAGTGAGGTCAGCAAACCCGGAAGTGAGGTCACCACACCCGGAAGTGACGTCACTAAACTTGGAAGTGAGGTCACCACACCCAGAAGTGAGGTCACCAAACCCGGAAGTGACGTCACTAAACCCGGAAGTGAGGTCACCATACCCGGAAGTGACGTTACCACACCCGGAAGTGAGGTCACCACACCCGGAAGTGAGGTCACCAAACCCGGAAGTGACGTCACTAAACCCGGAAGTGAGGTCAGCAAACCCGGAAGTGAGGTCAGCAAACCCGGAAGTGACGTCACTAAACCCGGAAGTGAGGTCACCACACCCGGAAGTGAGGTCAGCAAGCCCGGAAGTGAGGTCAGCAAACCCGGAAGTGAGGTCACCACACCCGGAAGTGAGGTCACCACACCCGGAAGTGAGGTCAGCAAACCCGGAAGTGAGGTCACCACACCCGGAAGTAAGGTCAGCAAACCCGGAAGTGACGTCACTAAACCCGGAAGTGAGGTCACCACACCCGGAAGTGAGGTCAGCAAACCCGGAAGTCACGTCACTAAACCCGGAAGTGAGGTCACCACACCCGGAAGTGACGTCACTAAACCCGGAAGTGAGGTCACCACACCCGGAAGTAAGGTCACCAAACCCGGATGTGACGTCACTAAACCCGGAAGTGAGGTCAGCATACCCGGAAGTTAGGTAAGCAGACCAGGAAAGTTAGGTCTGCTAATTCGGAACTCAGGTCAGCAAACCCAGAAGTGACTTCAGCAGACCCGGAAGTGACGTCACTAAACTCGGAAGTGAGGTCACCACACCAGGATGTGAGGTCAGCAAACCCGGAAGTGAGGTCAGCAAACCCGGAAGTGAGGTCACCACACCCGGAAGTGAGGACACCAAACCCGGAAGTGACGTCACTAAACCCGGAAGTGAGGTCAGCAAACCCGGAAGTGAGGTCACCACACCCGGAAGTGACGTCACTAAACTTGGAAGTGAGGTCACCACACCCAGAAGTGAGGTCACCAAACCCGGAAGTGACGTCACTAAACCCGGAAGTGAGGTCACCATACCCGGAAGTGAGGTTACCACACCCGGAAGTGAGGTCACCACACCCGGAAGTGAGGTCACCAAACCCGGAAGTGACGTCACTAAACCCGGAAGTGAGGTCAGCAAACCCGGAAGTGAGGTCAGCAAACCCGGAAGTGAGGTCACCACACCCTCAAGTGAGGTCACCAAACCCGGAAGTGACGTCACTAAACCCGGAAGTGAGGTCAGCATACCCGGAAGTGAGGTAAGCAGACCAGGAAAGTGAGGTCTGCTAATTCGTAACTCTGGTCAGCAAACCCAGAAGTGACTTCAGCAGACCCAGAAGTGACTTCAGCAAACCCGGAAGTGAGGTCAGCATACCCGGAAGTGAGGTCACCACACCCGGAAGTGAGGTCACCACACCCGGAAGTGACGTCACTAAACCTGGAAGTGAGGTCACCACACCCGGAAGTGAGGTCAGCAAACCCGGAAGTGAGTTCACCACACCCGGAAGTGAGGTCAGCAAACCCGGAAGTGAGGTCACCACACCCGGAAGTGAGGTCACCAAACCCGGAAGTGCCGTCACTAAACCCGGATGTGAGGTCACCACACCCGGATGTGAGGTCAGCAAACCCGGAAGTGACGTCACTAAACCCGGAAGTGAGGTCACCAAACCCGGAAGTGACGTCACTAAACCCGGAAGTGAGGTCACCACGCCCGGAAGTCAGGTCACCAAACCCGGAAGTGACGTCACTAAACCCGGAAGTGAGGTCACCACACCTGGAAGTAAGGTCAGCAAACCCGGAAGTGACGTCACTAAACCCGGAAGTGAGGTCAGCAAACCCGGAAGTGAGGTCAGCAAACCCAGAAGTGAGGTCACCACACCCGGAAGTGAGGTCACCAAACCTGGAAGTGACGTCACTAAACCCGGAAGTGAGGTCAACACACCCGGAAGTGACGTCACTAAACCCGGAAGTGAGGTCAGCATACCCGGAAGTGACGTCACTAAACCCGGAAGTGAGGTCAGCATACCCGGAAGTGAGATAAGCAGACCAGGAAAGTGAGGTCTGCTAATTCGGAACTCAGGTCAGCAAACCCAGAAGTGACTTCAGCAGACCCAGAAGTGACTTCAGCAAACCCGGAAGTGAGGTCAGCAAACCCGGAAGTGAGGTCACCACACCCGGAAGTGAGGTCACCAAACCCGGAAGTGAGGTCTCCAAACCCGGAAGTCACGTCACTAAACCCGGAAGTGAGGTCACCACACCCGGAAGTGAGGTCTCCAAACCCGGAAGTCACGTCACTAAACCCGGAAGTGAGGTCACCACACCCGGAAGTGAGGTCACCAAACCCGGAAGTGACGTCACGAAACCCGGAAGTGAGGTCAGCAAACCCGGAAGTGACGTCACTAAACCCGGAAGTGAGGTCACCACACCCGGAAGTGAGGTCAGCAAGCCCGGAAGTGAGGTCAGCAAACCCGGAAGTGAGGTCACCACACCCGGAAGTGAGGTCAGCAAACCCGGAAGTGAGGTCACCACACCCGGAAGTAAGGTCAGCAAACCCGGAAGTGACGTCACTAAACCCGGAAGTGAGGTCACCACACCCGGAAGTGAGGTCACCAAACCCGGAAGTGACGTCACCAAACCCGGAAGTGACGTCAGTAAACCCGGAAGTGAGGTCACCACACCCGGAAGTGAGGTCAGCAAACCCGGAAGTGACGTCACTAAACCCGGAAGTGAGGTCACCAAACCCGGAAGTGACGTCACTAAACCCGGAAGTGAGGTCACCACACCCGGAAGTAAGGTCACCAAACCCGGATGTGACGTCACTAAACCCGGAAGTGAGGTCAGCATACCCGGAAGTTAGGTAAGCAGACCAGGAAAGTTAGGTCTGCTAATTCGGAACTCAGGTCAGCAAACCCAGAAGTGACTTCAGCAGACCCGGAAGTGACGTCACTAAACTCGGAAGTGAGGTCACCACACCAGGATGTGAGGTCAGCAAACCCGGAAGTGAGGTCAGCAAACCCGGAAGTGAGGTCACCACACCCGGAAGTGAGGACACCAAACCCGGAAGTGACGTCACTAAACCCGGAAGTGAGGTCAGCAAACCCGGAAGTGAGGTCAGCAAACCCGGAAGTGACGTCACCACACCCGGAAGTGAGGTCACAACACCCGGAAGTGAGGTAAGCAGACCAGGAAAGTGAGGTCTGCTAATTCGGAAATCAGGTCTGCAAACCCAGAAGTGACTTCAGCAGACCCAGAAGTGACTTCAGCAAACCCGGAAGTGAGGTCAGCAAACCCGGAAGTGAGGTCAGCAAACCCGGAAGTGAGGTCACCAAACCCGGAAGTGATGTCACCAAACCCGGAAGTGACGTCACTAAACCCGGAAGTGAGGTCACCACACCCGGAAGTGCCGTCACTAAACCCGGAAGTGAGGTCACCACACCCGGAAGTGAGGTCAGCAAACCCGGAAGTGACGTCACTAAACCCGGAAGTGAGGTCACCAAACCCGGAAGTGAGGTCACCACACCCGGAATTGAAGTCACTAAACCCAGAAGTGAGGTCACCAAACCCGGAAGTGACGACACCACACCCGGAAGTGAGGTCACCACACCCGGAAGTGAGGTCACCAAACCCGGAAGTGACGTCACTAAACCCGGAAGTGAGGTCACCACACCCGGAAGTGAGGTCACCGAACCCGGAAGTGACGTCAGCAAACCCGGAAGTGAGGTCACCACACCCGGAAGTGAGGTCACCAAACCCGGAAGTGACGTCACTCAACCCGGAAGTGAGGTCACCACACCCGGAAGTGAGGTCACCAAACCCGGAAGTGACGTCACCAAACCCGGAAGTGACGTCACTAAACCCGGAAGTGACGTCAGCAAACCCGGAAGTGAGGTCAGCAAACCCGGAAGTGAGGTCACCACACCGGGAAGTGAGGTCACCAAACCCGGAAGTGACGTCACTAAACCCGGAAGTGAGGTCACCACACCCGGAAGTGAGGTCACCAAACCCGAATGTGACGTCACCAAACCCGGAAGTGACGTCACTAAACCCGGAAGTGAGGTCACCACACCCGGAAGTGAGGTCAGCAAACCCGGAAGTGACGTCACTAAACCCGGAAGTGAGGTCACCAAACCCGGAAGTGACGTCACTAAACCCGGAAGTGAGGTCACCACACCCGGAAGTAAGGTCACCAAACCCGGATGTGACGTCACTAAACCCGGAAGTGAGGTCAGCATACCCGGAAGTTAGGTAAGCAGACCAGGAAAGTTAGGTCTGCTAATTCGGAACTCAGGTCAGCAAACCCAGAAGTGACTTCAGCAGACCCGGAAGTGACGTCACTAAACTCGGAAGTGAGGTCACCACACCAGGATGTGAGGTCAGCAAACCCGGAAGTGAGGTCAGCAAACCCGGAAGTGAGGTCACCACACCCGGAAGTGAGGACACCAAACCCGGAAGTGACGTCACTAAACCCGGAAGTGAGGTCAGCAAACCCGGAAGTGAGGTCACCACACCCGGAAGTGAGGTCACCAAACCCGGAAGTGACGTCACTAAACCCGGAAGTGAGGTCACCACACCTGGAAGTAAGGTCAGCAAACCCGGATGTGACGTCACTAAATCCGGAAGTTAGGTCAGCAAACCCGGAAGTGAGGTCAGCAAACCCAGAAGTGAGGTCACCACACCCGGAAGTGAGGTCACCAAACCCGGAAGTGACGTCACTAAACCCGGAAGTGAGGTCAACACACCCGGAAGTGACGTCACTAAACCCGGAAGTGAGGTCAGCATACCCGGAAGTGACGTCACTAAACCCGGAAGTGAGGTCAGCATACCCGGAAGTGAGATAAGCAGACCAGGAAAGTGAGGTCTGCTAATTCGGAACTCAGGTCTGCAAACCCAGAAGTGACTTCAGCAGACTCAGAAGTGACTTCAGCAAACCCGGAAGTGAGGTCAGCAAACCCGGAAGTGAGGTCACCACACCCGGAAGTGAGGTCACCAAACCCGGAAGTGACGTCACTAAACCCGGAAGTGAGGTCACCACACCCGGAAGTGAGGTCACCACACCCGGAATTGAAGTCACTAAACCCAGAAGTGAGGTCACCAAACCCGGAAGTGACGACACCACACCCGGAAGTGAGGTCACCACACCCGGAAGTGAGGTCACCAAACCCGGAATTGACGTCACTAAACCCGGAAGTGAGGTCACCACACCCGGAAGTGAGGTCACCGAACCCGGAAGTGACGTCAGCAAACCCGGAAGTGAGGTCACCACACCCGGAAGTGAGGTCACCAAACCCGGAAGTGACGTCACTAAACCCGGAAGTGAGGTCACCACACCCGGAAGTGAGGTCACCAAACCCGGAAGTGACGTCACCAAACCCGGAAGTGACGTCACTAAACCCGGAAGTGACGTCAGCAAACCCGGAAGTGAGGTCAGCAAACCCGGAAGTGAGGTCACCACACCCGGAAGTGAGGTCACCAAACCCGGAAGTGACGTCACTAAACCCGGAAGTGAGGTCACCACACCCGGAAGTGAGGTCACCAAACCCGAATGTGACGTCACCAAACCCGGAAGTGACGTCACTAAACCCGGAAGTGAGGTCACCACACCCGGAAGTGAGGTCAGCAAACCCGGAAGTGACGTCACTAAACCCGGAAGTGAGGTCACCAAACCCGGAAGTGACGTCACTAAACCCGGAAGTGAGGTCACCACACCCGGAAGTAAGGTCACCAAACCCGGATGTGACGTCACTAAACCCGGAAGTGAGGTCAGCATACCCGGAAGTTAGGTAAGCAGACCAGGAAAGTTAGGTCTGCTAATTCGGAACTCAGGTCAGCAAACCCAGAAGTGACTTCAGCAGACCCGGAAGTGACGTCACTAAACTCGGAAGTGAGGTCACCACACCAGGATGTGAGGTCAGCAAACCCGGAAGTGAGGTCAGCAAACCCGGAAGTGAGGTCACCACACCCGGAAGTGAGGACACCAAACCCGGAAGTGACGTCACTAAACCCGGAAGTGAGGTCAGCAAACCCGGAAGTGAGGTCACCACACCCGGAAGTGAGGTCACCAAACCCGGAAGTGACGTCACTAAACCCGGAAGTGAGGTCACCACACCTGGAAGTAAGGTCAGCAAACCCGGATGTGACGTCACTAAACCCGGAAGTTAGGTCAGCAAACCCGGAAGTGAGGTCAGCAAACCCAGAAGTGAGGTCACCACACCCGGAAGTGAGGTCACCAAACCCGGAAGTGACGTCACTAAACCCGGAAGTGAGGTCACCACACCCGGAAGTGAGGTCACCACACCCGGAATTGAAGTCACTAAACCCAGAAGTGAGGTCACCAAACCCGGAAGTGACGACACCACACCCGGAAGTGAGGTCACCACACCCGGAAGTGAGGTCACCAAACCCGGAATTGACGTCACTAAACCCGGAAGTGAGGTCACCACACCCGGAAGTGAGGTCACCGAACCCGGAAGTGACGTCAGCAAACCCGGAAGTGAGGTCACCACACCCGGAAGTGAGGTCACCAAACCCGGAAGTGACGTCACTAAACCCGGAAGTGAGGTCACCACACCCGGAAGTGAGGTCACCAAACCCGGAAGTGACGTCACCAAACCCGGAAGTGACGTCACTAAACCCGGAAGTGACGTCAGCAAACCCGGAAGTGAGGTCAGCAAACCCGGAAGTGAGGTCACCACACCCGGAAGTGAGGTCACCAAACCCGGAAGTGACGTCACTAAACCCGGAAGTGAGGTCACCACACCCGGAAGTGAGGTCACCAAACCCGAATGTGACGTCACCAAACCCGGAAGTGACGTCACTAAACCCGGAAGTGAGGTCACCACACCCGGAAGTGAGGTCAGCAAACCCGGAAGTGACGTCACTAAACCCGGAAGTGAGGTCACCAAACCCGGAAGTGACGTCACTAAACCCGGAAGTGAGGTCACCACACCCGGAAGTAAGGTCACCAAACCCGGATGTGACGTCACTAAACCCGGAAGTGAGGTCAGCATACCCGGAAGTTAGGTAAGCAGACCAGGAAAGTTAGGTCTGCTAATTCGGAACTCAGGTCAGCAAACCCAGAAGTGACTTCAGCAGACCCGGAAGTGACGTCACTAAACTCGGAAGTGAGGTCACCACACCAGGATGTGAGGTCAGCAAACCCGGAAGTGAGGTCAGCAAACCCGGAAGTGAGGTCACCACACCCGGAAGTGAGGACACCAAACCCGGAAGTGACGTCACTAAACCCGGAAGTGAGGTCAGCAAACCCGGAAGTGAGGTCACCACACCCGGAAGTGAGGTCACCAAACCCGGAAGTGACGTCACTAAACCCGGAAGTGAGGTCACCACACCTGGAAGTAAGGTCAGCAAACCCGGATGTGACGTCACTAAACCCGGAAGTTAGGTCAGCAAACCCGGAAGTGAGGTCAGCAAACCCAGAAGTGAGGTCACCACACCCGGAAGTGAGGTCACCAAACCCGGAAGTGACGTCACTAAACCCGGAAGTGAAATCAACACACCCGGAAGTGACGTCACTAAACCCGGAAGTGAGGTCAGCATACCCGGAAGTGACGTCACTAAACCCGGAAGTGAGGTCAGCATACCCGGAAGTGAGATAAGCAGACCAGGAAAGTGAGGTCTGCTAATTCGGAACTCAGGTCTGCAAACCCAGAAGTGACTTCAGCAGACTCAGAAGTGACTTCAGCAAACCCGGAAGTGAGGTCAGCAAACCCGGAAGTGAGGTCACCACACCCGGAAGTGAGGTCACCAAACCCGGAAGTGACGTCACTAAACCCGGAAGTGAGGTCACCACACCCGGAAGTGAGGTCACCACACCCGGAAGTGAGGTCACCAAACCCGGAAGTCACGTCACTAAACCCGGAAGTGAGGTCACCACACCCGGATGTGAGGTCACCAAACCCGGAAGTGACGTCACGAAACCCGGAAGTGAGGTCACCACACCCGGAAGTGACGTCACTAAACCCGGAAGTGAGGTCACCACACCCGGAAGTGAGGTCAGCAAGCCCGGAAGTGAGGTCAGCAAACCCGGAAGTGAGGTCACCACACCCGGAAGTGAGGTCAGCAAACCCGGAAGTGAGGTCACCACACCCGGAAGTAAGGTCAGCAAACCCGGAAGTGACGTCACTAAACCCGGAAGTGAGGTCACCACACCCGGAAGTGAGGTCACCAAACCCGGAAGTGACGTCACCAAACCCGGAAGTGACGTCAGTAAACCCGGAAGTGAGGTCACCACACCCGGAAGTGAGGTCAGCAAACCCGGAAGTGACGTCACTAAACCCGGAAGTGAGGTCACCAAACCCGGAAGTGACGTCACTAAACCCGGAAGTGAGGTCACCACACCCGGAAGTAAGGTCACCAATCCCGGATGTGACGTCACTAAACCCGGAAGTGAGGTCAGCATACCCGGAAGTTAGGTAAGCAGACCAGGAAAGTTAGGTCTGCTAATTCGGAACTCAGGTCAGCAAACCCAGAAGTGACTTCAGCAGACCCGGAAGTGACGTCACTAAACTCGGAAGTGAGGTCACCACACCAGGATGTGAGGTCAGCAAACCCGGAAGTGAGGTCAGCAAACCCGGAAGTGAGGTCACCACACCCGGAAGTGAGGACACCAAACCCGGAAGTGACGTCACTAAACCCGGAAGTGAGGTCAGCAAACCCGGAAGTGAGGTCACCACACCCGGAAGTGACGTCACTAAACTTGGAAGTGAGGTCACCACACCCAGAAGTGAGGTCACCAAACCCGGAAGTGACGTCACTAAACCCGGAAGTGAGGTCACCATACCCGGAAGTGACGTTACCACACCCGGAAGTGAGGTCACCACACCCGGAAGTGAGGTCACCAAACCCGGAAGTGACGTCACTAAACCCGGAAGTGAGGTCAGCAAACCCGGAAGTGAGGTCAGCAAACCCGGAAGTGACGTCACTAAACCCGGAAGTGAGGTCACCACACCCGGAAGTGAGGTCAGCAAACCCGGAAGTGAGGTCAGCAAACCCAGAAGTGAGGTCACCACACCCGGAAGTGAGGTCACCAAACCTGGAAGTGACGTCACTAAACCCGGAAGTGAGGTCAACACACCCGGAAGTGACGTCACTAAACCCGGAAGTGAGGTCAGCATACCCGGAAGTGACGTCACTAAACCCGGAAGTGAGGTCAGCATACCCGGAAGTGAGATAAGCAGACCAGGAAAGTGAGGTCTGCTAATTCGGAACTCAGGTCAGCAAACCCAGAAGTGACTTCAGCAGACCCAGAAGTGACTTCAGCAAACCCGGAAGTGAGGTCAGCAAACCCGGAAGTGAGGTCACCACACCCGGAAGTGAGGTCACCAAACCCGGAAGTGACGTCACTAAACCCGGAATGAGGTCAGCAAACCCGGAAGTGAGGTCACCACACCCGGAAGTCACGTCACCAAACCCGGAAGTCACGTCACTAAACCCGGAAGTGAGGTCACCACACCCGGAAGTGAGGTCACCAAACCCGGAAGTGACGTCACGAAACCCGGAAGTGAGGTCAGCAAACCCGGAAGTGACGTCACTAAACCCGGAAGTGAGGTCACCACACCCGGAAGTGAGGTCAGCAAGCCCGGAAGTGAGGTCAGCAAACCCGGAAGTGAGGTCACCACACCCGGAAGTGAGGTCAGCAAACCCGGAAGTGAGGTCACCACACCCGGAAGTAAGGTCAGCAAACCCGGAAGTGACGTCACTAAACCCGGAAGTGAGGTCACCACACCCGGAAGTGAGGTCACCAAACCCGGAAGTGACGTCACCAAACCCGGAAGTGACGTCAGTAAACCCGGAAGTGAGGTCACCACACCCGGAAGTGAGGTCGGCAAACCCGGAAGTGACGTCACTAAACCCGGAAGTGAGGTCACCAAACCCGGAAGTGACGTCACTAAACCCGGAAGTGAGGTCACCACACCCGGAAGTAAGGTCACCAAACCCGGATGTGACGTCACTAAACCCGGAAGTGAGGTCAGCATACCCGGAAGTTAGGTAAGCAGACCAGGAAAGTTAGGTCTGCTAATTCGGAACTCAGGTCAGCAAACCCAGAAGTGACTTCAGCAGACCCGGAAGTGACGTCACTAAACTCGGAAGTGAGGTCACCACACCAGGATGTGAGGTCAGCAAACCCGGAAGTGAGGTCAGCAAACCCGGAAGTGAGGTCACCACACCCGGAAGTGAGGACACCAAACCCGGAAGTGACGTCACTAAACCCGGAAGTGAGGTCAGCAAACCCGGAAGTGAGGTCACCACACCCGGAAGTGACGTCACTAAACTTGGAAGTGAGGTCACCACACCCAGAAGTGAGGTCACCAAACCCGGAAGTGACGTCACTAAACCCGGAAGTGAGGTCACCATACCCGGAAGTGACGTTACCACACCCGGAAGTGAGGTCACCACACCCGGAAGTGAGGTCACCAAACCCGGAAGTGACGTCACTAAACCCGGAAGTGAGGTCAGCAAACCCGGAAGTGAGGTCAGCAAACCCGGAAGTGAGGACACCACACCCGGAAGTGAGGTCACCAAACCCGGAAGTGACGTCACTAAACCCGGAAGTGAGGTCAGCATACCCGGAAGTGAGGTAAGCAGACCAGGAAAGTGAGGTCTGCTAATTCGTAACTCTGGTCAGCAAACCCAGAAGTGACTTCAGCAGACCCAGAAGTGACTTCAGCAAACCCGGAAGTGAGGTCAGCATACCCGGAAGTGAGGTCACCACACCCGGAAGTGAGGTCACCACACCCGGAAGTGACGTCACTAAACCTGGAAGTGAGGTCACCACACCCGGAAGTGAGGTCAGCAAACCCGGAAGTGAGTTCACCACACCCGGAAGTGAGGTCAGCAAACCCGGAAGTGAGGTCACCACACCCGGAAGTGAGGTCACCAAACCCGGAAGTGCCGTCACTAAACCCGGATGTGAGGTCACCACACGCGGAAGTGAGGTCAGCAAACCCGGAAGTGACGTCACTAAACCCGGAAGTGAGGTCACCAAACCCGGAAGTGACGTCACTAAACCCGGAAGTGAGGTCACCACGCCCGGAAGTCAGGTCACCAAACCCGGAAGTGACGTCACTAAACCCGGAAGTGAGGTCACCACACCTGGAAGTAAGGTCAGCAAACCCGGAAGTGACGTCACTAAACCCGGAAGTGAGGTCAGCAAACCCGGAAGTGAGGTCAGCAAACCCAGAAGTGAGGTCACCACACCCGGAAGTGAGGTCACCAAACCTGGAAGTGACGTCACTAAACCCGGAAGTGAGGTCAGCATACCCGGAAGTGAGATAAGCAGACCAGGAAAGTGAGGTCTGCTAACTCGGAACTCAGGTCAGCAAACCCAGAAGTGACTTCAGCAGACCCAGAAGTGACTTCAGCAAACCCGGAAGTGAGGTCAGCAAACCCGGAAGTGAGGTCACCACACCCGGAAGTGAGGTCACCAAACCTGGAAGTGACGTCACTAAACCCGGAAGTGAGGTCACCACACCCGGAAGTGAGGTCACCACACCCGGAAGTGAGGTCACCAAACCCGGAAGTCACGTCACTAAACCCGGAAGTGAGGTCACCACACCCGGAAGTGAGGTCACCAAACCCGGAAGTGACGTCACGAAACCCGGAAGTGAGGTCAGCAAACCCGGAAGTGACGTCACTAAACCCGGAAGTGAGGTCACCACACCCGGAAGTGAGGTCAGCAAGCCCGGAAGTGAGGTCAGCAAACCCGGAAGTGAGGTCACCACACCCGGAAGTGAGGTCACCACACCCGGAAGTGAGGTCAGCAAACCCGGAAGTGAGGTCACCACACCCGGAAGTAAGGTCACCAAACCCGGATGTGACGTCACTAAACCCGGAAGTGAGGTCAGCGAACCCGGATGTGAGGTCACCACACCCGGAAGTGAGGTCACCAAACCCGGAAGTGACGTCACTAAACCCGGAAGTGAGGTCACTAAACCCGGAAGTGACGTCACCACACCCGGAAGTGAGGTCACCAAACCCGGAAGTGACGTCACTAAACCCGGAAGTGAGGTCACCACACCCGGAAGTGAGGTCACCAAACCCGGATGTGACGTCACCAAACCCGGAAGTGACGTCACTAAACCCGGAAGTGAGGTCACCACACCCGGAAGTGAGGTCAGCAAACCCGGAAGTGACGTCACTAAACCCGGAAGTGAGGTCACCAAACCCGGAAGTGACGTCACTAAACCCGGAAGTGTGGTCACCACACCCGGAAGTAAGGTCACCAAACCCGGATGTGACGTCACTAAACCCGGAAGTGAGGTCAGCATACCCGGAAGTTAGGTAAGCAGACCAGGAAAGTTAGGTCTGCTAATTCGGAACTCAGGTCAGCAAACCCAGAAGTGACTTCAGCAGACCCGGAAGTGACGTCACTAAACTCGGAAGTGAGGTCACCACACCAGGATGTGAGGTCAGCAAACCCGGAAGTGAGGTCACCACACCCGGAAGTGAGGACACCAAACCCGGAAGTGACGTCACTAAACCCGGAAGTGAGGTCAGCAAACCCGGAAGTGAGGTCACCACACCCGGAAGTGAGGTCACCAAACCCGGAAGTGACGTCACTAAACCCGGAAGAGAGGTCACCACACCCAGAAGTGAGGTCACCAAACCCGGAAGTGACGTCACTAAACCCGGAGGTGAGGTCACCATACCCGGAAGTGACGTCACCACACCCGGAAGTGAGGTCACCACACCCGGAATTGAGGTCACCAAACCCGGAAGTGACGTCACTAAACCCGGAAGTGAGGTCAGCAAACCCGGAAGTGAGGTCAGCAAACCCGGAAGTGAGGTCACCACACCCGGAAGTGAGGTCACAAAACCCGGAAGTCACGTCACTAAACCCGGAAGTGAGGTCACCACACCCGGAAGTGAGGTCACCAAACCCGGAAGTGAGGTCACGAAACCCGGAAGTGAGGTCAGCAAACCCGGAAGTGACGTCACTAAGCCCGGAAGTGAGGTCACCACACCCGGAAGTGAGGTCAGCAAGCCCGGAAGTGAGGTCAGCAAACCCGGAAGTGAGGTCACGACACCCGGAAGTGAGGTCACCACACCCGGAAGTGAGGTCAGCAAACCCGGAAGTGAGGTCACCACACCCGGAAGTAAGGTCAGCAAACCCGGAAGTGACATCACTAAACCCGGAAGTGAGGTCACCACACCCGGAAGTGAGGTCAGCAAACCCGGAAGTGATGTCAGCAAACCCGGAAGTGAGGTCACCACACCCGGAAGTGAGGTCCTCAAACCAGGATGTGACGTCACTAAACCCGGAAGTGAGGTCAGCAAACCCGGAAGTGACGTCACCACACCCGGAAGTGAGGTCACCACACCCGGAAGTGAGGTCACCAAACCCGGAAGTGACATCACTAAACCCGGAAGTGACGTCAGCAAACCCGGAAGTGAGGTCAGCAAACCCGGAAGTGAGGTCACCACACCCGGAAGTGAGGTCACCAAACCCGGAAGTGACGTCACTAAACCCGGAAGTGAGGTCAGCATACCCGGAAGTGAGGTAAGCAGACCAGGAAAGTGAGGTCTGCTAATTCGGAACTCAGGTCAGCAAACCCAGAAGTGACTTCAGCAGACCCAGAAGTGCCTTCAGCAAACCCGGAAGTGAGGTCACTAAACCCGGAAGTGAGGTCACCACACCCGGAAGTGAGGTCACCACACCCGGAAGTGAGGTCACCACACCTGGAAGTGAGGTCACCACACCCGGAAGTGAGGTCACCAAACCCGGAAGTGACGTCACCAAACCCGGAAGTGACGTCACTAAACCCGGAAGTGACGTCAGCAAACCCGGAAGTGAGGTCAGCAAACCCGGAAGTGAGGTCACCACACCCGGAAGTGAGGTCACCAAACCCGGAAGTGACGTCACTAAACCCGGAAGTGAGGTCACCACACCCGGAAGTGAGGTCACCAAACCCGGATGTGACGTCACCAAACCCGGAAGTGACGTCACTAAACCCGGAAGTGAGGTCACCACACCCGGAAGTGAGGTCAGCAAACCCGGAAGTGACGTCACTAAACCCGGAAGTGAGGTCACCAAACCCGGAAGTGACGTCACTAAACCCGGAAGTGAGGTCACCACACCCGGAAGTAAGGTCACCAAACCCGGATGTGACGTCACTAAACCCGGAAGTGAGGTCAGCATACCCGGAAGTTAGGTAAGCAGACCAGGAAAGTTAGGTCTGCTAATTCGGAACTCAGGTCAGCAAACCCAGAAGTGACTTCAGCAGACCCGGAAGTGACGTCACTAAACTCGGAAGTGAGGTCACCACACCAGGATGTGAGGTCAGCAAACCCGGAAGTGAGGTCAGCAAACCCGGAAGTGAGGTCACCACACCCGGAAGTGAGGACACCAAACCCGGAAGTGACGTCACTAAACCCGGAAGTGAGGTCAGCAAACCCGGAAGTGAGGTCACCACACACGGAAGTGAGGTCACCAAACCCGGAAGTGACGTCACTAAACCCGGAAGTGAGGTCACCACACCCAGAAGTGAGGTCACCAAACCCGGAAGTGACGTCACTAAACCTGGAAGTGAGGTCACCATACCCGGAAGTGACGTCACCACACCCGGAAGTGAGGTCACCACACCCGGAATTGAGGTCACCAAACCCGGAAGTGACGTCACTAAACCCGGAAGTGAGGTCAGCAAACCCGGAAGTGAGGTCAGCAAACCCGGAAGTGAGGTCACCACACCCGGAAGTGAGGTCAGCAAACCCGGAAGTGACGTCACCACACCCGGAAGTGAGGTCACAACACCCGGAAGTGAGGTAAGCAGACCAGGAAAGTGAGGTCTGCTAATTCGGAAATCAGGTCTGCAAACCCAGAAGTGACTTCAGCAGACCCAGAAGTGACTTCAGCAAACCCGGAAGTGAGGTCAGCAAACCCGGAAGTGAGGTCAGCAAACCCGGAAGTGAGGTCACCAAACCCGGAAGTGATGTCACCAAACCCGGAAGTGACGTCACTAAACCCGGAAGTGAGGTCACCACACCCGGAAGTGAGGTCACCAAACCCGGAAGTGACGTCACTAAACCCGGAAGTGAGGTCACCACACCCGGAAGTGAGGTTACCAAACCCGGAAGTGACGTCACTAAACCCGGAAGTGAGGTCACCACACCCGGAATTGAAGTCACTAAACCCAGAAGTGAGGTCACCAAACCCGGAAGTGACGACACCACACCCGGAAGTGAGGTCACCACACCCGGAAGTGAGGTCACCAAACCCGGAAGTGACGTCACTAAACCCGGAAGTGAGGTCACCACACCCGGAAGTGAGGTCACCGAACCCGGAAGTGACGTCAGCAAACCCGGAAGTGAGGTCACCACACCCAGAAGTGAGGTCACCAAACCCGGAAGTGACGTCACTAAACCTGGAAGTGAGGTCACCATACCCGGAAGTGACGTCACCACACCCGGAAGTGAGGTCACCACACCCGGAATTGAGGTCACCAAACCCGGAAGTGACGTCACTAAACCCGGAAGTGAGGTCAGCAAACCCGGAAGTGAGGTCAGCAAACCCGGAAGTGAGGTCACCACACCCGGAAGTGAGGTCAGCAAACCCGGAAGTGACGTCACCACACCCGGAAGTGAGGTCACAACACCCGGAAGTGAGGTAAGCAGACCAGGAAAGTGAGGTCTGCTAATTCGGAAATCAGGTCTGCAAACCCAGAAGTGACTTCAGCAGACCCAGAAGTGACTTCAGCAAACCCGGAAGTGAGGTCAGCAAACCCGGAAGTGAGGTCAGCAAACCCGGAAGTGAGGTCACCAAACCCGGAAGTGATGTCACCAAACCCGGAAGTGACGTCACTAAACCCGGAAGTGAGGTCACCACACCCGGAAGTGAGGTCACCAAACCCGGAAGTGACGTCACTAAACCCGGAAGTGAGGTCACCACACCCGGAAGTGAGGTTACCAAACCCGGAAGTGACGTCACTAAACCCGGAAGTGAGGCCACCACACCCGGAATTGAAGTCACTAAACCCAGAAGTGAGGTCACCAAACCCGGAAGTGACGACACCACACCCGGAAGTGAGGTCACCACACCCGGAAGTGAGGTCACCAAACCCGGAAGTGACGTCACTAAACCCGGAAGTGAGGTCACCACACCCGGAAGTGAGGTCACCGAACCCGGAAGTGACGTCAGCAAACCCGGAAGTGAGGTCACCACACCCGGAAGTGAGGTCACCAAACCCGGAAGTGACGTCACTAAACCCGGAAGTGAGGTCACCACACCCGGAAGTGAGGTCACCAAACCCGGAAGTGACGTCACCAAACCCGTAAGTGACGTCACTAAACCCGGAAGTGACGTCAGCAAACCCGGAAGTGAGGTCAGCAAACCCGGAAGTGAGGTCACCACACCCGGAAGTGAGGTCACCAAACCCGGAAGTGACGTCACTAAACCCGGAAGTGAGGTCACCACACCCGGAAGTGAGGTCACCAAACCCGAATGTGACGTCACCAAACCCGGAAGTGACGTCACTAAACCCGGAAGTGAGGTCACCACACCCGGAAGTGAGGTCAGCAAACCCGGAAGTGACGTCACTAAACCCGGAAGTGAGGTCACCAAACCCGGAAGTGACGTCACTAAACCCGGAAGTGAGGTCACCACACCCGGAAGTAAGGTCACCAAACCCGGATGTGACGTCACTAAACCCGGAAGTGAGGTCAGCATACCCGGAAGTTAGGTAAGCAGACCAGGAAAGTTAGGTCTGCTAATTCGGAACTCAGGTCAGCAAACCCAGAAGTGACTTCAGCAGACCCGGAAGTGACGTCACTAAACTCGGAAGTGAGGTCACCACACCAGGATGTGAGGTCAGCAAACCCGGAAGTGAGGTCAGCAAACCCGGAAGTGAGGTCAGCAAACCCGGAAGTGAGGTCACCACACCCGGAAGTGAGGTCAGCAAACCCGGAAGTGCCGTCACTAAACCCGGAAGAGAGGTCAGCATACCCGTAAGTGAGGTAAGCAGACCAGGAAAGTGAGGTCTGCTAATTCGGAACTCAGGTCAGTAAACCCAGAAGTGACTTCAGCAGACCCAGAAGTGACTTCAGCAAACCCGGAAGTGAGGTCAGAAAACCCGGAAGGGAGGTCAGCAAACCCGGAAGTGAGGTTACCACACCTGGAAGTGAGGTCACCACACCCGGAAGTGAGGTCACCACACCCGGAAGTGAGGTCAGAAAACCCAGAAGTGAGGTCACCACATCCGGAAGTGAGGTCTCCAAACTTGGAAGTGACATCACAAAACCCGGAAGTGAGGTCACCACACCCGGAAGTAAGGTCAGCAAACCCAGAAGTGAGGTCACCACACCCGGAAGTGAGGTCACCAAACCCGGAAGTGACGTCACTAAACCCGGAAGTGAGGTCAACACACCCGGAAGTGACGTCACTAAACCCGGAAGTGAGGTCAGCAAACCCGGAAGTGAGGTCTCCACACCCGGAAGTGAGGTCACCAAACCCGGAAGTGACGTCACTAAACCCGGAAGTGAGGTCAGCAAACCCGGAAGTGAGGTCACCACACCAGGAAGTGAGGTCACCAAACCCGGAAGTGACGTCACTAAACCCGGAAGTGAGGTCAACACACCCGGATGTGACGTCACTAAACCCGGAAGTGAGGTCAGCAAACCCGGAAGTGAGGTCTCCACACCCGGAAGTGAGGTCACCAAACCCGGAAGTGACGTCACTAAACACGGAAGTGAGGTCAGCGAACCCGGAAGTGAGGTCACCACACCCGGAAGTGAGGTCACCAAACCCGGAAGTGACGTCACTAAACCCGGAAGTGAGGTCAGCAAACCCGGAAGTGAGGTCACCAAACCCGGAAGTCACGTCACTAAACCCGGAAGTGAGGTCACCACACCCGGAAGTGAGGTCAGCAAACCCGGAAGTGATGTCAGCAAACCCGGAAGTGAGGTCACCACACCCGGAAGTGAGGTCCTCAAACCAGGATGTGACGTCACTAAACCCGGAAGTGAGGTCAGCAAACCCGGAAGTGACGTCACCACACCCGGAAGTGAGGTCACCACACCCGGAAGTGAGGTCACCAAACCCGGAAGTGACATCACTAAACCCGGAAGTGACGTCAGCAAACCCGGAAGTGAGGTCAGCAAACCCGGAAGTGAGGTCACCACACCCGGAAGTGAGGTCACCAAACCCGGAAGTGACGTCACTAAACCCGGAAGTGAGGTCACCACACCCGGAAGTGAGGTCACCAAACCCGGAAGTGACGTCACCAAACCCGGAAATGACGTCACTAAACCCGGAAGTGACGTCAGCAAACCCGGAAGTGAGGTCAGCAAACCCGGAAGTGAGGTCACCACACCCGGAAGTGAGGTCACCAAACCCGGAAGTGACGTCACTAAACCCGGAAGTGAGGTCACCACACCCGGAAGTGAGGTCACCAAACCCGGATGTGACGTCACCAAACCCGGAAGTGACGTCACTAAACCCGGAAGTGAGGTCACCACACCCGGAAGTGAGGTCAGCAAACCCGGAAGTGACGTCACTAAACCCGGAAGTGAGGTCACCAAACCCGGAAGTGACGTCACTAAACCCGGAAGTGAGGTCACCACACCCGGAAGTAAGGTCACCAAACCCGGATGTGACGTCACTAAACCCGGAAGTGAGGTCAGCGAACCCGGAAGTGAGGTCACCACACCCGGAAGTGAGGTCACCAAACCCGGAAGTGACGTCACTAAACCCGGAAGTGAGGTCACTAAACCCGGAAGTGACGTCAGCAAACCCGGAAGTGAGGTCAGCAAACCCGGAAGTGAGGTCACCACACCCGGAAGTGAGGTCACCAAACCCGGAAGTGACGTCACTATACCCGGAAGTGAGGTCACCACACCCGGAAGTGAGGTCACCAAACCCGGATGTGACGTCACCAAACCCGGAAGTGACGTCACTAAACCCGGAAGTGAGGTCAGCAAACCCGGAAGTGACGTCACTAAACCCGGAAGTGAGGTCACCAAACCCGGAAGTGACGTCACTAAACCCGGAAGTGAGGTCACCACACCCGGAAGTGAGGTCACCATACCCGGAAGTGACGTCACCACACCCGGAAGTGAGGTCACCACACCCGGAATTGAGGTCACCAAACCCGGAAGTGACGTCACTAAACCCGGAAGTGAGGTCAGCAAACCCGGAAGTGAGGTCAGCAAACCCGGAAGTGAGGTCACCACACCCGGAAGTGAGGTCACCAAACCCGGAAGTCACGTCACTAAACCCGGAAGTGAGGTCACCACACCCGGATGTGAGGTCACCAAACCCGGAAGTGACGTCACGAAACCCGGAAGTGAGGTCAGCAAACCCGGAAGTGACGTCACTAAACCCGGAAGTGAGGTCACCACACCCGGAAGTGAGGTCAGCAAGCCCGGAAGTGAGGTCAGCAAACCCGGAAGTGAGGTCACGACACCCGGAAGTGAGGTCACCACACCCGGAAGTGAGGTCAGCAAACCCGGAAGTGAGGTCACCACACCCGGAAGTAAGGTCAGCAAACCCGGAAGTGACATCACTAAACCCGGAAGTGAGGTCACCACACCCGGAAGTGAGGTCAGCAAACCCGGAAGTGATGTCAGCAAACCCGGAAGTGAGGTCACCACACCCGGAAGTGAGGTCCTCAAACCAGGATGTGACGTCACTAAACCCGGAAGTGAGGTCAGCAAACCCGGAAGTGACGTCACCACACCCGGAAGTGAGGTCACCACACCCGGAAGTGAGGTCACCAAACCCGGAAGTGACATCACTAAACCCGGAAGTGACGTCAGCAAACCCGGAAGTGAGGTCAGCAAACCCGGAAGTGAGGTCACCACACCCGGAAGTGAGGTCACCAAACCCGGAAGTGACGTCACTAAACCCCGAAGTGAGGTCACCACACCCGGAAGTGAGGTCACCAAACCCGGAAGTGACGTCACCAAACCCGGAAGTGACGTCACTAAACCCGGAAGTGACGTCAGCAAACCCGGAAGTGAGGTCAGCAAACCCGGAAGTGAGGTCACCACACCCGGAAGTGAGGTCACCAAACCCGGAAGTGAGGTCACCACACCCGGAAGTGAGGTCACCACACCCGGAAGTGAGGTCACCAAACCCGGATGTGACGTCACCAAACCCGGAAGTGACGTCACTAAACCAGGAAGTGAGGTCACCACACCCGGAAGTGAGGTCAGCAAACCCGGAAGTGACGTCACTAAACCCGGAAGTGAGGTCACCAAACCCGCAAGTGACGTCACTAAACCCGGAAGTGAGGTCACCACACCCGGAAGTAAGGTCACCAAACCCGGATGTGACGTCACTAAACCCGGAAGTGAGGTCAGCATACCCGGAAGTTAGGTAAGCAGACCAGGATAGTTAGGTCTGCTAATTCGGAACTCAGGTCAGCAAACCCAGAAGTGACTTCAGCAGACCCGGAAGTGACGTCACTAAACTCGGAAGTGAGGTCACCACACCAGGATGTGAGGTCAGCAAACCCGGAAGTGAGGTCAGCAAACCCGGAAGTGAGGTCACCACACCCGGAAGTGAGGACACCAAACCCGGAAGTGACGTCACTAAACCCGGAAGTGAGGTCAGCAAACCCGGAAGTGAGGTCACCACACCCGGAAGTGAGGTCACCAAACCCGGAAGTGACGTCACTAAACCCGGAAGTGAGGTCACTAAACCCGGAAGTGACGTCAGCAAACCCGGAAGTGAGGTCAGCAAACCCGGAAGTGAGGTCACCACACCCGGAAGTGAGGTCACCAAACCCGGAAGTGACGTCACTAAACCCGGAAGTGAGGTCACCACACCCGGAAGTGAGGTCACCAAACCCGGATGTGACGTCACCAAACCCGGAAGTGACGTCACTAAACCCGGAAGTGAGGTCACCACACCCGGAAGTGAGGTCAGCAAACCCGGAAGTGACGTCACGAAACCCGGAAGTGAGGTCAGCAAACCCGGAAGTGAGGTCACGACACCCGGAAGTGAGGTCACCACACCCGGAAGTGAGGTCAGCAAACCCGGAAGTGAGGTCACCACACCCGGAAGTAAGGTCAGCAAACCCGGAAGTGACATCACTAAACCCGGAAGTGAGGTCACCACACCCGGAAGTGAGGTCAGCAAACCCGGAAGTGATGTCAGCAAACCCGGAAGTGAGGTCACCACACCCGGAAGTGAGGTCCTCAAACCAGGATGTGACGTCACTAAACCCGGAAGTGAGGTCAGCAAACCCGGAAGTGACGTCACCACACCCGGAAGTGAGGTCACCACACCCGGAAGTGAGGTCACCAAACCCGGAAGTGACATCACTAAACCCGGAAGTGACGTCAGCAAACCCGGAAGTGAGGTCAGCAAACCCGGAAGTGAGGTCACCACACCCGGAAGTGAGGTCACCAAACCCGGAAGTGACGTCACTAAACCCCGAAGTGAGGTCACCACACCCGGAAGTGAGGTCACCAAACCCGGAAGTGACGTCACCAAACCCGGAAGTGACGTCACTAAACCCGGAAGTGACGTCAGCAAACCCGGAAGTGAGGTCAGCAAACCCGGAAGTGAGGTCACCACACCCGGAAGTGAGGTCACCAAACCCGGAAGTGAGGTCACCACACCCGGAAGTGAGGTCACCACACCCGGAAGTGAGGTCACCAAACCCGGATGTGACGTCACCAAACCCGGAAGTGACGTCACTAAACCAGGAAGTGAGGTCACCACACCCGGAAGTGAGGTCAGCAAACCCGGAAGTGACGTCACTAAACCCGGAAGTGAGGTCACCAAACCCGCAAGTGACGTCACTAAACCCGGAAGTGAGGTCACCACACCCGGAAGTAAGGTCACCAAACCCGGATGTGACGTCACTAAACCCGGAAGTGAGGTCAGCATACCCGGAAGTTAGGTAAGCAGACCAGGATAGTTAGGTCTGCTAATTCGGAACTCAGGTCAGCAAACCCAGAAGTGACTTCAGCAGACCCGGAAGTGACGTCACTAAACTCGGAAGTGAGGTCACCACACCAGGATGTGAGGTCAGCAAACCCGGAAGTGAGGTCAGCAAACCCGGAAGTGAGGTCACCACACCCGGAAGTGAGGACACCAAACCCGGAAGTGACGTCACTAAACCCGGAAGTGAGGTCAGCAAACCCGGAAGTGAGGTCACCACACCCGGAAGTGAGGTCACCAAACCCGGAAGTGACGTCACTAAACCCGGAAGTGAGGTCACTAAACCCGGAAGTGACGTCAGCAAACCCGGAAGTGAGGTCAGCAAACCCGGAAGTGAGGTCACCACACCCGGAAGTGAGGTCACCAAACCCGGAAGTGACGTCACTAAACCCGGAAGTGAGGTCACCACACCCGGAAGTGAGGTCACCAAACCCGGATGTGACGTCACCAAACCCGGAAGTGACGTCACTAAACCCGGAAGTGAGGTCACCACACCCGGAAGTGAGGTCAGCAAACCCGGAAGTGACGTCACGAAACCCGGAAGTGAGGTCAGCAAACCCGGAAGTGAGGTCACGACACCCGGAAGTGAGGTCACCACACCCGGAAGTGAGGTCAGCAAACCCGGAAGTGAGGTCACCACACCCGGAAGTAAGGTCAGCAAACCCGGAAGTGACATCACTAAACCCGGAAGTGAGGTCACCACACCCGGAAGTGAGGTCAGCAAACCCGGAAGTGATGTCAGCAAACCCGGAAGTGAGGTCACCACACCCGGAAGTGAGGTCCTCAAACCAGGATGTGACGTCACTAAACCCGGAAGTGAGGTCAGCAAACCCGGAAGTGACGTCACCACACCCGGAAGTGAGGTCACCACACCCGGAAGTGAGGTCACCAAACCCGGAAGTGACATCACTAAACCCGGAAGTGACGTCAGCAAACCCGGAAGTGAGGTCAGCAAACCCGGAAGTGAGGTCACCACACCCGGAAGTGAGGTCACCAAACCCGGAAGTGACGTCACTAAACCCCGAAGTGAGGTCACCACACCCGGAAGTGAGGTCACCAAACCCGGAAGTGACGTCACCAAACCGGGAAGTGACGTCACTAAACCCGGAAGTGAGGTCAGCAAACCCGGAAGTGAGGTCAGCAAACCCGGAAGTGAGGTCACCACACCCGGAAGTGAGGTCACCAAACCCGGAAGTGACGTCACTAAACCCGGAAGTGAGGTCACCACACCCGGAAGTGAGGTCACCAAACCCGGATGTGACGTCACCAAACCCGGAAGTGACGTCACTAAACCAGGAAGTGAGGTCACCACACCCGGAAGTGAGGTCAGCAAACCCGGAAGTGACGTCACTAAACCCGGAAGTGAGGTCACCAAACCCGGAAGTGACGTCACTAAACCCGGAAGTGAGGTCACCACACCCGGAAGTAAGGTCACCAAACCCGGATGTGACGTCACTAAACCCGGAAGTGAGGTCAGCATACCCGGAAGTTAGGTAAGCAGACCAGGAAAGTTAGGTCTGCTAATTCGGAACTCAGGTCAGCAAACCCAGAAGTGACTTCAGCAGACCCGGAAGTGACGTCACTAAACTCGGAAGTGAGGTCACCACACCAGGATGTGAGGTCAGCAAACCCGGAAGTGAGGTCAGCAAACCCGGAAGTGAGGTCACCACACCCGGAAGTGAGGACACCAAACCCGGAAGTGACGTCACTAAACCCGGAAGTGAGGTCAGCAAACCCGGAAGTGAGGTCACCACACCCGGAAGTGAGGTCACCAAACCCGGAAGTGAGGTCACCACACCCAGAAGTGAGGTCACCAAACCCGGAAGTGACGTCACTAAACCCGGAAGTGAGGTCACCATACCCGGAAGTGACGTCACCACACCCGGAAGTGAGGTCACCACACCCGGAGTTGAGGTCACCAAACCCGGAAGTGAGGTCACTAAACCCGGAAGTGACGTCAGCAAACCCGGAAGTGAGGTCAGCAAACCCGGAAGTGAGGTCACCACACCCGGAAGTGAGGTCACCAAACCCGGAAGTGACGTCACTAAACCCGGAAGTGAGGTCACCACACCCGGAAGTGAGGTCACCAAACCCGGATGTGACGTCACCAAACCCGGAAGTGACGTCACTAAACCCGGAAGTGAGGTCACCACACCCGGAAGTGAGGTCAGCAAACCCGGAAGTGACGTCACGAAACCCGGAAGTGAGGTCAGCAAACCCGGAAGTGAGGTCACGACACCCGGAAGTGAGGTCACCACACCCGGAAGTGAGGTCAGCAAACCCGGAAGTGAGGTCACCACACCCGGAAGTAAGGTCAGCAAACCCGGAAGTGACATCACTAAACCCGGAAGTGAGGTCACCACACCCGGAAGTGAGGTCAGCAAACCCGGAAGTGATGTCAGCAAACCCGGAAGTGAGGTCACCACACCCGGAAGTGAGGTCCTCAAACCAGGATGTGACGTCACTAAACCCGGAAGTGAGGTCAGCAAACCCGGAAGTGACGTCACCACACCCGGAAGTGAGGTCACCACACCCGGAAGTGAGGTCACCAAACCCGGAAGTGACATCACTAAACCCGGAAGTGACGTCAGCAAACCCGGAAGTGAGGTCACCATACCCGGAAGTGACGTCACCACACCCGGAAGTGAGGTCACCAAACCCGGAAGTGACGTCACTAAACCCCGAAGTGAGGTCACCACACCCGGAAGTGAGGTCACCAAACCCGGAAGTGACGTCACCAAACCGGGAAGTGACGTCACTAAACCCGGAAGTGACGTCAGCAAACCCGGAAGTGAGGTCAGCAAACCCGGAAGTGAGGTCACCACACCCGGAAGTGAGGTCACCAAACCCGGAAGTGACGTCACTAAACCCGGAAGTGAGGTCACCACACCCGGAAGTGAGGTCACCAAACCCGGATGTGACGTCACCAAACCCGGAAGTGACGTCACTAAACCAGGAAGTGAGGTCACCACACCCGGAAGTGAGGTCAGCAAACCCGGAAGTGACGTCACTAAACCCGGAAGTGAGGTCACCAAACCCGGAAGTGACGTCACTAAACCCGGAAGTGAGGTCACCACACCCGGAAGTAAGGTCACCAAACCCGGATGTGACGTCACTAAACCCGGAAGTGAGGTCAGCATACCCGGAAGTTAGGTAAGCAGACCAGGAAAGTTAGGTCTGCTAATTCGGAACTCAGGTCAGCAAACCCAGAAGTGACTTCAGCAGACCCGGAAGTGACGTCACTAAACTCGGAAGTGAGGTCACCACACCAGGATGTGAGGTCAGCAAACCCGGAAGTGAGGTCAGCAAACCCGGAAGTGAGGTCACCACACCCGGAAGTGAGGACACCAAACCCGGAAGTGACGTCACTAAACCCGGAAGTGAGGTCAGCAAACCCGGAAGTGAGGTCACCACACCCGGAAGTGAGGTCACCAAACCCGGAAGTGACGTCACTAAACCCGGAAGTGAGGTCACTAAACCCGGAAGTGACGTCAGCAAACCCGGAAGTGAGGTCAGCAAACCCGGAAGTGAGGTCACCACACCCGGAAGTGAGGTCACCAAACCCGGAAGTGACGTCACTAAACCCGGAAGTGAGGTCACCACACCCGGAAGTGAGGTCACCAAACCCGGATGTGACGTCACCAAACCCGGAAGTGACGTCACTAAACCCGGAAGTGAGGTCACCACACCCGGAAGTGAGGTCAGCAAACCCGGAAGTGACGTCACTAAACCCGGAAGTGAGGTCACCAAACCCGGAAGTGACGTCACTAAACCCGGAAGTGAGGTCACCACACCCGGAAGTAAGGTCACCAAACCCGGATGTGACGTCACTAAACCCGGAAGTGAGGTCAGCATACCCGGAAGTTAGGTAAGCAGACCAGGAAAGTTAGGTCTGCTAATTCGGAACTCAGGTCAGCAAACCCAGAAGTGACTTCAGCAGACCCGGAAGTGACGTCACTAAACTCGGAAGTGAGGTCACCACACCAGGATGTGAGGTCAGCAAACCCGGAAGTGAGGTCAGCAAACCCGGAAGTGAGGTCACCACACCCGGAAGTGAGGACACCAAACCCGGAAGTGACGTCACTAAACCCGGAAGTGAGGTCAGCAAACCCGGAAGTGAGGTCACCACACCCGGAAGTGAGGTCACCAAACCCGGAAGTGAGGTCACCACACCCAGAAGTGAGGTCACCAAACCCGGAAGTGACGTCACTAAACCCGGAAGTGAGGTCACCATACCCGGAAGTGACGTCACCACACCCGGAAGTGAGGTCACCACACCCGGAGTTGAGGTCACCAAACCCGGAAGTGACGTCATTAAACCCGGAAGTGAGGTCAGCAAACCCGGAAGTGAGGTCAGCAAACCCGGAAGTGAGGTCACCACACCCGGAAGTGAGGTCACCAAACCCGGAAGTCACGTCACTAAACCCGGAAGTGAGGTCACCACACCCGGAAGTGAGGTCAGCAAACCCGGAAGTGACGTCACTAAACCCGGAAGTGAGGTCACCACACCCGGAAGTGAGGTCAGCAAGCCCGGAAGTGAGGTCAGCAAACCCGGAAGTGAGGTCACGACACCCGGAAGTGAGGTCACCACACCCGGAAGTGAGGTCAGCAAACCCGGAAGTGAGGTCACCACACCCGGAAGTAAGGTCAGCAAACCCGGAAGTGACATCACTAAACCCGGAAGTGAGGTCACCACACCCGGAAGTGAGGTCAGCAAACTCGGAAGTGATGTCAGCAAACCCGGAAGTGAGGTCACCACACCCGGAAGTGAGGTCCTCAAACCAGGATGTGACGTCACTAAACCCGGAAGTGAGGTCAGCAAACCCGGAAGTGACGTCACCACACCCGGAAGTGACGTCACCACACCCGGAAGTGAGGTCACCAAACCCGGAAGTGACATCACTAAACCCGGAAGTGACGTCAGCAAACCCGGAAGTGAGGTCAGCAAACCCGGAAGTGAGGTCACCACACCCGGAAGTGAGGTCACCAAACCCGGAAGTGACGTCACTAAACCCGGAAGTGACGTCAGCAAACCCGGAAGTGAGGTCAGCAAACCCGGAAGTGAGGTCACCACACCCGGAAGTGAGGTCACCAAACCCGGAAGTGACGTCACTAAACCCGGAAGTGAGGTCACCACACCCGGAAGTGAGGTCACCAAACCCGGATGTGACGTCACCAAACCCGGAAGTGACGTCACTAAACCCGGAAGTGAGGTCACCACACCCGGAAGTGAGGTCAGCAAACCCGGAAGTGACGTCACTAAACCCGGAAGTGAGGTCACCAAACCCGGAAGTGACGTCACTAAACCCGGAAGTGAGGTTACCACACCCGGAAGTAAGGTCACCAAACCCGGATGTGACGTCACTAAACCCGGAAGTGAGGTCAGCATACCCGGAAGTTAGGTAAGCAGACCAGGAAAGTTAGGTCTGCTAATTCGGAACTCAGGTCAGCAAACCCAGAAGTGACTTCAGCAGACCCGGAAGTGACGTCACTAAACTCGGAAGTGAGGTCACCACACCAGGATGTGAGGTCAGCAAACCCGGAAGTGAGGTCAGCAAACCCGGAAGAGAGGTCACCACACCCGGAAGTGAGGACACCAAACCCGGAAGTGACGTCACTAAACCCGGAAGTGAGGTCAGCAAACCCGGAAGTGAGGTCACCACACCCGGAAGTGAGGTCACCAAACCCGGAAGTGACGTCACTAAACCCGGAAGTGAGGTCACCACACCCAGAAGTGAGGTCACCAAACCCGGAAGTGACGTCACTAAACCCGGAAGTGAGGTCACCATACCCGGAAGTGACGTCACCACACCCGGAAGTGAGGTCACCACACCCGGAATTGAGGTCACCAAACCCGGAAGTGACGTCACTAAACCCGGAAGTGACGTCACCACACCCGGAAGTGAGGTCACCACACCCGGAATTGAGGTCACCAAACCCGGATGTGACGTCACCAAACCCGGAAGTGACGTCACTAAACCCGGAAGTGAGGTCACCACACCCGGAAGTGAGGTCAGCAAACCCGGAAGTGACGTCACTAAACCCGGAAGTGAGGTCACCAAACCCGGAAGTGACGTCACTAAACCCGGAAGTGAGGTCACCACACCCGGAAGTAAGGTCACCAAACCCGGATGTGACGTCACTAAACCCGGAAGTGAGGTCAGCATACCCGGAAGTTAGGTAAGCAGACCAGGAAAGTTAGGTCTGCTAATTCGGAACTCAGGTCAGCAAACCCAGAAGTGACTTCAGCAGACCCGGAAGTGACGTCACTAAACTCGGAAGTGAGGTCACCACACCAGGATGTGAGGTCAGCAAACCCGGAAGTGAGGTCAGCAAACCCGGAAGTGAGGTCACCACACCCGGAAGTGAGGACACCAAACCCGGAAGTGACGTCACTAAACCCGGAAGTGAGGTCAGCAAACCCGGAAGTGAGGTCACCACACCCGGAAGTGAGGTCACCAAACCCGGAAGTGACGTCACTAAACCCGGAAGTGAGGTCACCACACCCAGAAGTGAGGTCACCAAACCCGGAAGTGACGTCACTAAACCCGGAAGTGAGGTCACCATACCCGGAAGTGACGTCACCACACCCGGAAGTGAGGTCACCACACCCGGAAGTGAGGTCACCAAACCCGGAAGTGACGTCACTAAACCCGGAAGTGAGGTCAGCAAACCCGGAAGTTTGGTCAGCAAACCCGGAAGTGAGGTCACCACACCCGGAAGTGAGGTCACCAAACCCGGAAGTGACGTCACTAAACCCGGAAGTGAGGTCAGCATACCCGGAAGTGAGGTAAGCAGACCAGGAAAGTGAGGTCTGCTAATTCGGAACTCAGGTCAGCAAACCAAGAAGTGACTTCAGCAGACCCAGAAGTGACTTCAGCAAACCAGGAAGTGAGGTCAGCATACCCGGAAGTGAGGTCACCACACCCGGAAGTGAGGTCACCACACCCGGAAGTGACGTCACTAAACCTGGAAGTGAGGTCACCACACCCGGAAGTGAGGTCAGCAAACCCGGAAGTGAGTTCACCACACCCGGAAGTGAGGTCAGCAAACCCGGAAGTGAGGTCACCAAACCTGGAAGTGCCGTCACTAAACCCGGAAGTGAGGTCACCACACCCGGAAGTGAGGTCAGCAAACCCGGAAGTGACGTCACTAAACCCGGAAGTGAGGTCAGCAAACCCAGAAGTGACGTCACTAAACCCGGAAGTGAGGTCACCACGCCCGGAAGTCAGGTCACCAAACCCGGAAGTGACGTCACTAAACCCGGAAGTGACGTCACTAAACCTGGAAGTAAGGTCACCACACCCGGAAGTGAGGTCAGCAAACCCGGAAGTGAGTTCACCACACCCGGAAGTGAGGTCAGCAAACCCGGAAGTGAGGTCACCACACCCGGAAGTGAGGTCACCAAACCCGGAAGTGCCGTCACTAAACCCGGAAGTGAGGTCACCACACCCGGAAGTGAGGTCACCAAACCCGGAAGTGACGTCACCAAACCCGGAAGTGACGTCACTAAACCCGGAAGTGAGGTCAGCAAACCCGGAAGTGAGGTCAGCAAACCCGGAAGTGAGGTAAGCAGACCAGGAAAGTGAGGTCACCACACCCGGAAGTGAGGTCACCAAACCCGGAAGTGAGGTCACCACACCCGGAAGTGAGGTCACCACACCCGGAAGTGAGGTCAGCATACCCGGAAGTTAGGTAAGCAGACCAGGAAAGTGAGGTCTGCTAATTCGGAACTCAGGTCAGCAAACCCAGAAGTGACTTCAGCAAACCCGGAAGTGACGTCACTAAACTCGGAAGTGAGGTCACCACACCCGGAAGTGAGGTCAGCAAACCCGGAAGTGACGTCACTAAACCCGGAAGAGAGGTCAGCATACCCGGAAGTGAGGTAAGCAGACCAGGAAAGTGAGGTCTGCTAATTCGGAACTCAGGTCAGTAAACCCAGAAGTGACTTCAGCAGACCCAGAAGTGACTTCTGCAAACCCGGAAGTGAGGTCAGAAAACCCGGAAGGGAGGTCAGCAAACCCGGAAGTGAGGTCACCACACCTGGAAGTGAGGTCACCACACCCGGAAGTGAGGTCACCACACCCGGAAGTGAGGTCAGAAAACCCGGAAGTGAGGTCACCACATCCGGAAGTGAGGTCACCAAACTTGGAAGTGACATCACTAAACCCGGAAGTGAGGTCACCACACCCGGAAGTAAGGTCAGTAAACCCAGAAGTGAGGTCACCACACCCGGAAGTGAGGTCACCAAACCCGGAAGTGACGTCACTAAACCCGGAAGTGAGGTCACCACACCCGGAAGTGACGTCACTAAACCCGGAAGTGAGGTCAGCAAACCCGGAAGTGAGGTCTCCACACCCGGAAGTGAGGTCACCAAACCCGGAAGTGACGTCACTAAACCCGGAAGTGAGGTCAGCAAACCCGGAAGTGAGGTCACCACACCCGGAAGTGAGGTCACCAAACCCGGAAGTGACGTCACTAAACCCGGAAGTGAGGTCAACACACCCGGATGTGACGTCACTAAACCCGGAAGTGAGGTCAGCAAACCCGGAAGTGAGGTCACCAAACCCGGAAGTCACGTCACTAAACCCGGAAGTGAGGTCACCACACCCGGAAGTGAGGTCACCAAACCCGGAAGTGACGTCACGAAACCCGGAAGTGAGGTCAGCAAACCCGGAAGTGACGTCACTAAACCCGGAAGTGAGGTCACCACACCCGGAAGTGAGGTCAGCAAGCCCGGAAGTGAGGTCAGCAAACCCGGAAGTGAGGTCACGACACCCGGAAGTGAGGTCACCACACCCGGAAGTGAGGTCAGCAAACCCGGAAATGAGGTCACCACACCCGGAAGTAAGGTCAGCAAACCCGGAAGTGACATCACTAAACCCGGAAGTGAGGTCACCACACCCGGAAGTGAGGTCAGCAAACCCGGAATTGATGTCAGCAAACCCGGAAGTGAGGTCACCACACCCGGAAGTGAGGTCCTCAAACCAGGATGTGACGTCACTAAACCCGGAAGTGAGGTCAGCAAACCCGGAAGTGACGTCACCACACCCGGAAGTGAGGTCACCACACCCGGAAGTGAGGTCACCAAACCCGGAAGTGACATCACTAAACCCGGAAGTGACGTCAGCAAACCCGGAAGTGAGGTCAGCAAACCCGGAAGTGAGGTCACCACACCCGGAAGTGAGGTCACCAAACCCGGAAGTGACGTCACTAAACCCGGAAGTGAGGTCACCACACCCGGAAGTGAGGTCACCAAACCCGGAAGTGACGTCACCAAACCCGGAAGTGACGTCACTAAACCCGGAAGTGACGTCAGCAAACCCGGAAGTGAGGTCAGCAAACCCGGAAGTGAGGTCACCACACCCGGAAGTGAGGTCACCAAACCCGGAAGTGACGTCACTAAACCCGGAAGTGAGGTCACCACACCCGGAAGTGAGGTCACCAAACCCGGATGTGACGTCACCAAACCCGGAAGTGACGTCACTAAACCCGGAAGTGAGGTCACCACACCCGGAAGTGAGGTCAGCAAACCCGGAAGTGACGTCACTAAACCCGGAAGTGAGGTCACCAAACCCGGAAGTGACGTCACTAAACCCGGAAGTGAGGTCACCACACCCGGAAGTAAGGTCACCAAACCCGGATGTGACGTCACTAAACCCGGAAGTGAGGTCAGCGAACCCGGAAGTGAGGTCACCACACCCGGAAGTGAGGTCACCAAACCCGGAAGTGACGTCACTAAACCCGGAAGTGAGGTCACTAAACCCGGAAGTGACGTCAGCAAACCCGGAAGTGAGGTCAGCAAACCCGGAAGTGAGGTCACCACACCCGGAAGTGAGGTCACCAAACCCGGAAGTGACGTCACTAAACCCGGAAGTGAGGTCACCACACCCGGAAGTGAGGTCACCAAACCCGGATGTGACGTCACCAAACCCGGAAGTGACGTCACTAAACCCGGAAGTGAGGTCACCACACCCGGAAGTGAGGTCAGCAAACCCGGAAGTGACGTCACTAAACCCGGAAGTGAGGTCACCAAACCCGGAAGTGACGTCACTAAACCCGGAAGTGTGGTCACCACACCCGGAAGTAAGGTCACCAAACCCGGATGTGACGTCACTAAACCCGGAAGTGAGGTCAGCATACCCGGAAGTTAGGTAAGCAGACCAGGAAAGTTAGGTCTGCTAATTCGGAACTCAGGTCAGCAAACCCAGAAGTGACTTCAGCAGACCCGGAAGTGACGTCACTAAACTCGGAAGTGAGGTCACCACACCCGGAAGTGAGGTCCTCAAACCAGGATGTGACGTCACTAAACCCGGAAGTGAGGTCAGCAAACCCGGAAGTGACGTCACCACACCCGGAAGTGAGGTCACCACACCCGGAAGTGAGGTCACCAAACCCGGAAGTGACATCACTAAACCCGGAAGTGACGTCAGCAAACCCGGAAGTGAGGTCAGCAAACCCGGAAGTGAGGTCACCACACCCGGAAGTGAGGTCACCAAACCCGGAAGTGACGTCACTAAACCCGGAAGTGAGGTCACCACACCCGGAAGTGAGGTCACCAAACCCGGAAGTGACGTCACCAAACCCGGAAGTGACGTCACTAAACCCGGAAGTGACGTCAGCAAACCCGGAAGTGAGGTCAGCAAACCCGGAAGTGAGGTCACCACACCCGGAAGTGAGGTCACCAAACCCGGAAGTGACGTCACTAAACCCGGAAGTGAGGTCACCACACCCGGAAGTAAGGTCACCAAACCCGGATGTGACGTCACTAAACCCGGAAGTGAGGTCAGCGAACCCGGAAGTGAGGTCACCACACCCGGAAGTGAGGTCACCAAACCCGGAAGTGACGTCACTAAACCCGGAAGTGAGGTCACTAAACCCGGAAGTGACGTCAGCAAACCCGGAAGTGAGGTCAGCAAACCCGGAAGTGAGGTCACCACACCCGGAAGTGAGGTCACCAAACCCGGAAGTGACGTCACTAAACCCGGAAGTGAGGTCACCACACCCGGAAGTGAGGTCACCAAACCCGGATGTGACGTCACCAAACCCGGAAGTGACGTCACTAAACCCGGAAGTGAGGTCACCACACCCGGAAGTGAGGTCAGCAAACCCGGAAGTGACGTCACTAAACCCGGAAGTGAGGTCACCAAACCCGGAAGTGACGTCACTAAACCCGGAAGTGTGGTCACCACACCCGGAAGTAAGGTCACCAAACCCGGATGTGACGTCACTAAACCCGGAAGTGAGGTCAGCATACCCGGAAGTTAGGTAAGCAGACCAGGAAAGTTAGGTCTGCTAATTCGGAACTCAGGTCAGCAAACCCAGAAGTGACTTCAGCAGACCCGGAAGTGACGTCACTAAACTCGGAAGTGAGGTCACCACACCCGGAAGTGAGGTCCTCAAACCAGGATGTGACGTCACTAAACCCGGAAGTGAGGTCAGCAAACCCGGAAGTGACGTCACCACACCCGGAAGTGAGGTCACCACACCCGGAAGTGAGGTCACCAAACCCGGAAGTGACATCACTAAACCCGGAAGTGACGTCAGCAAACCCGGAAGTGAGGTCAGCAAACCCGGAAGTGAGGTCACCACACCCGGAAGTGAGGTCACCAAACCCGGAAGTGACGTCACTAAACCCGGAAGTGAGGTCACCACACCCGGAAGTGAGGTCACCAAACCCGGAAGTGACGTCACCAAACCCGGAAGTGACGTCACTAAACCCGGAAGTGACGTCAGCAAACCCGGAAGTGAGGTCAGCAAACCCGGAAGTGAGGTCACCACACCCGGAAGTGAGGTCACCAAACCCGGAAGTGACGTCACTAAACCCGGAAGTGAGGTCACCACACCCGGAAGTGAGGTCACCAAACCCGGATGTGACGTCACCAAACCCGGAAGTGACGTCACTAAACCCGGAAGTGAGGTCACCACACCCGGAAGTGAGGTCAGCAAACCCGGAAGTGACGTCACTAAACCCGGAAGTGAGGTCACCAAACCCGGAAGTGACGTCACTAAACCCGGAAGTGAGGTCACCACACCCGGAAGTAAGGTCACCAAACCCGGATGTGACGTCACTAAACCCGGAAGTGAGGTCAGCGAACCCGGAAGTGAGGTCACCACACCCGGAAGTGAGGTCACCAAACCCGGAAGTGACGTCACTAAACCCGGAAGTGAGGTCACTAAACCCGGAAGTGACGTCAGCAAACCCGGAAGTGAGGTCAGCAAACCCGGAAGTGAGGTCACCACACCCGGAAGTGAGGTCACCAAACCCGGAAGTGACGTCACTAAACCCGGAAGTGAGGTCACCACACCCGGAAGTGAGGTCACCAAACCCGGATGTGACGTCACCAAACCCGGAAGTGACGTCACTAAACCCGGAAGTGAGGTCACCACACCCGGAAGTGAGGTCAGCAAACCCGGAAGTGACGTCACTAAACCCGGAAGTGAGGTCACCAAACCCGGAAGTGACGTCACTAAACCCGGAAGTGTGGTCACCACACCCGGAAGTAAGGTCACCAAACCCGGATGTGACGTCACTAAACCCGGAAGTGAGGTCAGCATACCCGGAAGTTAGGTAAGCAGACCAGGAAAGTTAGGTCTGCTAATTCGGAACTCAGGTCAGCAAACCCAGAAGTGACTTCAGCAGACCCGGAAGTGACGTCACTAAACTCGGAAGTGAGGTCACCACACCCGGAAGTGAGGTCCTCAAACCAGGATGTGACGTCACTAAACCCGGAAGTGAGGTCAGCAAACCCGGAAGTGACGTCACCACACCCGGAAGTGAGGTCACCACACCCGGAAGTGAGGTCACCAAACCCGGAAGTGACATCACTAAACCCGGAAGTGACGTCAGCAAACCCGGAAGTGAGGTCAGCAAACCCGGAAGTGAGGTCACCACACCCGGAAGTGAGGTCACCAAACCCGGAAGTGACGTCACTAAACCCGGAAGTGAGGTCACCACACCCGGAAGTGAGGTCACCAAACCCGGAAGTGACGTCACCAAACCCGGAAGTGACGTCACTAAACCCGGAAGTGACGTCAGCAAACCCGGAAGTGAGGTCAGCAAACCCGGAAGTGAGGTCACCACACCCGGAAGTGAGGTCACCAAACCCGGAAGTGACGTCACTAAACCCGGAAGTGAGGTCACCACACCCGGAAGTAAGGTCACCAAACCCGGATGTGACGTCACTAAACCCGGAAGTGAGGTCAGCGAACCCGGAAGTGAGGTCACCACACCCGGAAGTGAGGTCACCAAACCCGGAAGTGACGTCACTAAACCCGGAAGTGAGGTCACTAAACCCGGAAGTGACGTCAGCAAACCCGGAAGTGAGGTCAGCAAACCCGGAAGTGAGGTCACCACACCCGGAAGTGAGGTCACCAAACCCGGAAGTGACGTCACTAAACCCGGAAGTGACGTCACTAAACCCGGAAGTGAGGTCAACACACCCGGATGTGACGTCACTAAACCCGGAAGTGAGGTCAGCAAACCCGGAAGTGAGGTCACCAAACCCGGAAGTCACGTCACTAAACCCGGAAGTGAGGTCACCACACCCGGAAGTGAGGTCACCAAACCCGGAAGTGAGGTCACCACACCCGGAAGTGAGGTCAGCAAACCCGGAAATGAGGTCACCACACCCGGAAGTAAGGTCAGCAAACCCGGAAGTGACATCACTAAACCCGGAAGTGAGGTCACCACACCCGGAAGTGAGGTCAGCAAACCCGGAATTGATGTCAGCAAACCCGGAAGTGAGGTCACCACACCCGGAAGTGAGGTCCTCAAACCAGGATGTGACGTCACTAAACCCGGAAGTGAGGTCAGCAAACCCGGAAGTGACGTCACCACACCCGGAAGTGAGGTCACCACACCCGGAAGTGAGGTCACCAAACCCGGAAGTGACATCACTAAACCCGGAAGTGACGTCAGCAAACCCGGAAGTGAGGTCAGCAAACCCGGAAGTGAGGTCACCACACCCGGAAGTGAGGTCACCAAACCCGGAAGTGACGTCACTAAACCCGGAAGTGAGGTCACCACACCCGGAAGTGAGGTCACCAAACCCGGAAGTGACGTCACCAAACCCGGAAGTGACGTCACTAAACCCGGAAGTGACGTCAGCAAACCCGGAAGTGAGGTCAGCAAACCCGGAAGTGAGGTCACCACACCCGGAAGTGAGGTCACCAAACCCGGAAGTGACGTCACTAAACCCGGAAGTGAGGTCACCACACCCGGAAGTGAGGTCACCAAACCCGGATGTGACGTCACCAAACCCGGAAGTGACGTCACTAAACCCGGAAGTGAGGTCACCACACCCGGAAGTGAGGTCAGCAAACCCGGAAGTGACGTCACTAAACCCGGAAGTGAGGTCACCAAACCCGGAAGTGACGTCACTAAACCCGGAAGTGAGGTCACCACACCCGGAAGTAAGGTCACCAAACCCGGATGTGACGTCACTAAACCCGGAAGTGAGGTCAGCGAACCCGGAAGTGAGGTCACCACACCCGGAAGTGAGGTCACCAAACCCGGAAGTGACGTCACTAAACCCGGAAGTGAGGTCACTAAACCCGGAAGTGACGTCAGCAAACCCGGAAGTGAGGTCAGCAAACCCGGAAGTGAGGTCACCACACCCGGAAGTGAGGTCACCAAACCCGGAAGTGACGTCACTAAACCCGGAAGTGAGGTCACCACACCCGGAAGTGAGGTCACCAAACCCGGATGTGACGTCACCAAACCCGGAAGTGACGTCACTAAACCCGGAAGTGAGGTCACCACACCCGGAAGTGAGGTCAGCAAACCCGGAAGTGACGTCACTAAACCCGGAAGTGAGGTCACCAAACCCGGAAGTGACGTCACTAAACCCGGAAGTGTGGTCACCACACCCGGAAGTAAGGTCACCAAACCCGGATGTGACGTCACTAAACCCGGAAGTGAGGTCAGCATACCCGGAAGTTAGGTAAGCAGACCAGGAAAGTTAGGTCTGCTAATTCGGAACTCAGGTCAGCAAACCCAGAAGTGACTTCAGCAGACCCGGAAGTGACGTCACTAAACTCGGAAGTGAGGTCACCACACCAGGATGTGAGGTCAGCAAACCCGGAAGTGAGGTCACCACACCCGGAAGTGAGGACACCAAACCCGGAAGTGACGTCACTAAACCCGGAAGTGAGGTCAGCAAACCCGGAAGTGAGGTCACCACACCCGGAAGTGAGGTCACCAAATCCGGAAGTGACGTCACTAAACCCGGAAGTGAGATCACCACACCCAGAAGTGAGGTCACCAAACCCGGAAGTGACGTCACTAAACCCGGAAGTGAGGTCACCATACCCGGAAGTGACGTCACCACACCCGGAAGTGAGGTCACCACACCCGGAATTGAGGTCACCAAACCCGGAAGTGACGTCACTAAACCCGGAAGTGAGGTCAGCAAACCCGGAAGTGAGGTCAGCAAACCCGGAAGTGAGGTCACCACACCCGGAAGTGAGGTCACCAAACCCGGAAGTGACGTCACTAAACCCGGAAGTGAGGTCACCACACCCGGAAGTGAGGTCACCAAACCCGGATGTGACGTCACCAAACCCGGAAGTGACGTCACTAAACCCGGAAGTGAGGTCAGCAAACCCGGAAGTGAGGTCACCACACCCGGAAGTGAGGTCACCAAACCCGGAAGTGACGTCACTAAACCCGGAAGTGAGGTCACCACACCCGGAAGTGAGGTCACCAAACCCGGATGTGACGTCACCAAACCCGGAAGTGACGTCACTAAACCCGGAAGTGAGGTCACCACACCCGGAAGTGAGGTCAGCAAACCCGGAAGTGACGTCACTAAACCCGGAAGGGAGGTCACCAAACCCGGAAGTGACGTCACTAAACCCGGAAGTGAGGTCACCACACCCGGAAGTAAGGTCACCAAACCCGGATGTGACGTCACTAAACCCGGAAGTGAGGTCAGCGAACCCGGAAGTGAGGTCACCACACCCGGAAGTGAGGTCACCAAACCCGGAAGTGACGTCACTAAACCCGGAAGTGAGGTCACTAAACCCGGAAGTGACGTCACCACACCCGGAAGTGAGGTCACCAAACCCGGAAGTGACGTCACTAAACCCGGAAGTGAGGTCACCACACCCGGAAGTGAGGTCACCAAACCCGGATGTGACGTCACCAAACCCGGAAGTGACGTCACTAAACCCGGAAGTGAGGTCACCACACCCGGAAGTGAGGTCAGCAAACCCGGAAGTGACGTCACTAAACCCGGAAGTGAGGTCACCAAACCCGGAAGTGACGTCACTAAACCCGGAAGTGAGGTCACCACACCCGGAAGTAAGGTCACCAAACCCGGATGTGACGTCACTAAACCCGGAAGTGAGGTCAGCGAACCCGGAAGTGATGTCACCACACCCGGAAGTGAGGTCACCAAACCCGGAAGTGACGTCACTAAACCCGGAAGTGAGGTCACTAAACCCGGAAGTGACGTCAGCAAACCCGGAAGTGAGGTCAGCAAACCCGGAAGTGACGTCACTAAACCCGGAAGTGAGGTCACCACACCCGGAAGTGAGGTCACCAAACCCGGATGTGACGTCACCAAACCCGGAAGTGACGTCACTAAACCCGGAAGTGAGGTCACCACACCCGGAAGTGAGGTCAGCAAACCCGGAAGTGACGTCACTAAACCCGGAAGTGAGGTCACCAAACCCGGAAGTGACGTCACTAAACCCGGAAGTGTGGTCACCACACCCGGAAGTAAGGTCACCAAACCCGGATGTGACGTCACTAAACCCGGAAGTGAGGTCAGCATACCCGGAAGTTAGGTAAGCAGACCAGGAAAGTTAGGTCTGCTAATTCGGAACTCAGGTCAGCAAACCCAGAAGTGACTTCAGCAGACCCGGAAGTGACGTCACTAAACTCGGAAGTGAGGTCACCACACCAGGATGTGAGGTCAGCAAACCCGGAAGTGAGGTCACCACACCCGGAAGTGAGGACACCAAACCCGGAAGTGACGTCACTAAACCCGGAAGTGAGGTCAGCAAACCCGGAAGTGACGTCACTAAACCCGGAAGTGAGGTCACCACACCCGGAAGTAAGGTCACCAAACCCGGATGTGACGTCACTAAACCCGGAAGTGAGGTCAGCGAACCCGGAAGTGATGTCACCACACCCGGAAGTGAGGTCACCATACCCGGAAGTGACGTCACCACACCCGGAAGTGAGGTCACCACACCCGGAATTGAGGTCACCAAACCCGGAAGTGACGTCACTAAACCCGGAAGTGAGGTCAGCAAACCCGGAAGTGAGGTCAGCAAACCCGGAAGTGAGGTCACCACACCCGGAAGTGAGGTCACCAAACCCGGAAGTCACGTCACTAAACCCGGAAGTGAGGTCACCACACCCGGAAGTGAGGTCACCAAACCCGGAAGTGACGTCACGAAACCCGGAAGTGAGGTCAGCTAACCCGGAAGTGACGTCACTAAGCCCGGAAGTGAGGTCACCACACCCGGAAGTGAGGTCAGCAAGCCCGGAAGTGAGGTCAGCAAACCCGGAAGTGAGGTCACGACACCCGGAAGTGAGGTCACCACACCCGGAAGTGAGGTCAGCAAACCCGGAAGTGAGGTCACCACACCCGGAAGTAAGGTCAGCAAACCCGGAAGTGACATCACTAAACCCGGAAGTGAGGTCACCACACCCGGAAGTGAGGTCAGCAAACCCGGAAGTGATGTCAGCAAACCCGGAAGTGAGGTCACCACACCCGGAAGTGAGGTCCTCAAACCAGGATGTGACGTCACTAAACCCGGAAGTGAGGTCAGCAAACCCGGAAGTGACGTCACCACACCCGGAAGTGAGGTCACCACACCCGGAAGTGAGGTCACCAAACCCGGAAGTGACATCACTAAACCCGGAAGTGACGTCAGCAAACCCGGAAGTGAGGTCAGCAAACCCGGAAGTGAGGTCACCACACCCGGAAGTGAGGTCACCAAACCCGGAAGTGACGTCACTAAACCCGGAAGTGAGGTCAGCATACCCGGAAGTGAGGTAAGCAGACCAGGAAAGTGAGGTCTGCTAATTCGGAACTCAGGTCAGCAAACCCAGAAGTGACTTCAGCAGACCCAGAAGTGCCTTCAGCAAACCCGGAAGTGAGGTCAGCATACCCGGAAGTGAGGTCACCACACCCGGAAGTGAGGTCACCACACCCGGAAGTGAGGTCACCACACCTGGAAGTGAGGTCACCACACCCGGAAGTGAGGTCACCAAACCCGGAAGTGACGTCACCAAACCCGGAAGTGACGTCACTAAACCCGGAAGTGACGTCAGCAAACCCGGAAGTGAGGTCAGCAAACCCGGAAGTGAGGTCACCACACCCGGAAGTGAGGTCACCAAACCCGGAAGTGACGTCACTAAACCCGGAAGTGAGGTCACCACACCCGGAAGTGAGGTCACCAAACCCGGATGTGACGTCACCAAACCCGGAAGTGACGTCACTAAACCCGGAAGTGAGGTCACCACACCCGGAAGTGAGGTCAGCAAACCCGGAAGTGACGTCACTAAACCCGGAAGTGAGGTCACCAAACCCGGAAGTGACGTCACTAAACCCGGAAGTGAGGTCACCACACCCGGAAGTAAGGTCACCAAACCCGGATGTGACGTCACTAAATTCGGAAGTGAGGTCAGCATACCCGGAAGTTAGGTAAGCAGACCAGGAAAGTTAGGTCTGCTAATTCGGAACTCAGGTCAGCAAACCCAGAAGTGACTTCAGCAGACCCGGAAGTGACGTCACTAAACTCGGAAGTGAGGTCACCACACCAGGATGTGAGGTCAGCAAACCCGGAAGTGAGGTCAGCAAACCCGGAAGTGAGGTCACCACACCCGGAAGTGAGGACACCAAACCCGGAAGTGACGTCACTAAACCCGGAAGTGAGGTCAGCAAACCCGGAAGTGAGGTCACCACACCCGGAAGTGAGGTCACCAAACCCGGAAGTGACGTCACTAAACCCGGAAGTGAGGTCACCACACCCAGAAGTGAGGTCACCAAACCCGGAAGTGACGTCACTAAACCTGGAAGTGAGGTCACCATACCCGGAAGTGACGTCACCACACCCGGAAGTGAGGTCACCACACCCGGAATTGAGGTCACCAAACCCGGAAGTGACGTCACTAAACCCGGAAGTGAGGTCAGCAAACCCGGAAGTGAGGTCAGCAAACCCGGAAGTGAGGTCACCACACCCGGAAGTGAGGTCAGCAAACCCGGAAGTGACGTCACCACACCCGGAAGTGAGGTCACAACACCCGGAAGTGAGGTAAGCAGACCAGGAAAGTGAGGTCTGCTAATTCGGAAATCAGGTCTGCAAACCCAGAAGTGACTTCAGCAGACCCAGAAGTGACTTCAGCAAACCCGGAAGTGAGGTCAGCAAACCCGGAAGTGAGGTCAGCAAACCCGGAAGTGAGGTCACCAAACCCGGAAGTGATGTCACCAAACCCGGAAGTGACGTCACTAAACCCGGAAGTGAGGTCACCACACCCGGAAGTGAGGTCACCAAACCCGGAAGTGACGTCACTAAACCCGGAAGTGAGGTCACCACACCCGGAAGTGAGGTTACCAAACCCGGAAGTGACGTCACTAAACCCGGAAGTGAGGTCACCACACCCGGAATTGAAGTCACTAAACCCAGAAGTGAGGTCACCAAACCCGGAAGTGACGACACCACACCCGGAAGTGAGGTCACCACACCCGGAAGTGAGGTCACCAAACCCGGAAGTGACGTCACTAAACCCGGAAGTGAGGTCACCACACCCGGAAGTGAGGTCACCGAACCCGGAAGTGACGTCAGCAAACCCGGAAGTGAGGTCACCACACCCGGAAGTGAGGTCACCAAACCCGGAAGTGACGTCACTAAACCCGGAAGTGAGGTCACCACACCCGGAAGTGAGGTCACCAAACCCGGAAGTGACGTCAACAAACCCGGAAGTGACGTCACTAAACCCGGAAGTGACGTCAGCAAACCCGGAAGTGAGGTCAGCAAACCCGGAAGTGAGGTCACCACACCCGGAAGTGAGGTCACCAAACCCGGAAGTGACGTCACTAAACCCGGAAGTGAGGTCACCACACCCGGAAGTGAGGTCACCAAACCCGAATGTGACGTCACCAAACCCGGAAGTGACGTCACTAAACCCGGAAGTGAGGTCACCACACCCGGAAGTGAGGTCAGCAAACCCGGAAGTGACGTCACTAAACCCGGAAGTGAGGTCACCAAACCCGGAAGTGACGTCACTAAACCCGGAAGTGAGGTCACCACACCCGGAAGTAAGGTCACCAAACCCGGATGTGACGTCACTAAACCCGGAAGTGAGGTCAGCATACCCGGAAGTTAGGTAAGCAGACCAGGAAAGTTAGGTCTGCTAATTCGGAACTCAGGTCAGCAAACCCAGAAGTGACTTCAGCAGACCCGGAAGTGACGTCACTAAACTCGGAAGTGAGGTCACCACACCAGGATGTGAGGTCAGCAAACCCGGAAGTGAGGTCAGCAAACCCGGAAGTGAGGTCACCACACCCGGAAGTGAGGACACCAAACCCGGAAGTGACGTCACTAAACCCGGAAGTGAGGTCAGCAAACCCGGAAGTGAGGTCACCACACCCGGAAGTGAGGTCACCAAACCCGGAAGTGACGTCACTAAACCCGGAAGTGAGGTCACCACACCTGGAAGTAAGGTCAGCAAACCCGGATGTGACGTCACTAAACCCGGAAGTTAGGTCAGCAAACCCGGAAGTGAGGTCAGCAAACCCAGAAGTGAGGTCACCACACCCGGAAGTGAGGTCACCAAACCCGGAAGTGACGTCACTAAACCCGGAAGTGAGGTCAACACACCCGGAAGTGACGTCACTAAACCCGGAAGTGAGGTCAGCATACCCGGAAGTGACGTCACTAAACCCGGAAGTGAGGTCAGCATACCCGGAAGTGAGATAAGCAGACCAGGAAAGTGAGGTCTGCTAATTCGGAACTCAGGTCTGCAAACCCAGAAGTGACTTCAGCAGACTCAGAAGTGACTTCAGCAAACCCGGAAGTGAGGTCAGCAAACCCGGAAGTGAGGTCACCACACCCGGAAGTGAGGTCACCAAACCCGGAAGTGACGTCACTAAACCCGGAAGTGAGGTCACCACACCCGGAAGTGAGGTCACCACACCCGGAAGTGAGGTCACCAAACCCGGAAGTCACGTCACTAAACCCGGAAGTGAGGTCACCACACCCGGATGTGAGGTCACCAAACCCGGAAGTGACGTCACGAAACCCGGAAGTGAGGTCACCACACCCGGAAGTGACGTCACTAAACCCGGAAGTGAGGTCACCACACCCGGAAGTGAGGTCAGCAAGCCCGGAAGTGAGGTCAGCAAACCCGGAAGTGAGGTCACCACACCCGGAAGTGAGGTCAGCAAACCCGGAAGTGAGGTCACCACACCCGGAAGTAAGGTCAGCAAACCCGGAAGTGACGTCACTAAACCCGGAAGTGAGGTCACCACACCCGGAAGTGAGGTCACCAAACCCGGAAGTGACGTCACCAAACCCGGAAGTGACGTCTGTAAACCCGGAAGTGAGGTCACCACACCCGGAAGTGAGGTCAGCAAACCCGGAAGTGACGTCACTAAACCCGGAAGTGAGGTCACCAAACCCGGAAGTGACGTCACTAAACCCGGAAGTGAGGTCACCACACCCGGAAGTAAGGTCACCAAACCCGGATGTGACGTCACTAAACCCGGAAGTGAGGTCAGCATACCCGGAAGTTAGGTAAGCAGACCAGGAAAGTTAGGTCTGCTAATTCGGAACTCAGGTCAGCAAACCCAGAAGTGACTTCAGCAGACCCGGAAGTGACGTCACTAAACTCGGAAGTGAGGTCACCACACCAGGATGTGAGGTCAGCAAACCCGGAAGTGAGGTCAGCAAACCCGGAAGTGAGGTCACCACACCCGGAAGTGAGGACACCAAACCCGGAAGTGACGTCACTAAACCCGGAAGTGAGGTCAGCAAACCCGGAAGTGAGGTCACCACACCCGGAAGTGAGGTCACCAAACCCGGAAGTGACGTCACTAAACCCGGAAGTGAGGTCACCACACCCAGAAGTGAGGTCACCAAACCCGGAAGTGACGTCACTAAACCTGGAAGTGAGGTCACCATACCCGGAAGTGACGTCACCACACCCGGAAGTGAGGTCACCACACCCGGAATTGAGGTCACCAAACCCGGAAGTGACGTCACTAAACCCGGAAGTGAGGTCAGCAAACCCGGAAGTGAGGTCAGCAAACCCGGAAGTGAGGTCACCACACCCGGAAGTGAGGTCAGCAAACCCGGAAGTGACGTCACCACACCCGGAAGTGAGGTCACAACACCCGGAAGTGAGGTAAGCAGACCAGGAAAGTGAGGTCTGCTAATTCGGAAATCAGGTCTGCAAACCCAGAAGTGACTTCAGCAGACCCAGAAGTGACTTCAGCAAACCCGGAAGTGAGGTCAGCAAACCCGGAAGTGAGGTCAGCAAACCCGGAAGTGAGGTCACCAAACCCGGAAGTGATGTCACCAAACCCGGAAGTGACGTCACTAAACCCGGAAGTGAGGTCACCACACCCGGAAGTGAGGTCACCAAACCCGGAAGTGACGTCACTAAACCCGGAAGTGAGGTCACCACACCCGGAAGTGAGGTTACCAAACCCGGAAGTGACGTCACTAAACCCGGAAGTGAGGTCACCACACCCGGAATTGAAGTCACTAAACCCAGAAGTGAGGTCACCAAACCCGGAAGTGACGACACCACACCCGGAAGTGAGGTCACCACACCCGGAAGTGAGGTCACCAAACCCGGAAGTGACGTCACTAAACCCGGAAGTGAGGTCACCACACCCGGAAGTGACGTCAGCAAACCCGGAAGTGAGGTCAGCAAACCCGGAAGTGAGGTCACCACACCCGGAAGTGAGGTCACCAAACCCGGAAGTGACGTCACTAAACCCGGAAGTGAGGTCACCACACCCGGAAGTGAGGTCACCAAACCCGAATGTGACGTCACCAAACCCGGAAGTGACGTCACTAAACCCGGAAGTGAGGTCACCACACCCGGAAGTGAGGTCAGCAAACCCGGAAGTGACGTCACTAAACCCGGAAGTGAGGTCACCAAACCCGGAAGTGACGTCACTAAACCCGGAAGTGAGGTCACCACACCCGGAAGTAAGGTCACCAAACCCGGATGTGACGTCACTAAACCCGGAAGTGAGGTCAGCATACCCGGAAGTTAGGTAAGCAGACCAGGAAAGTTAGGTCTGCTAATTCGGAACTCAGGTCAGCAAACCCAGAAGTGACTTCAGCAGACCCGGAAGTGACGTCACTAAACTCGGAAGTGAGGTCACCACACCAGGATGTGAGGTCAGCAAACCCGGAAGTGAGGTCAGCAAACCCGGAAGTGAGGTCACCACACCCGGAAGTGAGGACACCAAACCCGGAAGTGACGTCACTAAACCCGGAAGTGAGGTCAGCAAACCCGGAAGTGAGGTCACCACACCCGGAAGTGAGGTCACCAAACCCGGAAGTGACGTCACTAAACCCGGAAGTGAGGTCACCACACCTGGAAGTAAGGTCAGCAAACCCGGATGTGACGTCACTAAACCCGGAAGTTAGGTCAGCAAACCCGGAAGTGAGGTCAGCAAACCCAGAAGTGAGGTCACCACACCCGGAAGTGAGGTCACCAAACCCGGAAGTGACGTCACTAAACCAGGAAGTGAGGTCAACACACCCGGAAGTGACGTCACTAAACCCGGAAGTGAGGTCAGCATACCCGGAAGTGACGTCACTAAACCCGGAAGTGAGGTCAGCATACCCGGAAGTGAGATAAGCAGACCAGGAAAGTGAGGTCTGCTAATTCGGAACTCAGGTCTGCAAACCCAGAAGTGACTTCAGCAGACTCAGAAGTGACTTCAGCAAACCCGGAAGTGAGGTCAGCAAACCCGGAAGTGAGGTCACCACACCCGGAAGTGAGGTCACCAAACCCGGAAGTGACGTCACTAAACCCGGAAGTGAGGTCACCACACCCGGAAGTGAGGTCACCACACCCGGAAGTGAGGTCACCAAACCCGGAAGTCACGTCACTAAACCCGGAAGTGAGGTCACCACACCCGGATGTGAGGTCACCAAACCCGGAAGTGACGTCACGAAACCCGGAAGTGAGGTCACCACACCCGGAAGTGACGTCACTAAACCCGGAAGTGAGGTCACCACACCCGGAAGTGAGGTCAGCAAGCCCGGAAGTGAGGTCAGCAAACCCGGAAGTGAGGTCACCACACCCGGAAGTGAGGTCAGGAAACCCGGAAGTGAGGTCACCACACCCGGAAGTAAGGTCAGCAAACCCGGAAGTGACGTCACTAAACCCGGAAGTGAGGTCACCACACCCGGAAGTGAGGTCACCAAACCCGGAAGTGACGTCACCAAACCCGGAAGTGACGTCAGTAAACCCGGAAGTGAGGTCACCACACCCGGAAGTGAGGTCAGCAAACCCGGAAGTGAGGTCACCAAACCCGGAAGTGACGTCACTAAACCCGGAAGTGAGGTCACCACACCCGGAAGTAAGGTCACCAAACCCGGATGTGACGTCACTAAACCCGGAAGTGAGGTCAGCATACCCGGAAGTTAGGTAAGCAGACCAGGAAAGTTAGGTCTGCTAATTCGGAACTCAGGTCAGCAAACCCAGAAGTGACTTCAGCAGACCCGGAAGTGACGTCACTAAACTCGGAAGTGAGGTCACCACACCAGGATGTGAGGTCAGCAAACCCGGAAGTGAGGTCAGCAAACCCGGAAGTGAGGTCACCACACCCGGAAGTGAGGACACCAAACCCGGAAGTGACGTCACTAAACCCGGAAGTGAGGTCAGCAAACCCGGAAGTGAGGTCACCACACCCGGAAGTGACGTCACTAAACTTGGAAGTGAGGTCACCACACCCAGAAGTGAGGTCACCAAACCCGGAAGTGACGTCACTAAACCCGGAAGTGAGGTCACCATACCCGGAAGTGACGTTACCACACCCGGAAGTGAGGTCACCACACCCGGAAGTGAGGTCACCAAACCCGGAAGTGACGTCACTAAACCCGGAAGTGAGGTCAGCAAACCCGGAAGTGAGGTCAGCAAACCCGGAAGTGACGTCACTAAACCCGGAAGTGAGGTCACCACACCCGGAAGTGAGGTCAGCAAGCCCGGAAGTGAGGTCAGCAAACCCGGAAGTGAGGTCACCACACCCGGAAGTGAGGTCACCACACCCGGAAGTGAGGTCAGCAAACCCGGAAGTGAGGTCACCACACCCGGAAGTAAGGTCAGCAAACCCGGAAGTGACGTCACTAAACCCGGAAGTGAGGTCACCACACCCGGAAGTGAGGTCAGCAAACCCGGAAGTCACGTCACTAAACCCGGAAGTGAGGTCACCACACCCGGAAGTGACGTCACTAAACCCGGAAGTGAGGTCACCACACCCGGAAGTAAGGTCACCAAACCCGGATGTGACGTCACTAAACCCGGAAGTGAGGTCAGCATACCCGGAAGTTAGGTAAGCAGACCAGGAAAGTTAGGTCTGCTAATTCGGAACTCAGGTCAGCAAACCCAGAAGTGACTTCAGCAGACCCGGAAGTGACGTCACTAAACTCGGAAGTGAGGTCACCACACCAGGATGTGAGGTCAGCAAACCCGGAAGTGAGGTCAGCAAACCCGGAAGTGAGGTCACCACACCCGGAAGTGAGGACACCAAACCCGGAAGTGACGTCACTAAACCCGGAAGTGAGGTCAGCAAACCCGGAAGTGAGGTCACCACACCCGGAAGTGACGTCACTAAACTTGGAAGTGAGGTCACCACACCCAGAAGTGAGGTCACCAAACCCGGAAGTGACGTCACTAAACCCGGAAGTGAGGTCACCATACCCGGAAGTGACGTTACCACACCCGGAAGTGAGGTCACCACACCCGGAAGTGAGGTCACCAAACCCGGAAGTGACGTCACTAAACCCGGAAGTGAGGTCAGCAAACCCGGAAGTGAGGTCAGCAAACCCGGAAGTGAGGTCACCACACCCTCAAGTGAGGTCACCAAACCCGGAAGTGACGTCACTAAACCCGGAAGTGAGGTCAGCATACCCGGAAGTGAGGTAAGCAGACCAGGAAAGTGAGGTCTGCTAATTCGTAACTCTGGTCAGCAAACCCAGAAGTGACTTCAGCAGACCCAGAAGTGACTTCAGCAAACCCGGAAGTGAGGTCAGCATACCCGGAAGTGAGGTCACCACACCCGGAAGTGAGGTCACCACACCCGGAAGTGACGTCACTAAACCTGGAAGTGAGGTCACCACACCCGGAAGTGAGGTCAGCAAACCCGGAAGTGAGTTCACCACACCCGGAAGTGAGGTCAGCAAACCCGGAAGTGAGGTCACCACACCCGGAAGTGAGGTCACCAAACCCGGAAGTGCCGTCACTAAACCCGGATGTGAGGTCACCACACCCGGATGTGAGGTCAGCAAACCCGGAAGTGACGTCACTAAACCCGGAAGTGAGGTCACCAAACCCGGAAGTGACGTCACTAAACCCGGAAGTGAGGTCACCACGCCCGGAAGTCAGGTCACCAAACCCGGAAGTGACGTCACTAAACCCGGAAGTGAGGTCACCACACCTGGAAGTAAGGTCAGCAAACCCGGAAGTGACGTCACTAAACCCGGAAGTGAGGTCAGCAAACCCGGAAGTGAGGTCAGCAAACCCAGAAGTGAGGTCACCACACCCGGAAGTGAGGTCACCAAACCTGGAAGTGACGTCACTAAACCCGGAAGTGAGGTCAACACACCCGGAAGTGACGTCACTAAACCCGGAAGTGAGGTCAGCATACCCGGAAGTGACGTCACTAAACCCGGAAGTGAGGTCAGCATACCCGGAAGTGAGATAAGCAGACCAGGAAAGTGAGGTCTGCTAATTCGGAACTCAGGTCAGCAAACCCAGAAGTGACTTCAGCAGACCCAGAAGTGACTTCAGCAAACCCGGAAGTGAGGTCAGCAAACCCGGAAGTGAGGTCACCACACCCGGAAGTGAGGTCACCAAACCCGGAAGTGAGGTCTCCAAACCCGGAAGTCACGTCACTAAACCCGGAAGTGAGGTCACCACACCCGGAAGTGAGGTCTCCAAACCCGGAAGTCACGTCACTAAACCCGGAAGTGAGGTCACCACACCCGGAAGTGAGGTCACCAAACCCGGAAGTGACGTCACGAAACCCGGAAGTGAGGTCAGCAAACCCGGAAGTGACGTCACTAAACCCGGAAGTGAGGTCACCACACCCGGAAGTGAGGTCAGCAAGCCCGGAAGTGAGGTCAGCAAACCCGGAAGTGAGGTCACCACACCCGGAAGTGAGGTCAGCAAACCCGGAAGTGAGGTCACCACACCCGGAAGTAAGGTCAGCAAACCCGGAAGTGACGTCACTAAACCCGGAAGTGAGGTCACCACACCCGGAAGTGAGGTCACCAAACCCGGAAGTGACGTCACCAAACCCGGAAGTGACGTCAGTAAACCCGGAAGTGAGGTCACCACACCCGGAAGTGAGGTCAGCAAACCCGGAAGTGACGTCACTAAACCCGGAAGTGAGGTCACCAAACCCGGAAGTGACGTCACTAAACCCGGAAGTGAGGTCACCACACCCGGAAGTAAGGTCACCAAACCCGGATGTGACGTCACTAAACCCGGAAGTGAGGTCAGCATACCCGGAAGTTAGGTAAGCAGACCAGGAAAGTTAGGTCTGCTAATTCGGAACTCAGGTCAGCAAACCCAGAAGTGACTTCAGCAGACCCGGAAGTGACGTCACTAAACTCGGAAGTGAGGTCACCACACCAGGATGTGAGGTCAGCAAACCCGGAAGTGAGGTCAGCAAACCCGGAAGTGAGGTCACCACACCCGGAAGTGAGGACACCAAACCCGGAAGTGACGTCACTAAACCCGGAAGTGAGGTCAGCAAACCCGGAAGTGAGGTCAGCAAACCCGGAAGTGACGTCACCACACCCGGAAGTGAGGTCACAACACCCGGAAGTGAGGTAAGCAGACCAGGAAAGTGAGGTCTGCTAATTCGGAAATCAGGTCTGCAAACCCAGAAGTGACTTCAGCAGACCCAGAAGTGACTTCAGCAAACTCGGAAGTGAGGTCAGCAAACCCGGAAGTGAGGTCAGCAAACCCGGAAGTGAGGTCACCAAACCCGGAAGTGATGTCACCAAACCCGGAAGTGACGTCACTAAACCCGGAAGTGAGGTCACCACACCCGGAAGTGCCGTCACTAAACCCGGAAGTGAGGTCACCACACCCGGAAGTGAGGTCAGCAAACCCGGAAGTGACGTCACTAAACCCGGAAGTGAGGTCACCAAACCCGGAAGTGAGGTCACCACACCCGGAATTGAAGTCACTAAACCCAGAAGTGAGGTCACCAAACCCGGAAGTGACGACACCACACCCGGAAGTGAGGTCACCACACCCGGAAGTGAGGTCACCAAACCCGGAAGTGACGTCACTAAACCCGGAAGTGAGGTCACCACACCCGGAAGTGAGGTCACCGAACCCGGAAGTGACGTCAGCAAACCCGGAAGTGAGGTCACCACACCCGGAAGTGAGGTCACCAAACCCGGAAGTGACGTCACTCAACCCGGAAGTGAGGTCACCACACCCGGAAGTGAGGTCACCAAACCCGGAAGTGACGTCACCAAACCCGGAAGTGACGTCACTAAACCCGGAAGTGACGTCAGCAAACCCGGAAGTGAGGTCAGCAAACCCGGAAGTGAGGTCACCACACCCGGAAGTGAGGTCACCAAACCCGGAAGTGACGTCACTAAACCCGGAAGTGAGGTCACCACACCCGGAAGTGAGGTCACCAAACCCGAATGTGACGTCACCAAACCCGGAAGTGACGTCACTAAACCCGGAAGTGAGGTCACCACACCCGGAAGTGAGGTCAGCAAACCCGGAAGTGACGTCACTAAACCCGGAAGTGAGGTCACCAAACCCGGAAGTGACGTCACTAAACCCGGAAGTGAGGTCACCACACCCGGAAGTAAGGTCACCAAACCCGGATGTGACGTCACTAAACCCGGAAGTGAGGTCAGCATACCCGGAAGTTAGGTAAGCAGACCAGGAAAGTTAGGTCTGCTAATTCGGAACTCAGGTCAGCAAACCCAGAAGTGACTTCAGCAGACCCGGAAGTGACGTCACTAAACTCGGAAGTGAGGTCACCACACCAGGATGTGAGGTCAGCAAACCCGGAAGTGAGGTCAGCAAACCCGGAAGTGAGGTCACCACACCCGGAAGTGAGGACACCAAACCCGGAAGTGACGTCACTAAACCCGGAAGTGAGGTCAGCAAACCCGGAAGTGAGGTCACCACACCCGGAAGTGAGGTCACCAAACCCGGAAGTGACGTCACTAAACCCGGAAGTGAGGTCACCACACCTGGAAGTAAGGTCAGCAAACCCGGATGTGACGTCACTAAATCCGGAAGTTAGGTCAGCAAACCCGGAAGTGAGGTCAGCAAACCCAGAAGTGAGGTCACCACACCCGGAAGTGAGGTCACCAAACCCGGAAGTGACGTCACTAAACCCGGAAGTGAGGTCAACACACCCGGAAGTGACGTCACTAAACCCGGAAGTGAGGTCAGCATACCCGGAAGTGACGTCACTAAACCCGGAAGTGAGGTCAGCATACCCGGAAGTGAGATAAGCAGACCAGGAAAGTGAGGTCTGCTAATTCGGAACTCAGGTCTGCAAACCCAGAAGTGACTTCAGCAGACTCAGAAGTGACTTCAGCAAACCCGGAAGTGAGGTCAGCAAACCCGGAAGTGAGGTCACCACACCCGGAAGTGAGGTCACCAAACCCGGAAGTGACGTCACTAAACCCGGAAGTGAGGTCACCACACCCGGAAGTGAGGTCACCACACCCGGAATTGAAGTCACTAAACCCAGAAGTGAGGTCACCAAACCCGGAAGTGACGACACCACACCCGGAAGTGAGGTCACCACACCCGGAAGTGAGGTCACCAAACCCGGAATTGACGTCACTAAACCCGGAAGTGAGGTCACCACACCCGGAAGTGAGGTCACCGAACCCGGAAGTGACGTCAGCAAACCCGGAAGTGAGGTCACCACACCCGGAAGTGAGGTCACCAAACCCGGAAGTGACGTCACTAAACCCGGAAGTGAGGTCACCACACCCGGAAGTGAGGTCACCAAACCCGGAAGTGACGTCACCAAACCCGGAAGTGACGTCACTAAACCCGGAAGTGACGTCAGCAAACCCGGAAGTGAGGTCAGCAAACCCGGAAGTGAGGTCACCACACCCGGAAGTGAGGTCACCAAACCCGGAAGTGACGTCACTAAACCCGGAAGTGAGGTCACCACACCCGGAAGTGAGGTCACCAAACCCGAATGTGACGTCACCAAACCCGGAAGTGACGTCACTAAACCCGGAAGTGAGGTCACCACACCCGGAAGTGAGGTCAGCAAACCCGGAAGTGACGTCACTAAACCCGGAAGTGAGGTCACCAAACCCGGAAGTGACGTCACTAAACCCGGAAGTGAGGTCACCACACCCGGAAGTAAGGTCACCAAACCCGGATGTGACGTCACTAAACCCGGAAGTGAGGTCAGCATACCCGGAAGTTAGGTAAGCAGACCAGGAAAGTTAGGTCTGCTAATTCGGAACTCAGGTCAGCAAACCCAGAAGTGACTTCAGCAGACCCGGAAGTGACGTCACTAAACTCGGAAGTGAGGTCACCACACCAGGATGTGAGGTCAGCAAACCCGGAAGTGAGGTCAGCAAACCCGGAAGTGAGGTCACCACACCCGGAAGTGAGGACACCAAACCCGGAAGTGACGTCACTAAACCCGGAAGTGAGGTCAGCAAACCCGGAAGTGAGGTCACCACACCCGGAAGTGAGGTCACCAAACCCGGAAGTGACGTCACTAAACCCGGAAGTGAGGTCACCACACCTGGAAGTAAGGTCAGCAAACCCGGATGTGACGTCACTAAACCCGGAAGTTAGGTCAGCAAACCCGGAAGTGAGGTCAGCAAACCCAGAAGTGAGGTCACCACACCCGGAAGTGAGGTCACCAAACCCGGAAGTGACGTCACTAAACCCGGAAGTGAGGTCAACACACCCGGAAGTGACGTCACTAAACCCGGAAGTGAGGTCAGCATACCCGGAAGTGACGTCACTAAACCCGGAAGTGAGGTCAGCATACCCGGAAGTGAGATAAGCAGACCAGGAAAGTGAGGTCTGCTAATTCGGAACTCAGGTCTGCAAACCCAGAAGTGACTTCAGCAGACTCAGAAGTGACTTCAGCAAACCCGGAAGTGAGGTCAGCAAACCCGGAAGTGAGGTCACCACACCCGGAAGTGAGGTCACCAAACCCGGAAGTGACGTCACTAAACCCGGAAGTGAGGTCACCACACCCGGAAGTGAGGTCACCACACCCGGAAGTGAGGTCACCAAACCCGGAAGTCACGTCACTAAACCCGGAAGTGAGGTCACCACACCCGGATGTGAGGTCACCAAACCCGGAAGTGACGTCACGAAACCCGGAAGTGAGGTCACCACACCCGGAAGTGACGTCACTAAACCCGGAAGTGAGGTCACCACACCCGGAAGTGAGGTCAGCAAGCCCGGAAGTGAGGTCAGCAAACCCGGAAGTGAGGTCACCACACCCGGAAGTGAGGTCAGCAAACCCGGAAGTGAGGTCACCACACCCGGAAGTAAGGTCAGCAAACCCGGAAGTGACGTCACTAAACCCGGAAGTGAGGTCACCACACCCGGAAGTGAGGTCACCAAACCCGGAAGTGACGTCACCAAACCCGGAAGTGACGTCAGTAAACCCGGAAGTGAGGTCACCACACCCGGAAGTGAGGTCAGCAAACCCGGAAGTGACGTCACTAAACCCGGAAGTGAGGTCACCAAACCCGGAAGTGACGTCACTAAACCCGGAAGTGAGGTCACCATACCCGGAAGTGACGTTACCACACCCGGAAGTGAGGTCACCACACCCGGAAGTGAGGTCACCAAACCCGGAAGTGACGTCACTAAACCCGGAAGTGAGGTCAGCAAACCCGGAAGTGAGGTCAGCAAACCCGGAAGTGACGTCACTAAACCCGGAAGTGAGGTCACCACACCCGGAAGTGAGGTCAGCAAACCCGGAAGTGAGGTCAGCAAACCCAGAAGTGAGGTCACCACACCCGGAAGTGAGGTCACCAAACCTGGAAGTGACGTCACTAAACCCGGAAGTGAGGTCACCAAACCCGGAAGTGACGTCACTAAACCCGGAAGTGAGGTCAGCAAACCCGGAAGTGAGGTCAGCAAACCCGGAAGTGACGTCACTAAACCCGGAAGTGAGGTCACCACACCCGGAAGTGAGGTCAGCAAACCCGGAAGTGAGGTCAGCAAACCCAGAAGTGAGGTCACCACACCCGGAAGTGAGGTCACCAAACCTGGAAGTGACGTCACTAAACCCGGAAGTGAGGTCAACACACCCGGAAGTGACGTCACTAAACCCGGAAGTGAGGTCAGCATACCCGGAAGTGACGTCACTAAACCCGGAAGTGAGGTCAGCATACCCGGAAGTGAGATAAGCAGACCAGGAAAGTGAGGTCTGCTAATTCGGAACTCAGGTCAGCAAACCCAGAAGTGACTTCAGCAGACCCAGAAGTGACTTCAGCAAACCCGGAAGTGAGGTCAGCAAACCCGGAAGTGAGGTCACCACACCCGGAAGTGAGGTCACCAAACCCGGAAGTGACGTCACTAAACCCGGAATGAGGTCAGCAAACCCGGAAGTGAGGTCACCAAACCCGGAAGTGAGGTCACCAAACCCGGAAGTCACGTCACTAAACCCGGAAGTGAGGTCACCACACCCGGAAGTGAGGTCACCAAACCCGGAAGTGACGTCACGAAACCCGGAAGTGAGGTCAGCAAACCCGGAAGTGACGTCACTAAACCCGGAAGTGAGGTCACCACACCCGGAAGTGAGGTCAGCAAGCCCGGAAGTGAGGTCAGCAAACCCGGAAGTGAGGTCACCACACCCGGAAGTGAGGTCAGCAAACCCGGAAGTGAGGTCACCACACCCGGAAGTAAGGTCAGCAAACCCGGAAGTGACGTCACTAAACCCGGAAGTGAGGTCACCACACCCGGAAGTGAGGTCACCAAACCCGGAAGTGATGTCACCAAACCCGGAAGTGACGTCAGTAAACCCGGAAGTGAGGTCACCACACCCGGAAGTGAGGTCGGCAAACCCGGAAGTGACGTCACTAAACCCGGAAGTGAGGTCACCAAACCCGGAAGTGACGTCACTAAACCCGGAAGTGAGGTCACCACACCCGGAAGTAAGGTCACCAAACCCGGATGTGACGTCACTAAACCCGGAAGTGAGGTCAGCATACCCGGAAGTTAGGTAAGCAGACCAGGAAAGTTAGGTCTGCTAATTCGGAACTCAGGTCAGCAAACCCAGAAGTGACTTCAGCAGACCCGGAAGTGACGTCACTAAACTCGGAAGTGAGGTCACCACACCAGGATGTGAGGTCAGCAAACCCGGAAGTGAGGTCAGCAAACCCGGAAGTGACGTCACTAAACTTGGAAGTGAGGTCACCACACCCAGAAGTGAGGTCACCAAACCCGGAAGTGACGTCACTAAACCCGGAAGTGAGGTCACCATACCCGGAAGTGACGTTACCACACCCGGAAGTGAGGTCACCACACCCGGAAGTGAGGTCACCAAACCCGGAAGTGACGTCACTAAACCCGGAAGTGAGGTCAGCAAACCCGGAAGTGAGGTCAGCAAACCCGGAAGTGAGGACACCACACCCGGAAGTGAGGTCACCAAACCCGGAAGTGACGTCACTAAACCCGGAAGTGAGGTCAGCATACCCGGAAGTGAGGTAAGCAGACCAGGAAAGTGAGGTCTGCTAATTCGTAACTCTGGTCAGCAAACCCAGAAGTGACTTCAGCAGACCCAGAAGTGACTTCAGCAAACCCGGAAGTGAGGTCAGCATACCCGGAAGTGAGGTCACCACACCCGGAAGTGAGGTCACCACACCCGGAAGTGACGTCACTAAACCTGGAAGTGAGGTCACCACACCCGGAAGTGAGGTCAGCAAACCCGGAAGTGAGTTCACCACACCCGGAAGTGAGGTCAGCAAACCCGGAAGTGAGGTCACCACACCCGGAAGTGAGGTCACCAAACCCGGAAGTGCCGTCACTAAACCCGGATGTGAGGTCACCACACGCGGAAGTGAGGTCAGCAAACCCGGAAGTGACGTCACTAAACCCGGAAGTGAGGTCACCAAACCCGGAAGTGACGTCACTAAACCCGGAAGTGAGGTCACCATACCCGGAAGTGACGTTACCACACCCGGAAGTGAGGTCACCACACCCGGAAGTGAGGTCACCAAACCCGGAAGTGACGTCACTAAACCCGGAAGTGAGGTCAGCAAACCCGGAAGTGAGGTCAGCAAACCCGGAAGTGACGTCACTAAACCCGGAAGTGAGGTCACCACACCCGGAAGTGAGGTCAGCAAACCCGGAAGTGAGGTCAGCAAACCCAGAAGTGAGGTCACCACACCCGGAAGTGAGGTCACCAAACCTGGAAGTGACGTCACTAAACCCGGAAGTGAGGTCAACACACCCGGAAGTGACGTCACTAAACCCGGAAGTGAGGTCAGCATACCCGGAAGTGACGTCACTAAACCCGGAAGTGAGGTCAGCATACCCGGAAGTGAGATAAGCAGACCAGGAAAGTGAGGTCTGCTAATTCGGAACTCAGGTCAGCAAACCCAGAAGTGACTTCAGCAGACCCAGAAGTGACTTCAGCAAACCCGGAAGTGAGGTCAGCAAACCCGGAAGTGAGGTCACCACACCCGGAAGTGAGGTCACCAAACCCGGAAGTGACGTCACTAAACCCGGAATGAGGTCAGCAAACCCGGAAGTGAGGTCACCACACCCGGAAGTGAGGTCACCAAACCCGGAAGTCACGTCACTAAACCCGGAAGTGAGGTCACCACACCCGGAAGTGAGGTCACCAAACCCGGAAGTGACGTCACGAAACCCGGAAGTGAGGTCAGCAAACCCGGAAGTGACGTCACTAAACCCGGAAGTGAGGTCACCACACCCGGAAGTGAGGTCAGCAAGCCCGGAAGTGAGGTCAGCAAACCCGGAAGTGAGGTCACCACACCCGGAAGTGAGGTCAGCAAACCCGGAAGTGAGGTCACCACACCCGGAAGTAAGGTCAGCAAACCCGGAAGTGACGTCACTAAACCCGGAAGTGAGGTCACCACACCCGGAAGTGAGGTCACCAAACCCGGAAGTGATGTCACCAAACCCGGAAGTGACGTCAGTAAACCCGGAAGTGAGGTCACCACACCCGGAAGTGAGGTCGGCAAACCCGGAAGTGACGTCACTAAACCCGGAAGTGAGGTCACCAAACCCGGAAGTGACGTCACTAAACCCGGAAGTGAGGTCACCACACCCGGAAGTAAGGTCACCAAACCCGGATGTGACGTCACTAAACCCGGAAGTGAGGTCAGCATACCCGGAAGTTAGGTAAGCAGACCAGGAAAGTTAGGTCTGCTAATTCGGAACTCAGGTCAGCAAACCCAGAAGTGACTTCAGCAGACCCGGAAGTGACGTCACTAAACTCGGAAGTGAGGTCACCACACCAGGATGTGAGGTCAGCAAACCCGGAAGTGAGGTCAGCAAACCCGGAAGTGACGTCACTAAACTTGGAAGTGAGGTCACCACACCCAGAAGTGAGGTCACCAAACCCGGAAGTGACGTCACTAAACCCGGAAGTGAGGTCACCATACCCGGAAGTGACGTTACCACACCCGGAAGTGAGGTCACCACACCCGGAAGTGAGGTCACCAAACCCGGAAGTGACGTCACTAAACCCGGAAGTGAGGTCAGCAAACCCGGAAGTGAGGTCAGCAAACCCGGAAGTGAGGACACCACACCCGGAAGTGAGGTCACCAAACCCGGAAGTGACGTCACTAAACCCGGAAGTGAGGTCAGCATACCCGGAAGTGAGGTAAGCAGACCAGGAAAGTGAGGTCTGCTAATTCGTAACTCTGGTCAGCAAACCCAGAAGTGACTTCAGCAGACCCAGAAGTGACTTCAGCAAACCCGGAAGTGAGGTCAGCATACCCGGAAGTGAGGTCACCACACCCGGAAGTGAGGTCACCACACCCGGAAGTGACGTCACTAAACCTGGAAGTGAGGTCACCACACCCGGAAGTGAGGTCAGCAAACCCGGAAGTGAGTTCACCACACCCGGAAGTGAGGTCAGCAAACCCGGAAGTGAGGTCACCACACCCGGAAGTGAGGTCACCAAACCCGGAAGTGCCGTCACTAAACCCGGATGTGAGGTCACCACACGCGGAAGTGAGGTCAGCAAACCCGGAAGTGACGTCACTAAACCCGGAAGTGAGGTCACCAAACCCGGAAGTGACGTCACTAAACCCGGAAGTGAGGTCACCACGCCCGGAAGTCAGGTCACCAAACCCGGAAGTGACGTCACTAAACCCGGAAGTGAGGTCACCACACCTGGAAGTAAGGTCAGCAAACCCGGAAGTGACGTCACTAAACCCGGAAGTGAGGTCAGCAAACCCGGAAGTGAGGTCAGCAAACCCAGAAGTGAGGTCACCACACCCGGAAGTGAGGTCACCAAACCTGGAAGTGACGTCACTAAACCCGGAAGTGAGGTCAGCATACCCGGAAGTGAGATAAGCAGACCAGGAAAGTGAGGTCTGCTAATTCGGAACTCAGGTCAGCAAACCCAGAAGTGACTTCAGCAGACCCAGAAGTGACTTCAGCAAACCCGGAAGTGAGGTCAGCAAACCCGGAAGTGAGGTCACCACACCCGGAAGTGAGGTCACCAAACCTGGAAGTGACGTCACTAAACCCGGAAGTGAGGTCACCACACCCGGAAGTGAGGTCACCACACCCGGAAGTGAGGTCACCAAACCCGGAAGTCACGTCACTAAACCCGGAAGTGAGGTCACCACACCCGGAAGTGAGGTCACCAAACCCGGAAGTGACGTCACGAAACCCGGAAGTGAGGTCAGCAAACCCGGAAGTGACGTCACTAAACCCGGAAGTGAGGTCACCACACCCGGAAGTGAGGTCAGCAAGCCCGGAAGTGAGGTCAGCAAACCCGGAAGTGAGGTCACCACACCCGGAAGTGAGGTCACCACACCCGGAAGTGAGGTCAGCAAACCCGGAAGTGAGGTCACCACACCCGGAAGTAAGGTCACCAAACCCGGATGTGACGTCACTAAACCCGGAAGTGAGGTCAGCGAACCCGGAAGTGAGGTCACCACACCCGGAAGTGAGGTCACCAAACCCGGAAGTGACGTCACTAAACCCGGAAGTGAGGTCACTAAACCCGGAAGTGACGTCACCACACCCGGAAGTGAGGTCACCAAACCCGGAAGTGACGTCACTAAACCCGGAAGTGAGGTCACCACACCCGGAAGTGAGGTCACCAAACCCGGATGTGACGTCACCAAACCCGGAAGTGACGTCACTAAACCCGGAAGTGAGGTCACCACACCCGGAAGTGAGGTCAGCAAACCCGGAAGTGACGTCACTAAACCCGGAAGTGAGGTCACCAAACCCGGAAGTGACGTCACTAAACCCGGAAGTGAGGTCACCACACCCGGAAGTAAGGTCACCAAACCCGGATGTGACGTCACTAAACCCGGAAGTGAGGTCAGCGAACCCGGAAGTGAGGTCACCACACCCGGAAGTGAGGTCACCAAACCCGGAAGTGACGTCACTAAACCCGGAAGTGAGGTCACTAAACCCGGAAGTGACGTCAGCAAACCCGGAAGTGAGGTCAGCAAACCCGGAAGTGAGGTCACCACACCCGGAAGTGAGGTCACCAAACCCGGAAGTGACGTCACTAAACCCGGAAGTGAGGTCACCACACCCGGAAGTGAGGTCACCAAACCCGGATGTGACGTCACCAAACCCGGAAGTGACGTCACTAAACCCGGAAGTGAGGTCACCACACCCGGAAGTGAGGTCAGCAAACCCGGAAGTGACGTCACTAAACCCGGAAGTGAGGTCACCAAACCCGGAAGTGACGTCACTAAACCCGGAAGTGTGGTCACCACACCCGGAAGTAAGGTCACCAAACCCGGATGTGACGTCACTAAACCCGGAAGTGAGGTCAGCATACCCGGAAGTTAGGTAAGCAGACCAGGAAAGTTAGGTCTGCTAATTCGGAACTCAGGTCAGCAAACCCAGAAGTGACTTCAGCAGACCCGGAAGTGACGTCACTAAACTCGGAAGTGAGGTCACCACACCAGGATGTGAGGTCAGCAAACCCGGAAGTGAGGTCACCACACCCGGAAGTGAGGACACCAAACCCGGAAGTGACGTCACTAAACCCGGAAGTGAGGTCAGCAAACCCGGAAGTGAGGTCACCACACCCGGAAGTGAGGTCACCAAACCCGGAAGTGACGTCACTAAACCCGGAAGTGAGGTCACCACACCCAGAAGTGAGGTCACCAAACCCGGAAGTGACGTCACTAAACCCGGAAGTGAGGTCACCATACCCGGAAGTGACGTCACCACACCCGGAAGTGAGGTCACCACACCCGGAATTGAGGTCACCAAACCCGGAAGTGACGTCACTAAACCCGGAAGTGAGGTCAGCAAACCCGGAAGTGAGGTCAGCAAACCCGGAAGTGAGGTCACCACACCCGGAAGTGAGGTCACCAAACCCGGAAGTCACGTCACTAAACCCGGAAGTGAGGTCACCACACCCGGAAGTGAGGTCACCAAACCCGGAAGTGACGTCACTAAGCCCGGAAGTGAGGTCACCACACCCGGAAGTGAGGTCAGCAAGCCCGGAAGTGAGGTCAGCAAACCCGGAAGTGAGGTCACGACACCCGGAAGTGAGGTCACCACACCCGGAAGTGAGGTCAGCAAACCCGGAAGTGAGGTCACCACACCCGGAAGTAAGGTCAGCAAACCCGGAAGTGACATCACTAAACCCGGAAGTGAGGTCACCACACCCGGAAGTGAGGTCAGCAAACCCGGAAGTGATGTCAGCAAACCCGGAAGTGAGGTCACCACACCCGGAAGTGAGGTCCTCAAACCAGGATGTGACGTCACTAAACCCGGAAGTGAGGTCAGCAAACCCGGAAGTGACGTCACCACACCCGGAAGTGAGGTCACCACACCCGGAAGTGAGGTCACCAAACCCGGAAGTGACATCACTAAACCCGGAAGTGACGTCAGCAAACCCGGAAGTGAGGTCAGCAAACCCGGAAGTGAGGTCACCACACCCGGAAGTGAGGTCACCAAACCCGGAAGTGACGTCACTAAACCCGGAAGTGAGGTCAGCATACCCGGAAGTGAGGTAAGCAGACCAGGAAAGTGAGGTCTGCTAATTCGGAACTCAGGTCAGCAAACCCAGAAGTGACTTCAGCAGACCCAGAAGTGCCTTCAGCAAACCCGGAAGTGAGGTCAGCATACCCGGAAGTGAGGTCACCACACCCGGAAGTGAGGTCACCACACCCGGAAGTGAGGTTACCACACCTGGAAGTGAGGTCACCACACCCGGAAGTGAGGTCACCAAACCCGGAAGTGACGTCACCAAACCCGGAAGTGACGTCACTAAACCCGGAAGTGACGTCAGCAAACCCGGAAGTGAGGTCAGCAAACCCGGAAGTGAGGTCACCACACCCGGAAGTGAGGTCACCAAACCCGGAAGTGACGTCACTAAACCCGGAAGTGAGGTCACCACACCCGGAAGTGAGGTCACCAAACCCGGATGTGACGTCACCAAACCCGGAAGTGACGTCACTAAACCCGGAAGTGAGGTCACCACACCCGGAAGTGAGGTCAGCAAACCCGGAAGTGACGTCACTAAACCCGGAAGTGAGGTCACCAAACCCGGAAGTGACGTCACTAAACCCGGAAGTGAGGTCACCACACCCGGAAGTAAGGTCACCAAACCCGGATGTGACGTCACTAAACCCGGAAGTGAGGTCAGCATACCCGGAAGTTAGGTAAGCAGACCAGGAAAGTTAGGTCTGCTAATTCGGAACTCAGGTCAGCAAACCCAGAAGTGACTTCAGCAGACCCGGAAGTGACGTCACTAAACTCGGAAGTGAGGTCACCACACCAGGATGTGAGGTCAGCAAACCCGGAAGTGAGGTCAGCAAACCCGGAAGTGAGGTCACCACACCCGGAAGTGAGGACACCAAACCCGGAAGTGACGTCACTAAACCCGGAAGTGAGGTCAGCAAACCCGGAAGTGAGGTCACCACACCCGGAAGTGAGGTCACCAAACCCGGAAGTGACGTCACTAAACCCGGAAGTGAGGTCACCACACCCAGAAGTGAGGTCACCAAACCCGGAAGTGACGTCACTAAACCTGGAAGTGAGGTCACCATACCCGGAAGTGACGTCACCACACCCGGAAGTGAGGTCACCACACCCGGAATTGAGGTCACCAAACCCGGAAGTGACGTCACTAAACCCGGAAGTGAGGTCAGCAAACCCGGAAGTGAGGTCAGCAAACCCGGAAGTGAGGTCACCACACCCGGAAGTGAGGTCAGCAAACCCGGAAGTGACGTCACCACACCCGGAAGTGAGGTCACAACACCCGGAAGTGAGGTAAGCAGACCAGGAAAGTGAGGTCTGCTAATTCGGAAATCAGGTCTGCAAACCCAGAAGTGACTTCAGCAGACCCAGAAGTGACTTCAGCAAACCCGGAAGTGAGGTCAGCAAACCCGGAAGTGAGGTCAGCAAACCCGGAAGTGAGGTCACCAAACCCGGAAGTGATGTCACCAAACCCGGAAGTGACGTCACTAAACCCGGAAGTGAGGTCACCACACCCGGAAGTGAGGTCACCAAACCCGGAAGTGACGTCACTAAACCCGGAAGTGAGGTCACCACACCCGGAAGTGAGGTTACCAAACCCGGAAGTGACGTCACTAAACCCGGAAGTGAGGTCACCACACCCGGAATTGAAGTCACTAAACCCAGAAGTGAGGTCACCAAACCCGGAAGTGACGACACCACACCCGGAAGTGAGGTCACCACACCCGGAAGTGAGGTCACCAAACCCGGAAGTGACGTCACTAAACCCGGAAGTGAGGTCACCACACCCGGAAGTGAGGTCACCGAACCCGGAAGTGACGTCAGCAAACCCGGAAGTGAGGTCACCACACCCGGAAGTGAGGTCACCAAACCCGGAAGTGACGTCACTAAACCCGGAAGTGAGGTCACCACACCCGGAAGTGAGGTCACCAAACCCGGAAGTGACGTCACCAAACCCGGAAGTGACGTCACTAAACCCGGAAGTGACGTCAGCAAACCCGGAAGTGAGGTCAGCAAACCCGGAAGTGAGGTCACCACACCCGGAAGTGAGGTCACCAAACCCGGAAGTGACGTCACTAAACCCGGAAGTGAGGTCACCACACCCGGAAGTGAGGTCATCAAACCCGAATGTGACGTCACCAAACCCGGAAGTGACGTCACTAAACCCGGAAGTGAGGTCACCACACCCGGAAGTGAGGTCAGCAAACCCGGAAGTGACGTCACTAAACCCGGAAGTGAGGTCACCAAACCCGGAAGTGACGTCACTAAACCCGGAAGTGAGGTCACCACACCCGGAAGTAAGGTCACCAAACCCGGATGTGACGTCACTAAACCCGGAAGTGAGGTCAGCATACCCGGAAGTTAGGTAAGCAGACCAGGAAAGTTAGGTCTGCTAATTCGGAACTCAGGTCAGCAAACCCAGAAGTGACTTCAGCAGACCCGGAAGTGACGTCACTAAACTCGGAAGTGAGGTCACCACACCAGGATGTGAGGTCAGCAAACCCGGAAGTGAGGTCAGCAAACCCGGAAGTGAGGTCACCACACCCGGAAGTGAGGACACCAAACCCGGAAGTGACGTCACTAAACCCGGAAGTGAGGTCAGCAAACCCGGAAGTGAGGTCACCACACCCGGAAGTGAGGTCACCAAACCCGGAAGTGACGTCACTAAACCCGGAAGTGAGGTCACCACACCTGGAAGTAAGGTCAGCAAACCCGGATGTGACGTCACTAAACCCGGAAGTTAGGTCAGCAAACCCGGAAGTGAGGTCAGCAAACCCAGAAGTGAGGTCACCACACCCGGAAGTGAGGTCACCAAACCCGGAAGTGACGTCACTAAACCCGGAAGTGAGGTCAACACACCCGGAAGTGACGTCACTAAACCCGGAAGTGAGGTCAGCATACCCGGAAGTGACGTCACTAAACCCGGAAGTGAGGTCAGCATACCCGGAAGTGAGATAAGCAGACCAGGAAAGTGAGGTCTGCTAATTCGGAACTCAGGTCTGCAAACCCAGAAGTGACTTCAGCAGACTCAGAAGTGACTTCAGCAAACCCGGAAGTGAGGTCAGCAAACCCGGAAGTGAGGTCACCACACCCGGAAGTGAGGTCACCAAACCCGGAAGTGACGTCACTAAACCCGGAAGTGAGGTCACCACACCCGGAAGTGAGGTCACCACACCCGGAAGTGAGGTCACCAAACCCGGAAGTCACGTCACTAAACCCGGAAGTGAGGTCACCACACCCGGATGTGAGGTCACCAAACCCGGAAGTGACGTCACGAAACCCGGAAGTGAGGTCACCACACCCGGAAGTGACGTCACTAAACCCGGAAGTGAGGTCACCACACCCGGAAGTGAGGTCAGCAAGCCCGGAAGTGAGGTCAGCAAACCCGGAAGTGAGGTCACCACACCCGGAAGTAAGGTCAGCAAACCCGGAAGTGACGTCACTAAACCCGGAAGTGAGGTCACCACACCCGGAAGTGAGGTCACCAAACCCGGAAGTGACGTCACCAAACCCGGAAGTGACGTCTGTAAACCCGGAAGTGAGGTCACCACACCCGGAAGTGAGGTCAGCAAACCCGGAAGTGACGTCACTAAACCCGGAAGTGAGGTCACCAAACCCGGAAGTGACGTCACTAAACCCGGAAGTGAGGTCAGCAAACCCGGAAGTGACGTCACTAAGCCCGGAAGTGAGGTCACCACACCCGGAAGTGAGGTCAGCAAGCCCGGAAGTGAGGTCAGCAAACCCGGAAGTGAGGTCACGACACCCGGAAGTGAGGTCACCACACCCGGAAGTGAGGTCAGCAAACCCGGAAGTGAGGTCACCACACCCGGAAGTAAGGTCAGCAAACCCGGAAGTGACATCACTAAACCCGGAAGTGAGGTCACCACACCCGGAAGTGAGGTCAGCAAACCCGGAAGTGATGTCAGCAAACCCGGAAGTGAGGTCACCACACCCGGAAGTGAGGTCCTCAAACCAGGATGTGACGTCACTAAACCCGGAAGTGAGGTCAGCAAACCCGGAAGTGACGTCACCACACCCGGAAGTGAGGTCACCACACCCGGAAGTGAGGTCACCAAACCCGGAAGTGACATCACTAAACCCGGAAGTGACGTCAGCAAACCCGGAAGTGAGGTCAGCAAACCCGGAAGTGAGGTCACCACACCCGGAAGTGAGGTCACCAAACCCGGAAGTGACGTCACTAAACCCGGAAGTGAGGTCAGCATACCCGGAAGTGAGGTAAGCAGACCAGGAAAGTGAGGTCTGCTAATTCGGAACTCAGGTCAGCAAACCCAGAAGTGACTTCAGCAGACCCAGAAGTGCCTTCAGCAAACCCGGAAGTGAGGTCAGCATACCCGGAAGTGAGGTCACCACACCCGGAAGTGAGGTCACCACACCCGGAAGTGAGGTCACCACACCTGGAAGTGAGGTCACCACACCCGGAAGTGAGGTCACCAAACCCGGAAGTGAGGTCACCAAACCCGGAAGTGACGTCACTAAACCCGGAAGTGAGGTCACCACACCCGGAAGTGAGGTCACCAAACCCGGATGTGACGTCACCAAACCCGGAAGTGACGTCACTAAACCCGGAAGTGAGGTCACCACACCCGGAAGTGAGGTCAGCAAACCCGGAAGTGACGTCACTAAACCCGGAAGTGAGGTCACCAAACCCGGAAGTGACGTCACTAAACCCGGAAGTGAGGTCACCACACCCGGAAGTAAGGTCACCAAACCCGGATGTGACGTCACTAAACCCGGAAGTGAGGTCAGCATACCCGGAAGTTAGGTAAGCAGACCAGGAAAGTTAGGTCTGCTAATTCGGAACTCAGGTCAGCAAACCCAGAAGTGACTTCAGCAGACCCGGAAGTGACGTCACTAAACTCGGAAGTGAGGTCACCACACCAGGATGTGAGGTCAGCAAACCCGGAAGTGAGGTCAGCAAACCCGGAAGTGAGGTCACCACACCCGGAAGTGAGGACACCAAACCCGGAAGTGACGTCACTAAACCCGGAAGTGAGGTCAGCAAACCCGGAAGTGAGGTCACCACACCCGGAAGTGAGGTCACCAAACCCGGAAGTGACGTCACTAAACCCGGAAGTGAGGTCACCACACCCAGAAGTGAGGTCACCAAACCCGGAAGTGACGTCACTAAACCTGGAAGTGAGGTCACCATACCCGGAAGTGACGTCACCACACCCGGAAGTGAGGTCACCACACCCGGAATTGAGGTCACCAAACCCGGAAGTGACGTCACTAAACCCGGAAGTGAGGTCAGCAAACCCGGAAGTGAGGTCAGCAAACCCGGAAGTGAGGTCACCACACCCGGAAGTGAGGTCAGCAAACCCGGAAGTGACGTCACCACACCCGGAAGTGAGGTCACAACACCCGGAAGTGAGGTAAGCAGACCAGGAAAGTGAGGTCTGCTAATTCGGAAATCAGGTCTGCAAACCCAGAAGTGACTTCAGCAGACCCAGAAGTGACTTCAGCAAACCCGGAAGTGAGGTCAGCAAACCCGGAAGTGAGGTCAGCAAACCCGGAAGTGAGGTCACCAAACCCGGAAGTGATGTCACCAAACCCGGAAGTGACGTCACTAAACCCGGAAGTGAGGTCACCACACCCGGAAGTGAGGTCACCAAACCCGGAAGTGACGTCACTAAACCCGGAAGTGAGGTCACCACACCCGGAAGTGAGGTTACCAAACCCGGAAGTGACGTCACTAAACCCGGAAGTGAGGTCACCACACCCGGAATTGAAGTCACTAAACCCAGAAGTGAGGTCACCAAACCCGGAAGTGACGACACCACACCCGGAAGTGAGGTCACCACACCCGGAAGTGAGGTCACCAAACCCGGAAGTGACGTCACTAAACCCGGAAGTGAGGTCACCGAACCCGGAAGTGACGTCAGCAAACCCGGAAGTGAGGTCACCACACCCGGAAGTGAGGTCACCAAACCCGGAAGTGACGTCACTAAACCCGGAAGTGAGGTCACCACACCCGGAAGTGAGGTCACCAAACCCGGAAGTGACGTCACCAAACCCGGAAGTGACGTCACTAAACCCGGAAGTGACGTCAGCAAACCCGGAAGTGAGGTCAGCAAACCCGGAAGTGAGGTCACCACACCCGGAAGTGAGGTCACCAAACCCGGAAGTGACGTCACTAAACCCGGAAGTGAGGTCACCACACCCGGAAGTGAGGTCACCAAACCCGAATGTGACGTCACCAAACCCGGAAGTGACGTCACTAAACCCGGAAGTGAGGTCACCACACCCGGAAGTGAGGTCAGCAAACCCGGAAGTGACGTCACTAAACCCGGAAGTGAGGTCACCAAACCCGGAAGTGACGTCACTAAACCCGGAAGTGAGGTCACCACACCCGGAAGTAAGGTCACCAAACCCGGATGTGACGTCACTAAACCCGGAAGTGAGGTCAGCATACCCGGAAGTTAGGTAAGCAGACCAGGAAAGTTAGGTCTGCTAATTCGGAACTCAGGTCAGCAAACCCAGAAGTGACTTCAGCAGACCCGGAAGTGACGTCACTAAAGTCGGAAGTGAGGTCACCACACCAGGATGTGAGGTCAGCAAACCCGGAAGTGAGGTCACCACACCCGGAAGTGAGGTCACCAAACCCGGAAGTGACGTCACTAAACCCGGAAGTGAGGTCACCACACCCAGAAGTGAGGTCACCAAACCCGGAAGTGACGTCACTAAACCCGGAAGTGAGGTCACCATACCCGGAAGTGACGTCACCACACCCGGAAGTGAGGTCACCACACCCGGAATTGAGGTCACCAAACCCGGAAGTGACGTCACTAAACCCGGAAGTGAGGTCAGCAAACCCGGAAGTGAGGTCAGCAAACCCGGAAGTGAGGTCACCACACCCGGAAGTGAGGTCACCAAACCCGGAAGTCACGTCACTAAACCCGGAAGTGAGGTCACCACACCCGGAAGTGAGGTCACCAAACCCGGAAGTGACGTCACTAAGCCCGGAAGTGAGGTCACCACACCCGGAAGTGAGGTCAGCAAGCCCGGAAGTGAGGTCAGCAAACCCGGAAGTGAGGTCACGACACCCGGAAGTGAGGTCACCACACCCGGAAGTGAGGTCAGCAAACCCGGAAGTGAGGTCACCACACCCGGAAGTAAGGTCAGCAAACCCGGAAGTGACATCACTAAACCCGGAAGTGAGGTCACCACACCCGGAAGTGAGGTCAGCAAACCCGGAAGTGATGTCAGCAAACCCGGAAGTGAGGTCACCACACCCGGAAGTGAGGTCCTCAAACCAGGATGTGACGTCACTAAACCCGGAAGTGAGGTCAGCAAACCCGGAAGTGACGTCACCACACCCGGAAGTGAGGTCACCACACCCGGAAGTGAGGTCACCAAACCCGGAAGTGACATCACTAAACCCGGAAGTGACGTCAGCAAACCCGGAAGTGAGGTCAGCAAACCCGGAAGTGAGGTCACCACACCCGGAAGTGAGGTCACCAAACCCGGAAGTGACGTCACTAAACCCGGAAGTGAGGTCAGCATACCCGGAAGTGAGGTAAGCAGACCAGGAAAGTGAGGTCTGCTAATTCGGAACTCAGGTCAGCAAACCCAGAAGTGACTTCAGCAGACCCAGAAGTGCCTTCAGCAAACCCGGAAGTGAGGTCAGCATACCCGGAAGTGAGGTCACCACACCCGGAAGTGAGGTCACCACACCCGGAAGTGAGGTTACCACACCTGGAAGTGAGGTCACCACACCCGGAAGTGAGGTCACCAAACCCGGAAGTGACGTCACCAAACCCGGAAGTGACGTCACTAAACCCGGAAGTGACGTCAGCAAACCCGGAAGTGAGGTCAGCAAACCCGGAAGTGAGGTCACCACACCCGGAAGTGAGGTCACCAAACCCGGAAGTGACGTCACTAAACCCGGAAGTGAGGTCACCACACCCGGAAGTGAGGTCACCAAACCCGGATGTGACGTCACCAAACCCGGAAGTGACGTCACTAAACCCGGAAGTGAGGTCACCACACCCGGAAGTGAGGTCAGCAAACCCGGAAGTGACGTCACTAAACCCGGAAGTGAGGTCACCAAACCCGGAAGTGACGTCACTAAACCCGGAAGTGAGGTCACCACACCCGGAAGTAAGGTCACCAAACCCGGATGTGACGTCACTAAACCCGGAAGTGAGGTCAGCATACCCGGAAGTTAGGTAAGCAGACCAGGAAAGTTAGGTCTGCTAATTCGGAACTCAGGTCAGCAAACCCAGAAGTGACTTCAGCAGACCCGGAAGTGACGTCACTAAACTCGGAAGTGAGGTCACCACACCAGGATGTGAGGTCAGCAAACCCGGAAGTGAGGTCAGCAAACCCGGAAGTGAGGTCACCACACCCGGAAGTGAGGACACCAAACCCGGAAGTGACGTCACTAAACCCGGAAGTGAGGTCAGCAAACCCGGAAGTGAGGTCACCACACCCGGAAGTGAGGTCACCAAACCCGGAAGTGACGTCACTAAACCCGGAAGTGAGGTCACCACACCCAGAAGTGAGGTCACCAAACCCGGAAGTGACGTCACTAAACCTGGAAGTGAGGTCACCATACCCGGAAGTGACGTCACCACACCCGGAAGTGAGGTCACCACACCCGGAATTGAGGTCACCAAACCCGGAAGTGACGTCACTAAACCCGGAAGTGAGGTCAGCAAACCCGGAAGTGAGGTCAGCAAACCCGGAAGTGAGGTCACCACACCCGGAAGTGAGGTCAGCAAACCCGGAAGTGACGTCACCACACCCGGAAGTGAGGTCACAACACCCGGAAGTGAGGTAAGCAGACCAGGAAAGTGAGGTCTGCTAATTCGGAAATCAGGTCTGCAAACCCAGAAGTGACTTCAGCAGACCCAGAAGTGACTTCAGCAAACCCGGAAGTGAGGTCAGCAAACCCGGAAGTGAGGTCAGCAAACCCGGAAGTGAGGTCACCAAACCCGGAAGTGATGTCACCAAACCCGGAAGTGACGTCACTAAACCCGGAAGTGAGGTCACCACACCCGGAAGTGAGGTCACCAAACCCGGAAGTGACGTCACTAAACCCGGAAGTGAGGTCACCACACCCGGAAGTGAGGTTACCAAACCCGGAAGTGACGTCACTAAACCCGGAAGTGAGGTCACCACACCCGGAATTGAAGTCACTAAACCCAGAAGTGAGGTCACCAAACCCGGAAGTGACGACACCACACCCGGAAGTGAGGTCACCACACCCGGAAGTGAGGTCACCAAACCCGGAAGTGACGTCACTAAACCCGGAAGTGAGGTCACCACACCCGGAAGTGAGGTCACCGAACCCGGAAGTGACGTCAGCAAACCCGGAAGTGAGGTCACCACACCCGGAAGTGAGGTCACCAAACCCGGAAGTGACGTCACTAAACCCGGAAGTGAGGTCACCACACCCGGAAGTGAGGTCACCAAACCCGGAAGTGACGTCACCAAACCCGGAAGTGACGTCACTAAACCCGGAAGTGACGTCAGCAAACCCGGAAGTGAGGTCAGCAAACCCGGAAGTGAGGTCACCACACCCGGAAGTGAGGTCACCAAACCCGGAAGTGACGTCACTAAACCCGGAAGTGAGGTCACCACACCCGGAAGTGAGGTCATCAAACCCGAATGTGACGTCACCAAACCCGGAAGTGACGTCACTAAACCCGGAAGTGAGGTCACCACACCCGGAAGTGAGGTCAGCAAACCCGGAAGTGACGTCACTAAACCCGGAAGTGAGGTCACCAAACCCGGAAGTGACGTCACTAAACCCGGAAGTGAGGTCACCACACCCGGAAGTAAGGTCACCAAACCCGGATGTGACGTCACTAAACCCGGAAGTGAGGTCAGCATACCCGGAAGTTAGGTAAGCAGACCAGGAAAGTTAGGTCTGCTAATTCGGAACTCAGGTCAGCAAACCCAGAAGTGACTTCAGCAGACCCGGAAGTGACGTCACTAAACTCGGAAGTGAGGTCACCACACCAGGATGTGAGGTCAGCAAACCCGGAAGTGAGGTCAGCAAACCCGGAAGTGAGGTCACCACACCCGGAAGTGAGGACACCAAACCCGGAAGTGACGTCACTAAACCCGGAAGTGAGGTCAGCAAACCCGGAAGTGAGGTCACCACACCCGGAAGTGAGGTCACCAAACCCGGAAGTGACGTCACTAAACCCGGAAGTGAGGTCACCACACCTGGAAGTAAGGTCAGCAAACCCGGATGTGACGTCACTAAACCCGGAAGTTAGGTCAGCAAACCCGGAAGTGAGGTCAGCAAACCCAGAAGTGAGGTCACCACACCCGGAAGTGAGGTCACCAAACCCGGAAGTGACGTCACTAAACCCGGAAGTGAGGTCAACACACCCGGAAGTGACGTCACTAAACCCGGAAGTGAGGTCAGCATACCCGGAAGTGACGTCACTAAACCCGGAAGTGAGGTCAGCATACCCGGAAGTGAGATAAGCAGACCAGGAAAGTGAGGTCTGCTAATTCGGAACTCAGGTCTGCAAACCCAGAAGTGACTTCAGCAGACTCAGAAGTGACTTCAGCAAACCCGGAAGTGAGGTCAGCAAACCCGGAAGTGAGGTCACCACACCCGGAAGTGAGGTCACCAAACCCGGAAGTGACGTCACTAAACCCGGAAGTGAGGTCACCACACCCGGAAGTGAGGTCACCACACCCGGAAGTGAGGTCACCAAACCCGGAAGTCACGTCACTAAACCCGGAAGTGAGGTCACCACACCCGGATGTGAGGTCACCAAACCCGGAAGTGACGTCACGAAACCCGGAAGTGAGGTCACCACACCCGGAAGTGACGTCACTAAACCCGGAAGTGAGGTCACCACACCCGGAAGTGAGGTCAGCAAGCCCGGAAGTGAGGTCAGCAAACCCGGAAGTGAGGTCACCACACCCGGAAGTAAGGTCAGCAAACCCGGAAGTGACGTCACTAAACCCGGAAGTGAGGTCACCACACCCGGAAGTGAGGTCACCAAACCCGGAAGTGACGTCACCAAACCCGGAAGTGACGTCTGTAAACCCGGAAGTGAGGTCACCACACCCGGAAGTGAGGTCAGCAAACCCGGAAGTGACGTCACTAAACCCGGAAGTGAGGTCACCAAACCCGGAAGTGACGTCACTAAACCCGGAAGTGAGGTCAGCAAACCCGGAAGTGACGTCACTAAGCCCGGAAGTGAGGTCACCACACCCGGAAGTGAGGTCAGCAAGCCCGGAAGTGAGGTCAGCAAACCCGGAAGTGAGGTCACGACACCCGGAAGTGAGGTCACCACACCCGGAAGTGAGGTCAGCAAACCCGGAAGTGAGGTCACCACACCCGGAAGTAAGGTCAGCAAACCCGGAAGTGACATCACTAAACCCGGAAGTGAGGTCACCACACCCGGAAGTGAGGTCAGCAAACCCGGAAGTGATGTCAGCAAACCCGGAAGTGAGGTCACCACACCCGGAAGTGAGGTCCTCAAACCAGGATGTGACGTCACTAAACCCGGAAGTGAGGTCAGCAAACCCGGAAGTGACGTCACCACACCCGGAAGTGAGGTCACCACACCCGGAAGTGAGGTCACCAAACCCGGAAGTGACATCACTAAACCCGGAAGTGACGTCAGCAAACCCGGAAGTGAGGTCAGCAAACCCGGAAGTGAGGTCACCACACCCGGAAGTGAGGTCACCAAACCCGGAAGTGACGTCACTAAACCCGGAAGTGAGGTCAGCATACCCGGAAGTGAGGTAAGCAGACCAGGAAAGTGAGGTCTGCTAATTCGGAACTCAGGTCAGCAAACCCAGAAGTGACTTCAGCAGACCCAGAAGTGCCTTCAGCAAACCCGGAAGTGAGGTCAGCATACCCGGAAGTGAGGTCACCACACCCGGAAGTGAGGTCACCACACCCGGAAGTGAGGTCACCACACCTGGAAGTGAGGTCACCACACCCGGAAGTGAGGTCACCAAACCCGGAAGTGAGGTCACCAAACCCGGAAGTGACGTCACTAAACCCGGAAGTGAGGTCACCACACCCGGAAGTGAGGTCACCAAACCCGGATGTGACGTCACCAAACCCGGAAGTGACGTCACTAAACCCGGAAGTGAGGTCACCACACCCGGAAGTGAGGTCAGCAAACCCGGAAGTGACGTCACTAAACCCGGAAGTGAGGTCACCAAACCCGGAAGTGACGTCACTAAACCCGGAAGTGAGGTCACCACACCCGGAAGTAAGGTCACCAAACCCGGATGTGACGTCACTAAACCCGGAAGTGAGGTCAGCATACCCGGAAGTTAGGTAAGCAGACCAGGAAAGTTAGGTCTGCTAATTCGGAACTCAGGTCAGCAAACCCAGAAGTGACTTCAGCAGACCCGGAAGTGACGTCACTAAACTCGGAAGTGAGGTCACCACACCAGGATGTGAGGTCAGCAAACCCGGAAGTGAGGTCAGCAAACCCGGAAGTGAGGTCACCACACCCGGAAGTGAGGACACCAAACCCGGAAGTGACGTCACTAAACCCGGAAGTGAGGTCAGCAAACCCGGAAGTGAGGTCACCACACCCGGAAGTGAGGTCACCAAACCCGGAAGTGACGTCACTAAACCCGGAAGTGAGGTCACCACACCCAGAAGTGAGGTCACCAAACCCGGAAGTGACGTCACTAAACCTGGAAGTGAGGTCACCATACCCGGAAGTGACGTCACCACACCCGGAAGTGAGGTCACCACACCCGGAATTGAGGTCACCAAACCCGGAAGTGACGTCACTAAACCCGGAAGTGAGGTCAGCAAACCCGGAAGTGAGGTCAGCAAACCCGGAAGTGAGGTCACCACACCCGGAAGTGAGGTCAGCAAACCCGGAAGTGACGTCACCACACCCGGAAGTGAGGTCACAACACCCGGAAGTGAGGTAAGCAGACCAGGAAAGTGAGGTCTGCTAATTCGGAAATCAGGTCTGCAAACCCAGAAGTGACTTCAGCAGACCCAGAAGTGACTTCAGCAAACCCGGAAGTGAGGTCAGCAAACCCGGAAGTGAGGTCAGCAAACCCGGAAGTGAGGTCACCAAACCCGGAAGTGATGTCACCAAACCCGGAAGTGACGTCACTAAACCCGGAAGTGAGGTCACCACACCCGGAAGTGAGGTCACCAAACCCGGAAGTGACGTCACTAAACCCGGAAGTGAGGTCACCACACCCGGAAGTGAGGTTACCAAACCCGGAAGTGACGTCACTAAACCCGGAAGTGAGGTCACCACACCCGGAATTGAAGTCACTAAACCCAGAAGTGAGGTCACCAAACCCGGAAGTGACGACACCACACCCGGAAGTGAGGTCACCACACCCGGAAGTGAGGTCACCAAACCCGGAAGTGACGTCACTAAACCCGGAAGTGAGGTCACCGAACCCGGAAGTGACGTCAGCAAACCCGGAAGTGAGGTCACCACACCCGGAAGTGAGGTCACCAAACCCGGAAGTGACGTCACTAAACCCGGAAGTGAGGTCACCACACCCGGAAGTGAGGTCACCAAACCCGGAAGTGACGTCACCAAACCCGGAAGTGACGTCACTAAACCCGGAAGTGACGTCAGCAAACCCGGAAGTGAGGTCAGCAAACCCGGAAGTGAGGTCACCACACCCGGAAGTGAGGTCACCAAACCCGGAAGTGACGTCACTAAACCCGGAAGTGAGGTCACCACACCCGGAAGTGAGGTCACCAAACCCGAATGTGACGTCACCAAACCCGGAAGTGACGTCACTAAACCCGGAAGTGAGGTCACCACACCCGGAAGTGAGGTCAGCAAACCCGGAAGTGACGTCACTAAACCCGGAAGTGAGGTCACCAAACCCGGAAGTGACGTCACTAAACCCGGAAGTGAGGTCACCACACCCGGAAGTAAGGTCACCAAACCCGGATGTGACGTCACTAAACCCGGAAGTGAGGTCAGCATACCCGGAAGTTAGGTAAGCAGACCAGGAAAGTTAGGTCTGCTAATTCGGAACTCAGGTCAGCAAACCCAGAAGTGACTTCAGCAGACCCGGAAGTGACGTCACTAAAGTCGGAAGTGAGGTCACCACACCAGGATGTGAGGTCAGCAAACCCGGAAGTGAGGTCAGCAAACCCGGAAGTGAGGTCACCACACCCGGAAGTGAGGACACCAAACCCGGAAGTGACGTCACTAAACCCGGAAGTGAGGTCAGCAAACCCGGAAGTGAGGTCACCACACCCGGAAGTGAGGTCACCAAACCCGGAAGTGACGTCACTAAACCCGGAAGTGAGGTCACCACACCTGGAAGTAAGGTCAGCAAACCCGGATGTGACGTCACTAAACCCGGAAGTTAGGTCAGCAAACCCGGAAGTGAGGTCAGCAAACCCAGAAGTGAGGTCACCACACCCGGAAGTGAGGTCACCAAACCCGGAAGTGACGTCACTAAACCCGGAAGTGAGGTCAACACACCCGGAAGTGACGTCACTAAACCCGGAAGTGAGGTCAGCATACCCGGAAGTGACGTCACTAAACCCGGAAGTGAGGTCAGCATACCCGGAAGTGAGATAAGCAGACCAGGAAAGTGAGGTCTGCTAATTCGGAACTCAGGTCTGCAAACCCAGAAGTGACTTCAGCAGACTCAGAAGTGACTTCAGCAAACCCGGAAGTGAGGTCAGCAAACCCGGAAGTGAGGTCACCACACCCGGAAGTGAGGTCACCAAACCCGGAAGTGACGTCACTAAACCCGGAAGTGAGGTCACCACACCCGGAAGTGAGGTCACCACACCCGGAAGTGAGGTCACCAAACCCGGAAGTCACGTCACTAAACCCGGAAGTGAGGTCACCACACCCGGATGTGAGGTCACCAAACCCGGAAGTGACGTCACGAAACCCGGAAGTGAGGTCACCACACCCGGAAGTGACGTCACTAAACCCGGAAGTGACGTCACCACACCCGGAAGTGAGGTCAGCAAGCCCGGAAGTGAGGTCAGCAAACCCGGAAGTGAGGTCACCACACCCGGAAGTGAGGTCAGCAAACCCGGAAGTGAGGTCACCACACCCGGAAGTAAGGTCAGCAAACCCGGAAGTGACGTCACTAAACCCGGAAGTGAGGTCACCACACCCGGAAGTGAGGTCACCAAACCCGGAAGTGACGTCACCAAACCCGGAAGTGACGTCTGTAAACCCGGAAGTGAGGTCACCACACCCGGAAGTGAGGTCAGCAAACCCGGAAGTGACGTCACTAAACCCGGAAGTGATGTCACCAAACCCGGAAGTGACGTCACTAAACCCGGAAGTGAGGTCACCACACCCGGAAGTAAGGTCACCAAACCCGGATGTGACGTCACTAAACCCGGAAGTGAGGTCAGCATACCCGGAAGTTAGGTAAGCAGACCAGGAAAGTTAGGTCTGCTAATTCGGAACTCAGGTCAGCAAACCCAGAAGTGACTTCAGCAGACCCGGAAGTGACGTCACTAAACTCGGAAGTGAGGTCACCACACCAGGATGTGAGGTCAGCAAACCCGGAAGTGAGGTCAGCAAACCCGGAAGTGAGGTCACCACACCCGGAAGTGAGGACACCAAACCCGGAAGTGACGTCACTAAACCCGGAAGTGAGGTCAGCAAACCCGGAAGTGAGGTCACCACACCCGGAAGTGAGGTCACCAAACCCGGAAGTGACGTCACTAAACCCGGAAGTGAGGTCACCACACCCAGAAGTGAGGTCACCAAACCCGGAAGTGACGTCACTAAACCTGGAAGTGAGGTCACCATACCCGGAAGTGACGTCACCACACCCGGAAGTGAGGTCACCACACCCGGAATTGAGGTCACCAAACCCGGAAGTGACGTCACTAAACCCGGAAGTGAGGTCAGCAAACCCGGAAGTGAGGTCAGCAAACCCGGAAGTGAGGTCACCACACCCGGAAGTGAGGTCAGCAAACCCGGAAGTGACATCACCACACCCGGAAGTGAGGTCACAACACCCGGAAGTGAGGTAAGCAGACCAGGAAAGTGAGGTCTGCTAATTCGGAAATCAGGTCTGCAAACCCAGAAGTGACTTCAGCAGACCCAGAAGTGACTTCAGCAAACCCGGAAGTGAGGTCAGCAAACCCGGAAGTGAGGTCAGCAAACCCGGAAGTGAGGTCACCAAACCCGGAAGTGATGTCACCAAACCCGGAAGTGACGTCACTAAACCCGGAAGTGAGGTCACCACACCCGGAAGTGAGGTCACCAAACCCGGAAGTGACGTCACTAAACCCGGAAGTGAGGTCACCACACCCGGAAGTGAGGTTACCAAACCCGGAAGTGACGTCACTAAACCCGGAAGTGAGGTCACCACACCCGGAATTGAAGTCACTAAACCCAGAAGTGAGGTCACCAAACCCGGAAGTGACGACACCACACCCGGAAGTGAGGTCACCACACCCGGAAGTGAGGTCACCAAACCCGGAAGTGACGTCACTAAACCCGGAAGTGAGGTCACCACACCCGGAAGTGACGTCAGCAAACCCGGAAGTGAGGTCAGCAAACCCGGAAGTGAGGTCACCACACCCGGAAGTGAGGTCACCAAACCCGGAAGTGACGTCACTAAACCCGGAAGTGAGGTCACCACACCCGGAAGTGAGGTCACCAAACCCGGAAGTGACGTCACCAAACCCGGAAGTGACGTCTGTAAACCCGGAAGTGAGGTCACCACACCCGGAAGTGAGGTCAGCAAACCCGGAAGTGACGTCACTAAACCCGGAAGTGATGTCACCAAACCCGGAAGTGACGTCACTAAACCCGGAAGTGAGGTCACCACACCCGGAAGTAAGGTCACCAAACCCGGATGTGACGTCACTAAACCCGGAAGTGAGGTCAGCATACCCGGAAGTTAGGTAAGCAGACCAGGAAAGTTAGGTCTGCTAATTCGGAACTCAGGTCAGCAAACCCAGAAGTGACTTCAGCAGACCCGGAAGTGACGTCACTAAACTCGGAAGTGAGGTCACCACACCAGGATGTGAGGTCAGCAAACCCGGAAGTGAGGTCAGCAAACCCGGAAGTGAGGTCACCACACCCGGAAGTGAGGACACCAAACCCGGAAGTGACGTCACTAAACCCGGAAGTGAGGTCAGCAAACCCGGAAGTGAGGTCACCACACCCGGAAGTGAGGTCACCAAACCCGGAAGTGACGTCACTAAACCCGGAAGTGAGGTCACCACACCCAGAAGTGAGGTCACCAAACCCGGAAGTGACGTCACTAAACCTGGAAGTGAGGTCACCATACCCGGAAGTGACGTCACCACACCCGGAAGTGAGGTCACCACACCCGGAATTGAGGTCACCAAACCCGGAAGTGACGTCACTAAACCCGGAAGTGAGGTCAGCAAACCCGGAAGTGAGGTCAGCAAACCCGGAAGTGAGGTCACCACACCCGGAAGTGAGGTCAGCAAACCCGGAAGTGACATCACCACACCCGGAAGTGAGGTCACAACACCCGGAAGTGAGGTAAGCAGACCAGGAAAGTGAGGTCTGCTAATTCGGAAATCAGGTCTGCAAACCCAGAAGTGACTTCAGCAGACCCAGAAGTGACTTCAGCAAACCCGGAAGTGAGGTCAGCAAACCCGGAAGTGAGGTCAGCAAACCCGGAAGTGAGGTCACCAAACCCGGAAGTGATGTCACCAAACCCGGAAGTGACGTCACTAAACCCGGAAGTGAGGTCACCACACCCGGAAGTGAGGTCACCAAACCCGGAAGTGACGTCACTAAACCCGGAAGTGAGGTCACCACACCCGGAAGTGAGGTTACCAAACCCGGAAGTGACGTCACTAAACCCGGAAGTGAGGTCACCACACCCGGAATTGAAGTCACTAAACCCAGAAGTGAGGTCACCAAACCCGGAAGTGACGACACCACACCCGGAAGTGAGGTCACCACACCCGGAAGTGAGGTCACCAAACCCGGAAGTGACGTCACTAAACCCGGAAGTGAGGTCACCACACCCGGAAGTGACGTCAGCAAACCCGGAAGTGAGGTCAGCAAACCCGGAAGTGAGGTCACCACACCCGGAAGTGAGGTCACCAAACCCGGAAGTGACGTCACTAAACCCGGAAGTGAGGTCACCACACCCGGAAGTGAGGTCACCAAACCCGAATGTGACGTCACCAAACCCGGAAGTGACGTCACTAAACCCGGAAGTGAGGTCACCACACCCGGAAGTGAGGTCAGCAAACCCGGAAGTGACGTCACTAAACCCGGAAGTGAGGTCACCAAACCCGGAAGTGACGTCACTAAACCCGGAAGTGAGGTCACCACACCCGGAAGTAAGGTCACCAAACCCGGATGTGACGTCACTAAACCCGGAAGTGAGGTCAGCATACCCGGAAGTTAGGTAAGCAGACCAGGAAAGTTAGGTCTGCTAATTCGGAACTCAGGTCAGCAAACCCAGAAGTGACTTCAGCAGACCCGGAAGTGACGTCACTAAACTCGGAAGTGAGGTCACCACACCAGGATGTGAGGTCAGCAAACCCGGAAGTGAGGTCAGCAAACCCGGAAGTGAGGTCACCACACCCGGAAGTGAGGACACCAAACCCGGAAGTGACGTCACTAAACCCGGAAGTGAGGTCAGCAAACCCGGAAGTGAGGTCACCACACCCGGAAGTGAGGTCACCAAACCCGGAAGTGACGTCACTAAACCCGGAAGTGAGGTCACCACACCTGGAAGTATGGTCAGCAAACCCGGATGTGACGTCACTAAACCCGGAAGTTAGGTCAGCAAACCCGGAAGTGAGGTCAGCAAACCCAGAAGTGAGGTCACCACACCCGGAAGTGAGGTCACCAAACCCGGAAGTGACGTCACTAAACCCGGAAGTGAGGTCAACACACCCGGAAGTGACGTCACTAAACCCGGAAGTGAGGTCAGCATACCCGGAAGTGACGTCACTAAACCCGGAAGTGAGGTCAGCATACCCGGAAGTGAGATAAGCAGACCAGGAAAGTGAGGTCTGCTAATTCGGAACTCAGGTCTGCAAACCCAGAAGTGACTTCAGCAGACTCAGAAGTGACTTCAGCAAACCCGGAAGTGAGGTCAGCAAACCCGGAAGTGAGGTCACCACACCCGGAAGTGAGGTCACCAAACCCGGAAGTGACGTCACTAAACCCGGAAGTGAGGTCACCACACCCGGAAGTGAGGTCACCAAACCCGGAAGTCACGTCACTAAACCCGGAAGTGAGGTCACCACACCCGGATGTGAGGTCACCAAACCCGGAAGTGACGTCACGAAACCCGGAAGTGAGGTCACCACACCCGGAAGTGACGTCACTAAACCCGGAAGTGAGGTCACCACACCCGGAAGTGAGGTCAGCAAGCCCGGAAGTGAGGTCAGCAAACCCGGAAGTGAGGTCACCACACCCGGAAGTGAGGTCAGCAAACCCGGAAGTGAGGTCACCACACCCGGAAGTAAGGTCAGCAAACCCGGAAGTGACGTCACTAAACCCGGAAGTGAGGTCACCACACCCGGAAGTGAGGTCACCAAACCCGGAAGTGACGTCACCAAACCCGGAAGTGACGTCAGTAAACCCGGAAGTGAGGTCACCACACCCGGAAGTGAGGTCAGCAAACCCGGAAGTGAGGTCACCAAACCCGGAAGTGACGTCACTAAACCCGGAAGTGAGGTCACCACACCCGGAAGTAAGGTCACCAAACCCGGATGTGACGTCACTAAACCCGGAAGTGAGGTCAGCATACCCGGAAGTTAGGTAAGCAGACCAGGAAAGTTAGGTCTGCTAATTCGGAACTCAGGTCAGCAAACCCAGAAGTGACTTCAGCAGACCCGGAAGTGACGTCACTAAACTCGGAAGTGAGGTCACCACACCAGGATGTGAGGTCAGCAAACCCGGAAGTGAGGTCAGCAAACCCGGAAGTGAGGTCACCACACCCGGAAGTGAGGACACCAAACCCGGAAGTGACGTCACTAAACCCGGAAGTGAGGTCAGCAAACCCGGAAGTGAGGTCACCACACCCGGAAGTGACGTCACTAAACTTGGAAGTGAGGTCACCACACCCAGAAGTGAGGTCACCAAACCCGGAAGTGACGTCACTAAACCCGGAAGTGAGGTCACCATACCCGGAAGTGACGTTACCACACCCGGAAGTGAGGTCACCACACCCGGAAGTGAGGTCAGCAAACCCGGAAGTGACGTCACTAAACCCGGAAGTGAGGTCAGCAAACCCGGAAGTGAGGTCAGCAAACCCGGAAGTGACGTCACTAAACCCGGAAGTGAGGTCACCACACCCGGAAGTGAGGTCAGCAAGCCCGGAAGTGAGGTCAGCAAACCCGGAAGTGAGGTCACCACACCCGGAAGTGAGGTCACCACACCCGGAAGTGAGGTCAGCAAACCCGGAAGTGAGGTCACCACACCCGGAAGTAAGGTCAGCAAACCCGGAAGTGACGTCACTAAACCCGGAAGTGAGGTCACCACACCCGGAAGTGAGGTCAGCAAACCCGGAAGTGACGTCACTAAACCCGGAAGTGAGGTCACCACACCCGGAAGTGACGTCACTAAACCCGGAAGTGAGGTCACCACACCCGGAAGTAAGGTCACCAAACCCGGATGTGACGTCACTAAACCCGGAAGTGAGGTCAGCATACCCGGAAGTTAGGTAAGCAGACCAGGAAAGTTAGGTCTGCTAATTCGGAACTCAGGTCAGCAAACCCAGAAGTGACTTCAGCAGACCCGGAAGTGACGTCACTAAACTCGGAAGTGAGGTCACCACACCAGGATGTGAGGTCAGCAAACCCGGAAGTGAGGTCAGCAAACCCGGAAGTGAGGTCACCACACCCGGAAGTGAGGACACCAAACCCGGAAGTGACGTCACTAAACCCGGAAGTGAGGTCAGCAAACCCGGAAGTGAGGTCACCACACCCGGAAGTGACGTCACTAAACTTGGAAGTGAGGTCACCACACCCAGAAGTGAGGTCACCAAACCCGGAAGTGACGTCACTAAACCCGGAAGTGAGGTCACCATACCCGGAAGTGACGTTACCACACCCGGAAGTGAGGTCACCACACCCGGAAGTGAGGTCACCAAACCCGGAAGTGACGTCACTAAACCCGGAAGTGAGGTCAGCAAACCCGGAAGTGAGGTCAGCAAACCCGGAAGTGAGGTCACCACACCCTCAAGTGAGGTCACCAAACCCGGAAGTGACGTCACTAAACCCGGAAGTGAGGTCAGCATACCCGGAAGTGAGGTAAGCAGACCAGGAAAGTGAGGTCTGCTAATTCGTAACTCTGGTCAGCAAACCCAGAAGTGACTTCAGCAGACCCAGAAGTGACTTCAGCAAACCCGGAAGTGAGGTCAGCATACCCGGAAGTGAGGTCACCACACCCGGAAGTGAGGTCACCACACCCGGAAGTGACGTCACTAAACCTGGAAGTGAGGTCACCACACCCGGAAGTGAGGTCAGCAAACCCGGAAGTGAGTTCACCACACCCGGAAGTGAGGTCAGCAAACCCGGAAGTGAGGTCACCACACCCGGAAGTGAGGTCACCAAACCCGGAAGTGCCGTCACTAAACCCGGATGTGAGGTCACCACACCCGGATGTGAGGTCAGCAAACCCGGAAGTGACGTCACTAAACCCGGAAGTGACGTCACTAAACCCGGAAGTGAGGTCACCACGCCCGGAAGTCAGGTCACCAAACCCGGAAGTGACGTCACTAAACCCGGAAGTGAGGTCACCACACCTGGAAGTAAGGTCAGCAAACCCGGAAGTGACGTCACTAAACCCGGAAGTGAGGTCAGCAAACCCGGAAGTGAGGTCAGCAAACCCAGAAGTGAGGTCACCACACCCGGAAGTGAGGTCACCAAACCTGGAAGTGACGTCACTAAACCCGGAAGTGAGGTCAACACACCCGGAATTGACGTCACTAAACCCGGAAGTGAGGTCAGCATACCCGGAAGTGACGTCACTAAACCCGGAAGTGAGGTCAGCATACCCGGAAGTGAGATAAGCAGACCAGGAAAGTGAGGTCTGCTAATTCGGAACTCAGGTCAGCAAACCCAGAAGTGACTTCAGCAGACCCAGAAGTGACTTCAGCAAACCCGGAAGTGAGGTCAGCAAACCCGGAAGTGAGGTCACCACACCCGGAAGTGAGGTCACCAAACCCGGAAGTGAGGTCTCCAAACCCGGAAGTCACGTCACTAAACCCGGAAGTGAGGTCACCACACCCGGAAGTGAGGTCTCCAAACCCGGAAGTCACATCACTAAACCCGGAAGTGAGGTCACCACACCCGGAAGTGAGGTCACCAAACCCGGAAGTGACGTCACGAAACCCGGAAGTGAGGTCAGCAAACCCGGAAGTGACGTCACTAAACCCGGAAGTGAGGTCACCACACCCGGAAGTGAGGTCAGCAAGCCCGGAAGTGAGGTCAGCAAACCCGGAAGTGAGGTCACCACACCCGGAAGTGAGGTCAGCAAACCCGGAAGTGAGGTCACCACACCCGGAAGTAAGGTCAGCAAACCCGGAAGTGACGTCACTAAACCCGGAAGTGAGGTCACCACACCCGGAAGTGAGGTCACCAAACCCGGATGTGACGTCACCAAACCCGGAAGTGACGTCACTAAACCCGGAAGTGAGGTCACCACACCCGGAAGTGAGGTCAGCAAACCCGGAAGTGACGTCACTAAACCCGGAAGTGAGGTCACCAAACCCGGAAGTGACGTCACTAAACCCGGAAGTGAGGTCACCACACCCGGAAGTAAGGTCACCAAACCCGGATGTGACGTCACTAAACCCGGAAGTGAGGTCAGCATACCCGGAAGTTAGGTAAGCAGACCAGGAAAGTTAGGTCTGCTAATTCGGAACTCAGGTCAGCAAACCCAGAAGTGACTTCAGCAGACCCGGAAGTGACGTCACTAAACTCGGAAGTGAGGTCACCACACCAGGATGTGAGGTCAGCAAACCCGGAAGTGAGGTCAGCAAACCCGGAAGTGAGGTCACCACACCCGGAAGTGAGGACACCAAACCCGGAAGTGACGTCACTAAACCCGGAAGTGAGGTCAGCAAACCCGGAAGTGAGGTCAGCAAACCCGGAAGTGACGTCACCACACCCGGAAGTGAGGTCACAACACCCGGAAGTGAGGTAAGCAGACCAGGAAAGTGAGGTCTGCTAATTCGGAAATCAGGTCTGCAAACCCAGAAGTGACTTCAGCAGACCCAGAAGTGACTTCAGCAAACCCGGAAGTGAGGTCAGCAAACCCGGAAGTGAGGTCAGCAAACCCGGAAGTGAGGTCACCAAACCCGGAAGTGATGTCACCAAACCCGGAAGTGACGTCACTAAACCCGGAAGTGAGGTCACCACACCCGGAAGTGCCGTCACTAAACCCGGAAGTGAGGTCACCACACCCGGAAGTGAGGTCAGCAAACCCGGAAGTGACGTCACTAAACCCGGAAGTGAGGTCACCAAACCCGGAAGTGAGGTCACCACACCCGGAATTGAAGTCACTAAACCCAGAAGTGAGGTCACCAAACCCGGAAGTGACGACACCACACCCGGAAGTGAGGTCACCACACCCGGAAGTGAGGTCACCAAACCCGGAAGTGACGTCACTAAACCCGGAAGTGAGGTCACCACACCCGGAAGTGAGGTCACCGAACCCGGAAGTGACGTCAGCAAACCCGGAAGTGAGGTCACCACACCCGGAAGTGAGGTCACCAAACCCGGAAGTGACGTCACTCAACCCGGAAGTGAGGTCACCACACCCGGAAGTGAGGTCACCAAACCCGGAAGTGACGTCACCAAACCCGGAAGTGACGTCACTAAACCCGGAAGTGACGTCAGCAAACCCGGAAGTGAGGTCAGCAAACCCGGAAGTGAGGTCACCACACCCGGAAGTGAGGTCACCAAACCCGGAAGTGACGTCACTAAACCCGGAAGTGAGGTCACCACACCCGGAAGTGAGGTCACCAAACCCGGATGTGACGTCACTAAACCCGGAAGTGAGGTCAGCATACCCGGAAGTTAGGTAAGCAGACCAGGAAAGTTAGGTCTGCTAATTCGGAACTCAGGTCAGCAAACCCAGAAGTGACTTCAGCAGACCCGGAAGTGACGTCACTAAACTCGGAAGTGAGGTCACCACACCAGGATGTGAGGTCAGCAAACCCGGAAGTGAGGTCAGCAAACCCGGAAGTGAGGTCACCACACCCGGAAGTGAGGACACCAAACCCGGAAGTGACGTCACTAAACCCGGAAGTGAGGTCAGCAAACCCGGAAGTGAGGTCACCACACCCGGAAGTGAGGTCACCAAACCCGGAAGTGACGTCACTAAACCCGGAAGTGAGGTCACCACACCTGGAAGTAAGGTCAGCAAACCCGGATGTGACGTCACTAAATCCGGAAGTTAGGTCAGCAAACCCGGAAGTGAGGTCAGCAAACCCAGAAGTGAGGTCACCACACCCGGAAGTGAGGTCACCAAACCCGGAAGTGACGTCACTAAACCCGGAAGTGAGGTCAACACACCCGGAAGTGACGTCACTAAACCCGGAAGTGAGGTCAGCATACCCGGAAGTGACGTCACTAAACCCGGAAGTGAGGTCAGCATACCCGGAAGTGAGATAAGCAGACCAGGAAAGTGAGGTCTGCTAATTCGGAACTCAGGTCTGCAAACCCAGATGTGACTTCAGCAGACTCAGAAGTGACTTCAGCAAACCCGGAAGTGAGGTCAGCAAACCCGGAAGTGAGGTCACCACACCCGGAAGTGAGGTCACCAAACCCGGAAGTGACGTCACTAAACCCGGAAGTGAGGTCACCACACCCGGAAGTGAGGTCACCACACCCGGAATTGAAGTCACTAAACCCAGAAGTGAGGTCACCAAACCCGGAAGTGACGACACCACACCCGGAAGTGAGGTCACCACACCCGGAAGTGAGGTCACCAAACCCGGAATTGACGTCACTAAACCCGGAAGTGAGGTCACCACACCCGGAAGTGAGGTCACCGAACCCGGAAGTGACGTCAGCAAACCCGGAAGTGAGGTCACCACACCCGGAAGTGAGGTCACCAAACCCGGAAGTGACGTCACTAAACCCGGAAGTGAGGTCACCACACCCGGAAGTGAGGTCACCAAACCCGGAAGTGACGTCACCAAACCCGGAAGTGACGTCACTAAACCCGGAAGTGACGTCAGCAAACCCGGAAGTGAGGTCAGCAAACCCGGAAGTGAGGTCACCACACCCGGAAGTGAGGTCACCAAACCCGGAAGTGACGTCACTAAACCCGGAAGTGAGGTCACCACACCCGGAAGTGAGGTCACCAAACCCGAATGTGACGTCACCAAACCCGGAAGTTAGGTCACCACACCCGGAAGTGAGGTCAGCAAACCCGGAAGTGACGTCACTAAACCCGGAAGTGAGGTCACCAAACCCGGAAGTGACGTCACTAAACCCGGAAGTGAGGTCACCACACCCGGAAGTAAGGTCACCAAACCCGGATGTGACGTCACTAAACCCGGAAGTGAGGTCAGCATACCCGGAAGTTAGGTAAGCAGACCAGGAAAGTTAGGTCTGCTAATTCGGAACTCAGGTCAGCAAACCCAGAAGTGACTTCAGCAGACCCGGAAGTGACGTCACTAAACTCGGAAGTGAGGTCACCACACCAGGATGTGAGGTCAGCAAACCCGGAAGTGAGGTCAGCAAACCCGGAAGTGAGGTCACCACACCCGGAAGTGAGGACACCAAACCCGGAAGTGACGTCACTAAACCCGGAAGTGAGGTCAGCAAACCCGGAAGTGAGGTCACCACACCCGGAAGTGAGGTCACCAAACCCGGAAGTGACGTCACTAAACCCGGAAGTGAGGTCACCACACCTGGAAGTAAGGTCAGCAAACCCGGATGTGACGTCACTAAACCCGGAAGTTAGGTCAGCAAACCCGGAAGTGAGGTCAGCAAACCCAGAAGTGAGGTCACCACACCCGGAAGTGAGGTCACCAAACCCGGAAGTGACGTCACTAAACCCGGAAGTGAGGTCAACACACCCGGAAGTGACGTCACTAAACCCGGAAGTGAGGTCAGCATACCCGGAAGTGACGTCACTAAACCCGGAAGTGAGGTCAGCATACCCGGAAGTGAGATAAGCAGACCAGGAAAGTGAGCTCTGCTAATTCGGAACTCAGGTCTGCAAACCCAGAAGTGACTTCAGCAGACTCAGAAGTGACTTCAGCAAACCCGGAAGTGAGGTCAGCAAACCCGGAAGTGAGGTCACCACACCCGGAAGTGAGGTCACCAAACCCGGAAGTGACGTCACTAAACCCGGAAGTGAGGTCACCACACCCGGAAGTGAGGTCACCACACCCGGAAGTGAGGTCACCAAACCCGGAAGTCACGTCACTAAACCCGGAAGTGAGGTCACCACACCCGGATGTGAGGTCACCAAACCCGGAAGTGACGTCACGAAACCCGGAAGTGAGGTCACCACACCCGGAAGTGACGTCACTAAACCCGGAAGTGAGGTCACCACACCCGGAAGTGAGGTCAGCAAGCCCGGAAGTGAGGTCAGCAAACCCGGAAGTGAGGTCACCACACCCGGAAGTGAGGTCAGCAAACCCGGAAGTGAGGTCACCACACCCGGAAGTAAGGTCAGCAAACCCGGAAGTGACGTCACTAAACCCGGAAGTGAGGTCACCACACCCGGAAGTGAGGTCACCAAACCCGGAAGTGACGTCACCAAACCCGGAAGTGACGTCAGTAAACCCGGAAGTGAGGTCACCACACCCGGAAGTGAGGTCAGCAAACCCGGAAGTGACGTCACTAAACCCGGAAGTGAGGTCACCAAACCCGGAAGTGACGTCACTAAACCCGGAAGTGAGGTCACCACACCCGGAAGTAAGGTCACCAATCCCGGATGTGACGTCACTAAACCCGGAAGTGAGGTCAGCATACCCGGAAGTTAGGTAAGCAGACCAGGAAAGTTAGGTCTGCTAATTCGGAACTCAGGTCAGCAAACCCAGAAGTGACTTCAGCAGACCCGGAAGTGACGTCACTAAACTCGGAAGTGAGGTCACCACACCAGGATGTGAGGTCAGCAAACCCGGAAGTGAGGTCAGCAAACCCGGAAGTGAGGTCACCACACCCGGAAGTGAGGACACCAAACCCGGAAGTGACGTCACTAAACCCGGAAGTGAGGTCAGCAAACCCGGAAGTGAGGTCACCACACCCGGAAGTGACGTCACTAAACTTGGAAGTGAGGTCACCACACCCAGAAGTGAGGTCACCAAACCCGGAAGTGACGTCACTAAACCCGGAAGTGAGGTCACCATACCCGGAAGTGACGTTACCACACCCGGAAGTGAGGTCACCACACCCGGAAGTGAGGTCACCAAACCCGGAAGTGACGTCACTAAACCCGGAAGTGAGGTCAGCAAACCCGGAAGTGAGGTCAGCAAACCCGGAAGTGACGTCACTAAACCCGGAAGTGAGGTCACCACACCCGGAAGTGAGGTCAGCAAACCCGGAAGTGAGGTCAGCAAACCCAGAAGTGAGGTCACCACACCCGGAAGTGAGGTCACCAAACCTGGAAGTGACGTCACTAAACCCGGAAGTGAGGTCAACACACCCGGAAGTGACGTCACTAAACCCGGAAGTGAGGTCAGCATACCCGGAAGTGACGTCACTAAACCCGGAAGTGAGGTCAGCATACCCGGAAGTGAGATAAGCAGACCAGGAAAGTGAGGTCTGCTAATTCGGAACTCAGGTCAGCAAACCCAGAAGTGACTTCAGCAGACCCAGAAGTGACTTCAGCAAACCCGGAAGTGAGGTCAGCAAACCCGGAAGTGAGGTCACCACACCCGGAAGTGAGGTCACCAAACCCGGAAGTGACGTCACTAAACCCGGAATGAGGTCAGCAAACCCGGAAGTGAGGTCACCACACCCGGAAGTGAGGTCACCAAACCCGGAAGTCACGTCACTAAACCCGGAAGTGAGGTCACCACACCCGGAAGTGAGGTCACCAAACCCGGAAGTGACGTCACGAAACCCGGAAGTGAGGTCAGCAAACCCGGAAGTGACGTCACTAAACCCGGAAGTGAGGTCACCACACCCGGAAGTGAGGTCAGCAAGCCCGGAAGTGAGGTCAGCAAACCCGGAAGTGAGGTCACCACACCCGGAAGTGAGGTCAGCAAACCCGGAAGTGAGGTCACCACACCCGGAAGTAAGGTCAGCAAACCCGGAAGTGACGTCACTAAACCCGGAAGTGAGGTCACCACACCCGGAAGTGAGGTCACCAAACCCGGAAGTGACGTCACCAAACCCGGAAGTGACGTCAGTAAACCCGGAAGTGAGGTCACCACACCCGGAAGTGAGGTCGGCAAACCCGGAAGTGACGTCACTAAACCCGGAAGTGAGGTCACCAAACCCGGAAGTGACGTCACTAAACCCGGAAGTGAGGTCACCACACCCGGAAGTAAGGTCACCAAACCCGGATGTGACGTCACTAAACCCGGAAGTGAGGTCAGCATACCCGGAAGTTAGGTAAGCAGACCAGGAAAGTTAGGTCTGCTAATTCGGAACTCAGGTCAGCAAACCCAGAAGTGACTTCAGCAGACCCGGAAGTGACGTCACTAAACTCGGAAGTGAGGTCACCACACCAGGATGTGAGGTCAGCAAACCCGGAAGTGAGGTCAGCAAACCCGGAAGTGAGGTCACCACACCCGGAAGTGAGGACACCAAACCCGGAAGTGACGTCACTAAACCCGGAAGTGAGGTCAGCAAACCCGGAAGTGAGGTCACCACACCCGGAAGTGACGTCACTAAACTTGGAAGTGAGGTCACCACACCCAGAAGTGAGGTCACCAAACCCGGAAGTGACGTCACTAAACCCGGAAGTGAGGTCACCATACCCGGAAGTGACGTTACCACACCCGGAAGTGAGGTCACCACACCCGGAAGTGAGGTCACCAAACCCGGAAGTGACGTCACTAAACCCGGAAGTGAGGTCAGCAAACCCGGAAGTGAGGTCAGCAAACCCGGAAGTGAGGACACCACACCCGGAAGTGAGGTCACCAAACCCGGAAGTGACGTCACTAAACCCGGAAGTGAGGTCAGCATACCCGGAAGTGAGGTAAGCAGACCAGGAAAGTGAGGTCTGCTAATTCGTAACTCTGGTCAGCAAACCCAGAAGTGACTTCAGCAGACCCAGAAGTGACTTCAGCAAACCCGGAAGTGAGGTCAGCATACCCGGAAGTGAGGTCACCACACCCGGAAGTGAGGTCACCACACCCGGAAGTGACGTCACTAAACCTGGAAGTGAGGTCACCACACCCGGAAGTGAGGTCAGCAAACCCGGAAGTGAGTTCACCACACCCGGAAGTGAGGTCAGCAAACCCGGAAGTGAGGTCACCACACCCGGAAGTGAGGTCACCAAACCCGGAAGTGCCGTCACTAAACCCGGATGTGAGGTCACCACACGCGGAAGTGAGGTCAGCAAACCCGGAAGTGACGTCACTAAACCCGGAATTGAGGTCACCACACCTGGAAGTAAGGTCAGCAAACCCGGAAGTGACGTCACTAAACCCGGAAGTGAGGTCAGCAAACCCGGAAGTGAGGTCAGCAAACCCAGAAGTGAGGTCACCACACCCGGAAGTGAGGTCACCAAACCTGGAAGTGACGTCACTAAACCCGGAAGTGAGGTCAGCATACCCGGAAGTGAGATAAGCAGACCAGGAAAGTGAGGTCTGCTAATTCGGAACTCAGGTCAGCAAACCCAGAAGTGACTTCAGCAGACCCAGAAGTGACTTCAGCAAACCCGGAAGTGAGGTCAGCAAACCCGGAAGTGAGGTCACCACACCCGGAAGTGAGGTCACCAAACCTGGAAGTGACGTCACTAAACCCGGAAGTGAGGTCACTAAACCCGGAAGTGAGGTCACCACACCCGGAAGTGAGGTCACCAAACCCGGAAGTCACGTCACTAAACCCGGAAGTGAGGTCACCACACCCGGAAGTGAGGTCACCAAACCCGGAAGTGACGTCACGAAACCCGGAAGTGAGGTCAGCAAACCCGGAAGTGACGTCACTAAACCCGGAAGTGAGGTCACCACACCCGGAAGTGAGGTCAGCAAGCCCGGAAGTGAGGTCAGCAAACCCGGAAGTGAGGTCACCACACCCGGAAGTGAGGTCACCACACCCGGAAGTGAGGTCAGCAAACCCGGAAGTGAGGTCACCACACCCGGAAGTAAGGTCAGCAAACCCGGAAGTGACGTCACTAAACCCGGAAGTGAGGTCACCACACCCGGAAGTGAGGTCAGCAAACCCGGAAGTGATGTCAGCAAGCCCGGAAGTGAGGTCACCACACCCGGAAGTGAGGTCCTCAAACCAGGATGTGACGTCACTAAACCCGGAAGTGAGGTCAGCAAACCCGGAAGTGACGTCACTAAACCCGGAAGAGAGGTCAGCATACCCGGAAGTGAGGTAAGCAGACCAGGAAAGTGTGGTCTGCTAATTCGGAACTCAGGTCAGCAGACCCAGAAGTGACTTCTGCAAACCCGGAAGTGAGGTCAGAAAACCCGGAAAGGAAGGTCAGCAAACCCGGAAGTGAGGTCACCACACCTGGAAGTGAGGTCACCACACCCGGAAGTGAGGTCACCACACCCGGAAGTGAGGTCAGCAAACCCGGAAGTGAGGTCACCACATCCGGAAGTGAGGTCACCAAACCCGGAAGTGACATCACTAAACCCGGAAGTGAGGTCACCACACCCGGAAGTAAGGTCAGCAAACCCGGAAGTGACGTCACTAAACCCGGAAGTGAGGTCACCACACCCGGAAGTGAGGTCACCAAACCCGGAAGTGAGGTCACCACACCCGGAAGTGAGGTCACCAAACCCGGAAGTGACGTCACTAAACTCGGAAGTGATGTCAGAAACCCGGAAGTGAGGTCAGCAAACCCGGAAGTGAGGTCACCACACCCGGAAGTGAGGTCAGCAAACTTGGAAGTGAGGTCACCAAACCCGGAAGTGAGGTCACCAAACCCGGAAGTGAGGTAAGCAGACCAGGAAAGTGAGGTCTGCTAATTCGGAACTCAGGTCTGCAAACCCAGAAGTGACTTCAGCAGACCCAGAAGTGACTTCAGCAAACCCGGAAGTGAGGTCAGCAAACCCGGAAGTGACGTCACCACACCCGGAAGTGAGGTCACCAAACCCGGAAGTGACGTCACTAAACCCGGAAGTGAGGTCACCACACCCGGAAGTGAGGTCACCACACCCGGAAGTAAGGTCACCAAACCCGGATGTGACGTCACTAAACCCGGAAGTGAGGTCAGCATACCCGGAAGTTAGGTAAGCAGACCAGGAAAGTGAGGTCTGCTAATTCGGAACTCAGGTCAGCAAACCCAGAAATGACTTCAGCAGACCCGGAAGTGACGTCACTAAACCCGGAAGTGAGGTCACCACACCAGGATGTGAGGTCAGCAAACCCGGAAGTGAGGTCAGCAAACCCGGAAGTGAGGTCACCACACCCGGAAGTGAGGTCAGCAAACCCGGAAGTGACGTCACCACACCCGGGGGTGAGGTCAGCAAACCCGGAAGTGACGTCACTAAACCCGGAAGTGAGGTCACCAAACCCGGAAGTGACATCACTAAACCCGGAAGTGAGGTCACCACACCCGGAAGTGACGTCACTAAACCCGGAAGTGAGGTCAGCAAACCCGGAAGTGACGTCACCACACCTGGAAGTGAGGTCACAACACCCGGAAGTGAGGTCACCAAACCCGGAAGTGACGTCACTAAACCCGGAAGTGAGGTCAGCAAACCCGGAAGTGACGTCACTAAACCCGGAAGTGAGGTCAGCAAACCCGGAAGTGACGTCACCACACCTGGAAGTGAGGTCACAACACCCGGAAGTGAGGTCACCAAACCCGGAAGTGACGTCACTAAACCCGGAAGTGAGGTCAGCAAACCCGGAAGTGACGTCACTAAACCCGGAAGTGAGGTCACCACACCCGGAAGTGAGGTCAGCAAGCCCGGAAGTGAGGTCAGCAAACCTGGAAGTGAGGTCACCACAACCGGAAGTGAGGTCACCACACCCGGAAGTGAGGTCACCAAACCCGGAAGTGAGGTCAGCAAACCCGGAAGTGAGGTCACCACACCCGGAAGTGAGGTCACCACACCCGGAAGTGACGTCACCACACTCGGAAGTGAGGTCACCACACCCGGAAGTAAGGTCACCAAACCCGGAAGTGACGTCACTAAACCTGGAAGTGAGGTCAGCATACCCGGAAGTTAGGTAAGCAGACCAGGAAAGTGAGGTCTGCTAATTCGGAAATCAGGTCAGCAAACCCAGAAGTGACTTCAGCAAACCCGGAAGTGACGTCACTAAACTCGGAAGTGAGGTCACCACACCCGGAAGTGAGGTCACCACACCCGGAAGTGAGGTCAGCAAACCCGGAAGTGACGTCACTAAACCCGGAAGAGAGGTCAGCATACCCGGAAGTGAGGTAAGCAGACCAGGAAAGTGAGGTCTGCTAATTCGGAACTCAGGTCAGCAAACCCAGAAGTGACTTCAGCAGACCCAGAAGTGACTTCTGCAAACCCGGAAGTGAGGTCAGAAAACCCGGAAGGGAGGTCAGCAAACCTGGAAGTGAGGTCAGCAAACCCGGAAGTGAGGTCACCACACCCGGAAGTGAGGTCAGCAAACCCGGAAGTGAGGTCAACACACCCAGAAGTGACGTCACTAAACCCGGAAGTGAGGTCAGCAAACCCAGAAGTGACTTCAGCAGACCCAGAAGTGACTTCAGCAAACCCGGAAGTGAGGTCAGCATACCCGGAAGTGAGGTCACCACACCCGGAAGTGAGGTCACCACACCCGGAAGTGATGTCACTAAACCTGGAAGTGAGGTCACCACACCCGGAAGTGAGGTCAGCAAACCCGGAAGTGAGTTCACCACACCCGGAAGTGAGGTCAGCAAACCCGGAAGTGAGGTCACCACACCCGGAAGTGAGGTCACCAAACCCGGAAGTGCCGTCACTAAACCCGGAAGTGAGGTCACCACACCCGGAAGTGAGGTCAGCAAACCCGGAAGTGACGTCACTAAACCCGGAAGTGAGGTCACCAAACCCGGAAGTGACGTCACTAAACCCGGAAGTGAGGTCACCACGCCCGGATGTGAGGTCACCAAACCCGGAAGTGACGTCACTAAACCCGGAAGTGAGGTCAGCAAACCCGGAAGTGACGTCACCACACCCGGAAGTGAGGTCACAACACCCGGAAGTGAGGTCACCAAACCCGGAAGTGACGTCACTAAACCCGGAAGTGAGGTCAGCAAACCCGGAAGTGACGTCACTAAACCCGGAAGTGAGGTCACCACACCCGGAAGTGAGGTCAGCAAGCCCGGAAGTGAGGTCAGCAAACCTGGAAGTGAGGTCACCACACCCGGAAGTGAGGTCACCACACCCGGAAGTGAGGTCACCAAACCCGGAAGTGAGGTCAGCAAACCCAGAAGTGAGGTCACCACACCCGGAAGTGAGGTCAGCATACCCGGAAGTTAGGTAAGCAGACCAGGAAAGTGAGGTCTGCTAATTCGGAACTCAGGTCAGCAAACCCAGAAATGACTTCAGCAGACCCGGAAGTGACGTCACTAAACCCGGAAGTGAGGTCACCACACCAGGATGTGAGGTCAGCAAACCCGGAAGTGAGGTCAGCAAACCCGGAAGTGAGGTCACCACACCCGGAAGTGAGGTCAGCAAACCCGGAAGTGACGTCACCACACCCGGGGGTGAGGTCAGCAAACCCGGAAGTGACGTCACTAAACCCGGAAGTGAGGTCACCAAACCCGGAAGTGACATCACTAAACCTGGAAGTGAGGTCACCACACCCGGAAGTGACGTCACTAAACCCGGAAGTGAGGTCAGCAAACCCGGAAGTGACGTCACCACACCTGGAAGTGAGGTCACAACACCCGGAAGTGAGGTCACCAAACCCGGAAGTGACGTCACTAAACCCGGAAGTGAGGTCAGCAAACCCGGAAGTGACGTCACTAAACCCGGAAGTGAGGTCACCACACCCGGAAGTGAGGTCAGCAAGCCCGGAAGTGAGGTCAGCAAACCTGGAAGTGAGGTCACCACACCCGGAAGTGAGGTCACCACACCCGGAAGTGAGGTCACCAAACCCGGAAGTGAGGTCAGCAAACCCGGAAGTGAGGTCACCACACCCGGAAGTGAGGTCACCACACCCGGAAGTGACGTCACCACACTCGGAAGTGAGGTCACCACACCCGGAAGTAAGGTCACCAAACCCGGAAGTGACGTCACTAAACCTGGAAGTGAGGTCAGCATACCCGGAAGTTAGGTAAGCAGACCAGGAAAGTGAGGTCTGCTAATTCGGAAATCAGGTCAGCAAACCCAGAAGTGACTTCAGCAAACCCGGAAGTGACGTCACTAAACTCGGAAGTGAGGTCACCACACCCGGAAGTGAGGTCACCACACCCGGAAGTGAGGTCAGCAAACCCGGAAGTGACGTCACTAAACCCGGAAGAGAGGTCAGCATACCCGGAAGTGAGGTAAGCAGACCAGGAAAGTGAGGTCTGCTAATTCGGAACTCAGGTCAGCAAACCCAGAAGTGACTTCAGCAGACCCAGAAGTGACTTCTGCAAACCCGGAAGTGAGGTCAGAAAACCCGGAAGGGAGGTCAGCAAACCTGGAAGTGAGGTCACCACACCTGGAAGTGAGGTCACTAAACCCGGAAGTGAGGTCAACACACCCAGAAGTGACGTCACTAAACCCGGAAGTGAGGTCAGCAAACCCAGAAGTGACTTCAGCAGACCCAGAAGTGACTTCAGCAAACCCGGAAGTGAGGTCAGCAAACCCGGAAGTGACGTCACTAAACCCGGAAGTGAGGTCACCAAACCCGGAAGTGACGTCACTAAACCCGGAAGTGAGGTCACCACGCCCGGATGTGAGGTCACCAAACCCGGAAGTGACGTCACTAAACCCGGAAGTGAGGTCAGCAAACCCGGAAGTGACGTCACCAAACCCGGAAGTGACGTCACTAAACCCGGAAGTGAGGTCACCACACCCGGAAGTGAGGTCAGCAAGCCCGGAAGTGAGGTCAGCAAACCCGGAAGTGAGGTCACCACACCCGGAAGTGAGGTCAGCAAACCCGGAAGTGAGGTCACCACACCCGGAAGTAAGGTCAGCAAACCCGGAAGTGACGTCACTAAACCCGGAAGTGAGGTCACCACACCCGGAAGTGAGGTCACCAAACCCGGAAGTGACGTCACCAAACCCGGAAGTGACGTCAGTAAACCCGGAAGTGAGGTCACCACACCCGGAAGTGAGGTCAGCAAACCCGGAAGTGACGTCACTAAACCCGGAAGTGAGGTCACCAAACCCGGAAGTGACGTCACTAAACCCGGAAGTGAGGTCACCACACCCGGAAGTAAGGTCACCAAACCCGGATGTGACGTCACTAAACCCGGAAGTGAGGTCAGCATACCCGGAAGTTAGGTAAGCAGACCAGGAAAGTTAGGTCTGCTAATTCGGAACTCAGGTCAGCAAACCCAGAAGTGACTTCAGCAGACCCGGAAGTGACGTCACTAAACTCGGAAGTGAGGTCACCACACCAGGATGTGAGGTCAGCAAACCCGGAAGTGAGGTCAGCAAACCCGGAAGTGAGGTCACCACACCCGGAAGTGAGGACACCAAACCCGGAAGTGACGTCACTAAACCCGGAAGTGAGGTCAGCAAACCCGGAAGTGAGGTCACCACACCCGGAAGTGAGGTCACCAAACCCGGAAGTGACGTCACTAAACCCGGAAGTGAGGTCACCACACCTGGAAGTAAGGTCAGCAGACCCGGAAGTGACGTCACTAAACTCGGAAGTGAGGTCACCACACCAGGATGTGAGGTCAGCAAACCCGGAAGTGAGGTCAGCAAACCCGGAAGTGAGGTCAGCAAACCCGGAAGTGAGGTCAACACACCCGGAAGTGACGTCACTAAACCCGGAAGTGAGGTCAGCATACCCGGAAGTGACGTCACCACACCCGGAAGTGAGGTCACAACACCCGGAAGTGAGGTAAGCAGACCAGGAAAGTGAGGTCTGCTAATTCGGAAATCAGGTCTGCAAACCCAGAAGTGACTTCAGCAGACCCAGAAGTGACTTCAGCAAACCCGGAAGTGAGGTCAGCAAACCCGGAAGTGAGGTCAGCAAACCCGGAAGTGAGGTCACCAAACCCGGAAGTGATGTCACCAAACCCGGAAGTGACGTCACTAAACCCGGAAGTGAGGTCACCACACCCGGAAGTGCCGTCACTAAACCCGGAAGTGAGGTCACCACACCCGGAAGTGAGGTCAGCAAACCCGGAAGTGACGTCACTAAACCCGGAAGTGAGGTCACCAAACCCGGAAGTGAGGTCACCACACCCGGAATTGAAGTCACTAAACCCAGAAGTGAGGTCACCAAACCCGGAAGTGACGACACCACACCCGGAAGTGAGGTCACCACACCCGGAAGTGAGGTCACCAAACCCGGAAGTGACGTCACTAAACCCGGAAGTGAGGTCACCACACCCGGAAGTGAGGTCACCGAACCCGGAAGTGACGTCAGCAAACCCGGAAGTGAGGTCACCACACCCGGAAGTGAGGTCACCAAACCCGGAAGTGACGTCACTCAACCCGGAAGTGAGGTCACCACACCCGGAAGTGAGGTCACCAAACCCGGAAGTGACGTCACCAAACCCGGAAGTGACGTCACTAAACCCGGAAGTGACGTCAGCAAACCCGGAAGTGAGGTCAGCAAACCCGGAAGTGAGGTCACCACACCCGGAAGTGAGGTCACCAAACCCGGAAGTGACGTCACTAAACCCGGAAGTGAGGTCACCACACCCGGAAGTGAGGTCACCAAACCCGAATGTGACGTCACCAAACCCGGAAGTGACGTCACTAAACCCGGAAGTGAGGTCACCACACCCGGAAGTGAGGTCAGCAAACCCGGAAGTGACGTCACTAAACCCGGAAGTGAGGTCACCAAACCCGGAAGTGACGTCACTAAACCCGGAAGTGAGGTCACCACACCCGGAAGTAAGGTCACCAAACCCGGATGTGACGTCACTAAACCCGGAAGTGAGGTCAGCATACCCGGAAGTTAGGTAAGCAGACCAGGAAAGTTAGGTCTGCTAATTCGGAACTCAGGTCAGCAAACCCAGAAGTGACTTCAGCAGACCCGGAAGTGACGTCACTAAACTCGGAAGTGAGGTCACCACACCAGGATGTGAGGTCAGCAAACCCGGAAGTGAGGTCAGCAAACCCGGAAGTGAGGTCACCACACCCGGAAGTGAGGACACCAAACCCGGAAGTGACGTCACTAAACCCGGAAGTGAGGTCAGCAAACCCGGAAGTGAGGTCACCACACCCGGAAGTGAGGTCACCAAACCCGGAAGTGACGCCACTAAACCCGGAAGTGAGGTCACCACACCTGGAAGTAAGGTCAGCAAACCCGGATGTGACGTCACTAAATCCGGAAGTTAGGTCAGCAAACCCGGAAGTGAGGTCAGCAAACCCAGAAGTGAGGTCACCACACCCGGAAGTGAGGTCACCAAACCCGGAAGTGACGTCACTAAACCCGGAAGTGAGGTCAACACACCCGGAAGTGACGTCACTAAACCCGGAAGTGAGGTCAGCATACCCGGAAGTGACGTCACTAAACCCGGAAGTGAGGTCAGCATACCCGGAAGTGAGATAAGCAGACCAGGAAAGTGAGGTCTGCTAATTCGGAACTCAGGTCTGCAAACCCAGAAGTGACTTCAGCAGACTCAGAAGTGACTTCAGCAAACCCGGAAGTGAGGTCAGCAAACCCGGAAGTGAGGTCACCACACCCGGAAGTGAGGTCACCAAACCCGGAAGTGACGTCACTAAACCCGGAAGTGAGGTCACCACACCCGGAAGTGAGGTCACCACACCCGGAATTGAAGTCACTAAACCCAGAAGTGAGGTCACCAAACCCGGAAGTGACGACACCACACCCGGAAGTGAGGTCACCACACCCGGAAGTGAGGTCACCAAACCCGGAATTGACGTCACTAAACCCGGAAGTGAGGTCACCACACCCGGAAGTGAGGTCACCGAACCCGGAAGTGACGTCAGCAAACCCGGAAGTGAGGTCACCACACCCGGAAGTGAGGTCACCAAACCCGGAAGTGACGTCACTAAACCCGGAAGTGAGGTCACCACACCCGGAAGTGAGGTCACCAAACCCGGAAGTGACGTCACCAAACCCGGAAGTGACGTCACTAAACCCGGAAGTGACGTCAGCAAACCCGGAAGTGAGGTCAGCAAACCCGGAAGTGAGGTCACCACACCCGGAAGTGAGGTCACCAAACCCGGAAGTGACGTCACTAAACCCGGAAGTGAGGTCACCACACCCGGAAGTGAGGTCACCAAACCCGAATGTGACGTCACCAAACCCGGAAGTGACGTCACTAAACCCGGAAGTGAGGTCACCACACCCGGAAGTGAGGTCAGCAAACCCGGAAGTGACGTCACTAAACCCGGAAGTGAGGTCACCAAACCCGGAAGTGACGTCACTAAACCCGGAAGTGAGGTCACCACACCCGGAAGTAAGGTCACCAAACCCGGATGTGACGTCACTAAACCCGGAAGTGAGGTCAGCATACCCGGAAGTTAGGTAAGCAGACCAGGAAAGTTAGGTCTGCTAATTCGGAACTCAGGTCAGCAAACCCAGAAGTGACTTCAGCAGACCCGGAAGTGACGTCACTAAACTCGGAAGTGAGGTCACCACACCAGGATGTGAGGTCAGCAAACCCGGAAGTGAGGTCAGCAAACCCGGATGTGACGTCACTAAACCCGGAAGTTAGGTCAGCAAACCCGGAAGTGAGGTCAGCAAACCCAGAAGTGAGGTCACCACACCCGGAAGTGAGGTCACCAAACCCGGAAGTGACGTCACTAAACCCGGAAGTGAGGTCAACACACCCGGAAGTGACGTCACTAAACCCGGAAGTGAGGTCAGCATACCCGGAAGTGACGTCACTAAACCCGGAAGTGAGGTCAGCATACCCGGAAGTGAGATAAGCAGACCAGGAAAGTGAGGTCTGCTAATTCGGAACTCAGGTCTGCAAACCCAGAAGTGACTTCAGCAGACTCAGAAGTGACTTCAGCAAACCCGGAAGTGAGGTCAGCAAACCCGGAAGTGAGGTCACCACACCCGGAAGTGAGGTCACCAAACCCGGAAGTGACGTCACTAAACCCGGAAGTGAGGTCACCACACCCGGAAGTGAGGTCACCACACCCGGAAGTGAGGTCACCAAACCCGGAAGTCACGTCACTAAACCCGGAAGTGAGGTCACCACACCCGGATGTGAGGTCACCAAACCCGGAAGTGACGTCACGAAACCCGGAAGTGAGGTCACCACACCCGGAAGTGACGTCACTAAACCCGGAAGTGAGGTCACCACACCCGGAAGTGAGGTCAGCAAGCCCGGAAGTGAGGTCAGCAAACCCGGAAGTGAGGTCACCACACCCGGAAGTGAGGTCAGCAAACCCGGAAGTGAGGTCACCACACCCGGAAGTAAGGTCAGCAAACCCGGAAGTGACGTCACTAAACCCGGAAGTGAGGTCACCACACCCGGAAGTGAGGTCACCAAACCCGGAAGTGACGTCACCAAACCCGGAAGTGACGTCAGTAAACCCGGAAGTGAGGTCACCACACCCGGAAGTGAGGTCAGCAAACCCGGAAGTGACGTCACTAAACCCGGAAGTGAGGTCACCAAACCCGGAAGTGACGTCACTAAACCCGGAAGTGAGGTCACCACACCCGGAAGTAAGGTCACCAATCCCGGATGTGACGTCACTAAACCCGGAAGTGAGGTCAGCATACCCGGAAGTTAGGTAAGCAGACCAGGAAAGTTAGGTCTGCTAATTCGGAACTCAGGTCAGCAAACCCAGAAGTGACTTCAGCAGACCCGGAAGTGACGTCACTAAACTCGGAAGTGAGGTCACCACACCAGGATGTGAGGTCAGCAAACCCGGAAGTGAGGTCAGCAAACCCGGAAGTGAGGTCACCACACCCGGAAGTGAGGACACCAAACCCGGAAGTGACGTCACTAAACCCGGAAGTGAGGTCAGCAAACCCGGAAGTGAGGTCACCACACCCGGAAGTGACGTCACTAAACTTGGAAGTGAGGTCACCACACCCAGAAGTGAGGTCACCAAACCCGGAAGTGACGTCACTAAACCCGGAAGTGAGGTCACCATACCCGGAAGTGACGTTACCACACCCGGAAGTGAGGTCACCACACCCGGAAGTGAGGTCACCAAACCCGGAAGTGACGTCACTAAACCCGGAAGTGAGGTCAGCAAACCCGGAAGTGAGGTCAGCAAACCCGGAAGTGACGTCACTAAACCCGGAAGTGAGGTCACCACACCCGGAAGTGAGGTCAGCAAACCCGGAAGTGAGGTCAGCAAACCCAGAAGTGAGGTCACCACACCCGGAAGTGAGGTCACCAAACCTGGAAGTGACGTCACTAAACCCGGAAGTGAGGTCAACACACCCGGAAGTGACGTCACTAAACCCGGAAGTGAGGTCAGCATACCCGGAAGTGACGTCACTAAACCCGGAAGTGAGGTCAGCATACCCGGAAGTGAGATAAGCAGACCAGGAAAGTGAGGTCTGCTAATTCGGAACTCAGGTCAGCAAACCCAGAAGTGACTTCAGCAGACCCAGAAGTGACTTCAGCAAACCCGGAAGTGAGGTCAGCAAACCCGGAAGTGAGGTCACCACACCCGGAAGTGAGGTCACCAAACCCGGAAGTGACGTCACTAAACCCGGAATGAGGTCAGCAAACCCGGAAGTGAGGTCACCACACCCGGAAGTCACGTCACCAAACCCGGAAGTCACGTCACTAAACCCGGAAGTGAGGTCACCACACCCGGAAGTGAGGTCACCAAACCCGGAAGTGACGTCACGAAACCCGGAAGTGAGGTCAGCAAACCCGGAAGTGACGTCACTAAACCCGGAAGTGAGGTCACCACACCCGGAAGTGAGGTCAGCAAGCCCGGAAGTGAGGTCAGCAAACCCGGAAGTGAGGTCACCACACCCGGAAGTGAGGTCAGCAAACCCGGAAGTGAGGTCACCACACCCGGAAGTAAGGTCAGCAAACCCGGAAGTGACGTCACTAAACCCGGAAGTGAGGTCACCACACCCGGAAGTGAGGTCACCAAACCCGGAAGTGACGTCACCAAACCCGGAAGTGACGTCAGTAAACCCGGAAGTGAGGTCACCACACCCGGAAGTGAGGTCGGCAAACCCGGAAGTGACGTCACTAAACCCGGAAGTGAGGTCACCAAACCCGGAAGTGACGTCACTAAACCCGGAAGTGAGGTCACCACACCCGGAAGTAAGGTCACCAAACCCGGATGTGACGTCACTAAACCCGGAAGTGAGGTCAGCATACCCGGAAGTTAGGTAAGCAGACCAGGAAAGTTAGGTCTGCTAATTCGGAACTCAGGTCAGCAAACCCAGAAGTGACTTCAGCAGACCCGGAAGTGACGTCACTAAACTCGGAAGTGAGGTCACCACACCAGGATGTGAGGTCAGCAAACCCGGAAGTGAGGTCAGCAAACCCGGAAGTGAGGTCACCACACCCGGAAGTGAGGACACCAAACCCGGAAGTGACGTCACTAAACCCGGAAGTGAGGTCAGCAAACCCGGAAGTGAGGTCACCACACCCGGAAGTGACGTCACTAAACTTGGAAGTGAGGTCACCACACCCAGAAGTGAGGTCACCAAACCCGGAAGTGACGTCACTAAACCCGGAAGTGAGGTCACCATACCCGGAAGTGACGTTACCACACCCGGAAGTGAGGTCACCACACCCGGAAGTGAGGTCACCAAACCCGGAAGTGACGTCACTAAACCCGGAAGTGAGGTCAGCAAACCCGGAAGTGAGGTCAGCAAACCCGGAAGTGAGGACACCACACCCGGAAGTGAGGTCACCAAACACGGAAGTGACGTCACTAAACCCGGAAGTGAGGTCAGCATACCCGGAAGTGAGGTAAGCAGACCAGGAAAGTGAGGTCTGCTAATTCGTAACTCTGGTCAGCAAACCCAGAAGTGACTTCAGCAGACCCAGAAGTGACTTCAGCAAACCCGGAAGTGAGGTCAGCATACCCGGAAGTGAGGTCACCACACCCGGAAGTGAGGTCACCACACCCGGAAGTGACGTCACTAAACCTGGAAGTGAGGTCACCACACCCGGAAGTGAGGTCAGCAAACCCGGAAGTGAGTTCACCACACCCGGAAGTGAGGTCAGCAAACCCGGAAGTGAGGTCACCACACCCGGAAGTGAGGTCACCAAACCCGGAAGTGCCGTCACTAAACCCGGATGTGAGGTCACCACACGCGGAAGTGAGGTCAGCAAACCCGGAAGTGACGTCACTAAACCCGGAAGTGAGGTCACCAAACCCGGAAGTGACGTCACTAAACCCGGAAGTGAGGTCACCACGCCCGGAAGTCAGGTCACCAAACCCGGAAGTGACGTCACTAAACCCGGAAGTGAGGTCACCAAACCCGGAAGTGACGTCACTAAACCCGGAAGTGAGGTCACCACACCCGGAAGTAAGGTCACCAAACCCGGATGTGACGTCACTAAACCCGGAAGTGAGGTCAGCATACCCGGAAGTTAGGTAAGCAGACCAGGAAAGTTAGGTCTGCTAATTCGGAACTCAGGTCAGCAAACCCAGAAGTGACTTCAGCAGACCCGGAAGTGACGTCACTAAACTCGGAAGTGAGGTCACCACACCAGGATGTGAGGTCAGCAAACCCGGAAGTGAGGTCAGCAAACCCGGAAGTGAGGTCACCACACCCGGAAGTGAGGACACCAAACCCGGAAGTGACGTCACTAAACCCGGAAGTGAGGTCAGCAAACCCGGAAGTGAGGTCACCACACCCGGAAGTGACGTCACTAAACTTGGAAGTGAGGTCACCACACCCAGAAGTGAGGTCACCAAACCCGGAAGTGACGTCACTAAACCCGGAAGTGAGGTCACCATACCCGGAAGTGACGTTACCACACCCGGAAGTGAGGTCACCACACCCGGAAGTGAGGTCACCAAACCCGGAAGTGACGTCACTAAACCCGGAAGTGAGGTCAGCAAACCCGGAAGTGAGGTCAGCAAACCCGGAAGTGAGGACACCACACCCGGAAGTGAGGTCACCAAACACGGAAGTGACGTCACTAAACCCGGAAGTGAGGTCAGCATACCCGGAAGTGAGGTAAGCAGACCAGGAAAGTGAGGTCTGCTAATTCGTAACTCTGGTCAGCAAACCCAGAAGTGACTTCAGCAGACCCAGAAGTGACTTCAGCAAACCCGGAAGTGAGGTCAGCATACCCGGAAGTGAGGTCACCACACCCGGAAGTGAGGTCACCACACCCGGAAGTGACGTCACTAAACCTGGAAGTGAGGTCACCACACCCGGAAGTGAGGTCAGCAAACCCGGAAGTGAGTTCACCACACCCGGAAGTGAGGTCAGCAAACCCGGAAGTGAGGTCACCACACCCGGAAGTGAGGTCACCAAACCCGGAAGTGCCGTCACTAAACCCGGATGTGAGGTCACCACACGCGGAAGTGAGGTCAGCAAACCCGGAAGTGACGTCACTAAACCCGGAAGTGAGGTCACCAAACCCGGAAGTGACGTCACTAAACCCGGAAGTGAGGTCACCACGCCCGGAAGTCAGGTCACCAAACCCGGAAGTGACGTCACTAAACCCGGAAGTGAGGTCACCACACCTGGAAGTAAGGTCAGCAAACCCGGAAGTGACGTCACTAAACCCGGAAGTGAGGTCAGCAAACCCGGAAGTGAGGTCAGCAAACCCAGAAGTGAGGTCACCACACCCGGAAGTGAGGTCACCAAACCTGGAAGTGACGTCACTAAACCCGGAAGTGAGGTCAGCATACCCGGAAGTGAGATAAGCAGACCAGGAAAGTGAGGTCTGCTAACTCGGAACTCAGGTCAGCAAACCCAGAAGTGACTTCAGCAGACCCAGAAGTGACTTCAGCAAACCCGGAAGTGAGGTCAGCAAACCCGGAAGTGAGGTCACCACACCCGGAAGTGAGGTCACCAAACCTGGAAGTGACGTCACTAAACCCGGAAGTGAGGTCACCACACCCGGAAGTGAGGTCACCACACCCGGAAGTGAGGTCACCAAACCCGGAAGTCACGTCACTAAACCCGGAAGTGAGGTCTCCACACCCGGAAGTGAGGTCACCAAACCCGGAAGTGACGTCACGAAACCCGGAAGTGAGGTCAGCAAACCCGGAAGTGACGTCACTAAACCCGGAAGTGAGGTCACCACACCCGGAAGTGAGGTCAGCAAGCCCGGAAGTGAGGTCAGCAAACCCGGAAGTGAGGTCACCACACCCGGAAGTGAGGTCAGCAAACCCGGAAGTGAGGTCACCACACCCGGAAGTAAGGTCACCAAACCCGGATGTGACGTCACTAAACCCGGAAGTGAGGTCAGCGAACCCGGAAGTGAGGTCACCACACCCTGAAGTGAGGTCACCAAACCCGGAAGTGACGTCACTAAACCCGGAAGTGAGGTCACTAAACCCGGAAGTGACGTCACCACACCCGGAAGTGAGGTCACCAAACCCGGAAGTGACGTCACTAAACCCGGAAGTGAGGTCACCACACCCGGAAGTGAGGTCACCAAACCCGGATGTGACGTCACCAAACCCGGAAGTGACGTCACTAAACCCGGAAGTGAGGTCACCACACCCGGAAGTGAGGTCAGCAAACCCGGAAGTGACGTCACTAAACCCGGAAGTGAGGTCACCAAACCCGGAAGTGACGTCACTAAACCCGGAAGTGAGGTCACCACACCCGGAAGTAAGGTCACCAAACCCGGATGTGACGTCACTAAACCCGGAAGTGAGGTCAGCGAACCCGGAAGTGAGGTCACCACACCCGGAAGTGAGGTCACCAAACCCGGAAGTGACGTCACTAAACCCGGAAGTGAGGTCACTAAACCCGGAAGTGACGTCAGCAAACCCGGAAGTGAGGTCAGCAAACCCGGAAGTGAGGTCACCACACCCGGAAGTGAGGTCACCAAACCCGGAAGTGACGTCACTAAACCCGGAAGTGAGGTCACCACACCCGGAAGTGAGGTCACCAAACCCGGATGTGACGTCACCAAACCCGGAAGTGACGTCACTAAACCCGGAAGTGAGGTCACCACACCCGGAAGTGAGGTCAGCAAACCCGGAAGTGACGTCACTAAACCCGGAAGTGAGGTCACCAAACCCGGAAGTGACGTCACTAAACCCGGAAGTGTGGTCACCACACCCGGAAGTAAGGTCACCAAACCCGGATGTGACGTCACTAAACCCGGAAGTGAGGTCAGCATACCCGTAAGTGAGGTAAGCAGACCAGGAAAGTGAGGTCTGCTAATTCGGAACTCAGGTCAGTAAACCCAGAAGTGACTTCAGCAGACCCAGAAGTGACTTCTGCAAACCCGGAAGTGAGGTCAGAAAACCCGGAAGGGAGGTCAGCAAACCCGGAAGTGAGGTTACCACACCTGGAAGTGAGGTCACCACACCCGGAAGTGAGGTCACCACACCCGGAAGTGAGGTCAGAAAACCCAGAAGTGAGGTCACCACATCCGGAAGTGAGGTCACCAAACTTGGAAGTGACATCACAAAACCCGGAAGTGAGGTCACCACACCCGGAAGTAAGGTCAGCAAACCCAGAAGTGAGGTCACCACACCCGGAAGTGAGGTCACCAAACCCGGAAGTGACGTCACTAAACCCGGAAGTGAGGTCAACACACCCGGAAGTGACGTCACTAAACCCGGAAGTGAGGTCAGCAAACCCGGAAGTAAGGTCTCCAAACCCGGAAGTGAGGTCACCAAACCCGGAAGTGACGTCACTAAACCCGGAAGTGAGGTCAGCAAACCCGGAAGTGAGGTCACCACACCAGGAAGTGAGGTCACCAAACCCGGAAGTGACGTCACTAAACCCGGAAGTGAGGTCAACACACCCGGATGTGACGTCACTAAACCCGGAAGTGAGGTCAGCAAACCCGGAAGTGAGGTCTCCACACCCGGAAGTGAGGTCACCAAACCCGGAAGTGACGTCACTAAACACGGAAGTGAGGTCAGCGAACCCGGAAGTGAGGTCACCACACCCGGAAGTGAGGTCACCAAACCCGGAAGTGACGTCACTAAACCCGGAAGTGAGGTCAGCAAACCCGGAAGTGAGGTCACCAAACCCGGAAGTCACGTCACTAAACCCGGAAGTGAGGTCACCACACCCGGAAGTGAGGTCACCAAACCCGGAAGTGACGTCACGAAACCCGGAAGTGAGGTCAGCAAACCCGGAAGTGACGTCACTAAACCCGGAAGTGAGGTCACCACACCCGGAAGTGAGGTCAGCAAGCCCGGAAGTGAGGTCAGCAAACCCGGAAGTGAGGTCACGACACCCGGAAGTGAGGTCACCACACCCGGAAGTGAGGTCAGCAAACCCGGAAGTGAGGTCACCACACCCGGAAGTAAGGTCAGCAAACCCGGAAGTGACATCACTAAACCCGGAAGTGAGGTCACCACACCCGGAAGTGAGGTCAGCAAACCCGGAAGTGATGTCAGCAAACCCGGAAGTGAGGTCACCACACCCGGAAGTGAGGTCCTCAAACCAGGATGTGACGTCACTAAACCCGGAAGTGAGGTCAGCAAACCCGGAAGTGACGTCACCACACCCGGAAGTGAGGTCACCACACCCGGAAGTGAGGTCACCAAACCCGGAAGTGACATCACTAAACCCGGAAGTGACGTCAGCAAACCCGGAAGTGAGGTCAGCAAACCCGGAATTGAGGTCACCACACCCGGAAGTGAGGTCACCAAACCCGGAAGTGACGTCACTAAACCCGGAAGTGAGGTCACCACACCCGGAAGTGAGGTCACCAAACCCGGAAGTGACGTCACCAAACCCGGAAATGACGTCACTAAACCCGGAAGTGACGTCAGCAAACCCGGAAGTGAGGTCAGCAAACCCGGAAGTGAGGTCACCACACCCGGAAGTGAGGTCACCAAACCCGGAAGTGACGTCACTAAACCCGGAAGTGAGGTCACCACACCCGGAAGTGAGGTCACCAAACCCGGATGTGACGTCACCAAACCCGGAAGTGACGTCACTAAACCCGGAAGTGAGGTCACCACACCCGGAAGTGAGGTCAGCAAACCCGGAAGTGACGTCACTAAACCCGGAAGTGAGGTCACCAAACCCGGAAGTGACGTCACTAAACCCGGAAGTGAGGTCACCACACCCGGAAGTAAGGTCACCAAACCCGGATGTGACGTCACTAAACCCGGAAGTGAGGTCAGCGAACCCGGAAGTGAGGTCACCACACCCGGAAGTGAGGTCACCAAACCCGGAAGTGACGTCACTAAACCCGGAAGTGAGGTCACTAAACCCGGAAGTGACGTCAGCAAACCCGGAAGTGAGGTCAGCAAACCCGGAAGTGAGGTCACCACACCCGGAAGTGAGGTCACCAAACCCGGAAGTGACGTCACTATACCCGGAAGTGAGGTCACCACACCCGGAAGTGAGGTCACCAAACCCGGATGTGACGTCACCAAACCCGGAAGTGACGTCACTAAACCCGGAAGTGAGGTCAGCAAACCCGGAAGTGACGTCACTAAACCCGGAAGTGAGGTCACCAAACCCGGAAGTGACGTCACTAAACCCGGAAGTGAGGTCACCACACCCGGAAGTGAGGTCACCATACCCGGAAGTGACGTCACCACACCCGGAAGTGAGGTCACCACACCCGGAATTGAGGTCACCAAACCCGGAAGTGACGTCACTAAACCCGGAAGTGAGGTCAGCAAACCCGGAAGTGAGGTCAGCAAACCCGGAAGTGAGGTCACCACACCCGGAAGTGAGGTCACCAAACCCGGAAGTCACGTCACTAAACCCGGAAGTGAGGTCACCACACCCGGAAGTGAGGTCACCAAACCCGGAAGTGACGTCACGAAACCCGGAAGTGAGGTCAGCAAACCCGGAAGTGACGTCACTAAACCCGGAAGTGAGGTCACCACACCCGGAAGTGAGGTCAGCAAGCCCGGAAGTGAGGTCAGCAAACCCGGAAGTGAGGTCACGACACCCGGAAGTGAGGTCACCACACCCGGAAGTGAGGTCAGCAAACCCGGAAGTGAGGTCACCACACCCGGAAGTAAGGTCAGCAAACCCGGAAGTGACATCACTAAACCCGGAAGTGAGGTCACCACACCCGGAAGTGAGGTCAGCAAACCCGGAAGTGATGTCAGCAAACCCGGAAGTGAGGTCACCACACCCGGAAGTGAGGTCCTCAAACCAGGATGTGACGTCACTAAACCCGGAAGTGAGGTCAGCAAACCCGGAAGTGACGTCACCACACCCGGAAGTGAGGTCACCACACCCGGAAGTGAGGTCACCAAACCCGGAAGTGACATCACTAAACCCGGAAGTGACGTCAGCAAACCCGGAAGTGAGGTCAGCAAACCCGGAAGTGAGGTCACCACACCCGGAAGTGAGGTCACCAAACCCGGAAGTGACGTCACTAAACCCTGAAGTGAGGTCACCACACCCGGAAGTGAGGTCACCAAACCCGGAAGTGACGTCACCAAACCCGGAAGTGACGTCACTAAACCCGGAAGTGACGTCAGCAAACCCGGAAGTGAGGTCAGCAAACCCAGAAGTGAGGTCACCACACCCGGAAGTGAGGTCACCAAACCCGGAAGTGAGGTCACCACACCCGGAAGTGAGGTCACCACACCCGGAAGTGAGGTCACCAAACCCGGATGTGACGTCAGCAAACCCGGAAGTGACGTCACTAAACCAGGAAGTGAGGTCACCACACCCGGAAGTGAGGTCAGCAAACCCGGAAGTGACGTCACTAAACCCGGAAGTGAGGTCACCAAACCCGGAAGTGACGTCACTAAACCCGGAAGTGAGGTCACCACACCCGGAAGTAAGGTCACCAAACCCGGATGTGACGTCACTAAACCCGGAAGTGAGGTCAGCATACCCGGAAGTTAGGTAAGCAGACCAGGAAAGTTAGGTCTGCTAATTCGGAACTCAGGTCAGCAAACCCAGAAGTGACTTCAGCAGACCCGGAAGTGACGTCACTAAACTCGGAAGTGAGGTCACCACACCAGGATGTGAGGTCAGCAAACCCGGAAGTGAGGTCAGCAAACCCGGAAGTGAGGTCACCACACCCGGAAGTGAGGACACCAAACCCGGAAGTGACGTCACTAAACCCGGAAGTGAGGTCAGCAAACCCGGAAGTGAGGTCACCACACCCGGAAGTGAGGTCACCAAACCCGGAAGTGACGTCACTAAACCCGGAAGTGAGGTCACTAAACCCGGAAGTGACGTCAGCAAACCCGGAAGTGAGGTCAGCAAACCCGGAAGTGAGGTCACCACACCCGGAAGTGAGGTCACCAAACCCGGAAGTGACGTCACTAAACCCGGAAGTGAGGTCACCACACCCGGAAGTGAGGTCACCAAACCCGGATGTGACGTCACCAAACCCGGAAGTGACGTCACTAAACCCGGAAGTGAGGTCACCACACCCGGAAGTGAGGTCAGCAAACCCGGAAGTGACGTCACTAAACCCGGAAGTGAGGTCACCAAACCCGGAAGTGACGTCACTAAACCCGGAAGTGAGGTCACCACACCCGGAAGTAAGGTCACCAAACCCGGATGTGACGTCACTAAACCCGGAAGTGAGGTCAGCATACCCGGAAGTTAGGTAAGCAGACCAGGAAAGTTAGGTCTGCTAATTCGGAACTCAGGTCAGCAAACCCAGAAGTGACTTCAGCAGACCCGGAAGTGACGTCACTAAACTCGGAAGTGAGGTCACCACACCAGGATGTGAGGTCAGCAAACCCGGAAGTGAGGTCAGCAAACCCGGAAGTGACGTCACTAAACCCGGAAGTGAGGTCACCACACCCGGAAGTGAGGTCAGCAAGCCCGGAAGTGAGGTCAGCAAACCCGGAAGTGAGGTCACGACACCCGGAAGTGAGGTCACCACACCCGGAAGTGAGGTCAGCAAACCCGGAAGTGAGGTCACCACACCCGGAAGTAAGGTCAGCAAACCCGGAAGTGACATCACTAAACCCGGAAGTGAGGTCACCACACCCGGAAGTGAGGTCAGCAAACTCGGAAGTGATGTCAGCAAACCCGGAAGTGAGGTCACCACACCCGGAAGTGAGGTCCTCAAACCAGGATGTGACGTCACTAAACCCGGAAGTGAGGTCAGCAAACCCGGAAGTGACGTCACCACACCCGGAAGTGACGTCACCACACCCGGAAGTGAGGTCACCAAACCCGGAAGTGACATCACTAAACCCGGAAGTGACGTCAGCAAACCCGGAAGTGAGGTCAGCAAACCCGGAAGTGAGGTCACCACACCCGGAAGTGAGGTCACCAAACCCGGAAGTGACGTCACTAAACCCGGAAGTGACGTCAGCAAACCCGGAAGTGAGGTCAGCAAACCCGGAAGTGAGGTCACCACACCCGGAAGTGAGGTCACCAAACCCGGAAGTGACATCACTAAACCCGGAAGTGAGGTCACCACACCCGGAAGTGAGGTCACCAAACCCGGAAGTGACATCACTAAACCCGGAAGTGACGTCAGCAAACCCGGAAGTGAGGTCAGCAAACCCGGAAGTGAGGTCACCACACCCGGAAGTGAGGTCACCAAACCCGGAAGTGACGTCACTAAACCCCGAAGTGAGGTCACCACACCCGGAAGTGAGGTCACCAAACCCGGAAGTGACGTCACCAAACCGGGAAGTGACGTCACTAAACCCGGAAGTGACGTCAGCAAACCCGGAAGTGAGGTCAGCAAACCCGGAAGTGAGGTCACCACACCCGGAAGTGAGGTCACCAAACCCGGAAGTGACGTCACTAAACCCGGAAGTGAGGTCACCACACCCGGAAGTGAGGTCACCAAACCCGGATGTGACGTCACCAAACCCGGAAGTGACGTCACTAAACCAGGAAGTGAGGTCACCACACCCGGAAGTGAGGTCAGCAAACCCGGAAGTGACGTCACTAAACCCGGAAGTGAGGTCACCAAACCCGGAAGTGACGTCACTAAACCCGGAAGTGAGGTCACCACACCCGGAAGTAAGGTCACCAAACCCGGATGTGACGTCACTAAACCCGGAAGTGAGGTCAGCATACCCGGAAGTTAGGTAAGCAGACCAGGAAAGTTAGGTCTGCTAATTCGGAACTCAGGTCAGCAAACCCAGAAGTGACTTCAGCAGACCCGGAAGTGACGTCACTAAACTCGGAAGTGAGGTCACCACACCAGGATGTGAGGTCAGCAAACCCGGAAGTGAGGTCAGCAAACCCGGAAGTGAGGTCACCACACCCGGAAGTGAGGACACCAAACCCGGAAGTGACGTCACTAAACCCGGAAGTGAGGTCAGCAAACCCGGAAGTGAGGTCACCACACCCGGAAGTGAGGTCACCAAACCCGGAAGTGACGTCACTAAACCCGGAAGTGAGGTCACTAAACCCGGAAGTGACGTCAGCAAACCCGGAAGTGAGGTCAGCAAACCCGGAAGTGAGGTCACCACACCCGGAAGTGAGGTCACCAAACCCGGAAGTGACGTCACTAAACCCGGAAGTGAGGTCACCACACCCGGAAGTGAGGTCACCAAACCCGGATGTGACGTCACCAAACCCGGAAGTGACGTCACTAAACCCGGAAGTGAGGTCACCACACCCGGAAGTGAGGTCAGCAAACCCGGAAGTGACGTCACTAAACCCGGAAGTGAGGTCACCAAACCCGGAAGTGACGTCACTAAACCCGGAAGTGAGGTCACCACACCCGGAAGTAAGGTCACCAAACCCGGATGTGACGTCACTAAACCCGGAAGTGAGGTCAGCATACCCGGAAGTTAGGTAAGCAGACCAGGAAAGTTAGGTCTGCTAATTCGGAACTCAGGTCAGCAAACCCAGAAGTGACTTCAGCAGACCCGGAAGTGACGTCACTAAACTCGGAAGTGAGGTCACCACACCAGGATGTGAGGTCAGCAAACCCGGAAGTGAGGTCAGCAAACCCGGAAGTGAGGTCACCACACCCGGAAGTGAGGACACCAAACCCGGAAGTGACGTCACTAAACCCGGAAGTGAGGTCAGCAAACCCGGAAGTGAGGTCACCACACCCGGAAGTGAGGTCACCAAACCCGGAAGTGACGTCACTAAACCCGGAAGTGAGGTCACCACACCCAGAAGTGAGGTCACCAAACCCGGAAGTGACGTCACTAAACCCGGAAGTGAGGTCACCATACCCGGAAGTGACGTCACCACACCCGGAAGTGAGGTCACCACACCCGGAGTTGAGGTCACCAAACCCGGAAGTGACGTCATTAAACCCGGAAGTGAGGTCAGCAAACCCGGAAGTGAGGTCAGCAAACCCGGAAGTGAGGTCACCACACCCGGAAGTGAGGTCACCAAACCCGGAAGTCACGTCACTAAACCCGGAAGTGAGGTCACCACACCCGGAAGTGAGGTCAGCAAACCCGGAAGTGACGTCACTAAACCCGGAAGTGAGGTCACCACACCCGGAAGTGAGGTCAGCAAGCCCGGAAGTGAGGTCAGCAAACCCGGAAGTGAGGTCACGACACCCGGAAGTGAGGTCACCACACCCGGAAGTGAGGTCAGCAAACCCGGAAGTGAGGTCACCACACCCGGAAGTAAGGTCAGCAAACCCGGAAGTGACATCACTAAACCCGGAAGTGAGGTCACCACACCCGGAAGTGAGGTCAGCAAACTCGGAAGTGATGTCAGCAAACCCGGAAGTGAGGTCACCACACCCGGAAGTGAGGTCCTCAAACCAGGATGTGACGTCACTAAACCCGGAAGTGAGGTCAGCAAACCCGGAAGTGACGTCACCACACCCGGAAGTGACGTCACCACACCCGGAAGTGAGGTCACCAAACCCGGAAGTGACATCACTAAACCCGGAAGTGACGTCAGCAAACCCGGAAGTGAGGTCAGCAAACCCGGAAGTGAGGTCACCACACCCGGAAGTGAGGTCACCAAACCCGGAAGTGACGTCACTAAACCCGGAAGTGACGTCAGCAAACCCGGAAGTGAGGTCAGCAAACCCGGAAGTGAGGTCACCACACCCGGAAGTGAGGTCACCAAACCCGGAAGTGACATCACTAAACCCGGAAGTGAGGTCACCACACCCGGAAGTGAGGTCACCAAACCCGGATGTGACGTCACCAAACCCGGAAGTGACGTCACTAAACCCGGAAGTGAGGTCACCACACCCGGAAGTGAGGTCAGCAAACCCGGAAGTGACGTCACTAAACCCGGAAGTGAGGTCACCAAACCCGGAAGTGACGTCACTAAACCCGGAAGTGAGGTCACCACACCCGGAAGTAAGGTCACCAAACCCGGATGTGACGTCACTAAACCCGGAAGTGAGGTCAGCATACCCGGAAGTTAGGTAAGCAGACCAGGAAAGTTAGGTCTGCTAATTCGGAACTCAGGTCAGCAAACCCAGAAGTGACTTCAGCAGACCCGGAAGTGACGTCACTAAACTCGGAAGTGAGGTCACCACACCAGGATGTGAGGTCAGCAAACCCGGAAGTGAGGTCAGCAAACCCGGAAGAGAGGTCACCACACCCGGAAGTGAGGACACCAAACCCGGAAGTGACGTCACTAAACCCGGAAGTGAGGTCAGCAAACCCGGAAGTGAGGTCACCACACCCGGAAGTGAGGTCACCAAACCCGGAAGTGACGTCACTAAACCCGGAAGTGAGGTCACCACACCCAGAAGTGAGGTCACCAAACCCGGAAGTGACGTCACTAAACCCGGAAGTGAGGTCACCATACCCGGAAGTGACGTCACCACACCCGGAAGTGAGGTCACCACACCCGGAATTGAGGTCACCAAACCCGGAAGTGACGTCACTAAACCCGGAAGTGACGTCACCACACCCGGAAGTGAGGTCACCACACCCGGAAGTGAGGTCACCAAACCCGGATGTGACGTCACCAAACCCGGAAGTGACGTCACTAAACCCGGAAGTGAGGTCACCACACCCGGAAGTGAGGTCAGCAAACCCGGAAGTGACGTCACTAAACCCGGAAGTGAGGTCACCAAACCCGGAAGTGACGTCACTAAACCCGGAAGTGAGGTCACCACACCCGGAAGTAAGGTCACCAAACCCGGATGTGACGTCACTAAACCCGGAAGTGAGGTCAGCATACCCGGAAGTTAGGTAAGCAGACCAGGAAAGTTAGGTCTGCTAATTCGGAACTCAGGTCAGCAAACCCAGAAGTGACTTCAGCAGACCCGGAAGTGACGTCACTAAACTCGGAAGTGAGGTCACCACACCAGGATGTGAGGTCAGCAAACCCGGAAGTGAGGTCAGCAAACCCGGAAGAGAGGTCACCACACCCGGAAGTGAGGACACCAAACCCGGAAGTGACGTCACTAAACCCGGAAGTGAGGTCAGCAAACCCGGAAGTGAGGTCACCACACCCGGAAGTGAGGTCACCAAACCCGGAAGTGACGTCACTAAACCCGGAAGTGAGGTCACCACACCCAGAAGTGAGGTCACCAAACCCGGAAGTGACGTCACTAAACCCGGAAGTGAGGTCACCATACCCGGAAGTGACGTCACCACACCCGGAAGTGAGGTCACCACACCCGGAATTGAGGTCACCAAACCCGGAAGTGACGTCACTAAACCCGGAAGTGACGTCACCACACCCGGAAGTGAGGTCACCACACCCGGAAGTGAGGTCACCAAACCCGGATGTGACGTCACCAAACCCGGAAGTGACGTCACTAAACCCGGAAGTGAGGTCACCACACCCGGAAGTGAGGTCAGCAAACCCGGAAGTGACGTCACTAAACCCGGAAGTGAGGTCACCAAACCCGGAAGTGACGTCACTAAACCCGGAAGTGAGGTCACCACACCCGGAAGTAAGGTCACCAAACCCGGATGTGACGTCACTAAACCCGGAAGTGAGGTCAGCATACCCGGAAGTTAGGTAAGCAGACCAGGAAAGTTAGGTCTGCTAATTCGGAACTCAGGTCAGCAAACCCAGAAGTGACTTCAGCAGACCCGGAAGTGACGTCACTAAACTCGGAAGTGAGGTCACCACACCAGGATGTGAGGTCAGCAAACCCGGAAGTGAGGTCAGCAAACCCGGAAGTGAGGTCACCACACCCGGAAGTGAGGACACCAAACCCGGAAGTGACGTCACTAAACCCGGAAGTGAGGTCAGCAAACCCGGAAGTGAGGTCACCACACCCGGAAGTGAGGTCACCAAACCCGGAAGTGACGTCACTAAACCCGGAAGTGAGGTCACCACACCCAGAAGTGAGGTCACCAAACCCGGAAGTGACGTCACTAAACCCGGAAGTGAGGTCACCATACCCGGAAGTGACGTCACCACACCCGGAAGTGAGGTCACCACACCCGGAAGTGAGGTCACCAAACCCGGAAGTGACGTCACTAAACCCGGAAGTGAGGTCAGCAAACCCGGAAGTTTGGTCAGCAAACCCGGAAGTGAGGTCACCACACCCGGAAGTGAGGTCACCAAACCCGGAAGTGACGTCACTAAACCCGGAAGTGAGGTCAGCATACCCGGAAGTGAGGTATGCAGACCAGGAAAGTGAGGTCTGCTAATTCGGAACTCAGGTCAGCAAACCAAGAAGTGACTTCAGCAGACCCAGAAGTGACTTCAGCAAACCAGGAAGTGAGGTCAGCATACCCGGAAGTGAGGTCACCACACCCGGAAGTGAGGTCACCACACCCGGAAGTGACGTCACTAAACCTGGAAGTGAGGTCACCACACCCGGAAGTGAGGTCAGCAAACCCGGAAGTGAGTTCACCACACCCGGAAGTGAGGTCAGCAAACCCGGAAGTGAGGTCACCACACCCGGAAGTGAGGTCACCAAACCTGGAAGTGCCGTCACTAAACCCGGAAGTGAGGTCACCACACCCGGAAGTGAGGTCAGCAAACCCGGAAGTGACGTCACTAAACCCGGAAGTGAGGTCAGCAAACCCGGAAGTGACGTCACTAAACCCGGAAGTGAGGTCACCACGCCCGGAAGTCAGGTCACCAAACCCGGAAGTGACGTCACTAAACCCGGAAGTGACGTCACTAAACCTGGAAGTAAGGTCACCACACCCGGAAGTGAGGTCAGCAAACCCGGAAGTGAGTTCACCACACCCGGAAGTGAGGTCAGCAAACCCGGAAGTGAGGTCACCACACCCGGAAGTGAGGTCACCAAACCCGGAAGTGCCGTCACTAAACCCGGAAGTGAGGTCACCACACCCGGAAGTGAGGTCACCAAACCCGGAAGTGACGTCACCAAACCCGGAAGTGACGTCACTAAACCCGGAAGTGAGGTCAGCAAACCCGGAAGTGAGGTCAGCAAACCCGGAAGTGAGGTAAGCAGACCAGGAAAGTGAGGTCACCACACCCGGAAGTGAGGTCACCAAACCCGGAAGTGAGGTCACCACACCCGGAAGTGAGGTCACCACACCCGGAAGTGAGGTCAGCATACCCGGAAGTTAGGTAAGCAGACCAGGAAAGTGAGGTCTGCTAATTCGGAACTCAGGTCAGCAAACCCAGAAGTGACTTCAGCAAACCCGGAAGTGACGTCACTAAACTCGGAAGTGAGGTCACCACACCCGGAAGTGAGGTCAGCAAACCCGGAAGTGACGTCACTAAACCCGGAAGAGAGGTCAGCATACCCGGAAGTGAGGTAAGCAGACCAGGAAAGTGAGGTCTGCTAATTCGGAACTCAGGTCAGTAAACCCAGAAGTGACTTCAGCAGACCCAGAAGTGACTTCTGCAAACCCGGAAGTGAGGTCAGAAAACCCGGAAGGGAGGTCAGCAAACCCGGAAGTGAGGTCACCACACCTGGAAGTGAGGTCACCACACCCGGAAGTGAGGTCACCACACCCGGAAGTGAGGTCAGAAAACCCGGAAGTGAGGTCACCACATCCGGAAGTGAGGTCACCAAACTTGGAAGTGACATCACTAAACCCGGAAGTGAGGTCACCACACCCGGAAGTAAGGTCAGTAAACCCAGAAGTGAGGTCACCACACCCGGAAGTGAGGTCACCAAACCCGGAAGTGACGTCACTAAACCCGGAAGTGAGGTCACCACACCCGGAAGTGACGTCACTAAACCCGGAAGTGAGGTCAGCAAACCCGGAAGTGAGGTCTCCACACCCGGAAGTGAGGTCACCAAACCCGGAAGTGACGTCACTAAACCCGGAAGTGAGGTCAGCAAACCCGGAAGTGAGGTCACCACACCCGGAAGTGAGGTCACCAAACCCGGAAGTGACGTCACTAAACCCGGAAGTGAGGTCAACACACCCGGAAGTGAGGTCACCAAACCCGGAAGTGACGTCACGAAACCCGGAAGTGAGGTCAGCAAACCCGGAAGTGACGTCACTAAACCCGGAAGTGAGGTCACCACACCCGGAAGTGAGGTCAGCAAGCCCGGAAGTGAGGTCAGCAAACCCGGAAGTGAGGTCACGACACCCGGAAGTGAGGTCACCACACCCGGAAGTGAGGTCAGCAAACCCGGAAATGAGGTCACCACACCCGGAAGTAAGGTCAGCAAACCCGGAAGTGACATCACTAAACCCGGAAGTGAGGTCACCACACCCGGATGTGAGGTCAGCAAACCCGGAATTGATGTCAGCAAACCCGGAAGTGAGGTCACCACACCCGGAAGTGAGGTCCTCAAACCAGGATGTGACGTCACTAAACCCGGAAGTGAGGTCAGCAAACCCGGAAGTGACGTCACCACACCCGGAAGTGAGGTCACCACACCCGGAAGTGAGGTCACCAAACCCGGAAGTGACATCACTAAACCCGGAAGTGACGTCAGCAAACCCGGAAGTGAGGTCAGCAAACCCGGAAGTGAGGTCACCACACCCGGAAGTGAGGTCACCAAACCCGGAAGTGACGTCACTAAACCCGGAAGTGAGGTCACCACACCCGGAAGTGAGGTCACCAAACCCGGAAGTGACGTCACCAAACCCGGAAGTGACGTCACTAAACCCGGAAGTGACGTCAGCAAACCCGGAAGTGAGGTCAGCAAACCCGGAAGTGAGGTCACCACACCCGGAAGTGAGGTCACCAAACCCGGAAGTGACGTCACTAAACCCGGAAGTGAGGTCACCACACCCGGAAGTGAGGTCACCAAACCCGGATGTGACGTCACCAAACCCGGAAGTGACGTCACTAAACCCGGAAGTGAGGTCACCACACCCGGAAGTGAGGTCAGCAAACCCGGAAGTGACGTCACTAAACCCGGAAGTGAGGTCACCAAACCCGGAAGTGACGTCACTAAACCCGGAAGTGAGGTCACCACACCCGGAAGTAAGGTCACCAAACCCGGATGTGACGTCACTAAACCCGGAAGTGAGGTCAGCGAACCCGGAAGTGAGGTCACCACACCCGGAAGTGAGGTCACCAAACCCGGAAGTGACGTCACTAAACCCGGAAGTGAGGTCACTAAACCCGGAAGTGACGTCAGCAAACCCGGAAGTGAGGTCAGCAAACCCGGAAGTGACGTCACCACACCCGGAAGTGAGGTCACCAAACCCGGAAGTGACGTCACTAAACCCGGAAGTGAGGTCACCACACCCGGAAGTGAGGTCACCAAACCCGGATGTGACGTCACCAAACCCGGAAGTGACGTCACTAAACCCGGAAGTGAGGTCACCACACCCGGAAGTGAGGTCAGCAAACCCGGAAGTGACGTCACTAAACCCGGAAGTGAGGTCACCAAACCCGGAAGTGACGTCACTAAACCCGGAAGTGTGGTCACCACACCCGGAAGTAAGGTCACCAAACCCGGATGTGACGTCACTAAACCCGGAAGTGAGGTCAGCATACCCGGAAGTTAGGTAAGCAGACCAGGAAAGTTAGGTCTGCTAATTCGGAACTCAGGTCAGCAAACCCAGAAGTGACTTCAGCAGACCCGGAAGTGACGTCACTAAACTCGGAAGTGAGGTCACCACACCAGGATGTGAGGTCAGCAAACCCGGAAGTGAGGTCACCATACCCGGAAGTGAGGACACCAAACCCGGAAGTGACGTCACTAAACCCGGAAGTGAGGTCAGCAAACCCGGAAGTGAGGTCACCACACCCGGAAGTGAGGTCACCAAATCCGGAAGTGACGTCACTAAACCCGGAAGTGAGGTCACCACACCCAGAAGTGAGGTCACCAAACCCGGAAGTGACGTCACTAAACCCGGAAGTGAGGTCACCATACCCGGAAGTGACGTCACCACACCCGGAAGTGAGGTCACCACACCCGGAAGTGAGGTCACCAAACCCGGAAGTGACGTCACTAAACCCGGAAGTGAGGTCACCACACCCGGAAGTGAGGTCACCAAACCCGGATGTGACGTCACCAAACCCGGAAGTGACGTCACTAAACCCGGAAGTGAGGTCAGCAAACCCGGAAGTGAGGTCACCACACCCGGAAGTGAGGTCACCAAACCCGGAAGTGACGTCACTAAACCCGGAAGTGAGGTCACCACACCCGGAAGTGAGGTCACCAAACCCGGATGTGACGTCACCAAACCCGGAAGTGACGTCACTAAACCCGGAAGTGAGGTCACCACACCCGGAAGTGAGGTCAGCAAACCCGGAAGTGACGTCACTAAACCCGGAAGTGAGGTCACCAAACCCGGAAGTGACGTCACTAAACCCGGAAGTGAGGTCACCACACCCGGAAGTAAGGTCACCAAACCCGGATGTGACGTCACTAAACCCGGAAGTGAGGTCAGCGAACCCGGAAGTGAGGTCACCACACCCGGAAGTGAGGTCACCAAACCCGGAAGTGACGTCACTAAACCCGGAAGTGAGGTCACTAAACCCGGAAGTGACGTCACCACACCCGGAAGTGAGGTCACCAAACCCGGAAGTGACGTCACTAAACCCGGAAGTGACGTCACCACACCCGGAAGTGAGGTCACCAAACCCGGATGTGACGTCACCAAACCCGGAAGTGACGTCACTAAACCCGGAAGTGAGGTCACCACACCCGGAAGTGAGGTCAGCAAACCCGGAAGTGACGTCACTAAACCCGGAAGTGAGGTCACCAAACCCGGAAGTGACGTCACTAAACCCGGAAGTGAGGTCACCACACCCGGAAGTAAGGTCACCAAACCCGGATGTGACGTCACTAAACCCGGAAGTGAGGTCAGCGAACCCGGAAGTGAGGTCACCACACCCGGAAGTGAGGTCACCAAACCCGGAAGTGACGTCACTAAACCCGGAAGTGAGGTCACTAAACCCGAAAGTGACGTCAGCAAACCCGGAAGTGAGGTCAGCAAACCCGGAAGTGACGTCACTAAACCCGGAAGTGAGGTCACCACACCCGGAAGTGAGGTCACCAAACCCGGATGTGACGTCACCAAACCCGGAAGTGACGTCACTAAACCCGGAAGTGAGGTCACCACACCCGGAAGTGAGGTCAGCAAACCCGGAAGTGACGTCACTAAACCCGGAAGTGAGGTCACCAAACCCGGAAGTGACGTCACTAAACCCGGAAGTGTGGTCACCACACCCGGAAGTAAGGTCACCAAACCCGGATGTGACGTCACTAAACCCGGAAGTGAGGTCAGCATACCCGGAAGTTAGGTAAGCAGACCAGGAAAGTTAGGTCTGCTAATTCGGAACTCAGGTCAGCAAACCCAGAAGTGACTTCAGCAGACCCGGAAGTGACGTCACTAAACTCGGAAGTGAGGTCACCACACCAGGATGTGAGGTCAGCAAACCCGGAAGTGAGGTCACCACACCCGGAAGTGAGGACACCAAACCCGGAAGTGACGTCACTAAACCCGGAAGTGAGGTCAGCAAACCCGGAAGTGAGGTCACCACACCCGGAAGTGAGGTCACCAAACCCGGAAGTGACGTCACTAAACCCGGAAGTGAGGTCACCACACCCAGAAGTGAGGTCACCAAACCCGGAAGTGACGTCACTAAACCCGGAAGTGAGGTCACCATACCCGGAAGTGACGTCACCACACCCGGAAGTGAGGTCACCACACCCGGAATTGAGGTCACCAAACCCGGAAGTGACGTCACTAAACCCGGAAGTGAGGTCAGCAAACCCGGAAGTGAGGTCAGCAAACCCGGAAGTGAGGTCACCACACCCGGAAGTGAGGTCACCAAACCCGGAAGTCACGTCACTAAACCCGGAAGTGAGGTCACCACACCCGGAAGTGAGGTCACCAAACCCGGAAGTGACGTCACGAAACCCGGAAGTGAGGTCAGCTAACCCGGAAGTGACGTCACTAAGCCCGGAAGTGAGGTCACCACACCCGGAAGTGAGGTCAGCAAGCCCGGAAGTGAGGTCAGCAAACCCGGAAGTGAGGTCACGACACCCGGAAGTGAGGTCACCACACCCGGAAGTGAGGTCAGCAAACCCGGAAGTGAGGTCACCACACCCGGAAGTAAGGTCAGCAAACCCGGAAGTGACATCACTAAACCCGGAAGTGAGGTCACCACACCCGGAAGTGAGGTCAGCAAACCCGGAAGTGATGTCAGCAAACCCGGAAGTGAGGTCACCACACCCGGAAGTGAGGTCCTCAAACCAGGATGTGACGTCACTAAACCCGGAAGTGAGGTCAGCAAACCCGGAAGTGACGTCACCACACCCGGAAGTGAGGTCACCACACCCGGAAGTGAGGTCACCAAACCCGGAAGTGACATCACTAAACCCGGAAGTGACGTCAGCAAACCCGGAAGTGAGGTCAGCAAACCCGGAAGTGAGGTCACCACACCCGGAAGTGAGGTCACCAAACCCGGAAGTGACGTCACTAAACCCGGAAGTGAGGTCAGCATACCCGGAAGTGAGGTAAGCAGACCAGGAAAGTGAGGTCTGCTAATTCGGAACTCAGGTCAGCAAACCCAGAAGTGACTTCAGCAGACCCAGAAGTGCCTTCAGCAAACCCGGAAGTGAGGTCAGCATACCCGGAAGTGAGGTCACCACACCCGGAAGTGAGGTCACCACACCCGGAAGTGAGGTCACCACACCTGGAAGTGAGGTCACCACACCCGGAAGTGAGGTCACCAAACCCGGAAGTGACGTCACCAAACCCGGAAGTGACGTCACTAAACCCGGAAGTGACGTCAGCAAACCCGGAAGTGAGGTCAGCAAACCCGGAAGTGAGGTCACCACACCCGGAAGTGAGGTCACCAAACCCGGAAGTGACGTCACTAAACCCGGAAGTGAGGTCACCACACCCGGAAGTGAGGTCACCAAACCCGGATGTGACGTCACCAAACCCGGAAGTGACGTCACTAAACCCGGAAGTGTGGTCACCACACCCGGAAGTAAGGTCACCAAACCCGGATGTGACGTCACTAAACCCGGAAGTGAGGTCAGCATACCCGGAAGTTAGGTAAGCAGACCAGGAAAGTTAGGTCTGCTAATTCGGAACTCAGGTCAGCAAACCCAGAAGTGACTTCAGCAGACCCGGAAGTGACGTCACTAAACTCGGAAGTGAGGTCACCACACCAGGATGTGAGGTCAGCAAACCCGGAAGTGAGGTCACCACACCCGGAAGTGAGGACACCAAACCCGGAAGTGACGTCACTAAACCCGGAAGTGAGGTCAGCAAACCCGGAAGTGAGGTCACCACACCCGGAAGTGAGGTCACCAAACCCGGAAGTGACGTCACTAAACCCGGAAGTGAGGTCACCACACCCAGAAGTGAGGTCACCAAACCCGGAAGTGACGTCACTAAACCCGGAAGTGAGGTCACCATACCCGGAAGTGACGTCACCACACCCGGAAGTGAGGTCACCACACCCGGAATTGAGGTCACCAAACCCGGAAGTGACGTCACTAAACCCGGAAGTGAGGTCAGCAAACCCGGAAGTGAGGTCAGCAAACCCGGAAGTGAGGTCACCACACCCGGAAGTGAGGTCACCAAACCCGGAAGTCACGTCACTAAACCCGGAAGTGAGGTCACCACACCCGGAAGTGAGGTCACCAAACCCGGAAGTGACGTCACGAAACCCGGAAGTGAGGTCAGCTAACCCGGAAGTGACGTCACTAAGCCCGGAAGTGAGGTCACCACACCCGGAAGTGAGGTCAGCAAGCCCGGAAGTGAGGTCAGCAAACCCGGAAGTGAGGTCACGACACCCGGAAGTGAGGTCACCACACCCGGAAGTGAGGTCAGCAAACCCGGAAGTGAGGTCACCACACCCGGAAGTAAGGTCAGCAAACCCGGAAGTGACATCACTAAACCCGGAAGTGAGGTCACCACACCCGGAAGTGAGGTCAGCAAACCCGGAAGTGATGTCAGCAAACCCGGAAGTGAGGTCACCACACCCGGAAGTGAGGTCCTCAAACCAGGATGTGACGTCACTAAACCCGGAAGTGAGGTCAGCAAACCCGGAAGTGACGTCACCACACCCGGAAGTGAGGTCACCACACCCGGAAGTGAGGTCACCAAACCCGGAAGTGACATCACTAAACCCGGAAGTGACGTCAGCAAACCCGGAAGTGAGGTCAGCAAACCCGGAAGTGAGGTCACCACACCCGGAAGTGAGGTCACCAAACCCGGAAGTGACGTCACTAAACCCGGAAGTGAGGTCAGCATACCCGGAAGTGAGGTAAGCAGACCAGGAAAGTGAGGTCTGCTAATTCGGAACTCAGGTCAGCAAACCCAGAAGTGACTTCAGCAGACCCAGAAGTGCCTTCAGCAAACCCGGAAGTGAGGTCAGCATACCCGGAAGTGAGGTCACCACACCCGGAAGTGAGGTCACCACACCCGGAAGTGAGGTCACCACACCTGGAAGTGAGGTCACCACACCCGGAAGTGAGGTCACCAAACCCGGAAGTGACGTCACCAAACCCGGAAGTGACGTCACTAAACCCGGAAGTGACGTCAGCAAAACCGGAAGTGAGGTCAGCAAACCCGGAAGTGAGGTCACCACACCCGGAAGTGAGGTCACCAAACCCGGAAGTGACGTCACCAAACCCGGAAGTGAGGTCACCACACCCGGAAGTGAGGTCACCAAACCCGGATGTGACGTCACCAAACCCGGAAGTGACGTCACTAAACCCGGAAGTGAGGTCACCACACCCGGAAGTGAGGTCAGCAAACCCGGAAGTGACGTCACTAAACCCGGAAGTGAGGTCACCAAACCCGGAAGTGACGTCACTAAACCCGGAAGTGAGGTCACCACACCCGGAAGTAAGGTCACCAAACCCGGATGTGACGTCACTAAATTCGGAAGTGAGGTCAGCATACCCGGAAGTTAGGTAAGCAGACCAGGAAAGTTAGGTCTGCTAATTCGGAACTCAGGTCAGCAAACCCAGAAGTGACTTCAGCAGACCCGGAAGTGACGTCACTAAACTCGGAAGTGAGGTCACCACACCAGGATGTGAGGTCAGCAAACCCGGAAGTGAGGTCAGCAAACCCGGAAGTGAGGTCACCACACCCGGAAGTGAGGACACCAAACCCGGAAGTGACGTCACTAAACCCGGAAGTGAGGTCAGCAAACCCGGAAGTGAGGTCACCACACCCGGAAGTGAGGTCACCAAACCCGGAAGTGACGTCACTAAACCCGGAAGTGAGGTCACCACACCCAGAAGTGAGGTCACCAAACCCGGAAGTGACGTCACTAAACCTGGAAGTGAGGTCACCATACCCGGAAGTGACGTCACCACACCCGGAAGTGAGGTCACCACACCCGGAATTGAGGTCACCAAACCCGGAAGTGACGTCACTAAACCCGGAAGTGAGGTCAGCAAACCCGGAAGTGAGGTCAGCAAACCCGGAAGTGAGGTCACCACACCCGGAAGTGAGGTCAGCAAACCCGGAAGTGACGTCACCACACCCGGAAGTGAGGTCACAACACCCGGAAGTGAGGTAAGCAGACCAGGAAAGTGAGGTCTGCTAATTCGGAAATCAGGTCTGCAAACCCAGAAGTGACTTCAGCAGACCCAGAAGTGACTTCAGCAAACCCGGAAGTGAGGTCAGCAAACCCGGAAGTGAGGTTAGCAAACCCGGAAGTGAGGTCACCAAACCCGGAAGTGATGTCACCAAACCCGGAAGTGACGTCACTAAACCCGGAAGTGAGGTCACCACACCCGGAAGTGAGGTCACCAAACCCGGAAGTGACGTCACTAAACCCGGAAGTGAGGTCACCACACCCGGAAGTGAGGTTACCAAACCCGGAAGTGACGTCACTAAACCCGGAAGTGAGGTCACCACACCCGGAATTGAAGTCACTAAACCCAGAAGTGAGGTCACCAAACCCGGAAGTGACGACACCACACCCGGAAGTGAGGTCACCACACCCGGAAGTGAGGTCACCAAACCCGGAAGTGACGTCACTAAACCCGGAAGTGAGGTCACCACACCCAGAAGTGAGGTCACCAAACCCGGAAGTGACGTCACTAAACCCGGAAGTGAGGTCACCATACCCGGAAGTGACGTCACCACACCCGGAAGTGAGGTCACCACACCCGGAATTGAGGTCACCAAACCCGGAAGTGACGTCACTAAACCCGGAAGTGAGGTCAGCAAACCCGGAAGTGAGGTCAGCAAACCCGGAAGTGAGGTCACCACACCCGGAAGTGAGGTCACCAAACCCGGAAGTCACGTCACTAAACCCGGAAGTGAGGTCACCACACCCGGAAGTGAGGTCACCAAACCCGGAAGTGACGTCACGAAACCCGGAAGTGAGGTCAGCTAACCCGGAAGTGACGTCACTAAGCCCGGAAGTGAGGTCACCACACCCGGAAGTGAGGTCAGCAAGCCCGGAAGTGAGGTCAGCAAACCCGGAAGTGAGGTCACGACACCCGGAAGTGAGGTCACCACACCCGGAAGTGAGGTCAGCAAACCCGGAAGTGAGGTCACCACACCCGGAAGTAAGGTCAGCAAACCCGGAAGTGACATCACTAAACCCGGAAGTGAGGTCACCACACCCGGAAGTGAGGTCAGCAAACTCGGAAGTGAGGTAAGCAGACCAGGAAAGTGAGGTCTGCTAATTCGGAACTCAGGTCAGCAAACCCAGAAGTGACTTCAGCAGACCCAGAAGTGCCTTCAGCAAACCCGGAAGTGAGGTCAGCATACCCGGAAGTGAGGTCACCACACCCGGAAGTGAGGTCACCACACCCGGAAGTGAGGTCACCACACCTGGAAGTGAGGTCACCACACCCGGAAGTGAGGTCACCAAACCCGGAAGTGACGTCACCAAACCCGGAAGTGACGTCACTAAACCCGGAAGTGACGTCAGCACACCCGGAAGTGAGGTCAGCAAACCCGGAAGTGACGTCACTAAACCCGGAAGTGAGGTCACCACACCCGGAAGTGAGGTCACCAAACCCGGATGTGACGTCACCAAACCCGGAAGTGACGTCACTAAACCCGGAAGTGTGGTCACCACACCCGGAAGTAAGGTCACCAAACCCGGATGTGACGTCACTAAACCCGGAAGTGAGGTCAGCATACCCGGAAGTTAGGTAAGCAGACCAGGAAAGTTAGGTCTGCTAATTCGGAACTCAGGTCAGCAAACCCAGAAGTGACTTCAGCAGACCCGGAAGTGACGTCACTAAACTCGGAAGTGAGGTCACCACACCAGGATGTGAGGTCAGCAAACCCGGAAGTGAGGTCACCACACCCGGAAGTGAGGACACCAAACCCGGAAGTGACGTCACTAAACCCGGAAGTGAGGTCAGCAAACCCGGAAGTGAGGTCACCACACCCGGAAGTGAGGTCACCAAACCCGGAAGTGACGTCACTAAACCCGGAAGTGAGGTCACCACACCCAGAAGTGAGGTCACCAAACCCGGAAGTGACGTCACTAAACCCGGAAGTGAGGTCACCATACCCGGAAGTGACGTCACCACACCCGGAAGTGAGGTCACCACACCCGGAATTGAGGTCACCAAACCCGGAAGTGACGTCACTAAACCCGGAAGTGAGGTCAGCAAACCCGGAAGTGAGGTCAGCAAACCCGGAAGTGAGGTCACCACACCCGGAAGTGAGGTCACCAAACCCGGAAGTCACGTCACTAAACCCGGAAGTGAGGTCACCACACCCGGAAGTGAGGTCACCAAACCCGGAAGTGACGTCACGAAACCCGGAAGTGAGGTCAGCTAACCCGGAAGTGACGTCACTAAGCCCGGAAGTGAGGTCACCACACCCGGAAGTGAGGTCAGCAAGCCCGGAAGTGAGGTCAGCAAACCCGGAAGTGAGGTCACGACACCCGGAAGTGAGGTCACCACACCCGGAAGTGAGGTCAGCAAACCCGGAAGTGAGGTCACCACACCCGGAAGTAAGGTCAGCAAACCCGGAAGTGACATCACTAAACCCGGAAGTGAGGTCACCACACCCGGAAGTGAGGTCAGCAAACCCGGAAGTGATGTCAGCAAACCCGGAAGTGAGGTCACCACACCCGGAAGTGAGGTCCTCAAACCAGGATGTGACGTCACTAAACCCGGAAGTGAGGTCAGCAAACCCGGAAGTGACGTCACCACACCCGGAAGTGAGGTCACCACACCCGGAAGTGAGGTCACCAAACCCGGAAGTGACATCACTAAACCCGGAAGTGACGTCAGCAAACCCGGAAGTGAGGTCAGCAAACCCGGAAGTGAGGTCACCACACCCGGAAGTGAGGTCACCAAACCCGGAAGTGACGTCACTAAACCCGGAAGTGAGGTCAGCATACCCGGAAGTGAGGTAAGCAGACCAGGAAAGTGAGGTCTGCTAATTCGGAACTCAGGTCAGCAAACCCAGAAGTGACTTCAGCAGACCCAGAAGTGCCTTCAGCAAACCCGGAAGTGAGGTCAGCATACCCGGAAGTGAGGTCACCACACCCGGAAGTGAGGTCACCACACCCGGAAGTGAGGTCACCACACCTGGAAGTGAGGTCACCACACCCGGAAGTGAGGTCACCAAACCCGGAAGTGACGTCACCAAACCCGGAAGTGACGTCACTAAACCCGGAAGTGACGTCAGCAAACCCGGAAGTGAGGTCAGCAAACCCGGAAGTGAGGTCACCACACCCGGAAGTGAGGTCACCAAACCCGGAAGTGACGTCACTAAACCCGGAAGTGAGGTCACCACACCCGGAAGTGAGGTCACCAAACCCGGATGTGACGTCACCAAACCCGGAAGTGACGTCACTAAACCCGGAAGTGAGGTCACCACACCCGGAAGTGAGGTCAGCAAACCCGGAAGTGACGTCACTAAACATGGAAGTGAGGTCACCAAACCCGGAAGTGACGTCACTAAACCCGGAAGTGAGGTCACCACACCCGGAAGTAAGGTCACCAAACCCGGATGTGACGTCACTAAATTCGGAAGTGAGGTCAGCATACCCGGAAGTTAGGTAAGCAGACCAGGAAAGTTAGGTCTGCTAATTCGGAACTCAGGTCAGCAAACCCAGAAGTGACTTCAGCAGACCCGGAAGTGACGTCACTAAACTCGGAAGTGAGGTCACCACACCAGGATGTGAGGTCAGCAAACCCGGAAGTGAGGTCAGCAAACCCGGAAGTGAGGTCACCACACCCGGAAGTGAGGACACCAAACCCGGAAGTGACGTCACTAAACCCGGAAGTGAGGTCACCACACCCGGAAGTGAGGTCACCAAACCCGGAAGTGACGTCACTAAACCCGGAAGTGAGGTCACCACACCCAGAAGTGAGGTCACCAAACCCGGAAGTGACGTCACTAAACCTGGAAGTGAGGTCACCATACCCGGAAGTGACGTCACCACACCCGGAAGTGAGGTCACCACACCCGGAATTGAGGTCACCAAACCCGGAAGTGACGTCACTAAACCCGGAAGTGAGGTCAGCAAACCCGGAAGTGAGGTCAGCAAACCCGGAAGTGAGGTCACCACACCCGGAAGTGAGGTCAGCAAACCCGGAAGAGACGTCACCACACCCGGAAGTGAGGTCACAACACCCGGAAGTGAGGTAAGCAGACCAGGAAAGTGAGGTCTGCTAATTCGGAAATCAGGTCTGCAAACCCAGAAGTGACTTCAGCAGACCCAGAAGTGACTTCAGCAAACCCGGAAGTGAGGTCAGCAAACCCGGAAGTGAGGTTAGCAAACCCGGAAGTGAGGTCACCAAACCCGGAAGTGATGTCACCAAACCCGGAAGTGACGTCACTAAACCCGGAAGTGAGGTCACCACACCCGGAAGTGAGGTCACCAAACCCGGAAGTGACGTCACTAAACCCGGAAGTGAGGTCACCACACCCGGAAGTGAGGTTACCAAACCCGGAAGTGACGTCACTAAACCCGGAAGTGAGGTCACCACACCCGGAATTGAAGTCACTAAACCCAGAAGTGAGGTCACCAAACCCGGAAGTGACGACACCACACCCGGAAGTGAGGTCACCACACCCGGAAGTGAGGTCACCAAACCCGGAAGTGACGTCACTAAACCCGGAAGTGAGGTCACCACACCCGGAAGTGAGGTCACCGAACCCGGAAGTGACGTCAGCAAACCCGGAAGTGAGGTCACCACACCCGGAAGTGAGGTCACCAAACCCGGAAGTGACGTCACTAAACCCGGAAGTGAGGTCACCACACCCGGAAGTGAGGTCACCAAACCCGGAAGTGACGTCACCAAACCCGGAAGTGACGTCACTAAACCCGGAAGTGACGTCAGCAAACCCGGAAGTGAGGTCAGCAAACCCGGAAGTGAGGTCACCACACCCGGAAGTGAGGTCACCAAACCCGGAAGTGACGTCACTAAACCCGGAAGTGAGGTCACCACACCCGGAAGTGAGGTCACCAAACCCGAATGTGACGTCACCAAACCCGGAAGTGACGTCACTAAACCCGGAAGTGAGGTCACCACACCCGGAAGTGAGGTCAGCAAACCCGGAAGTGACGTCACTAAACCCGGAAGTGAGGTCACCAAACCCGGAAGTGACGTCACTAAACCCGGAAGTGAGGTCACCACACCCGGAAGTAAGGTCACCAAACCCGGATGTGACGTCACTAAACCCGGAAGTGAGGTCAGCATACCCGGAAGTTAGGTAAGCAGACCAGGAAAGTTAGGTCTGCTAATTCGGAACTCAGGTCAGCAAACCCAGAAGTGACTTCAGCAGACCCGGAAGTGACGTCACTAAACTCGGAAGTGAGGTCACCACACCAGGATGTGAGGTCAGCAAACCCGGAAGTGAGGTCAGCAAACCCGGAAGTGAGGTCACCACACCCTAAAGTGAGGACACCAAACCCGGAAGTGACGTCACTAAACCCGGAAGTGAGGTCAGCAAACCCGGAAGTGAGGTCACCACACCCGGAAGTGAGGTCACCAAACCCGGAAGTGACGTCACTAAACCCGGAAGTGAGGTCACCACACCTGGAAGTAAGGTCAGCAAACCCGGATGTGACGTCACTAAACCCGGAAGTTAGGTCAGCAAACCCGGAAGTGAGGTCAGCAAACCCAGAAGTGAGGTCACCACACCCGGAAGTGAGGTCACCAAACCCGGAAGTGACGTCACTAAACCCGGAAGTGAGGTCAACACACCCGGAAGTGACGTCACTAAACCCGGAAGTGAGGTCAGCATACCCGGAAGTGACGTCACTAAACCCGGAAGTGAGGTCAGCATACCCGGAAGTGAGATAAGCAGACCAGGAAAGTGAGGTCTGCTAATTCGGAACTCAGGTCTGCAAACCCAGAAGTGACTTCAGCAGACTCAGAAGTGACTTCAGCAAACCCGGAAGTGAGGTCAGCAAACCCGGAAGTGAGGTCACCACACCCGGAAGTGAGGTCACCAAACCCGGAAGTGACGTCACTAAACCCGGAAGTGAGGTCACCACACCCGGAAGTGAGGTCACCACACCCGGAAGTGAGGTCACCAAACCCGGAAGTCACGTCACTAAACCCGGAAGTGAGGTCACCACACCCGGATGTGAGGTCACCAAACCCGGAAGTGACGTCACGAAACCCGGAAGTGAGGTCACCACACCCGGAAGTGACGTCACTAAACCCGGAAGTGAGGTCACCACACCCGGAAGTGAGGTCAGCAAGCCCGGAAGTGAGGTCAGCAAACCCGGAAGTGAGGTCACCACACCCGGAAGTGAGGTCAGCAAACCCGGAAGTGAGGTCACCACACCCGGAAGTAAGGTCAGCAAACCCGGAAGTGACGTCACTAAACCCGGAAGTGAGGTCACCACACCCGGAAGTGAGGTCACCAAACCCGGAAGTGACGTCACCAAACCCGGAAGTGACGTCTGTAAACCCGGAAGTGAGGTCACCACACCCGGAAGTGAGGTCAGCAAACCCGGAAGTGACGTCACTAAACCCGGAAGTGAGGTCACCAAACCCGGAAGTGACGTCACTAAACCCGGAAGTGAGGTCACCACACCCGGAAGTAAGGTCACCAAACCCGGATGTGACGTCACTAAACCCGGAAGTGAGGTCAGCATACCCGGAAGTTAGGTAAGCAGACCAGGAAAGTTAGGTCTGCTAATTCGGAACTCAGGTCAGCAAACCCAGAAGTGACTTCAGCAGACCCGGAAGTGACGTCACTAAACTCGGAAGTGAGGTCACCACACCAGGATGTGAGGTCAGCAAACCCGGAAGTGAGGTCAGCAAACCCGGAAGTGAGGTCACCACACCCGGAAGTGAGGACACCAAACCCGGAAGTGACGTCACTAAACCCGGAAGTGAGGTCAGCAAACCCGGAAGTGAGGTCACCACACCCGGAAGTGAGCTCACCAAACCCGGAAGTGACGTCACTAAACCCGGAAGTGAGGTCACCACACCCAGAAGTGAGGTCACCAAACCCGGAAGTGACGTCACCACACCCGGAAGTGAGGTCACCACACCCGGAATTGAGGTCACCAAACCCGGAAGTGACGTCACTAAACCCGGAAGTGAGGTCAGCAAACCCGGAAGTGAGGTCAGCAAACCCGGAAGTGAGGTCACCACACCCGGAAGTGAGGTCAGCAAACCCGGAAGTGACGTCACCACACCCGGAAGTGAGGTCACAACACCCGGAAGTGAGGTAAGCATACCCGGAAGTGACGTCACTAAACCCGGAAGTGAGGTCAGCATACCCGGAAGTGAGATAAGCAGACCAGGAAAGTGAGGTCTGCTAATTCGGAACTCAGGTCTGCAAACCCAGAAGTGACTTCAGCAGACTCAGAAGTGACTTCAGCAAACCCGGAAGTGAGGTCAGCAAACCCGGAAGTGAGGTCACCACACCCGGAAGTGAGGTCACCAAACCCGGAAGTGACGTCACTAAACCCGGAAGTGAGGTCACCACACACGGAAGTGAGGTCACCACACCCGGAAGTGAGGTCACCAAACCCGGAAGTCACGTCACTAAACCCGGAAGTGAGGTCACCACACCCGGATGTGAGGTCACCAAACCCGGAAGTGACGTCACGAAACCCGGAAGTGAGGTCACCACACCCGGAAGTGACGTCACTAAACCCGGAAGTGAGGTCACCACACCCGGAAGTGAGGTCAGCAAGCCCGGAAGTGAGGTCAGCAAACCCGGAAGTGAGGTCACCACACCCGGAAGTGAGGTCAGCAAACCCGGAAGTGAGGTCACCACACCCGGAAGTAAGGTCAGCAAACCCGGAAGTGACGTCACTAAACCCGGAAGTGAGGTCACCACACCCGGAAGTGAGGTCACCAAACCCGGAAGTGACGTCACCAAACCCGGAAGTGACGTCACTAAACCCGGAAGTGAGGTCACCACACCCGGAAGTGAGGTCAGCAAACCCGGAAGTGACGTCACTAAACCCGGAAGTGAGGTCACCAAACCCGGAAGTGACGTCACTAAACCCGGAAGTGAGGTCACCACACCCGGAAGTAAGGTCACCAAACCCGGATGTGACGTCACTAAACCCGGAAGTGAGGTCAGCATACCCGGAAGTTAGGTAAGCAGACCAGGAAAGTTAGGTCTGCTAATTCGGAACTCAGGTCAGCAAACCCAGAAGTGACTTCAGCAGACCCGGAAGTGACGTCACTAAACTCGGAAGTGAGGTCACCACACCAGGATGTGAGGTCAGCAAACCCGGAAGTGAGGTCAGCAAACCCGGAAGTGAGGTCACCACACCCGGAAGTGAGGACACCAAACCCGGAAGTGACGTCACTAAACCCGGAAGTGAGGTCAGCAAACCCGGAAGTGAGGTCACCACACCCGGAAGTGAGGTCACCAAACCCGGAAGTGACGTCACTAAACCCGGAAGTGAGGTCACCACACCCAGAAGTGAGGTCACCAAACCCGGAAGTGACGTCACTAAACCTGGAAGTGAGGTCACCATACCCGGAAGTGACGTCACCACACCCGGAAGTGAGGTCACCACACCCGGAATTGAGGTCACCAAACCCGGAAGTGACGTCACTAAACCCGGAAGTGAGGTCAGCAAACCCGGAAGTGAGGTCAGCAAACCCGGAAGTGAGGTCACCACACCCGGAAGTGAGGTCAGCAAACCCGGAAGTGACGTCACCACACCCGGAAGTGAGGTCACAACACCCGGAAGTGAGGTAAGCAGACCAGGAAAGTGAGGTCTGCTAATTCGGAAATCAGGTCTGCAAACCCAGAAGTGACTTCAGCAGACCCAGAAGTGACTTCAGCAAACCCGGAAGTGAGGTCAGCAAACCCGGAAGTGAGGTCAGCAAACCCGGAAGTGAGGTCACCAAACCCGGAAGTGATGTCACCAAACCCGGAAGTGACGTCACTAAACCCGGAAGTGAGGTCACCACACCCGGAAGTGAGGTCACCAAACCCGGAAGTGACGTCACTAAACCCGGAAGTGAGGTCACCACACCCGGAAGTGAGGTTACCAAACCCGGAAGTGACGTCACTAAACCCGGAAGTGAGGTCACCACACCCGGAATTGAAGTCACTAAACCCAGAAGTGAGGTCACCAAACCCGGAAGTGACGACACCACACCCGGAAGTGAGGTCACCACACCCGGAAGTGAGGTCACCAAACCCGGAAGTGACGTCACTAAACCCGGAAGTGAGGTCACCACACCCGGAAGTGACGTCAGCAAACCCGGAAGTGAGGTCAGCAAACCCGGAAGTGAGGTCACCACACCCGGAAGTGAGGTCACCAAACCCGGAAGTGACGTCACTAAACCCGGAAGTGAGGTCACCACACCCGGAAGTGAGGTCACCAAACCCGAATGTGACGTCACCAAACCCGGAAGTGACGTCACTAAACCCGGAAGTGAGGTCACCACACCCGGAAGTGAGGTCAGCAAACCCGGAAGTGACGTCACTAAACCCGGAAGTGAGGTCACCAAACCCGGAAGTGACGTCACTAAACCCGGAAGTGAGGTCACCACACCCGGAAGTAAGGTCACCAAACCCGGATGTGACGTCACTAAACCCGGAAGTGAGGTCAGCATACCCGGAAGTTAGGTAAGCAGACCAGGAAAGTTAGGTCTGCTAATTCGGAACTCAGGTCAGCAAACCCAGAAGTGACTTCAGCAGACCCGGAAGTGACGTCACTAAACTCGGAAGTGAGGTCACCACACCAGGATGTGAGGTCAGCAAACCCGGAAGTGAGGTCAGCAAACCCGGAAGTGAGGTCACCACACCCGGAAGTGAGGACACCAAACCCGGAAGTGACGTCACTAAACCCGGAAGTGAGGTCAGCAAACCCGGAAGTGAGGTCACCACACCCGGAAGTGAGGTCACCAAACCCGGAAGTGACGTCACTAAACCCGGAAGTGAGGTCACCACACCTGGAAGTAAGGTCAGCAAACCCGGATGTGACGTCACTAAACCCGGAAGTTAGGTCAGCAAACCCGGAAGTGAGGTCAGCAAACCCAGAAGTGAGGTCACCACACCCGGAAGTGAGGTCACCAAACCCGGAAGTGACGTCACTAAACCCGGAAGTGAGGTCAACACACCCGGAAGTGACGTCACTAAACCCGGAAGTGAGGTCAGCATACCCGGAAGTGACGTCACTAAACCCGGAAGTGAGGTCAGCATACCCGGAAGTGAGATAAGCAGACCAGGAAAGTGAGGTCTGCTAATTCGGAACTCAGGTCTGCAAACCCAGAAGTGACTTCAGCAGACTCAGAAGTGACTTCAGCAAACCCGGAAGTGAGGTCAGCAAACCCGGAAGTGAGGTCACCACACCCGGAAGTGAGGTCACCAAACCCGGAAGTGACGTCACTAAACCCGGAAGTGAGGTCACCACACCCGGAAGTGAGGTCACCACACCCGGAAGTGAGGTCACCAAACCCGGAAGTCACGTCACTAAACCCGGAAGTGAGGTCACCACACCCGGATGTGAGGTCACCAAACCCGGAAGTGACGTCACGAAACCCGGAAGTGAGGTCACCACACCCGGAAGTGACGTCACTAAACCCGGAAGTGAGGTCACCACACCCGGAAGTGAGGTCAGCAAACCCGGAAGTGAGGTCAGCAAACCCGGAAGTGAGGTCACCACACCCGGAAGTGAGGTCAGGAAACCCGGAAGTGAGGTCACCACACCCGGAAGTAAGGTCAGCAAACCCGGAAGTGACGTCACTAAACCCGGAAGTGAGGTCACCACACCCGGAAGTGAGGTCACCAAACCCGGAAGTGACGTCACCAAACCCGGAAGTGACGTCAGTAAACCCGGAAGTGAGGTCACCACACCCGGAAGTGAGGTCAGCAAACCCGGAAGTGAGGTCACCAAACCCGGAAGTGACGTCACTAAACCCGGAAGTGAGGTCACCACACCCGGAAGTAAGGTCACCAAACCCGGATGTGACGTCACTAAACCCGGAAGTGAGGTCAGCATACCCGGAAGTTAGGTAAGCAGACCAGGAAAGTTAGGTCTGCTAATTCGGAACTCAGGTCAGCAAACCCAGAAGTGACTTCAGCAGACCCGGAAGTGACGTCACTAAACTCGGAAGTGAGGTCACCACACCAGGATGTGAGGTCAGCAAACCCGGAAGTGAGGTCAGCAAACCCGGAAGTGAGGTCACCACACCCGGAAGTGAGGACACCAAACCCGGAAGTGACGTCACTAAACCCGGAAGTGAGGTCAGCAAACCCGGAAGTGAGGTCACCACACCCGGAAGTGACGTCACTAAACTTGGAAGTGAGGTCACCACACCCAGAAGTGAGGTCACCAAACCCGGAAGTGACGTCACTAAACCCGGAAGTGAGGTCACCATACCCGGAAGTGACGTTACCACACCCGGAAGTGAGGTCACCACACCCGGAAGTGAGGTCACCAAACCCGGAAGTGACGTCACTAAACCCGGAAGTGAGGTCAGCAAACCCGGAAGTGAGGTCAGCAAACCCGGAAGTGACGTCACTAAACCCGGAAGTGAGGTCACCACACCCGGAAGTGAGGTCAGCAAGCCCGGAAGTGAGGTCAGCAAACCCGGAAGTGAGGTCACCACACCCGGAAGTGAGGTCACCACACCCGGAAGTGAGGTCAGCAAACCCGGAAGTGAGGTCACCACACCCGGAAGTGACGTCACTAAACCCGGAAGTGAGGTCACCACACCTGGAAGTAAGGTCAGCAAACCCGGATGTGACGTCACTAAACCCGGAAGTTAGGTCAGCAAACCCGGAAGTGAGGTCAGCAAACCCAGAAGTGAGGTCACCACACCCGGAAGTGAGGTCACCAAACCCGGAAGTGACGTCACTAAACCCGGAAGTGAGGTCAACACACCCGGAAGTGACGTCACTAAACCCGGAAGTGAGGTCAGCATACCCGGAAGTGACGTCACTAAACCCGGAAGTGAGGTCAGCATACCCGGAAGTGAGATAAGCAGACCAGGAAAGTGAGGTCTGCTAATTCGGAACTCAGGTCTGCAAACCCAGAAGTGACTTCAGCAGACTCAGAAGTGACTTCAGCAAACCCGGAAGTGAGGTCAGCAAACCCGGAAGTGAGGTCACCACACCCGGAAGTGAGGTCACCAAACCCGGAAGTGACGTCACTAAACCCGGAAGTGAGGTCACCACACCCGGAAGTGAGGTCACCACACCCGGAAGTGAGGTCACCAAACCCGGAAGTCACGTCACTAAACCCGGAAGTGAGGTCACCACACCCGGATGTGAGGTCACCAAACCCGGAAGTGACGTCACGAAACCCGGAAGTGAGGTCACCACACCCGGAAGTGACGTCACTAAACCCGGAAGTGAGGTCACCACACCCGGAAGTGAGGTCAGCAAACCCGGAAGTGAGGTCAGCAAACCCGGAAGTGAGGTCACCACACCCGGAAGTGAGGTCAGGAAACCCGGAAGTGAGGTCACCACACCCGGAAGTAAGGTCAGCAAACCCGGAAGTGACGTCACTAAACCCGGAAGTGAGGTCACCACACCCGGAAGTGAGGTCACCAAACCCGGAAGTGACGTCACCAAACCCGGAAGTGACGTCAGTAAACCCGGAAGTGAGGTCACCACACCCGGAAGTGAGGTCAGCAAACCCGGAAGTGAGGTCACCAAACCCGGAAGTGACGTCACTAAACCCGGAAGTGAGGTCACCACACCCGGAAGTAAGGTCACCAAACCCGGATGTGACGTCACTAAACCCGGAAGTGAGGTCAGCATACCCGGAAGTTAGGTAAGCAGACCAGGAAAGTTAGGTCTGCTAATTCGGAACTCAGGTCAGCAAACCCAGAAGTGACTTCAGCAGACCCGGAAGTGACGTCACTAAACTCGGAAGTGAGGTCACCACACCAGGATGTGAGGTCAGCAAACCCGGAAGTGAGGTCAGCAAACCCGGAAGTGAGGTCACCACACCCGGAAGTGAGGACACCAAACCCGGAAGTGACGTCACTAAACCCGGAAGTGAGGTCAGCAAACCCGGAAGTGAGGTCACCACACCCGGAAGTGACGTCACTAAACTTGGAAGTGAGGTCACCACACCCAGAAGTGAGGTCACCAAACCCGGAAGTGACGTCACTAAACCCGGAAGTGAGGTCACCATACCCGGAAGTGACGTTACCACACCCGGAAGTGAGGTCACCACACCCGGAAGTGAGGTCACCAAACCCGGAAGTGACGTCACTAAACCCGGAAGTGAGGTCAGCAAACCCGGAAGTGAGGTCAGCAAACCCGGAAGTGACGTCACTAAACCCGGAAGTGAGGTCACCACACCCGGAAGTGAGGTCAGCAAGCCCGGAAGTGAGGTCAGCAAACCCGGAAGTGAGGTCACCACACCCGGAAGTGAGGTCACCACACCCGGAAGTGAGGTCAGCAAACCCGGAAGTGAGGTCACCACACCCGGAAGTAAGGTCAGCAAACCCGGAAGTGACGTCACTAAACCCGGAAGTGAGGTCACCACACCCGGAAGTGAGGTCAGCAAACCCGGAAGTCACGTCACTAAACCCGGAAGTGAGGTCACCACACCCGGAAGTGACGTCACTAAACCCGGAAGTGAGGTCACCACACCCGGAAGTAAGGTCACCAAACCCGGATGTGACGTCACTAAACCCGGAAGTGAGGTCAGCATACCCGGAAGTTAGGTAGGCAGACCAGGAAAGTTAGGTCTGCTAATTCGGAACTCAGGTCAGCAAACCCAGAAGTGACTTCAGCAGACCCGGAAGTGACGTCACTAAACTCGGAAGTGAGGTCACCACACCAGGATGTGAGGTCAGCAAACCCGGAAGTGAGGTCAGCAAACCCGGAAGTGAGGTCACCACACCCGGAAGTGAGGACACCAAACCCGGAAGTGACGTCACTAAACCCGGAAGTGAGGTCAGCAAACCCGGAAGTGAGGTCACCACACCCGGAAGTGACGTCACTAAACTTGGAAGTGAGGTCACCACACCCAGAAGTGAGGTCACCAAACCCGGAAGTGACGTCACTAAACCCGGAAGTGAGGTCACCATACCCGGAAGTGACGTTACCACACCCGGAAGTGAGGTCACCAAACCCGGAAGTGACGTCACTAAACCCGGAAGTGAGGTCAGCAAACCCGGAAGTGAGGTCAGCAAACCCGGAAGTGAGGTCACCACACCCTCAAGTGAGGTCACCAAACCCGGAAGTGACGTCACTAAACCCGGAAGTGAGGTCAGCATACCCGGAAGTGAGGTAAGCAGACCAGGAAAGTGAGGTCTGCTAATTCGTAACTCTGGTCAGCAAACCCAGAAGTGACTTCAGCAGACCCAGAAGTGACTTCAGCAAACCCGGAAGTGAGGTCAGCATACCCGGAAGTGAGGTCACCACACCCGGAAGTGAGGTCACCACACCCGGAAGTGACGTCACTAAACCTGGAAGTGAGGTCACCACACCCGGAAGTGAGGTCAGCAAACCCGGAAGTGAGTTCACCACACCCGGAAGTGAGGTCAGCAAACCCGGAAGTGAGGTCACCACACCCGGAAGTGAGGTCACCAAACCCGGAAGTGCCGTCACTAAACCCGGATGTGAGGTCACCACACCCGGATGTGAGGTCAGCAAACCCGGAAGTGACGTCACTAAACCCGGAAGTGAGGTCACCAAACCCGGAAGTGACGTCACTAAACCCGGAAGTGAGGTCACCACGCCCGGAAGTCAGGTCACCAAACCCGGAAGTGACGTCACTAAACCCGGAAGTGAGGTCACCACACCTGGAAGTAAGGTCAGCAAACCCGGAAGTGACGTCACTAAACCCGGAAGTGAGGTCAGCAAACCCGGAAGTGAGGTCAGCAAACCCAGAAGTGAGGTCACCACACCCGGAAGTGAGGTCACCAAACCTGGAAGTGACGTCACTAAACCCGGAAGTGAGGTCAACACACCCGGAAGTGACGTCACTAAACCCGGAAGTGAGGTCAGCATACCCGGAAGTGACGTCACTAAACCCGGAAGTGAGGTCAGCATACCCGGAAGTGAGGTAAGCAGACCAGGAAAGTGAGGTCTGCTAATTCGGAACTCAGGTCAGCAAACCCAGAAGTGACTTCAGCAGACCCAGAAGTGACTTCAGCAAACCCGGAAGTGAGGTCAGCAAACCCGGAAGTGAGGTCACCACACCCGGAAGTGAGGTCACCAAACCCGGAAGTGAGGTCTCCAAACCCGGAAGTCACGTCACTAAACCCGGAAGTGAGGTCACCACACCCGGAAGTGAGGTCTCCAAACCCGGAAGTCACGTCACTAAACCCGGAAGTGAGGTCACCACACCCGGAAGTGAGGTCACCAAACCCGGAAGTGACGTCACGAAACCCGGAAGTGAGGTCAGCAAACCCGGAAGTGACGTCACTAAACCCGGAAGTGAGGTCACCACACCCGGAAGTGAGGTCAGCAAGCCCGGAAGTGAGGTCAGCAAACCCGGAAGTGAGGTCACCACACCCGGAAGTGAGGTCAGCAAACCCGGAAGTGAGGTCACCACACCCGGAAGTAAGGTCAGCAAACCCGGAAGTGACGTCACTAAACCCGGAAGTGAGGTCACCACACCCGGAAGTGAGGTCACCAAACCCGGAAGTGACGTCACCAAACCCGGAAGTGACGTCAGTAAACCCGGAAGTGAGGTCACCACACCCGGAAGTGAGGTCAGCAAACCCGGAAGTGACGTCACTAAACCCGGAAGTGAGGTCACCAAACCCGGAAGTGACGTCACTAAACCCGGAAGTGAGGTCACCACACCCGGAAGTAAGGTCACCAAACCCGGATGTGACGTCACTAAACCCGGAAGTGAGGTCAGCATACCCGGAAGTTAGGTAAGCAGACCAGGAAAGTTAGGTCTGCTAATTCGGAACTCAGGTCAGCAAACCCAGAAGTGACTTCAGCAGACCCGGAAGTGACGTCACTAAACTCGGAAGTGAGGTCACCACACCAGGATGTGAGGTCAGCAAACCCGGAAGTGAGGTCAGCAAACCCGGAAGTGAGGTCACCACACCCGGAAGTGAGGACACCAAACCCGGAAGTGACGTCACTAAACCCGGAAGTGAGGTCAGCAAACCCGGAAGTGAGGTCAGCAAACCCGGAAGTGACGTCACCACACCCGGAAGTGAGGTCACAACACCCGGAAGTGAGGTAAGCAGACCAGGAAAGTGAGGTCTGCTAATTCGGAAATCAGGTCTGCAAACCCAGAAGTGACTTCAGCAGACCCAGAAGTGACTTCAGCAAACCCGGAAGTGAGGTCAGCAAACCCGGAAGTGAGGTCAGCAAACCCGGAAGTGAGGTCACCAAACCCGGAAGTGATGTCACTAAACCCGGAAGTGACGTCACTAAACCCGGAAGTGAGGTCACCAAACCCGGAAGTGAGGTCACCACACCCGGAATTGAAGTCACTAAACCCAGAAGTGAGGTCACCAAACCCGGAAGTGACGACACCACACCCGGAAGTGAGGTCACCACACCCGGAAGTGAGGTCACCAAACCCGGAAGTGACGTCACTAAACCCGGAAGTGAGGTCACCACACCCGGAAGTGAGGTCACCGAACCCGGAAGTGACGTCAGCAAACCCGGAAGTGAGGTCACCACACCCGGAAGTGAGGTCACCAAACCCGGAAGTGACGTCACTCAACCCGGAAGTGAGGTCACCACACCCGGAAGTGAGGTCACCAAACCCGGAAGTGACGTCACCAAACCCGGAAGTGACGTCACTAAACCCGGAAGTGACGTCAGCAAACCCGGAAGTGAGGTCAGCAAACCCGGAAGTAAGGTCACCACACCCGGAAGTGAGGTCACCAAACCCGGAAGTGACGTCACTAAACCCGGAAGTGAGGTCACCACACCCGGAAGTGAGGTCACCAAACCCGAATGTGACGTCACCAAACCCGGAAGTGACGTCACTAAACCCGGAAGTGAGGTCACCACACCCGGAAGTGAGGTCAGCAAACCCGGAAGTGACGTCACTAAACCCGGAAGTGAGGTCACCAAACCCGGAAGTGACGTCACTAAACCCGGAAGTGAGGTCACCACACCCGGAAGTAAGGTCACCAAACCCGGATGTGACGTCACTAAACCCGGAAGTGAGGTCAGCATACCCGGAAGTTAGGTAAGCAGACCAGGAAAGTTAGGTCTGCTAATTCGGAACTCAGGTCAGCAAACCCAGAAGTGACTTCAGCAGACCCGGAAGTGACGTCACTAAACTCGGAAGTGAGGTCACCACACCAGGATGTGAGGTCAGCAAACCCGGAAGTGAGGTCAGCAAACCCGGAAGTGAGGTCACCACACCCGGAAGTGAGGACACCAAACCCGGAAGTGACGTCACTAAACCCGGAAGTGAGGTCAGCAAACCCGGAAGTGAGGTCACCACACCCGGAAGTGAGGTCACCAAACCCGGAAGTGACGTCACTAAACCCGGAAGTGAGGTCACCACACCTGGAAGTAAGGTCAGCAAACCCGGATGTGACGTCACTAAATCCGGAAGTTAGGTCAGCAAACCCGGAAGTGAGGTCAGCAAACCCAGAAGTGAGGTCACCACACCCGGAAGTGAGGTCACCAAACCCGGAAGTGACGTCACTAAACCCGGAAGTGAGGTCAACACACCCGGAAGTGACGTCACTAAACCCGGAAGTGAGGTCAGCATACCCGGAAGTGACGTCACTAAACCCGGAAGTGAGGTCAGCATACCCGGAAGTGAGATAAGCAGACCAGGAAAGTGAGGTCTGCTAATTCGGAACTCAGGTCTGCAAACCCAGAAGTGACTTCAGCAGACTCAGAAGTGACTTCAGCAAACCCGGAAGTGAGGTCAGCAAACCCGGAAGTGAGGTCACCACACCCGGAAGTGAGGTCACCAAACCCGGAAGTGACGTCACTAAACCCGGAAGTGAGGTCACCACACCCGGAAGTGAGGTCACCACACCCGGAATTGAAGTCACTAAACCCAGAAGTGAGGTCACCAAACCCGGAAGTGACGACACCACACCCGGAAGTGAGGTCACCACACCCGGAAGTGAGGTCACCAAACCCGGAATTGACGTCACTAAACCCGGAAGTGAGGTCACCACACCCGGAAGTGAGGTCACCGAACCCGGAAGTGACGTCAGCAAACCCGGAAGTGAGGTCACCACACCCGGAAGTGAGGTCACCAAACCCGGAAGTGACGTCACTAAACCCGGAAGTGAGGTCACCACACCCGGAAGTGAGGTCACCAAACCCGGAAGTGACGTCACCAAACCCGGAAGTGACGTCACTAAACCCGGAAGTGACGTCAGCAAACCCGGAAGTGAGGTCAGCAAACCCGGAAGTGAGGTCACCACACCCGGAAGTGAGGTCACCAAACCCGGAAGTGACGTCACTAAACCCGGAAGTGAGGTCACCACACCCGGAAGTGAGGTCACCAAACCCGAATGTGACGTCACCAAACCCGGAAGTGACGTCACTAAACCCGGAAGTGAGGTCACCACACCCGGAAGTGAGGTCAGCAAACCCGGAAGTGACGTCACTAAACCCGGAAGTGAGGTCACCAAACCCGGAAGTGACGTCACTAAACCCGGAAGTGAGGTCACCACACCCGGAAGTAAGGTCACCAAACCCGGATGTGACGTCACTAAACCCGGAAGTGAGGTCAGCATACCCGGAAGTTAGGTAAGCAGACCAGGAAAGTTAGGTCTGCTAATTCGGAACTCAGGTCAGCAAACCCAGAAGTGACTTCAGCAGACCCGGAAGTGACGTCACTAAACTCGGAAGTGAGGTCACCACACCAGGATGTGAGGTCAGCAAACCCGGAAGTGAGGTCAGCAAACCCGGAAGTGAGGTCACCACACCCGGAAGTGAGGACACCAAACCCGGAAGTGACGTCACTAAACCCGGAAGTGAGGTCAGCAAACCCGGAAGTGAGGTCACCACACCCGGAAGTGAGGTCACCAAACCCGGAAGTGACGTCACTAAACCCGGAAGTGAGGTCACCACACCTGGAAGTAAGGTCAGCAAACCCGGATGTGACGTCACTAAACCCGGAAGTTAGGTCAGCAAACCCGGAAGTGAGGTCAGCAAACCCAGAAGTGAGGTCACCACACCCGGAAGTGAGGTCACCAAACCCGGAAGTGACGTCACTAAACCCGGAAGTGAGGTCAACACACCCGGAAGTGACGTCACTAAACCCGGAAGTGAGGTCAGCATACCCGGAAGTGACGTCACTAAACCCGGAAGTGAGGTCAGCATACCCGGAAGTGAGATAAGCAGACCAGGAAAGTGAGGTCTGCTAATTCGGAACTCAGGTCTGCAAACCCAGAAGTGACTTCAGCAGACTCAGAAGTGACTTCAGCAAACCCGGAAGTGAGGTCAGCAAACCCGGAAGTGAGGTCACCACACCCGGAAGTGAGGTCACCAAACCCGGAAGTGACGTCACTAAACCCGGAAGTGAGGTCACCACACCCGGAAGTGAGGTCACCACACCCGGAAGTGAGGTCACCAAACCCGGAAGTCACGTCACTAAACCCGGAAGTGAGGTCACCACACCCGGAAGTGAGGTCACCAAACCCGGAAGTGACGTCACGAAACCCGGAAGTGAGGTCACCACACCCGGAAGTGACGTCACTAAACCCGGAAGTGAGGTCACCACACCCGGAAGTGAGGTCAGCAAGCCCGGAAGTGAGGTCAGCAAACCCGGAAGTGAGGTCACCACACCCGGAAGTGAGGTCAGCAAACCCGGAAGTGAGGTCACCACACCCGGAAGTAAGGTCAGCAAACCCGGAAGTGACGTCACTAAACCCGGAAGTGAGGTCACCACACCCGGAAGTGACGTCACCAAACCCGGAAGTGACGTCACCAAACCCGGAAGTGACGTCAGTAAACCCGGAAGTGAGGTCACCACACCCGGAAGTGAGGTCAGCAAACCCGGAAGTGACGTCACTAAACCCGGAAGTGAGGTCACCAAACCCGGAAGTGACGTCACTAAACCCGGAAGTGAGGTCACCACACCCGGAAGTAAGGTCACCAATCCCGGATGTGACGTCACTAAACCCGGAAGTGAGGTCAGCATACCCGGAAGTTAGGTAAGCAGACCAGGAAAGTTAGGTCTGCTAATTCGGAACTCAGGTCAGCAAACCCAGAAGTGACTTCAGCAGACCCGGAAGTGACGTCACTAAACTCGGAAGTGAGGTCACCACACCAGGATGTGAGGTCAGCAAACCCGGAAGTGAGGTCAGCAAACCCGGAAGTGAGGTCACCACACCCGGAAGTGAGGACACCAAACCCGGAAGTGACGTCACTAAACCCGGAAGTGAGGTCAGCAAACCCGGAAGTGAGGTCACCACACCCGGAAGTGACGTCACTAAACTTGTAAGTGAGGTCACCACACCCAGAAGTGAGGTCACCAAACCCGGAAGTGACGTCACTAAACCCGGAAGTGAGGTCACCATACCCGGAAGTGACGTTACCACACCCGGAAGTGAGGTCACCACACCCGGAAGTGAGGTCACCAAACCCGGAAGTGACGTCACTAAACCCGGAAGTGAGGTCAGCAAACCCGGAAGTGAGGTCAGCAAACCCGGAAGTGACGTCACTAAACCCGGAAGTGAGGTCACCACACCCGGAAGTGAGGTCAGCAAACCCGGAAGTGAGGTCAGCAAACCCAGAAGTGAGGTCACCACACCCGGAAGTGAGGTCACCAAACCTGGAAGTGACGTCACTAAACCCGGAAGTGAGGTCAACACACCCGGAAGTGACGTCACTAAACCCGGAAGTGAGGTCAGCATACCCGGAAGTGACGTCACTAAACCCGGAAGTGAGGTCAGCATACCCGGAAGTGAGATAAGCAGACCAGGAAAGTGAGGTCTGCTAATTCGGAACTCAGGTCAGCAAACCCAGAAGTGACTTCAGCAGACCCGGAAGTGACGTCACTAAACTCGGAAGTGAGGTCAGCATACCCGGAAGTTAGGTAAGCAGACCAGGAAAGTTAGGTCTGCTAATTCGGAACTCAGGTCAGCAAACCCAGAAGTGACTTCAGCAGACCCGGAAGTGACGTCACTAAACTCGGAAGTGAGGTCACCACACCAGGATGTGAGGTCAGCAAACCCGGAAGTGAGGTCAGCAAACCCGGAAGTGACGTCACTAAACTTGGAAGTGAGGTCACCACACCCAGAAGTGAGGTCACCAAACCCGGAAGTGACGTCACTAAACCCGGAAGTGAGGTCACCATACCCGGAAGTGACGTTACCACACCCGGAAGTGAGGTCACCACACCCGGAAGTGAGGTCACCAAACCCGGAAGTGACGTCACTAAACCCGGAAGTGAGGTCAGCAAACCCGGAAGTGAGGTCAGCAAACCCGGAAGTGAGGACACCACACCCGGAAGTGAGGTCACCAAACCCGGAAGTGACGTCACTAAACCCGGAAGTGAGGTCAGCATACCCGGAAGTGAGGTAAGCAGACCAGGAAAGTGAGGTCTGCTAATTCGTAACTCTGGTCAGCAAACCCAGAAGTGACTTCAGCAGACCCAGAAGTGACTTCAGCAAACCCGGAAGTGAGGTCAGCATACCCGGAAGTGAGGTCACCACACCCGGAAGTGAGGTCACCACACCCGGAAGTGACGTCACTAAACCTGGAAGTGAGGTCACCACACCCGGAAGTGAGGTCAGCAAACCCGGAAGTGAGTTCACCACACCCGGAAGTGAGGTCAGCAAACCCGGAAGTGAGGTCACCACACCCGGAAGTGAGGTCACCAAACCCGGAAGTGCCGTCACTAAACCCGGATGTGAGGTCACCACACGCGGAAGTGAGGTCAGCAAACCCGGAAGTGACGTCACTAAACCCGGAAGTGAGGTCACCAAACCCGGAAGTGACGTCACTAAACCCGGAAGTGAGGTCACCACGCCCGGAAGTCAGGTCACCAAACCCGGAAGTGACGTCACTAAACCCGGAAGTGAGGTCACCACACCTGGAAGTAAGGTCAGCAAACCCGGAAGTGACGTCACTAAACCCGGAAGTGAGGTCAGCAAACCCGGAAGTGAGGTCAGCAAACCCAGAAGTGAGGTCACCACACCCGGAAGTGAGGTCACCAAACCTGGAAGTGACGTCACTAAACCCGGAAGTGAGGTCAGCATACCCGGAAGTGAGATAAGCAGACCAGGAAAGTGAGGTCTGCTAATTCGGAACTCAGGTCAGCAAACCCAGAAGTGACTTCAGCAGACCCAGAAGTGACTTCAGCAAACCCGGAAGTGAGGTCAGCAAACCCGGAAGTGAGGTCACCACACCCGGAAGTGAGGTCACCAAACCTGGAAGTGACGTCACTAAACCCGGAAGTGAGGTCACCACACCCGGAAGTGAGGTCACCACACCCGGAAGTGAGGTCACCAAACCCGGAAGTCACGTCACTAAACCCGGAAGTGAGGTCACCACACCCGGAAGTGAGGTCACCAAACCCGGAAGTGACGTCACGAAACCCGGAAGTGAGGTCAGCAAACCCGGAAGTGACGTCACTAAACCCGGAAGTGAGGTCACCACACCCGGAAGTGAGGTCAGCAAGCCCGGAAGTGAGGTCAGCAAACCCGGAAGTGAGGTCACCACACCCGGAAGTGAGGTCACCACACCCGGAAGTGAGGTCAGCAAACCCGGAAGTGAGGTCACCACACCCGGAAGTAAGGTCACCAAACCCGGATGTGACGTCACTAAACCCGGAAGTGAGGTCAGCGAACCCGGAAGTGAGGTCACCACACCCGGAAGTGAGGTCACCAAACCCGGAAGTGACGTCACTAAACCCGGAAGTGAGGTCACTAAACCCGGAAGTGACGTCACCACACCCGGAAGTGAGGTCACCAAACCCGGAAGTGACGTCACTAAACCCGGAAGTGAGGTCACCACACCCGGAAGTGAGGTCACCAAACCCGGATGTGACGTCACCAAACCCGGAAGTGACGTCACTAAACCCGGAAGTGAGGTCACCACACCCGGAAGTGAGGTCAGCAAACCCGGAAGTGACGTCACTAAACCCGGAAGTGAGGTCACCAAACCCGGAAGTGACGTCACTAAACCCGGAAGTGAGGTCACCACACCCGGAAGTAAGGTCACCAAACCCGGATGTGACGTCACTAAACCCGGAAGTGAGGTCAGCGAACCCGGAAGTGAGGTCACCACACCCGGAAGTGAGGTCACCAAACCCGGAAGTGACGTCACTAAACCCGGAAGTGAGGTCACTAAACCCGGAAGTGACGTCAGCAAACCCGGAAGTGAGGTCAGCAAACCCGGAAGTGAGGTCACCACACCCGGAAGTGAGGTCACCAAACCCGGAAGTGACGTCACTAAACCCGGAAGTGAGGTCACCACACCCGGAAGTGAGGTCACCAAACCCGGATGTGACGTCACCAAACCCGGAAGTGACGTCACTAAACCCGGAAGTGAGGTCACCACACCCGGAAGTGAGGTCAGCAAACCCGGAAGTGACGTCACTAAACCCGGAAGTGAGGTCACCAAACCCGGAAGTGACGTCACTAAACCCGGAAGTGTGGTCACCACACCCGGAAGTAAGGTCACCAAACCCGGATGTGACGTCACTAAACCCGGAAGTGAGGTCAGCATACCCGGAAGTTAGGTAAGCAGACCAGGAAAGTTAGGTCTGCTAATTCGGAACTCAGGTCAGCAAACCCAGAAGTGACTTCAGCAGACCCGGAAGTGACGTCACTAAACTCGGAAGTGAGGTCACCACACCAGGATGTGAGGTCAGCAAACCCGGAAGTGAGGTCACCACACCCGGAAGTGAGGACACCAAACCCGGAAGTGACGTCACTAAACCCGGAAGTGAGGTCAGCAAACCCGGAAGTGAGGTCACCACACCCGGAAGTGAGGTCACCAAACCCGGAAGTGACGTCACTAAACCCGGAAGTGAGGTCACCACACCCAGAAGTGAGGTCACCAAACCCGGAAGTGACGTCACTAAACCCGGAAGTGAGGTCACCATACCCGGAAGTGACGTCACCACACCCGGAAGTGAGGTCACCACACCCGGAATTGAGGTCACCAAACCCGGAAGTGACGTCACTAAACCCGGAAGTGAGGTCAGCAAACCCGGAAGTGAGGTCAGCAAACCCGGAAGTGAGGTCACCACACCCGGAAGTGAGGTCACCAAACCCGGAAGTCACGTCACTAAACCCGGAAGTGAGGTCACCACACCCGGAAGTGAGGTCACCAAACCCGGAAGTGACGTCACGAAACCCGGAAGTGAGGTCAGCAAACCCGGAAGTGACGTCACTAAGCCCGGAAGTGAGGTCACCACACCCGGAAGTGAGGTCAGCAAGCCCGGAAGTGAGGTCAGCAAACCCGGAAGTGAGGTCACGACACCCGGAAGTGAGGTCACCACACCCGGAAGTGAGGTCAGCAAACCCGGAAGTGAGGTCACCACACCCGGAAGTAAGGTCAGCAAACCCGGAAGTGACATCACTAAACCCGGAAGTGAGGTCACCACACCCGGAAGTGAGGTCAGCAAACCCGGAAGTGATGTCAGCAAACCCGGAAGTGAGGTCACCACACCCGGAAGTGAGGTCCTCAAACCAGGATGTGACGTCACTAAACCCGGAAGTGAGGTCAGCAAACCCGGAAGTGACGTCACCACACCCGGAAGTGAGGTCACCACACCCGGAAGTGAGGTCACCAAACCCGGAAGTGACATCACTAAACCCGGAAGTGACGTCAGCAAACCCGGAAGTGAGGTCAGCAAACCCGGAAGTGAGGTCACCACACCCGGAAGTGAGGTCACCAAACCCGGAAGTGACGTCACTAAACCCGGAAGTGAGGTCAGCATACCCGGAAGTGAGGTAAGCAGACCAGGAAAGTGAGGTCTGCTAATTCGGAACTCAGGTCAGCAAACCCAGAAGTGACTTCAGCAGACCCAGAAGTGCCTTCAGCAAACCCGGAAGTGAGGTCAGCATACCCGGAAGTGAGGTCACCACACCCGGAAGTGAGGTCACCACACCCGGAAGTGAGGTCACCACACCTGGAAGTGAGGTCACCACACCCGGAAGTGAGGTCACCAAACCCGGAAGTGACGTCACCAAACCCGGAAGTGACGTCACTAAACCCGGAAGTGACGTCAGCAAACCCGGAAGTGAGGTCAGCAAACCCGGAAGTGAGGTCACCACACCCGGAAGTGAGGTCACCAAACCCGGAAGTGACGTCACTAAACCCGGAAGTGAGGTCACCACACCCGGAAGTGAGGTCACCAAACCCGGATGTGACGTCACCAAACCCGGAAGTGACGTCACTAAACCCGGAAGTGAGGTCACCACACCCGGAAGTGAGGTCAGCAAACCCGGAAGTGACGTCACTAAACCCGGAAGTGAGGTCACCAAACCCGGAAGTGACGTCACTAAACCCGGAAGTGAGGTCACCACACCCGGAAGTAAGGTCACCAAACCCGGATGTGACGTCACTAAACCCGGAAGTGAGGTCAGCATACCCGGAAGTTAGGTAAGCAGACCAGGAAAGTTAGGTCTGCTAATTCGGAACTCAGGTCAGCAAACCCAGAAGTGACTTCAGCAGACCCGGAAGTGACGTCACTAAACTCGGAAGTGAGGTCACCACACCAGGATGTGAGGTCAGCAAACCCGGAAGTGAGGTCAGCAAACCCGGAAGTGAGGTCACCACACCCGGAAGTGAGGACACCAAACCCGGAAGTGACGTCACTAAACCCGGAAGTGAGGTCAGCAAACCCGGAAGTGAGGTCACCACACCCGGAAGTGAGGTCACCAAACCCGGAAGTGACGTCACTAAACCCGGAAGTGAGGTCACCACACCCAGAAGTGAGGTCACCAAACCCGGAAGTGACGTCACTAAACCTGGAAGTGAGGTCACCATACCCGGAAGTGACGTCACCACACCCGGAAGTGAGGTCACCACACCCGGAATTGAGGTCACCAAACCCGGAAGTGACGTCACTAAACCCGGAAGTGAGGTCAGCAAACCCGGAAGTGAGGTCAGCAAACCCGGAAGTGAGGTCACCACACCCGGAAGTGAGGTCAGCAAACCCGGAAGTGACGTCACCACACCCAGAAGTGAGGTCACAACACCCGGAAGTGAGGTAAGCAGACCAGGAAAGTGAGGTCTGCTAATTCGGAAATCAGGTCTGCAAACCCAGAAGTGACTTCAGCAGACCCAGAAGTGACTTCAGCAAACCCGGAAGTGAGGTCAGCAAACCCGGAAGTGAGGTCAGCAAACCCGGAAGTGAGGTCACCAAACCCGGAAGTGATGTCACCAAACCCGGAAGTGACGTCACTAAACCCGGAAGTGAGGTCACCACACCCGGAAGTGAGGTCACCAAACCCGGAAGTGACGTCACTAAACCCGGAAGTGAGGTCACCACACCCGGAAGTGAGGTTACCAAACCCGGAAGTGACGTCACTAAACCCGGAAGTGAGGTCACCACACCCGGAATTGAAGTCACTAAACCCAGAAGTGAGGTCACCAAACCCGGAAGTGACGACACCACACCCGGTAGTGAGGTCACCACACCCGGAAGTGAGGTCACCAAACCCGGAAGTGACGTCACTAAACCCGGAAGTGAGGTCACCACACCCGGAAGTGAGGTCACCGAACCCGGAAGTGACGTCAGCAAACCCGGAAGTGAGGTCACCACACCCGGAAGTGAGGTCACCAAACCCGGAAGTGACGTCACTAAACCCGGAAGTGAGGTCACCACACCCGGAAGTGAGGTCACCAAACCCGGAAGTGACGTCACCAAACCCGGAAGTGACGTCACTAAACCCGGAAGTGACGTCAGCAAACCCGGAAGTGAGGTCAGCAAACCCGGAAGTGAGGTCACCACACCCGGAAGTGAGGTCACCAAACCCGGAAGTGACGTCACTAAACCCGGAAGTGAGGTCACCACACCCGGAAGTGAGGTCACCAAACCCGAATGTGACGTCACCAAACCCGGAAGTGACGTCACTAAACCCGGAAGTGAGGTCACCACACCCGGAAGTGAGGTCAGCAAACCCGGAAGTGACGTCACTAAACCCGGAAGTGAGGTCACCAAACCCGGAAGTGACGTCACTAAACCCGGAAGTGAGGTCACCACACCCGGAAGTAAGGTCACCAAACCCGGATGTGACGTCACTAAACCCGGAAGTGAGGTCAGCATACCCGGAAGTTAGGTAAGCAGACCAGGAAAGTTAGGTCTGCTAATTCGGAACTCAGGTCAGCAAACCCAGAAGTGACTTCAGCAGACCCGGAAGTGACGTCACTAAACTCGGAAGTGAGGTCACCACACCAGGATGTGAGGTCAGCAAACCCGGAAGTGAGGTCAGCAAACCCGGAAGTGAGGTCACCACACCCGGAAGTGAGGACACCAAACCCGGAAGTGACGTCACTAAACCCGGAAGTGAGGTCAGCAAACCCGGAAGTGAGGTCACCACACCCGGAAGTGAGGTCACCAAACCCGGAAGTGACGTCACTAAACCCGGAAGTGAGGTCACCACACCTGGAAGTAAGGTCAGCAAACCCGGATGTGACGTCACTAAACCCGGAAGTTAGGTCAGCAAACCCGGAAGTGAGGTCAGCAAACCCAGAAGTGAGGTCACCACACCCGGAAGTGAGGTCACCAAACCCGGAAGTGACGTCACTAAACCCGGAAGTGAGGTCAACACACCCGGAAGTGACGTCACTAAACCCGGAAGTGAGGTCAGCATACCCGGAAGTGACGTCACTAAACCCGGAAGTGAGGTCAGCATACCCGGAAGTGAGATAAGCAGACCAGGAAAGTGAGGTCTGCTAATTCGGAACTCAGGTCTGCAAACCCAGAAGTGACTTCAGCAGACTCAGAAGTGACTTCAGCAAACCCGGAAGTGAGGTCAGCAAACCCGGAAGTGAGGTCACCACACCCGGAAGTGAGGTCACCAAACCCGGAAGTGACGTCACTAAACCCGGAAGTGAGGTCACCACACCCGGAAGTGAGGTCACCAAACCCGGAAGTGACGTCACGAAACCCGGAAGTGAGGTCACCACACCCGGAAGTGACGTCACTAAACCCGGAAGTGAGGTCACCACACCCGGAAGTGAGGTCAGCAAGCCCGGAAGTGAGGTCAGCAAACCCGGAAGTGAGGTCACCACACCCGGAAGTGAGGTCAGCAAACCCGGAAGTGAGGTCACCACACCCGGAAGTAAGGTCAGCAAACCCGGAAGTGACGTCACTAAACCCGGAAGTGAGGTCACCACACCCGGAAGTGAGGTCACCAAACCCGGAAGTGACGTCACCAAACCCGGAAGTGACGTCTGTAAACCCGGAAGTGAGGTCACCACACCCGGAAGTGAGGTCAGCAAACCCGGAAGTGACGTCACTAAACCCGGAAGTGAGGTCACCAAACCCGGAAGTGACGTCACTAAACCCGGAAGTGAGGTCAGCAAACCCGGAAGTGACGTCACTAAGCCCGGAAGTGAGGTCACCACACCCGGAAGTGAGGTCAGCAAGCCCGGAAGTGAGGTCAGCAAACCCGGAAGTGAGGTCACGACACCCGGAAGTGAGGTCACCACACCCGGAAGTGAGGTCAGCAAACCCGGAAGTGAGGTCACCACACCCGGAAGTAAGGTCAGCAAACCCGGAAGTGACATCACTAAACCCGGAAGTGAGGTCACCACACCCGGAAGTGAGGTCAGCAAACCCGGAAGTGATGTCAGCAAACCCGGAAGTGAGGTCACCACACCCGGAAGTGAGGTCCTCAAACCAGGATGTGACGTCACTAAACCCGGAAGTGAGGTCAGCAAACCCGGAAGTGACGTCACCACACCCGGAAGTGAGGTCACCACACCCGGAAGTGAGGTCACCAAACCCGGAAGTGACATCACTAAACCCGGAAGTGACGTCAGCAAACCAGGAAGTGAGGTCAGCAAACCCGGAAGTGAGGTCACCACACCCGGAAGTGAGGTCACCAAACCCGGAAGTGACGTCACTAAACCCGGAAGTGAGGTCAGCATACCCGGAAGTGAGGTAAGCAGACCAGGAAAGTGAGGTCTGCTAATTCGGAACTCAGGTCAGCAAACCCAGAAGTGACTTCAGCAGACCCAGAAGTGCCTTCAGCAAACCCGGAAGTGAGGTCAGCATACCCGGAAGTGAGGTCACCACAACCGGAAGTGAGGTCACCACACCTGGAAGTGAGGTCACCACACCCGGAAGTGAGGTCACCAAACCCGGAAGTGACGTCACCAAACCCGGAAGTGACGTCACTAAACCCGGAAGTGACGTCAGCAAACCCGGAAGTGAGGTCAGCAAACCCGGAAGTGAGGTCACCACACCCGGAAGTGAGGTCACCAAACCCGGAAGTGACGTCACTAAACCCGGAAGTGAGGTCACCACACCCGGAAGTGAGGTCACCAAACCCGGATGTGACGTCACCAAACCCGGAAGTGACGTCACTAAACCCGGAAGTGAGGTCACCACACCCGGAAGTGAGGTCAGCAAACCCGGAAGTGACGTCACTAAACCCGGAAGTGAGGTCACCAAACCCGGAAGTGACGTCACTAAACCCGGAAGTGAGGTCACCACACCCGGAAGTAAGGTCACCAAACCCGGATGTGACGTCACTAAACCCGGAAGTGAGGTCAGCATACCCGGAAGTTAGGTAAGCAGACCAGGAAAGTTAGGTCTGCTAATTCGGAACTCAGGTCAGCAAACCCAGAAGTGACTTCAGCAGACCCGGAAGTGACGTCACTAAACTCGGAAGTGAGGTCACCACACCAGGATGTGAGGTCAGCAAACCCGGAAGTGAGGTCAGCAAACCCGGAAGTGAGGTCACCACACCCGGAAGTGAGGACACCAAACCCGGAAGTGACGTCACTAAACCCGGAAGTGAGGTCAGCAAACCCGGAAGTGAGGTCACCACACCCGGAAGTGAGGTCACCAAACCCGGAAGTGACGTCACTAAACCCGGAAGTGAGGTCACCACACCCAGAAGTGAGGTCACCAAACCCGGAAGTGACGTCACTAAACCTGGAAGTGAGGTCACCATACCCGGAAGTGACGTCACCACACCCGGAAGTGAGGTCACCACACCCGGAATTGAGGTCACCAAACCCGGAAGTGACGTCACTAAACCCGGAAGTGAGGTCAGCAAACCCGGAAGTGAGGTCAGCAAACCCGGAAGTGAGGTCACCACACCCGGAAGTGAGGTCAGCAAAACCCGGAAGTGACGTCACCACACCCGGAAGTGAGGTCACAACACCCGGAAGTGAGGTAAGCAGACCAGGAAAGTGAGGTCTGCTAATTCGGAAATCAGGTCTGCAAACCCAGAAGTGACTTCAGCAGACCCAGAAGTGACTTCAGCAAACCCGGAAGTGAGGTCAGCAAACCCGGAAGTGAGGTCAGCAAACCCGGAAGTGAGGTCACCAAACCCGGAAGTGATGTCACCAAACCCGGAAGTGACGTCACTAAACCCGGAAGTGAGGTCACCACACCCGGAAGTGAGGTCACCAAACCCGGAAGTGACGTCACTAAACCCGGAAGTGAGGTCACCACACCCGGAAGTGAGGTTACCAAACCCGGAAGTGACGTCACTAAACCCGGAAGTGAGGTCACCACACCCGGAATTGAAGTCACTAAACCCAGAAGTGAGGTCACCAAACCCGGAAGTGACGACACCACACCCGGAAGTGAGGTCACCACACCCGGAAGTGAGGTCACCAAACCCGGAAGTGACGTCACTAAACCCGGAAGTGAGGTCACCACACCCGGAAGTGAGGTCACCGAACCCGGAAGTGACGTCAGCAAACCCGGAAGTGAGGTCACCACACCCGGAAGTGAGGTCACCAAACCCGGAAGTGACGTCACTAAACCCGGAAGTGAGGTCACCACACCCGGAAGTGAGGTCACCAAACCCGGAAGTGACGTCACCAAACCCGGAAGTGACGTCACTAAACCCGGAAGTGACGTCAGCAAACCCGGAAGTGAGGTCAGCAAACCCGGAAGTGAGGTCACCACACCCGGAAGTGAGGTCACCAAACCCGGAAGTGACGTCACTAAACCCGGAAGTGAGGTCACCACACCCGGAAGTGAGGTCACCAAACCCGAATGTGACGTCACCAAACCCGGAAGTGACGTCACTAAACCCGGAAGTGAGGTCACCACACCCGGAAGTGAGGTCAGCAAACCCGGAAGTGACGTCACTAAACCCGGAAGTGAGGTCACCAAACCCGGAAGTGACGTCACTAAACCCGGAAGTGAGGTCACCACACCCGGAAGTAAGGTCACCAAACCCGGATGTGACGTCACTAAACCCGGAAGTGAGGTCAGCATACCCGGAAGTTAGGTAAGCAGACCAGGAAAGTTAGGTCTGCTAATTCGGAACTCAGGTCAGCAAACCCAGAAGTGACTTCAGCAGACCCGGAAGTGACGTCACTAAACTCGGAAGTGAGGTCACCACACCAGGATGTGAGGTCAGCAAACCCGGAAGTGAGGTCAGCAAACCCGGAAGTGAGGTCACCACACCCGGAAGTGAGGACACCAAACCCGGAAGTGACGTCACTAAACCCGGAAGTGAGGTCAGCAAACCCGGAAGTGAGGTCACCACACCCGGAAGTGAGGTCACCAAACCCGGAAGTGACGTCACTAAACCCGGAAGTGAGGTCACCACACCTGGAAGTAAGGTCAGCAAACCCGGATGTGACGTCACTAAACCCGGAAGTTAGGTCAGCAAACCCGGAAGTGAGGTCAGCAAACCCAGAAGTGAGGTCACCACACCCGGAAGTGAGGTCACCAAACCCGGAAGTGACGTCACTAAACCCGGAAGTGAGGTCAACACACCCGGAAGTGACCTCACTAAACCCGGAAGTGAGGTCAGCATACCCGGAAGTGACGTCACTAAACCCGGAAGTGAGGTCAGCATACCCGGAAGTGAGATAAGCAGACCAGGAAAGTGAGGTCTGCTAATTCGGAACTCAGGTCTGCAAACCCAGAAGTGACTTCAGCAGACTCAGAAGTGACTTCAGCAAACCCGGAAGTGAGGTCAGCAAACCCGGAAGTGAGGTCACCACACCCGGAAGTGAGGTCACCAAACCCGGAAGTGACGTCACTAAACCCGGAAGTGAGGTCACCACACCCGGAAGTGAGGTCACCACACCCGGAAGTGAGGTCACCAAACCCGGAAGTCACGTCACTAAACCCGGAAGTGAGGTCACCACACCCGGATGTGAGGTCACCAAACCCGGAAGTGACGTCACGAAACCCGGAAGTGAGGTCACCACACCCGGAAGTGACGTCACTAAACCCGGAAGTGAGGTCACCACACCCGGAAGTGAGGTCAGCAAGCCCGGAAGTGAGGTCAGCAAACCCGGAAGTGAGGTCACCACACCCGGAAGTGAGGTCAGCAAACCCGGAAGTGAGGTCACCACACCCGGAAGTAAGGTCAGCAAACCCGGAAGTGACGTCACTAAACCCGGAAGTGAGGTCACCACACCCGGAAGTGAGGTCACCAAACCCGGAAGTGACGTCACCAAACCCGGAAGTGACGTCTGTAAACCCGGAAGTGAGGTCACCACACCCGGAAGTGAGGTCAGCAAACCCGGAAGTGACGTCACTAAACCCGGAAGTGAGGTCACCAAACCCGGAAGTGACGTCACTAAACCCGGAAGTGAGGTCACCACACCCGGAAGTAAGGTCACCAAACCCGGATGTGACGTCACTAAACCCGGAAGTGAGGTCAGCATACCCGGAAGTTAGGTAAGCAGACCAGGAAAGTTAGGTCTGCTAATTCGGAACTCAGGTCAGCAAACCCAGAAGTGACTTCAGCAGACCCGGAAGTGACGTCACTAAACTCGGAAGTGAGGTCACCACACCAGGATGTGAGGTCAGCAAACCCGGAAGTGAGGTCAGCAAACCCGGAAGTGAGGTCACCACACCCGGAAGTGAGGACACCAAACCCGGAAGTGACGTCACTAAACCCGGAAGTGAGGTCAGCAAACCCGGAAGTGAGGTCACCACACCCGGAAGTGAGGTCACCAAACCCGGAAGTGACGTCACTAAACCCGGAAGTGAGGTCACCACACCCAGAAGTGAGGTCACCAAACCCGGAAGTGACGTCACTAAACCTGGAAGTGAGGTCACCATACCCGGAAGTGACGTCACCACACCCGGAAGTGAGGTCACCACACCTGGAATTGAGGTCACCAAACCCGGAAGTGACGTCACTAAACCCGGAAGTGAGGTCAGCAAACCCGGAAGTGAGGTCAGCAAACCCGGAAGTGAGGTCACCACACCCGGAAGTGAGGTCAGCAAACCCGGAAGTGACGTCACCACACCCGGAAGTGAGGTCACAACACCCGGAAGTGAGGTAAGCAGACCAGGAAAGTGAGGTCTGCTAATTCGGAAATCAGGTCTGCAAACCCAGAAGTGACTTCAGCAGACCCAGAAGTGACTTCAGCAAACCCGGAAGTGAGGTCAGCAAACCCGGAAGTGAGGTCAGCAAACCCGGAAGTGAGGTCACCAAACCCGGAAGTGATGTCACCAAACCCGGAAGTGACGTCACTAAACCCGGAAGTGAGGTCACCACACCCGGAAGTGAGGTCACCAAACCCGGAAGTGACGTCACTAAACCCGGAAGTGAGGTCACCACACCCGGAAGTGAGGTTACCAAACCCGGAAGTGACGTCACTAAACCCGGAAGTGAGGTCACCACACCCGGAATTGAAGTCACTAAACCCAGAAGTGAGGTCACCAAACCCGGAAGTGACGACACCACACCCGGAAGTGAGGTCACCACACCCGGAAGTGAGGTCACCAAACCCGGAAGTGACGTCACTAAACCCGGAAGTGAGGTCACCACACCCGGAAGTGACGTCAGCAAACCCGGAAGTGAGGTCAGCAAACCCGGAAGTGAGGTCACCACACCCGGAAGTGAGGTCACCAAACCCGGAAGTGACGTCACTAAACCCGGAAGTGAGGTCACCACACCCGGAAGTGAGGTCACCAAACCCGAATGTGACGTCACCAAACCCGGAAGTGACGTCACTAAACCCGGAAGTGAGGTCACCACACCCGGAAGTGAGGTCAGCAAACCCGGAAGTGACGTCACTAAACCCGGAAGTGAGGTCACCAAACCCGGAAGTGACGTCACTAAACCCGGAAGTGAGGTCACCACACCCGGAAGTAAGGTCACCAAACCCGGATGTGACGTCACTAAACCCGGAAGTGAGGTCAGCATACCCGGAAGTTAGGTAAGCAGACCAGGAAAGTTAGGTCTGCTAATTCGGAACTCAGGTCAGCAAACCCAGAAGTGACTTCAGCAGACCCGGAAGTGACGTCACTAAACTCGGAAGTGAGGTCACCACACCAGGATGTGAGGTCAGCAAACCCGGAAGTGAGGTCAGCAAACCCGGAAGTGAGGTCACCACACCCGGAAGTGAGGACACCAAACCCGGAAGTGACGTCACTAAACCCGGAAGTGAGGTCAGCAAACCCGGAAGTGAGGTCACCACACCCGGAAGTGAGGTCACCAAACCCGGAAGTGACGTCACTAAACCCGGAAGTGAGGTCACCACACCTGGAAGTAAGGTCAGCAAACCCGGATGTGACGTCACTAAACCCGGAAGTTAGGTCAGCAAACCCGGAAGTGAGGTCAGCAAACCCAGAAGTGAGGTCACCACACCCGGAAGTGAGGTCACCAAACCCGGAAGTGACGTCACTAAACCCGGAAGTGAGGTCAACACACCCGGAAGTGACGTCACTAAACCCGGAAGTGAGGTCAGCATACCCGGAAGTGACGTCACTAAACCCGGAAGTGAGGTCAGCATACCCGGAAGTGAGATAAGCAGACCAGGAAAGTGAGGTCTGCTAATTCGGAACTCAGGTCTGCAAACCCAGAAGTGACTTCAGCAGACTCAGAAGTGACTTCAGCAAACCCGGAAGTGAGGTCAGCAAACCCGGAAGTGAGGTCACCACACCCGGAAGTGAGGTCACCAAACCCGGAAGTGACGTCACTAAACCCGGAAGTGAGGTCACCACACCCGGAAGTGAGGTCACCAAACCCGGAAGTCACGTCACTAAACCCGGAAGTGAGGTCACCACACCCGGATGTGAGGTCACCAAACCCGGAAGTGACGTCACGAAACCCGGAAGTGAGGTCACCACACCCGGAAGTGACGTCACTAAACCCGGAAGTGAGGTCACCACACCCGGAAGTGAGGTCAGCAAGCCCGGAAGTGAGGTCAGCAAACCCGGAAGTGAGGTCACCACACCCGGAAGTGAGGTCAGCAAACCCGGAAGTGAGGTCACCACACCCGGAAGTAAGGTCAGCAAACCCGGAAGTGACGTCACTAAACCCGGAAGTGAGGTCACCACACCCGGAAGTGAGGTCACCAAACCCGGAAGTGACGTCACCAAACCCGGAAGTGACGTCAGTAAACCCGGAAGTGAGGTCACCACACCCGGAAGTGAGGTCAGCAAACCCGGAAGTGAGGTCACCAAACCCGGAAGTGACGTCACTAAACCCGGAAGTGAGGTCACCACACCCGGAAGTAAGGTCACCAAACCCGGATGTGACGTCACTAAACCCGGAAGTGAGGTCAGCATACCCGGAAGTTAGGTAAGCAGACCAGGAAAGTTAGGTCTGCTAATTCGGAACTCAGGTCAGCAAACCCAGAAGTGACTTCAGCAGACCCGGAAGTGACGTCACTAAACTCGGAAGTGAGGTCACCACACCAGGATGTGAGGTCAGCAAACCCGGAAGTGAGGTCAGCAAACCCGGAAGTGAGGTCACCACACCCGGAAGTGAGGACACCAAACCCGGAAGTGACGTCACTAAACCCGGAAGTGAGGTCAGCAAACCCGGAAGTGAGGTCACCACACCCGGAAGTGACGTCACTAAACTTGGAAGTGAGGTCACCACACCCAGAAGTGAGGTCACCAAACCCGGAAGTGACGTCACTAAACCCGGAAGTGAGGTCACCATACCCGGAAGTGACGTTACCACACCCGGAAGTGAGGTCACCACACCCGGAAGTGAGGTCACCAAACCCGGAAGTGACGTCACTAAACCCGGAAGTGAGGTCAGCAAACCCGGAAGTGAGGTCAGCAATCCCGGAAGTGACGTCACTAAACCCGGAAGTGAGGTCACCACACCCGGAAGTGAGGTCAGCAAGCCCGGAAGTGAGGTCAGCAAACCCGGAAGTGAGGTCACCACACCCGGAAGTGAGGTCACCACACCCGGAAGTGAGGTCAGCAAACCCGGAAGTGAGGTCACCACACCCGGAAGTAAGGTCAGCAAACCCGGAAGTGACGTCACTAAACCCGGAAGTGAGGTCACCACACCCGGAAGTGAGGTCAGCAAACCCGGAAGTCACGTCACTAAACCCGGAAGTGAGGTCACCACACCCGGAAGTGACGTCACTAAACCCGGAAGTGAGGTCACCACACCCGGAAGTAAGGTCACCAAACCCGGATGTGACGTCACTAAACCCGGAAGTGAGGTCAGCATACCCGGAAGTTAGGTAAGCAGACCAGGAAAGTTAGGTCTGCTAATTCGGAACTCAGGTCAGCAAACCCAGAAGTGACTTCAGCAGACCCGGAAGTGACGTCACTAAACTCGGAAGTGAGGTCACCACACCAGGATGTGAGGTCAGCAAACCCGGAAGTGAGGTCAGCAAACCCGGAAGTGAGGTCACCACACCCGGAAGTGAGGACACCAAACCCGGAAGTGACGTCACTAAACCCGGAAGTGAGGTCAGCAAACCCGGAAGTGAGGTCACCACACCCGGAAGTGACGTCACTAAACTTGGAAGTGAGGTCACCACACCCAGAAGTGAGGTCACCAAACCCGGAAGTGACGTCACTAAACCCGGAAGTGAGGTCACCATACCCGGAAGTGACGTTACCACACCCGGAAGTGAGGTCACCACACCCGGAAGTGAGGTCACCAAACCCGGAAGTGACGTCACTAAACCCGGAAGTGAGGTCAGCAAACCCGGAAGTGAGGTCAGCAAACCCGGAAGTGAGGTCACCACACCCTCAAGTGAGGTCACCAAACCCGGAAGTGACGTCACTAAACCCGGAAGTGAGGTCAGCATACCCGGAAGTGAGGTAAGCAGACCAGGAAAGTGAGGTCTGCTAATTCGTAACTCTGGTCAGCAAACCCAGAAGTGACTTCAGCAGACCCAGAAGTGACTTCAGCAAACCCGGAAGTGAGGTCAGCATACCCGGAAGTGAGGTCACCACACCCGGAAGTGAGGTCACCACACCCGGAAGTGACGTCACTAAACCTGGAAGTGAGGTCACCACACCCGGAAGTGAGGTCAGCAAACCCGGAAGTGAGTTCACCACACCCGGAAGTGAGGTCAGCAAACCCGGAAGTGAGGTCACCACACCCGGAAGTGAGGTCACCAAACCCGGAAGTGCCGTCACTAAACCCGGATGTGAGGTCACCACACCCGGATGTGAGGTCAGCAAACCCGGATGTGAGGTCACCACACCCGGATGTGAGGTCAGCAAACCCGGAAGTGACGTCAATAAACCCGGAAGTGAGGTCACCACGCCCGGAAGTCAGGTCACCAAACCCGGAAGTGACGTCACTAAACCCGGAAGTGAGGTCACCACACCTGGAAGTAAGGTCAGCAAACCCGGAAGTGACGTCACTAAATTCGGAAGTGAGGTCAGCAAACCCGGAAGTGAGGTCAGCAAACCCAGAAGTGAGGTCACCACACCCGGAAGTGAGGTCACCAAACCTGGAAGTGACGTCACTAAACCCGGAAGTGAGGTCAACACACCCGGAAGTGACGTCACTAAACCCGGAAGTGAGGTCAGCATACCCGGAAGTGACGTCACTAAACCCGGAAGTGAGGTCAGCATACCCGGAAGTGAGATAAGCAGACCAGGAAAGTGAGGTCTGCTAATTCGGAACTCAGGTCAGCAAACCCAGAAGTGACTTCAGCAGACCCAGAAGTGACTTCAGCAAACCCGGAAGTGAGGTCAGCAAACCCGGAAGTGAGGTCACCACACCCGGAAGTGAGGTCACCAAACCCGGAAGTGAGGTCTCCAAACCCGGAAGTCACGTCACTAAACCCGGAAGTGAGGTCACCACACCCGGAAGTGAGGTCTCCAAACCCGGAAGTCACGTCACTAAACCCGGAAGTGAGGTCACCACACCCGGAAGTGAGGTCACCAAACCCGGAAGTGACGTCACGAAACCCGGAAGTGAGGTCAGCAAACCCGGAAGTGACGTCACTAAACCCGGAAGTGAGGTCACCACACCCGGAAGTGAGGTCAGCAAGCCCGGAAGTGAGGTCAGCAAACCCGGAAGTGAGGTCACCACACCCGGAAGTGAGGTCAGCAAACCCGGAAGTGAGGTCACCACACCCGGAAGTAAGGTCAGCAAACCCGGAAGTGACGTCACTAAACCCGGAAGTGAGGTCACCACACCCGGAAGTGAGGTCACCAAACCCGGAAGTGACGTCACCAAACCCGGAAGTGACGTCAGTAAACCCGGAAGTGAGGTCACCACACCCGGAAGTGAGGTCAGCAAACCCGGAAGTGACGTCACTAAACCCGGAAGTAAGGTCACCAAACCCGGAAGTGACGTCACTAAACCCGGAAGTGAGGTCACCACACCCGGAAGTTAGGTAAGCAGACCAGGAAAGTTAGGTCTGCTAATTCGGAACTCAGGTCAGCAAACCCAGAAGTGACTTCAGCAGACCCGGAAGTGACGTCACTAAACTCGGAAGTGAGGTCACCACACCAGGATGTGAGGTCAGCAAACCCGGAAGTGAGGTCAGCAAACCCGGAAGTGAGGTCACCACACCCGGAAGTGAGGACACCAAACCCGGAAGTGACGTCACTAAACCCGGAAGTGAGGTCAGCAAACCCGGAAGTGAGGTCAGCAAACCCGGAAGTGACGTCACCACACCCGGAAGTGAGGTCACAACTCCCGGAAGTGAGGTAAGCAGACCAGGAAAGTGAGGTCTGCTAATTCGGAAATCAGGTCTGCAAACCCAGAAGTGACTTCAGCAGACCCAGAAGTGACTTCAGCAAACCCGGAAGTGAGGTCAGCAAACCCGGAAGTGAGGTCAGCAAACCCGGAAGTGAGGTCACCAAACCCGGAAGTGATGTCACCAAACCCGGAAGTGACGTCACTAAACCCGGAAGTGAGGTCACCACACCCGGAAGTGCCGTCACTAAACCCGGAAGTGAGGTCACCACACCCGGAAGTGAGGTCAGCAAACCCGGAAGTGACGTCACTAAACCCGGAAGTGAGGTCACCAAACCCGGAAGTGAGGTCACCACACCCGGAATTGAAGTCACTAAACCCAGAAGTGAGGTCACCAAACCCGGAAGTGACGACACCACACCCGGAAGTGAGGTCACCACACCCGGAAGTGAGGTCACCAAACCCGGAAGTGACGTCACTAAACCCGGAAGTGAGGTCACCACACCCGGAAGTGAGGTCACCGAACCCGGAAGTGACGTCAGCAAACCCGGAAGTGAGGTCACCACACCCGGAAGTGAGGTCACCAAACCCGGAAGTGACGTCACTCAACCCGGAAGTGAGGTCACCACACCCGGAAGTGAGGTCACCAAACCCGGAAGTGACGTCACCAAACCCGGAAGTGACGTCACTAAACCCGGAAGTGACGTCAGCAAACCCGGAAGTGAGGTCAGCAAACCCGGAAGTGAGGTCACCACACCCGGAAGTGAGGTCACCAAACCCGGAAGTGACGTCACTAAACCCGGAAGTGAGGTCACCACACCCGGAAGTGAGGTCACCAAACCCGGATGTGACGTCACTAAACCCGGAAGTGAGGTCAGCATACCCGGAAGTTAGGTAAGCAGACCAGGAAAGTTAGGTCTGCTAATTCGGAACTCAGGTCAGCAAACCCAGAAGTGACTTCAGCAGACCCGGAAGTGACGTCACTAAACTCGGAAGTGAGGTCACCACACCAGGATGTGAGGTCAGCAAACCCGGAAGTGAGGTCAGCAAACCCGGAAGTGAGGTCACCACACCCGGAAGTGAGGACACCAAACCCGGAAGTGACGTCACTAAACCCGGAAGTGAGGTCAGCAAACCCGGAAGTGAGGTCACCACACCCGGAAGTGAGGTCACCAAACCCGGAAGTGACGTCACTAAACCCGGAAGTGAGGTCACCACACCTGGAAGTAAGGTCAGCAAACCCGGATGTGACGTCACTAAATCCGGAAGTTAGGTCAGCAAACCCGGAAGTGAGGTCAGCAAACCCAGAAGTGAGGTCACCACACCCGGAAGTGAGGTCACCAAACCCGGAAGTGACGTCACTAAACCCGGAAGTGAGGTCAACACACCCGGAAGTGACGTCACTAAACCCGGAAGTGAGGTCAGCATACCCGGAAGTGACGTCACTAAACCCGGAAGTGAGGTCAGCATACCCGGAAGTGAGATAAGCAGACCAGGAAAGTGAGGTCTGCTAATTCGGAACTCAGGTCTGCAAACCCAGATGTGACTTCAGCAGACTCAGAAGTGACTTCAGCAAACCCGGAAGTGAGGTCAGCAAACCCGGAAGTGAGGTCACCACACCCGGAAGTGAGGTCACCAAACCCGGAAGTGACGTCACTAAACCCGGAAGTGAGGTCACCACACCCGGAAGTGAGGTCACCACACCCGGAATTGAAGTCACTAAACCCAGAAGTGAGGTCACCAAACCCGGAAGTGACGACACCACACCCGGAAGTGAGGTCACCACACCCGGAAGTGAGGTCACCAAACCCGGAATTGACGTCACTAAACCCGGAAGTGAGGTCACCACACCCGGAAGTGAGGTCACCGAACCCGGAAGTGACGTCAGCAAACCCGGAAGTGAGGTCACCACACCCGGAAGTGAGGTCACCAAACCCGGAAGTGACGTCACTAAACCCGGAAGTGAGGTCACCACACCCGGAAGTGAGGTCACCAAACCCGGAAGTGACGTCACCAAACCCGGAAGTGACGTCAGCAAACCCGGAAGTGACGTCAGCAAACCCGGAAGTGAGGTCAGCAAACCCGGAAGTGAGGTCACCACACCCGGAAGTGAGGTCACCAAACCCGGAAGTGACGTCACTAAACCCGGAAGTGAGGTCACCACACCCGGAAGTGAGGTCACCAAACCCGAATGTGACGTCACCAAACCCGGAAGTGACGTCACTAAACCCGGAAGTTAGGTCACCACACCCGGAAGTGAGGTCAGCAAACCCGGAAGTGACGTCACTAAACCCGGAAGTGAGGTCACCAAACCCGGAAGTGACGTCACTAAACCCGGAAGTGAGGTCACCACACCCGGAAGTAAGGTCACCAAACCCGGATGTGACGTCACTAAACCCGGAAGTGAGGTCAGCATACCCGGAAGTTAGGTAAGCAGACCAGGAAAGTTAGGTCTGCTAATTCGGAACTCAGGTCAGCAAACCCAGAAGTGACTTCAGCAGACCCGGAAGTGACGTCACTAAACTCGGAAGTGAGGTCACCACACCAGGATGTGAGGTCAGCAAACCCGGAAGTGAGGTCAGCAAACCCGGAAGTGAGGTCACCACACCCGGAAGTGAGGACACCAAACCCGGAAGTGACGTCACTAAACCCGGAAGTGAGGTCAGCAAACCCGGAAGTGAGGTCACCACACCCGGAAGTGAGGTCACCAAACCCGGAAGTGACGTCACTAAACCCGGAAGTGAGGTCACCACACCTGGAAGTAAGGTCAGCAAACCCGGATGTGACGTCACTAAACCCGGAAGTTAGGTCAGCAAACCCGGAAGTGAGGTCAGCAAACCCAGAAGTGAGGTCACCACACCCGGAAGTGAGGTCACCAAACCCGGAAGTGACGTCACTAAACCCGGAAGTGAGGTCAACACACCCGGAAGTGACGTCACTAAACCCGGAAGTGAGGTCAGCATACCCGGAAGTGACGTCACTAAACCCGGAAGTGAGGTCAGCATACCCGGAAGTGAGATAAGCAGACCAGGAAAGTGAGGTCTGCTAATTCGGAACTCAGGTCTGCAAACCCAGAAGTGACTTCAGCAGACTCAGAAGTGACTTCAGCAAACCCGGAAGTGAGGTCAGCAAACCCGGAAGTGAGGTCACCACACCCGGAAGTGAGGTCACCAAACCCGGAAGTGACGTCACTAAACCCGGAAGTGAGGTCACCACACCCGGAAGTGAGGTCACCACACCCGGAAGTGAGGTCACCAAACCCGGAAGTCACGTCACTAAACCCGGAAGTGAGGTCACCACACCCGGATGTGAGGTCACCAAACCCGGAAGTGACGTCACGAAACCCGGAAGTGAGGTCACCACACCCGGAAGTGACGTCACTAAACCCGGAAGTGAGGTCACCACACCCGGAAGTGAGGTCAGCAAGCCCGGAAGTGAGGTCAGCAAACCCGGAAGTGAGGTCACCACACCCGGAAGTGAGGTCAGCAAACCCGGAAGTGAGGTCACCACACCCGGAAGTAAGGTCAGCAAACCCGGAAGTGACGTCACTAAACCCGGAAGTGAGGTCACCACACCCGGAAGTGAGGTCACCAAACCCGGAAGTGACGTCACCAAACCCGGAAGTGACGTCAGTAAACCCGGAAGTGAGGTCACCACACCCGGAAGTGAGGTCAGCAAACCCGGAAGTGACGTCACTAAACCCGGAAGTGAGGTCACCAAACCCGGAAGTGACGTCACTAAACCCGGAAGTGAGGTCACCACACCCGGAAGTAAGGTCACCAATCCCGGATGTGACGTCACTAAACCCGGAAGTGAGGTCAGCATACCCGGAAGTTAGGTAAGCAGACCAGGAAAGTTAGGTCTGTTAATTCGGAACTCAGGTCAGCAAACCCAGAAGTGACTTCAGCAGACCCGGAAGTGACGTCACTAAACTCGGAAGTGAGGTCACCACACCAGGATGTGAGGTCAGCAAACCCGGAAGTGAGGTCAGCAAACCCGGAAGTGAGGTCACCACACCCGGAAGTGAGGACACCAAACCCGGAAGTGACGTCACTAAACCCGGAAGTGAGGTCAGCAAACCCGGAAGTGAGGTCACCACACCCGGAAGTGACGTCACTAAACTTGGAAGTGAGGTCACCACACCCAGAAGTGAGGTCACCAAACCCGGAAGTGACGTCACTAAACCCGGAAGTGAGGTCACCATACCCGGAAGTGACGTTACCACACCCGGAAGTGAGGTCACCACACCCGGAAGTGAGGTCACCAAACCCGGAAGTGACGTCACTAAACCCGGAAGTGAGGTCAGCAAACCCGGAAGTGAGGTCAGCAAACCCGGAAGTGACGTCACTAAACCCGGAAGTGAGGTCACCACACCCGGAAGTGAGGTCAGCAAACCCGGAAGTGAGGTCAGCAAACCCAGAAGTGAGGTCACCACACCCGGAAGTGAGGTCACCAAACCTGGAAGTGACGTCACTAAACCCGGAAGTGAGGTCAACACACCCGGAAGTGACGTCACTAAACCCGGAAGTGAGGTCAGCATACCCGGAAGTGACGTCACTAAACCCGGAAGTGAGGTCAGCATACCCGGAAGTGAGATAAGCAGACCAGGAAAGTGAGGTCTGCTAATTCGGAACTCAGGTCAGCAAACCCAGAAGTGACTTCAGCAGACCCAGAAGTGACTTCAGCAAACCCGGAAGTGAGGTCAGCAAACCCGGAAGTGAGGTCACCACACCCGGAAGTGAGGTCACCAAACCCGGAAGTGACGTCACTAAACCCGGAATGAGGTCAGCAAACCCGGAAGTGAGGTCACCACACCCGGAAGTGAGGTCACCAAACCCGGAAGTCACGTCACTAAACCCGGAAGTGAGGTCACCACACCCGGAAGTGAGGTCACCAAACCCGGAAGTGACGTCACGAAACCCGGAAGTGAGGTCAGCAAACCCGGAAGTGACGTCACTAAACCCGGAAGTGAGGTCACCACACCCGGAAGTGAGGTCAGCAAGCCCGGAAGTGAGGTCAGCAAACCCGGAAGTGAGGTCACCACACCCGGAAGTGAGGTCAGCAAACCCGGAAGTGAGGTCACCACACCCGGAAGTAAGGTCAGCAAACCCGGAAGTGACGTCACTAAACCCGGAAGTGAGGTCACCACACCCGGAAGTGAGGTCACCAAACCCGGAAGTGACGTCACCAAACCCGGAAGTGACGTCAGTAAACCCGGAAGTGAGGTCACCACACCCGGAAGTGAGGTCGGCAAACCCGGAAGTGACGTCACTAAACCCGGAAGTGAGGTCACCAAACCCGGAAGTGACGTCACTAAACCCGGAAGTGAGGTCACCACACCCGGAAGTAAGGTCACCAAACCCGGATGTGACGTCACTAAACCCGGAAGTGAGGTCAGCATACCCGGAAGTTAGGTAAGCAGACCAGGAAAGTTAGGTCTGCTAATTCGGAACTCAGGTCAGCAAACCCAGAAGTGACTTCAGCAGACCCGGAAGTGACGTCACTAAACTCGGAAGTGAGGTCACCACACCAGGATGTGAGGTCAGCAAACCCGGAAGTGAGGTCAGCAAACCCGGAAGTGAGGTCACCACACCCGGAAGTGAGGACACCAAACCCGGAAGTGACGTCACTAAACCCGGAAGTGAGGTCAGCAAACCCGGAAGTGAGGTCACCACACCCGGAAGTGACGTCACTAAACTTGGAAGTGAGGTCACCACACCCAGAAGTGAGGTCACCAAACCCGGAAGTGACGTCACTAAACCCGGAAGTGAGGTCACCATACCCGGAAGTGACGTTACCACACCCGGAAGTGAGGTCACCACACCCGGAAGTGAGGTCACCAAACCCGGAAGTGACGTCACTAAACCCGGAAGTGAGGTCAGCAAACCCGGAAGTGAGGTCAGCAAACCCGGAAGTGAGGACACCACACCCGGAAGTGAGGTCACCAAACCCGGAAGTGACGTCACTAAACCCGGAAGTGAGGTCAGCATACCCGGAAGTGAGGTAAGCAGACCAGGAAAGTGAGGTCTGCTAATTCGTAACTCTGGTCAGCAAACCCAGAAGTGACTTCAGCAGACCCAGAAGTGACTTCAGCAAACCCGGAAGTGAGGTCAGCATACCCGGAAGTGAGGTCACCACACCCGGAAGTGAGGTCACCACACCCGGAAGTGACGTCACTAAACCTGGAAGTGAGGTCACCACACCCGGAAGTGAGGTCAGCAAACCCGGAAGTGAGTTCACCACACCCGGAAGTGAGGTCAGCAAACCCGGAAGTGAGGTCACCACACCCGGAAGTGAGGTCACCAAACCCGGAAGTGCCGTCACTAAACCCGGATGTGAGGTCACCACGCCCGGAAGTCAGGTCACCAAACCCGGAAGTGACGTCACTAAACCCGGAAGTGAGGTCACCACACCTGGAAGTAAGGTCAGCAAACCCGGAAGTGACGTCACTAAACCCGGAAGTGAGGTCAGCAAACCCGGAAGTGAGGTCAGCAAACCCAGAAGTGAGGTCACCACACCCGGAAGTGAGGTCACCAAACCTGGAAGTGACGTCACTAAACCCGGAAGTGAGGTCAGCATACCCGGAAGTGAGATAAGCAGACCAGGAAAGTGAGGTCTGCTAATTCGGAACTCAGGTCAGCAAACCCAGAAGTGACTTCAGCAGACCCAGAAGTGACTTCAGCAAACCCGGAAGTGAGGTCAGCAAACCCGGAAGTGAGGTCACCACACCCGGAAGTGAGGTCACCAAACCTGGAAGTGACGTCACTAAACCCGGAAGTGAGGTCACCACACCCGGAAGTGAGGTCACCACACCCGGAAGTGAGGTCACCAAACCCGGAAGTCACGTCACTAAACCCGGAAGTGAGGTCACCACACCCGGAAGTGAGGTCACCAAACCCGGAAGTGACGTCACGAAACCCGGAAGTGAGGTCAGCAAACCCGGAAGTGACGTCACTAAACCCGGAAGTGAGGTCACCACACCCGGAAGTGAGGTCAGCAAGCCCGGAAGTGAGGTCAGCAAACCCGGAAGTGAGGTCACCACACCCGGAAGTGAGGTCACCACACCCGGAAGTGAGGTCAGCAAACCCGGAAGTGAGGTCACCACACCCGGAAGTAAGGTCAGCAAACCCGGAAGTGACGTCACTAAACCCGGAAGTGAGGTCACCACACCCGGAAGTGAGGTCAGCAAACCCGGAAGTGATGTCAGCAAGCCCGGAAGTGAGGTCACCACACCCGGAAGTGAGGTCCTCAAACCAGGATGTGACGTCACTAAACCCGGAAGTGAGGTCAGCAAACCCGGAAGTGACGTCACTAAACCCGGAAGAGAGGTCAGCATACCCGGAAGTGAGGTAAGCAGACCAGGAAAGTGTGGTCTGCTAATTCGGAACTCAGGTCAGCAGACCCAGAAGTGACTTCTGCAAACCCGGAAGTGAGGTCAGAAAACCCGGAAAGGAAGGTCAGCAAACCCGGAAGTGAGGTCACCACACCTGGAAGTGAGGTCACCACACCCGGAAGTGAGGTCACCACACCCGGAAGTGAGGTCAGCAAACCCGGAAGTGAGGTCACCACATCCGGAAGTGAGGTCACCAAACCCGGAAGTGACATCACTAAACCCGGAAGTGAGGTCACCACACCCGGAAGTAAGGTCAGCAAACCCGGAAGTGACGTCACTAAACCCGGAAGTGAGGTCACCACACCCGGAAGTGAGGTCACCAAACCCGGAAGTGAGGTCACCACACCCGGAAGTGAGGTCACCAAACCCGGAAGTGACGTCACTAAACTCGGAAGTGATGTCAGAAACCCGGAAGTGAGGTCAGCAAACCCGGAAGTGAGGTCACCACACCCGGAAGTGAGGTCAGCAAACTTGGAAGTGAGGTCACCAAACCCGGAAGTGAGGTCACCAAACCCGGAAGTGAGGTAAGCAGACCAGGAAAGTGAGGTCTGCTAATTCGGAACTCAGGTCTGCAAACCCAGAAGTGACTTCAGCAGACCCAGAAGTGACTTCAGCAAACCCGGAAGTGAGGTCAGCAAACCCGGAAGTGACGTCACCACACCCGGAAGTGAGGTCACCAAACCCGGAAGTGACGTCACTAAACCCGGAAGTGAGGTCACCACACCCGGAAGTGAGGTCACCACACCCGGAAGTAAGGTCACCAAACCCGGATGTGACGTCACTAAACCCGGAAGTGAGGTCAGCATACCCGGAAGTTAGGTAAGCAGACCAGGAAAGTGAGGTCTGCTAATTCGGAACTCAGGTCAGCAAACCCAGAAATGACTTCAGCAGACCCGGAAGTGACGTCACTAAACCCGGAAGTGAGGTCACCACACCAGGATGTGAGGTCAGCAAACCCGGAAGTGAGGTCAGCAAACCCGGAAGTGAGGTCACCACACCCGGAAGTGAGGTCAGCAAACCCGGAAGTGACGTCACCACACCCGGGGGTGAGGTCAGCAAACCCGGAAGTGACGTCACTAAACCCGGAAGTGAGGTCACCAAACCCGGAAGTGACATCACTAAACCCGGAAGTGAGGTCACCACACCCGGAAGTGACGTCACTAAACCCGGAAGTGAGGTCAGCAAACCCGGAAGTGACGTCACCACACCTGGAAGTGAGGTCACAACACCCGGAAGTGAGGTCACCAAACCCGGAAGTGACGTCACTAAACCCGGAAGTGAGGTCAGCAAACCCGGAAGTGACGTCACTAAACCCGGAAGTGAGGTCAGCAAACCCGGAAGTGACGTCACCACACCTGGAAGTGAGGTCACAACACCCGGAAGTGAGGTCACCAAACCCGGAAGTGACGTCACTAAACCCGGAAGTGAGGTCAGCAAACCCGGAAGTGACGTCACTAAACCCGGAAGTGAGGTCACCACACCCGGAAGTGAGGTCAGCAAGCCCGGAAGTGAGGTCAGCAAACCTGGAAGTGAGGTCACCACACCCGGAAGTGAGGTCACCACACCCGGAAGTGAGGTCACCAAACCCGGAAGTGAGGTCAGCAAACCCGGAAGTGAGGTCACCACACCCGGAAGTGAGGTCACCACACCCGGAAGTGACGTCACCACACTCGGAAGTGAGGTCACCACACCCGGAAGTAAGGTCACCAAACCCGGAAGTGACGTCACTAAACCTGGAAGTGAGGTCAGCATACCCGGAAGTTAGGTAAGCAGACCAGGAAAGTGAGGTCTGCTAATTCGGAAATCAGGTCAGCAAACCCAGAAGTGACTTCAGCAAACCCGGAAGTGACGTCACTAAACTCGGAAGTGAGGTCACCACACCCGGAAGTGAGGTCACCACACCCGGAAGTGAGGTCAGCAAACCCGGAAGTGACGTCACTAAACCCGGAAGAGAGGTCAGCATACCCGGAAGTGAGGTAAGCAGACCAGGAAAGTGAGGTCTGCTAATTCGGAACTCAGGTCAGCAAACCCAGAAGTGACTTCAGCAGACCCAGAAGTGACTTCTGCAAACCCGGAAGTGAGGTCAGAAAACCCGGAAGGGAGGTCAGCAAACCTGGAAGTGAGGTCACCACACCTGGAAGTGAGGTCACTAAACCCGGAAGTGAGGTCAACACACCCAGAAGTGACGTCACTAAACCCGGAAGTGAGGTCAGCAAACCCAGAAGTGACTTCAGCAGACCCAGAAGTGACTTCAGCAAACCCGGAAGTGAGGTCAGCATACCCGGAAGTGAGGTCACCACACCTGGAAGTGAGGTCACCACACCCGGAAGTGATGTCACTAAACCTGGAAGTGAGGTCACCACACCCGGAAGTGAGGTCAGCAAACCCGGAAGTGAGTTCACCACACCCGGAAGTGAGGTCAGCAAACCCGGAAGTGAGGTCACCACACCCGGAAGTGAGGTCACCAAACCCGGAAGTGCCGTCACTAAACCCGGAAGTGAGGTCACCACACCCGGAAGTGAGGTCAGCAAACCCGGAAGTGACGTCACTAAACCCGGAAGTGAGGTCACCAAACCCGGAAGTGACGTCACTAAACCCGGAAGTGAGGTCAACACGCCCGGATGTGAGGTCACCAAACCCGGAAGTGACGTCACTAAACCCGGAAGTGAGGTCAGCAAACCCGGAAGTGACGTCACCACACCCGGAAGTGAGGTCACAACACCCGGAAGTGAGGTCACCAAACCCGGAAGTGACGTCACTAAACCCGGAAGTGAGGTCAGCAAACCCGGAAGTGACGTCACTAAACCCGGAAGTGAGGTCACCACACCCGGAAGTGAGGTCAGCAAGCCCGGAAGTGAGGTCAGCAAACCTGGAAGTGAGGTCACCACACCCGGAAGTGAGGTCACCACACCCGGAAGTGAGGTCACCAAACCCGGAAGTGAGGTCAGCAAACCCAGAAGTGAGGTCACCACACCCGGAAGTGAGGTCAGCATACCCGGAAGTTAGGTAAGCAGACCAGGAAAGTGAGGTCTGCTAATTCGGAACTCAGGTCAGCAAACCCAGAAATGACTTCAGCAGACCCGGAAGTGACGTCACTAAACCCGGAAGTGAGGTCACCACACCAGGATGTGAGGTCAGCAAACCCGGAAGTGAGGTCAGCAAACCCGGAAGTGAGGTCACCACACCCGGAAGTGAGGTCAGCAAACCCGGAAGTGACGTCACCACACCCGGGGGTGAGGTCAGCAAACCCGGAAGTGACGTCACTAAACCCGGAAGTGAGGTCACCAAACCCGGAAGTGACATCACTAAACCCGGAAGTGAGGTCACCACACCCGGAAGTGACGTCACTAAACCCGGAAGTGAGGTCAGCAAACCCGGAAGTGACGTCACCACACCTGGAAGTGAGGTCACAACACCCGGAAGTGACGTCACCAAACCCGGAAGTGACGTCACTAAACCCGGAAGTGAGGTCAGCAAACCCGGAAGTGACGTCACTAAACCCGGAAGTGAGGTCAGCAAACCCGGAAGTGAGGTCAGCAAGCCCGGAAGTGAGGTCAGCAAACCCGGAAGTGAGGTCACCAAACCCGGAAGTGACGTCACTAAACCCGGAAGTGAGGTCAGCAAACCCGGAAGTGACGTCACTAAACCCGGAAGTGAGGTCACCACACCCGGAAGTGAGGTCAGCAAGCCCGGAAGTGAGGTCAGCAAACCTGGAAGTGAGGTCACCACACCCGGAAGTGAGGTCACCACACCCGGAAGTGAGGTCACCAAACCCGGAAGTGAGGTCAGCAAACCCGGAAGTGAGGTCACCACACCCGGAAGTGAGGTCACCACACCCGGAAGTGACGTCACCACACTCGGAAGTGAGGTCACCACACCCGGAAGTAAGGTCACCAAACCCGGAAGTGACGTCACTAAACCTGGAAGTGAGGTCAGCATACCCGGAAGTTAGGTAAGCAGACCAGGAAAGTGAGGTCTGCTAATTCGGAAATCAGGTCAGCAAACCCAGAAGTGACTTCAGCAAACCCGGAAGTGACGTCACTAAACCCGGAAGTGAGGTCACCAAACCCGGAAGTGACGTCACTAAACCCGGAAGTGAGGTCAACACGCCCGGATGTGAGGTCACCAAACCCGGAAGTGACGTCACTAAACCCGGAAGTGAGGTCAGCAAACCCGGAAGTGACGTCACCACACCCGGAAGTGAGGTCACAACACCCGGAAGTGAGGTCACCAAACCCGGAAGTGACGTCACTAAACCCGGAAGTGAGGTCAGCAAACCCGGAAGTGACGTCACTAAACCCGGAAGTGAGGTCAGCAAACCCGGAAGTGAGGTCAGCAAGCCCGGAAGTGAGGTCAGCAAACCTGGAAGTGAGGTCACCACACCCGGAAGTGAGGTCACCACACCCGGAAGTGAGGTCACCAAACCCGGAAGTGAGGTCAGCAAACCCGGAAGTGAGGTCACCACACCCGGAAGTGAGGTCACCACACCCGGAAGTGACGTCACCACACTCGGAAGTGAGGTCACCACACCCGGAAGTAAGGTCACCAAACCCGGAAGTGACGTCACTAAACCTGGAAGTGAGGTCAGCATACCCGGAAGTTAGGTAAGCAGACCAGGAAAGTGAGGTCTGCTAATTCGGAAATCAGGTCAGCAAACCCAGAAGTGACTTCAGCAAACCCGGAAGTGACGTCACTAAACTCGGAAGTGAGGTCACCACACCCGGAAGTGAGGTCACCACACCCGGAAGTGAGGTCAGCAAACCCGGAAGTGACGTCACTAAACCCGGAAGAGAGGTCAGCATACCCGGAAGTGAGGTAAGCAGACCAGGAAAGTGAGGTCTGCTAATTCGGAACTCAGGTCAGCAAACCCAGAAGTGACTTCAGCAGACCCAGAAGTGACTTCTGCAAACCCGGAAGTGAGGTCAGAAAACCCGGAAGGGAGGTCAGCAAACCTGGAAGTGAGGTCACCACACCTGGAAGTGAGGTCACTAAACCCGGAAGTGAGGTCAACACACCCAGAAGTGACGTCACTAAACCCGGAAGTGAGGTCACCACGCCCGGATGTGAGGTCACCAAACCCGGAAGTGACGTCACTAAACCCGGAAGTGAGGTCAGCAAACCCGGAAGTGACGTCACCACACCCGGAAGTGAGGTCACAACACCCGGAAGTGAGGTCACCAAACCCGGAAGTGACGTCACTAAACCCGGAAGTGAGGTCAGCAAACCCGGAAGTGACGTCACTAAACCCGGAAGTGAGGTCACCACACCCGGAAGTGAGGTCAGCAAGCCCGGAAGTGAGGTCAGCAAACCTGGAAGTGAGGTCACCACACCCGGAAGTGAGGTCACCACACCCGGAAGTGAGGTCACCAAACCCGGAAGTGAGGTCAGCATACCCGGAAGTTAGGTAAGCAGACCAGGAAAGTGAGGTCTGCTAATTCGGAACTCAGGTCAGCAAACCCAGAAATGACTTCAGCAGACCCGGAAGTGACGTCACTAAACCCGGAAGTGAGGTCACCACACCAGGATGTGAGGTCAGCAAACCCGGAAGTGAGGTCAGCAAACCCGGAAGTGAGGTCACCACACCCGGAAGTGAGGTCAGCAAACCCGGAAGTGACGTCACCACACCCGGGGGTGAGGTCAGCAAACCCGGAAGTGACGTCACTAAACCCGGAAGTGAGGTCACCAAACCCGGAAGTGACATCACTAAACCCGGAAGTGAGGTCACCACACCCGGAAGTGACGTCACTAAACCCGGAAGTGAGGTCTGCAAACCCGGAAGTGACGTCACCACACCTGGAAGTGAGGTCACAACACCCGGAAGTGAGGTCACCAAACCCGGAAGTGACGTCACTAAACCCGGAAGTGAGGTCAGCAAACCCGGAAGTGACGTCACTAAACCCGGAAGTGAGGTCACCACACCCGGAAGTGAGGTCAGCAAGCCCAGAAGTGAGGTCAGCAAACCTGGAAGTGAGGTCACCACACCCGGAAGTGAGGTCACCACACCCGGAAGTGAGGTCACCAAACCCGGAAGTGAGGTCAGCAAACCCGGAAGTGAGGTCACCACACCCGGAAGTGAGGTCACCACACCCGGAAGTGACGTCACCACACTCGGAAGTGAGGTCACCACACCCGGAAGTAAGGTCACCAAACCCGGAAGTGACGTCACTAAACCTGGAAGTGAGGTCAGCATACCCGGAAGTTAGGTAAGCAGACCAGGAAAGTGAGGTCTGCTAATTCGGAAATCAGGTCAGCAAACCCAGAAGTGACTTCAGCAAACCCGGAAGTGACGTCACTAAACTCGGAAGTGAGGTCAGCACACCCGGAAGTGAGGTCACCACACCCGGAAGTGAGGTCAGCAAACCCGGAAGTGACGTCACTAAACCCGGAAGAGAGGTCAGCATACCCGGAAGTGAGGTAAGCAGACCAGGAAAGTGAGGTCTGCTAATTCGGAACTCAGGTCAGCAAACCCAGAAGTGACTTCAGCAGACCCAGAAGTGACTTCTGCAAACCCGGAAGTGAGGTCAGAAAACCCGGAAGGGAGGTCAGCAAACCTGGAAGTGAGGTCACCACACCTGGAAGTGAGGTCACTAAACCCGGAAGTGAGGTCAACACACCCAGAAGTGACGTCACTAAACCCGGAAGTGAGGTCAGCAAACCCAGAAGTGACTTCAGCAGACCCAGAAGTGACTTCAGCAAACCCGGAAGTGAGGTCAGCATACCCGGAAGTGAGGTCACCACACCTGGAAGTGAGGTCACCACACCCGGAAGTGATGTCACTAAACCTGGAAGTGAGGTCACCACACCCGGAAGTGAGGTCAGCAAACCCGGAAGTGAGTTCACCACACCCGGAAGTGAGGTCAGCAAACCCGGAAGTGAGGTCACCACACCCGGAAGTGAGGTCACCAAACCCGGAAGTGCCGTCACTAAACCCGGAAGTGAGGTCACCACACCCGGAAGTGAGGTCAGCAAACCCGGAAGTGACGTCACTAAACCCGGAAGTGAGGTCACCAAACCCGGAAGTGACGTCACTAAACCCGGAAGTGAGGTCAACACGCCCGGATGTGAGGTCACCAAACCCGGAAGTGACGTCACTAAACCCGGAAGTGAGGTCAGCAAACCCGGAAGTGACGTCACCACACCCGGAAGTGAGGTCACAACACCCGGAAGTGAGGTCACCAAACCCGGAAGTGACGTCACTAAACCCGGAAGTGAGGTCAGCAAACCCGGAAGTGACGTCACTAAACCCGGAAGTGCGGTCACCACACCCGGAAGTGAGGTCAGCAAGCCCGGAAGTGAGGTCAGCAAACCTGGAAGTGAGGTCACCACACCCGGAAGTGAGGTCACCACACCCGGAAGTGAGGTCACCAAACCCGGAAGTGAGGTCAGCAAACCCAGAAGTGAGGTCACCACACCCGGAAGTGAGGTCAGCATACCCGGAAGTTAGGTAAGCAGACCAGGAAAGTGAGGTCTGCTAATTCGGAACTCAGGTCAGCAAACCCAGAAGTGACTTCAGCAAACCCGGAAGTGACGTCACTAAACTCGGAAGTGAGGTCACCACACCCGGAAGTGAGGTCACCACACCCGGAAGTGAGGTCAGCAAACCCGGAAGTGACGTCACTAAACCCGGAAGAGAGGTCAGCATACCCGGAAGTGAGGTAAGCAGACCAGGAAAGTGAGGTCTGCTAATTCGGAACTCAGGTCTGCAAACCCAGAAGTGACTTCAGCAGACCCAGAAGTGACTTCTGCAAACCCGGAAGTGAGGTCAGAAAACCCGGAAGGGAGGTCAGCAAACCCGGAAGTGAGGTCACCACACCTGGAAGTGAGGTCACCACACCCGGAAGTGAGGTCACCACACCCGGAAGTGAGGTCAGAAAACCCGGAAGTGAGGTCACCACATCCGGAAGTGAGGTCACCAAACTTGGAAGTGACATCACTAAACCCGGAAGTGAGGTCACCACACCCGGAAGTAAGGTCAGCAAACCCGGAAGTGACGTCAATAAACCCGGAAGTGAGGTCAGCAAACCCGGAAGTGAGGTCAGCAAACCCAGAAGTGAGGTCACCACACCCGGAAGTGAGGTCACCAAACCCGGAAGTGACGTCACTAAACCCGGAAGTGAGGTCAACACACCTGGAAGTGACGTCACTAAACCCGGAAGTGAGGTCAGCAAACCCGGAAGTGAGGTCTCCACACCCGGAAGTGAGGTCACCAAACCCGGAAGTGACGTCACTAAACCCGGAAGTGAGGTCAGCAAACCCGGAAGTGAGGTCACCACACCCGGAAGTGAGGTCACCAAACCCGGAAGTGACGTCACTAAACCCGGAAGTGAGGTCAGCAAACCCGGAAGTGAGGTCACCACACCCGGAAGTGAGGTCACCAAACCCGGAAGTCACGTCACTAAACCCGGAAGTGAGGTCAACACACCCGGAAGTGAGGTCACCAAACCCGGAAGTGACGTCATGAAACCCGGAAGTGAGGTCAGCAAACCCGGAAGTGACGTCACTAAACCCGGAAGTGAGGTCACCACACCCGGAAGTGAGGTCAGCAAGCCCGGAAGTGAGGTCAGCAAACCCGGAAGTGAGGTCACGACACCCGGAAGTGAGGCCACCACACCCGGAAGTGAGGTCAGCAAACCCGGAAGTGAGGTCACCACACCCGGAAGTAAGGTCAGCAAACCCGGAAGTGACGTCACTAAACCCGGAAGTGAGGTCACCACACCCGGAAGTGAGGTCAGCAAACCCGGAAGTGATGTCAGCAAACCCGGAAGTGAGGTCACCACACCCGGAAGTGAGGTCCTCAAACCAGGATGTGACGTCACTAAACCCGGAAGTGAGGTCAGCAAACCCGGAAGTGACGTCACCACACCCGGAAGTGAGGTCACCACACCCGGAAGTGAGGTCACCAAACCCGGAAGTGACATCACTAAACCCGGAAGTGACGTCAGCAAACCCGGAAGTGAGGTCAGCAAACCCGGAAGTGAGGTCACCACACCCGGAAGTGAGGTCACCAAACCCGGAAGTGACGTCACTAAACCCGGAAGAGAGGTCACCACACCCGGAAGTGACGTCACCAAACCCGGAAGTGACGTCACCAAACCCGGAAGTGACGTCACTAAACCCGGAAGTGACGTCAGCAAACCCGGAAGTGAGGTCAGCAAACCCGGAAGTGAGGTCAGCAAACCCGGAAGTGAGGTAAGCAGACCAGGAAAGTGAGGTCACCACACCCGGAAGTGAGGTCACCACACCCGGAAGTGAGGTCAGCAAACCCAGAAGTGAGGTCACCACACCCGGAAGTGAGGTCAGCATACCCGGAAGTTAGGTAAGCAGACCAGGAAAGTGAGGTCTGCTAATTCGGAACTCAGGTCAGCAAACCCAGAAGTGACTTCAGCAAACCCGGAAGTGACGTCACTAAACTCGGAAGTGAGGTCACCACACCCGGAAGTGAGGTCACCACACCCGGAAGTGAGGTCAGCAAACCCGGAAGTGACGTCACTAAACCCGGAAGAGAGGTCAGCATACCCGGAAGTGAGGTAAGCAGACCAGGAAAGTGAGGTCTGCTAATTCGGAACTCAGGTCTGCAAACCCAGAAGTGACTTCAGCAGACCCAGAAGTGACTTCTGCAAACCCGGAAGTGAGGTCAGAATACCCGGAAGGGAGGTCAGCAAACCCGGAAGTGAGGTCACCACACCTGGAAGTGAGGTCACCACACCCGGAAGTGAGGTCACCACACCCGGAAGTGAGGTCACCAAACCCGGAAGTGACGTCACTAAACCCGGAAGTGAGGTCAACACACCCAGAAGTGACGTCACTAAACCCGGAAGTGAGGTCAGCAAACCCAGAAGTGACTTCAGCAGACCCAGAAGTGACTTCAGCAAACCCGGAAGTGAGGTCAGCATACCCGGAAGTGAGGTCACCACACCTGGAAGTGAGGTCACCACACCCGGAAGTGATGTCACTAAACCTGGAAGTGAGGTCACCACACCCGGAAGTGAGGTCAGCAAACCCGGAAGTGAGTTCACCACACCCGGAAGTGAGGTCAGCAAACCCGGAAGTGAGGTCACCACACCCGGAAGTGAGGTCACCAAACCCGGAAGTGCCGTCACTAAACCCGGAAGTGAGGTCACCACACCCGGAAGTGAGGTCAGCAAACCCGGAAGTGACGTCACTAAACCCGGAAGTGAGGTCACCAAACCCGGAAGTGACGTCACTAAACCCGGAAGTGAGGTCACCACGCCCGGATGTGAGGTCACCAAACCCGGAAGTGACGTCACTAAACCCGGAAGTGAGGTCAGCAAACCCGGAAGTGACGTCACCACACCCGGAAGTGAGGTCACAACACCCGGAAGTGAGGTCACCAAACCCGGAAGTGACGTCACTAAACCCGGAAGTGAGGTCAGCAAACCCGGAAGTGACGTCACTAAACCCGGAAGTGAGGTCACCACACCCAGAAGTGAGGTCATCAAGCCCGGAAGTGAGGTCAGCAAACCTGGAAGTGAGGTCACCACACCCGGAAGTGAGGTCACCACACCCGGAAGTGAGGTCACCAAACCCGGAAGTGAGGTCAGCAAACCCAGAAGTGAGGTCACCACACCCGGAAGTGAGGTCAGCATACCCGGAAGTTAGGTAAGCAGACCAGGAAAGTGAGGTCTGCTAATTCGGAACTCAGGTCAGCAAACCCAGAAGTGACTTCAGCAAACCCGGAAGTGACGTCACTAAACTCGGAAGTGAGGTCACCACACCCGGAAGTGAGGTCACCACACCCGGAAGTGAGGTCAGCAAACCCGGAAGTGACGTCACTAAACCCGGAAGAGAGGTCAGCATACCCGGAAGTGAGGTAAGCAGACCAGGAAAGTGAGGTCTGCTAATTCGGAACTCAGGTCTGCAAACCCAGAAGTGACTTCAGCAGACCCAGAAGTGACTTCTGCAAACCCGGAAGTGAGGTCAGAAAACCCGGAAGGGAGGTCAGCAAACCCAGAAGTGAGGTCACCACACCTGGAAGTGAGGTCACCACACCCGGAAGTGAGGTCACCACACCCGGAAGTGAGGTCAGAAAACCCGGAAGTGAGGTCACCACATCCGGAAGTGAGGTCACCAAACTTGGAAGTGACATCACTAAACCCGGAAGTGAGGTCACCACACCCGGAAGTAAGGTCAGCAAACCCGGAAGTGACGTCACTAAACCCGGAAGTGAGGTCAGCAAACCCGGAAGTGAGGTCAGCAAACCCAGAAGTGAGGTCACCACACCCGGAAGTGAGGTCACCAAACCCGGAAGTGACGTCACTAAACCCGGAAGTGAGGTCAACACACCCGGAAGTGACGTCACTAAACCCGGAAGTGAGGTCAGCAAACCCGGAAGTGAGGTCTCCACACCCGGAAGTGAGGTCACCAAACCCGGAAGTGACGTCACTAAACCCGGAAGTGAGGTCAGCAAACCCGGAAGTGAGGTCACCACACCCGGAAGTGAGGTCACCAAACCCGGAAGTGACGTCACTAAACCCGGAAGTGAGGTCAGCAAACCCGGAAGTGAGGTCACCACACCCGGAAGTGAGGTCACCAAACCCGGAAGTCACGTCACTAAACCCGGAAGTGAGGTCAACACACCCGGAAGTGAGGTCACCAAACCCGGAAGTGACGTCACGAAACCCGGAAGTGAGGTCAGCAAACCCGGAAGTGACGTCACTAAACCCGGAAGTGAGGTCACCACACCCGGAAGTGAGGTCAGCAAGCCCGGAAGTGAGGTCAGCAAACCCGGAAGTGAGGTCACGACACCCGGAAGTGAGGCCACCACACCCGGAAGTGAGGTCAGCAAACCCGGAAGTGAGGTCACCACACCCGGAAGTAAGGTCAGCAAACCCGGAAGTGACGTCACTAAACCCGGAAGTGAGGTCACCACACCCGGAAGTGAGGTCAGCAAACCCGGAAGTGATGTCAGCAAACCCGGAAGTGAGGTAACCACACCCGGAAGTGATGTCCTCAAACCAGGATGTGACGTCACTAAACCCGGAAATGAGGTCAGCAAACCCGGAAGTGACGTCACCACACCCGGAAGTGAGGTCACCACACCCGGAAGTGAGGTCACCAAACCCGGAAGTGACATCACTAAACCCGGAAGTGACGTCAGCAAACCCGGAAGTGAGGTCAGCAAACCCGGAAGTGAGGTCACCACACCCGGAAGTGAGGTCACCAAACCCGGAAGTGACGTCACTAAACCCGGAAGTGAGGTCACCACACCCGGAAGTGACGTCACCAAACCCGGAAGTGACGTCACCAAACCCGGAAGTGACGTCACTAAACCCGGAAGTGACGTCAGCAAACCCGGAAGTGAGGTCAGCAAACCCGGAAGTGAGGTCAGCAAACCCGGAAGTGAGGTAAGCAGACCAGGAAAGTGAGGTCACCACACCCGGAAGTGAGGTCACCAAACCCGGAAGTGAGGTCAGCAAACCCAGAAGTGAGGTCACCACACCCGGAAGTGAGGTCAGCATACCCGGAAGTTAGGTAAGCAGACCAGGAAAGTGAGGTCTGCTAATTCGGAACTCAGGTCAGCAAACCCAGAAGTGACTTCAGCAAACCCGGAAGTGACGTCACTAAACTCGGAAGTGAGGTCACCACACCCGGAAGTGAGGTCACCACACCCGGAAGTGAGGTCAGCAAACCCGGAAGTGACGTCACTAAACCCGGAAGAGAGGTCAGCATACCCGGAAGTGAGGTAAGCAGACCAGGAAAGTGAGGTCTGCTAATTCAGAACTCAGGTCTGCAAACCCAGAAGTGACTTCAGCAGACCCAGAAGTGACTTCTGCAAACCCGGAAGTGAGGTCAGAATACCCGGAAGGGAGGTCAGCAAACCCGGAAGTGAGGTCACCACACCTGGAAGTGAGGTCACCACACCCGGAAGTGAGGTCACCACACCCGGAAGTGAGGTCACCAAACCCGGAAGTGACGTCACTAAACCCGGAAGTGAGGTCAACACACCCAGAAGTGACGTCACTAAACCCGGAAGTGAGGTCAGCAAACCCAGAAGTGACTTCAGCAGACCCAGAAGTGACTTCAGCAAACCCGGAAGTTAGGTCAGCATACCCGGAAGTGAGGTCACCACACCTGGAAGTGAGGTCACCACACCCGGAAGTGATGTCACTAAACCTGGAAGTGAGGTCACCACACCCGGAAGTGAGGTCAGCAAACCCGGAAGTGAGTTCACCACACCCGGAAGTGAGGTCAGCAAACCCGGAAGTGAGGTCACCACACCCGGAAGTGAGGTCACCAAACCCGGAAGTGCCGTCACTAAACCCGGAAGTGAGGTCACCACACCCGGAAGTGAGGTCAGCAAACCCGGAAGTGACGTCACTAAACCCGGAAGTGAGGTCACCAAACCCGGAAGTGACGTCACTAAACCCGGAAGTGAGGTCACCACGCCCGGATGTGAGGTCACCAAACCCGGAAGTGACGTCACTAAACCCGGAAGTGAGGTCAGCAAACCCGGAAGTGACGTCACCACACCCGGAAGTGAGGTCACAACACCCGGAAGTGAGGTCACCAAACCCGGAAGTGACGTCACTAAACCCGGAAGTGAGGTCAGCAAACCCGGAAGTGACGTCACTAAACCCGGAAGTGAGGTCACCACACCCGGAAGTGAGGTCAGCAAGCCCGGAAGTGAGGTCAGCAAACCTGGAAGTGAGGTCACCACACCCGGAAGTGAGGTCACCACACCCGGAAGTGAGGTCACCAAACCCGGAAGTGAGGTCAGCAAACCCAGAAGTGAGGTCACCACACCCGGAAGTGAGGTCAGCATACCCGGAAGTTAGGTAAGCAGACCAGGAAAGTGAGGTCTGCTAATTCGGAACTCAGGTCAGCAAACCCAGAAGTGACTTCAGCAAACCCGGAAGTGACGTCACTAAACTCGGAAGTGAGGTCACCACACCCGGAAGTGAGGTCACCACACCCGGAAGTGAGGTCAGCAAACCCGGAAGTGACGTCACTAAACCCGGAAGAGAGGTCAGCATACCCGGAAGTGAGGTAAGCAGACCAGGAAAGTGAGGTCTGCTAATTCGGAACTCAGGTCTGCAAACCCAGAAGTGACTTCAGCAGACCCAGAAGTGACTTCTGCAAACCCGGAAGTGAGGTCAGAAAACCCGGAAGGGAGGTCAGCAAACCCGGAAGTGAGGTCACCACACCTGGAAGTGAGGTCACCACACCCGGAAGTGAGGTCACCACACCCGGAAGTGAGGTCAGAAAACCCGGAAGTGAGGTCACCACATCCGGAAGTGAGGTCACCAAACTTGGAAGTGACATCACTAAACCCGGAAGTGAGGTCACCACACCCGGAAGTAAGGTCAGCAAACCCGGAAGTGACGTCACTAAACCCGGAAGTGAGGTCAGCAAACCCGGAAGTGAGGTCAGCAAACCCAGAAGTGAGGTCACCACACCCGGAAGTGAGGTCACCAAACCCGGAAGTGACGTCACTAAACCCGGAAGTGAGGTCAACACACCCGGAAGTGACGTCACTAAACCCGGAAGTGAGGTCAGCAAACCCGGAAGTGAGGTCTCCACACCCGGAAGTGAGCTCACCAAACCCGGAAGTGACGTCACTAAACCCGGAAGTGAGGTCAGCAAACCCGGAAGTGAGGTCACCACACCCGGAAGTGAGGTCACCAAACCCGGAAGTGACGTCACTAAACCCGGAAGTGAGGTCAGCAAACCCGGAAGTGAGGTCACCACACCCGGAAGTGAGGTCACCAAACCCGGAAGTCACGTCACTAAACCCGGAAGTGAGGTCAACACACCCGGAAGTGAGGTCACCAAACCCGGAAGTGACGTCACGAAACCCGGAAGTGAGGTCAGCAAACCCGGAAGTGACGTCACTAAACCCGGAAGTGAGGTCACCACACCCGGAAGTGAGGTCAGCAAGCCCGGAAGTGAGGTCAGCAAACCCGGAAGTGAGGTCACCAAACCCGGAAGTGAGGCCACCACACCCGGAAGTGAGATCAGCAAACCCGGAAGTGAGGTCACCACACCCGGAAGTAAGGTCAGCAAACCCGGAAGTGACGTCACTAAACCCGGAAGTGAGGTCACCACACCCGGAAGTGAGGTCAGCAAACCCGGAAGTGATGTCAGCAAACCCGGAAGTGAGGTCACCACACCCGGAAGTGAGGTCCTCAAACCAGGATGTGACGTCACTAAACCCGGAAGTGAGGTCAGCAAACCCGGAAGTGACGTCACCACACCCGGAAGTGAGGTCACCACACCCGGAAGTGAGGTCACCAAACCCGGAAGTGACATCACTAAACCCGGAAGTGACGTCAGCAAACCCGGAAGTGAGGTCAGCAAACCCGGAAGTGAGGTCACCACACCCGGAAGTGAGGTCACCAAACCCGGAAGTGACGTCACTAAACCCGGAAGTGAGGTCACCACACCCGGAAGTGACGTCACCAAACCCGGAAGTGACGTCACCAAACCCGGAAGTGACGTCACTAAACCCGGAAGTGACGTCAGCAAACCCGGAAGTGAGGTCAGCAAACCCGGAAGTGAGGTCAGCAAACCCGGAAGTGAGGTAAGCAGACCAGGAAAGTGAGGTCACCACACCCGGAAGTGAGGTCACCAAACCCGGAAGTGAGGTCAGCAAACCCAGAAGTGAGGTCACCACACCCGGAAGTGAGGTCAGCATACCCGGAAGTTAGGTAAGCAGACCAGGAAAGTGAGGTCTGCTAATTCGGAACTCAGGTCAGCAAACCCAGAAGTGACTTCAGCAAACCCGGAAGTGACGTCACTAAACTCGGAAGTGAGGTCACCACACCCGGAAGTGAGGTCACCACACCCGGAAGTGAGGTCAGCAAACCCGGAAGTGACGTCACTAAACCCGGAAGAGAGGTCAGCATACCCGGAAGTGAGGTAAGCAGACCAGGAAAGTGAGGTCTGCTAATTCGGAACTCAGGTCTGCAAACCCAGAAGTGACTTCAGCAGACCCAGAAGTGACTTCTGCAAACCCGGAAGTGAGGTCAGAATACCCGGAAGGGAGGTCAGCAAACCCGGAAGTGAGGTCACCACACCTGGAAGTGAGGTCACCACACCCGGAAGTGAGGTCACCACACCCGGAAGTGAGGTCAGAAAACCCGGAAGTGAGGTCACCACATCCGGAAGTGAGGTCACCAAACTTGGAAGTGACAGCACTAAACCCGGAAGTGAGGTCACCACACCCGGAAGTAAGGTCAGCAAACCCGGAAGTGACGTCACTAAACCCGGAAGTGAGGTCAGCAAACCCGGAAGTGAGGTCAGCAAACCCAGAAGTGAGGTCACCACACCCGGAAGTGAGGTCACCAAACCCGGAAGTGACGTCACTAAACCCGGAAGTGAGGTCAACACACCCGGAAGTGACGTCACTAAACCCGGAAGTGAGGTCAGCAAACCCGGAAGTGAGGTCTCCACACCCGGAAGTGAGGTCACCAAACCCGGAAGTGACGTCACTAAACCCGGAAGTGAGGTCAGCAAACCCGGAAGTGAGGTCACCACACCCGGAAGTGAGGTCACCAAACCCGGAAGTGACGTCACTAAACCCGGAAGTGAGGTCAGCAAACCCGGAAGTGAGGTCACCACACCCGGAAGTGAGGTCACCAAACCCGGAAGTCACGTCACTAAACCCGGAAGTGAGGTCAACACACCCGGAAGTGAGGTCACCAAACCCGGAAGTGACGTCACGAAACCCGGAAGTGAGGTCAGCAAACCCGGAAGTGACGTCACTAAACCCGGAAGTGAGGTCACCACACCCGGAAGTGAGGTCAGCAAGCCCGGAAGTGAGGTCAGCAAACCCGGAAGTGAGGTCACGACACCCGGAAGTGAGGCCACCACACCCGGAAGTGAGGTCAGCAAACCCGGAAGTGAGGTCACCACACCCGGAAGTAAGGTCAGCAAACCCGGAAGTGACGTCACTAAACCCGGAAGTGAGGTCACCACACCCGGAAGTGAGGTCAGCAAACCCGGAAGTGATGTCAGCAAACCCGGAAGTGAGGTCACCACACCCGGAAGTGAGGTCCTCAAACCAGGATGTGACGTCACTAAACCCGGAAGTGAGGTCAGCAAACCCGGAAGTGACGTCACCACACCCGGAAGTGAGGTCACCACACCCGGAAGTGAGGTCACCAAACCCGGAAGTGACGTCACTAAACCCGGAAGTGACGTCAGCAAACCCGGAAGTGAGGTCAGCAAACCCTGAAGTGAGGTCACCACACCCGGAAGTGAGGTCACCAAACCCGGAAGTGACGTCACCAAACCCGGAAGTGACGTCACCAAACCCGGAAGTGACGTCACTAAACCCGGAAGTGACGTCAGCAAACCCGGAAGTGAGGTCAGCAAACCCGGAAGTGAGGTAAGCAGACCAGGAAAGTGAGGTCACCACACCCGGAAGTGAGGTCACCAAACCCGGAAGTGAGGTCAGCAAACCCAGAAGTGAGGTCACCACACCCGGAAGTGAGGTCAGCATACCCGGAAGTTAGGTAAGCAGACCAGGAAAGTGAGGTCTGCTAATTCGGAACTCAGGTCAGCAAACCCAGAAGTGACTTCAGCAAACCCGGAAGTGACGTCACTAAACTCGGAAGTGAGGTCACCACACCCGGAAGTGAGGTCACCACACCCGGAAGTGAGGTCAGCAAACCCGGAAGTGACGTCACTAAACCCGGAAGAGAGGTCAGCATACCCGGAAGTGAGGTAAGCAGACCAGGAAAGTGAGGTCTGCTAATTCGGAACTCAGGTCAGTAAACCCAGAAGTGACTTCAGCAGACCCAGAAGTGACTTCTGCAAACCCGGAAGTGAGGTCAGAAAACCCGGAAGGGAGGTCAGCAAACCCGGAAGTGAGGTCACCACACCTGGAAGTGAGGTCACCACACCCGGAAGTGAGGTCACCACACCCGGAAGTGAGGTCAGAAAACCCGGAAGTGAGGTCACCACATCCGGAAGTGAGGTCACCAAACTTGGAAGTGACATCACTAAACCCGGAAGTGAGGTCACCACACCCGGAAGTAAGGTCAGCAAACCCGGAAGTGACGTCACTAAACCCGGAAGTGAGGTCAGCAAACCCGGAAGTGAGGTCAGCAAACCCAGAAGTGAGGTCACCACACCCGGAAGTGAGGTCACCAAACCCGGAAGTGACGTCACTAAACCCGGAAGTGAGGTCAACACACCCGGAAGTGACGTCACTAAACCCGGAAGTGAGGTCAGCAAACCCGGAAGTGAGGTCTCCACACCCGGAAGTGAGGTCACCAAACCCGGAAGTGACGTCACTAAACCCGGAAGTGAGGTCAGCAAACCCGGAAGTGAGGTCACCACACCCGGAAGTGAGGTCACCAAACCCGGAAGTGACGTCACGAAACCCGGAAGTGAGGTCAGCAAACCCGGAAGTGACGTCACTAAACCCGGAAGTGAGGTCACCACACCCGGAAGTGAGGTCAGCAAGCCCGGAAGTGAGGTCAGCAAACCCGGAAGTGAGGTCACGACACCCGGAAGTGAGGTCAGCAAACCCGGAAGTGAGGTCACGACACCCGGAAGTGAGGTCACCACACCCGGAAGTGAGGTCAGCAAACCCGGAAGTGAGGTCACCACACCCGGAAGTAAGGTCAGCAAACCCGGAAGTGACATCACTAAACCCGGAAGTGAGGTCACCACACCCGGAAGTGAGGTCAGCAAACCCGGAAGTGATGTCAGCAAACCCGGAAGTGAGGTCACCACACCCGGAAGTGAGGTCCTCAAACCAGGATGTGACGTCACTAAACCCGGAAGTGAGGTCAGCAAACCCGGAAGTGACGTCACCACACCCGGAAGTGAGGTCACCACACCCGGAAGTGAGGTCACCAAACCCGGAAGTGACATCACTAAACCCGGAAGTGACGTCAGCAAACCCGGAAGTGAGGTCAGCAAACCCGGAAGTGAGGTCACCACACCCAGAAGTGACTTCAGCAGACCCGGAAGTGACGTCACTAAACTCGGAAGTGAGGTCACCACACCAGGATGTGAGGTCAGCAAACCCGGAAGTGACGTCACCAAACCCGGAAGTGACGTCACTAAACCCGGAAGTGACGTCAGCAAACCCGGAAGTGAGGTCAGCAAACCCGGAAGTGAGGTCACCACACCAGGAAGTGAGGTCACCAAACCCGGAAGTGACGTCACTAAACCCGGAAGTGAGGTCACCACACCCGGAAGTGAGGTCACCAAACCCGGATGTGACGTCACCAAACCCGGAAGTGACGTCACTAAACCCGGAAGTGAGGTCACCACACCCGGAAGTGAGGTCAGCAAACCCGGAAGTGACGTCACTAAACCCGGAAGTGAGGTCACCACACCCGGAAGTAAGGTCACCAAACCCGGATGTGACGTCACTAAACCCGGAAGTGAGGTCAGCATACCCGGAAGTTAGGTAAGCAGACCAGGAAAGTTAGGTCTGCTAATTCGGAACTCAGGTCAGCAAACCCAGAAGTGACTTCAGCAGACCCGGAAGTGACGTCACTAAACTCGGAAGTGAGGTCACCACACCAGGATGTGAGGTCAGCAAACCCGGAAGTGAGGTCAGCAAACCCGGAAGTGAGGACACCAAACCCGGAAGTGACGTCACTAAACCTGGAAGTGAGGTCAGCAAACCCGGAAGTGAGGTCACCACACCCGGAAGTGAGGTCACCAAACCCGGAAGTGACGTCACTAAACCCGGAAGTGAGGTCACCACACCCAGAAGTGAGGTCACCAAACCCGGAAGTGACGTCACTAAACCCGGAAGTGAGGTCACCACACCCGGAATTGAGGTCACCAAACCCGGAAGTGACGTCACTAAACCCGGAAGTGAGGTCAGCAAACCCGGAAGTGAGGTCAGCAAACCCGGAAGTGAGGTCCCCACACCCGGAAGTGAGGTCAGCAAACCCGGAAGTGACGTCACCACACCCGGAAGTGAGGTCACAACACCCGGAAGTGAGGTAAGCAGACCAGGAAAGTGAGGTCTGCTAATTCGGAAATCAGGTCTGCAAACCCAGAAGTGACTTCAGCAGACCCAGAAGTGACTTCAGCAAACCCGGAAGTGAGGTCAGCAAACCCGGAAGTGAGGTCACCAAACCCGGAAGTGACGTCACCAAACCCGGAAGTGACGTCACTAAACCCGGAAGTGAGGTCACCACACCCGGAAGTGAGGTCACCAAACCCGGAAGTGACGTCACTAAACCCGGAAGTGAGGTCACCACACCCGGAAGTGAGGTTACCAAACCCGGAAGTGACGTCACTAAACCCGGAAGTGAGGTCACCACACCCGGAATTGACGTCACTAAACCCAGAAGTGAGGTCACCAAACCCGGAAGTGACGACACCACACCCGGAATTGACGTCACTAAACCCAGAAGTGAGGTCACCAAACCCGGAAGTGAGGTCACCAAACCCGGAAGTGACGTCACTAAACCCGGAAGTGAGGTCACCACACCCGGAAGTGAGGTCACCAAACCCGGAAGTGACGTCAGCAAACCCGGAAGTGAGGTCACCACACCCGGAAGTGAGGTCACCAAACCCGGAAGTGACATCACTAAACCCGGAAGTGAGGTCACCACACCCGGAAGTGAGGTCACCAAACCCGGAAGTGACGTCACCAAACCCGGAAGTGAGGTCACCACACCCGGAAGTGAGGTCACCAAACCCGGAAGTGACGTCAGCAAACCCGGAAGTGAGGTCACCACACCCGGAAGTGAGGTCACCAAACCCGGAAGTGACATCACTAAACCCGGAAGTGAGGTCACCACACCCGGAAGTGAGGTCACCAAACCCGGAAGTGACGTCACCAAACCCGGAAGTGACGTCACTAAACCCGGAAGTGACGTCAGCAAACCCGGAAGTGAGGTCAGCAAACCCGGAAGTGAGGTCACCACACCCGGAAGTGAGGTCACCAAACCCGGAAGTGACGTCACTAAACCCGGAAGTGAGGTCACCACACCCGGAAGTGAGGTCACCAAACCCGGATGTGACGTCACCAAACCCGGAAGTGACGTCACTAAACCCGGAAGTGAGGTCACCACACCCGGAAGTGAGGTCAGCAAACCCGGAAGTGACGTCACTAAACCCGGAAGTGAGGTCACCAAACCCGGAAGTGACGTCACTAAACCCGGAAGTGAGGTCACCACACCCGGAAGTAAGGTCACCAAACCCGGATGTGACGTCACTAAACCCGGAAGTGAGGTCAGCATACCCGGAAGTTAGGTAAGCAGACCAGGAAAGTTAGGTCTGCTAATTCGGAACTCAGGTCAGCAAACCCAGAAGTGACTTCAGCAGACCCGGAAGTGACGTCACTAAACTCGGAAGTGAGGTCACCACACCAGGATGTGAGGTCAGCAAACCCGGAAGTGAGGTCAGCAAACCCGGAAGTGAGGTCACCACACCCGGAAGTGAGGTCACCAAACCCGGAAGTGACGTCACTAAACCCGGAAGTGAGGTCACCACACCCAGAAGTGAGGTCACCAAACCCGGAAGTGACGTCACTAAACCCGGAAGTGAGGTCACCATACCCGGAAGTGACGTCACCACACCCGGAAGTGAGGTCACCACACCCGGAAGTGAGGTCACCAAACCCGGAAGTGACGTCACTAAACCCGGAAGTGAGGTCAGCAAACCCGGAAGTTTGGTCAGCAAACCCGGAAGTGAGGTCACCACACCCGGAAGTGAGGTCACCAAACCCGGAAGTGACGTCACTAAACCCGGAAGTGAGGTCAGCATACCCGGAAGTGAGGTAAGCAGACCAGGAAAGTGAGGTCTGCTAATTCGGAACTCAGGTCAGCAAACCCAGAAGTGACTTCAGCAGACCCAGAAGTGACTTCAGCAAACCAGGAAGTGAGGTCAGCATACCCGGAAGTGAGGTCACCACACCCGGAAGTGAGGTCACCACACCCGGAAGTGACGTCACTAAACCTGGAAGTGAGGTCACCACACCCGGAAGTGAGGTCAGCAAACCCGGAAGTGAGTTCACCACACCCGGAAGTGAGGTCAGCAAACCCGGAAGTGAGGTCACCACACCCGGAAGTGAGGTCACCAAACCCGGAAGTGCCGTCACTAAACCCGGAAGTGAGGTCACCACACCCGGAAGTGAGGTCAGCAAACCCGGAAGTGACGTCACTAAACCCGGAAGTGAGGTCAGCAAACCCGGAAGTGACGTCACTAAACCCGGAAGTGAGGTCACCACGCCCGGAAGTCAGGTCACCAAACCCGGAAGTGACGTCACTAAACCCGGAAGTGACGTCACTAAACCTGGAAGTAAGGTCACCACACCCGGAAGTGAGGTCAGCAAACCCGTAAGTGAGTTCACCACACCCGGAAGTGAGGTCAGCAAACCCGGAAGTGAGGTCACCACACCCGGAAGTGAGGTCACCAAACCCGGAAGTGCCGTCACTAAACCCGGAAGTGAGGTCACCACACCCGGAAGTGAGGTCAGCATACCCGGAAGTTAGGTAAGCAGACCAGGAAAGTTAGGTCTGCTAATTCGGAACTCAGGTCAGCAAACCCAGAAGTGACTTCAGCAGACCCGGAAGTGAGGTCAGCAAACCCGGAAGTGAGGTCACCACACCCGGAAGTGAGGTCACCAAACCCGGAAGTGACGTCACTAAACCCGGAAGTGAGGTCACCACACCCAGAAGTGAGGTCACCAAACCCGGAAGTGACGTCACTAAACCCGGAAGTGAGGTCACCATACCCGGAAGTGACGTCACCACACCCGGAAGTGAGGTCACCACACCCGGAAGTGAGGTCACCAAACCCGGAAGTGACGTCACTAAACCCGGAAGTGAGGTCAGCAAACCCGGAAGTTTGGTCAGCAAACCCGGAAGTGAGGTCACCACACCCGGAAGTGAGGTCACCAAACCCGGAAGTGACGTCACTAAACCCGGAAGTGAGGTCAGCATACCCGGAAGTGAGGTAAGCAGACCAGGAAAGTGAGGTCTGCTAATTCGGAACTCAGGTCAGCAAACCCAGAAGTGACTTCAGCAGACCCAGAAGTGACTTCAGCAGACCCAGAAGTGACTTCAGCAAACCCGGAAGTGAGGTCACCACACCCGGAAGTGAGGTCAGCAAACCCGGAAGTGACGTCACCACACCCGGAAGTGAGGTCACAACACCCGGAAGTGAGGTAAGCAGACCAGGAAAGTGAGGTCTGCTAATTCGGAAATCAGGTCTGCAAACCCAGAAGTGACTTCAGCAGACCCAGAAGTGACTTCAGCAAACCCGGAAGTGAGGTCAGCAAACCCGGAAGTGAGGTCAGCAAACCCGGAAGTGAGGTCACCAAACCCGGAAGTGACGTCACTAAACCCGGAAGTGAGGTCACCACACCCAGAAGTGAGGTCACCAAACCCGGAAGTGACGTCACTAAACCCGGAAGTGAGGTCACCATACCCGGAAGTGACGTCACCACACCCGGAAGTGAGGTCACCACACCCGGAAGTGAGGTCACCAAACCCGGAAGTGACGGCACTAAACCCGGAAGTGAGGTCAGCAAACCCGGAAGTTTGGTCAGCAAACCCGGAAGTGAGGTCACCACACCCGGAAGTGAGGTCACCAAACCCGGAAGTGACGTCACTAAACCCGGAAGTGAGGTCAGCATACCCGGAAGTGAGGTAAGCAGACCAGGAAAGTGAGGTCTGCTAATTCGGAACTCAGGTCAGCAAACCCAGAAGTGACTTCAGCAGACCCAGAAGTGACTTCAGCAAACCAGGAAGTGAGGTCAGCATACCCGGAAGTGAGGTCACCACACCCGGAAGTGAGGTCACCACACCCGGAAGTGACGTCACTAAACCTGGAAGTGAGGTCACCACACCCGGAAGTGAGGTCAGCAAACCCGGAAGTGAGTTCACCACACCCGGAAGTGAGGTCAGCAAACCCGGAAGTGAGGTCACCACACCCGGAAGTGAGGTCACCAAACCCGGAAGTGCCGTCACTAAACCCGGAAGTGAGGTCACCACACCCGGAAGTGAGGTCAGCAAACCCGGAAGTGACGTCACTAAACCCGGAAGTGAGGTCAGCAAACCCGGAAGTGACGTCACTAAACCCGGAAGTGAGGTCACCACGCCCGGAAGTCAGGTCACCAAACCCGGAAGTGACGTCACTAAACCCGGAAGTGACGTCACTAAACCTGGAAGTAAGGTCACCACACCCGGAAGTGAGGTCAGCAAACCCGTAAGTGAGTTCACCACACCCGGAAGTGAGGTCAGCAAACCCGGAAGTGAGGTCACCACACCCGGAAGTGAGGTCACCAAACCCGGAAGTGCCGTCACTAAACCCGGAAGTGAGGTCACCACACCCGGAAGTGAGGTCAGCATACCCGGAAGTTAGGTAAGCAGACCAGGAAAGTTAGGTCTGCTAATTCGGAACTCAGGTCAGCAAACCCAGAAGTGACTTCAGCAGACCCGGAAGTGAGGTCAGCAAACCCGGAAGTGAGGTCACCACACCCGGAAGTGAGGTCACCAAACCCGGAAGTGACGTCACTAAACCCGGAAGTGAGGTCACCACACCCAGAAGTGAGGTCACCAAACCCGGAAGTGACGTCACTAAACCCGGAAGTGAGGTCACCATACCCGGAAGTGACGTCACCACACCCGGAAGTGAGGTCACCACACCCGGAAGTGAGGTCACCAAACCCGGAAGTGACGTCACTAAACCCGGAAGTGAGGTCAGCAAACCCGGAAGTTTGGTCAGCAAACCCGGAAGTGAGGTCACCACACCCGGAAGTGAGGTCACCAAACCCGGAAGTGACGTCACTAAACCCGGAAGTGAGGTCAGCATACCCGGAAGTGAGGTAAGCAGACCAGGAAAGTGAGGTCTGCTAATTCGGAACTCAGGTCAGCAAACCCAGAAGTGACTTCAGCAGACCCAGAAGTGACTTCAGCAGACCCAGAAGTGACTTCAGCAAACCCGGAAGTGAGGTCACCACACCCGGAAGTGAGGTCAGCAAACCCGGAAGTGACGTCACCACACCCGGAAGTGAGGTCACAACACCCGGAAGTGAGGTAAGCAGACCAGGAAAGTGAGGTCTGCTAATTCGGAAATCAGGTCTGCAAACCCAGAAGTGACTTCAGCAGACCCAGAAGTGACTTCAGCAAACCCGGAAGTGAGGTCAGCAAACCCGGAAGTGAGGTCAGCAAACCCGGAAGTGAGGTCACCAAACCCGGAAGTGACGTCACTAAACCCGGAAGTGAGGTCACCACACCCAGAAGTGAGGTCACCAAACCCGGAAGTGACGTCACTAAACCCGGAAGTGAGGTCACCATACCCGGAAGTGACGTCACCACACCCGGAAGTGAGGTCACCACACCCGGAAGTGAGGTCACCAAACCCGGAAGTGACGGCACTAAACCCGGAAGTGAGGTCAGCAAACCCGGAAGTTTGGTCAGCAAACCCGGAAGTGAGGTCACCACACCCGGAAGTGAGGTCACCAAACCCGGAAGTGACGTCACTAAACCCGGAAGTGAGGTCAGCATACCCGGAAGTGAGGTAAGCAGACCAGGAAAGTGAGGTCTGCTAATTCGGAACTCAGGTCAGCAAACCCAGAAGTGACTTCAGCAGACCCAGAAGTGACTTCAGCAAACCAGGAAGTGAGGTCAGCATACCCGGAAGTGAGGTCACCACACCCGGAAGTGAGGTCACCACACCCGGAAGTGACGTCACTAAACCTGGAAGTGAGGTCACCACACCCGGAAGTGAGGTCAGCAAACCCGGAAGTGAGTTCACCACACCCGGAAGTGAGGTCAGCAAACCCGGAAGTGAGGTCACCACACCCGGAAGTGAGGTCACCAAACCCGGAAGTGCCGTCACTAAACCCGGAAGTGAGGTCACCACACCCGGAAGTGAGGTCAGCAAACCCGGAAGTGACGTCACTAAACCCGGAAGTGAGGTCAGCAAACCCGGAAGTGACGTCACTAAACCCGGAAGTGAGGTCACCACGCCCGGAAGTCAGGTCACCAAACCCGGAAGTGACGTCACTAAACCCGGAAGTGACGTCACTAAACCTGGAAGTAAGGTCACCACACCCGGAAGTGAGGTCAGCAAACCCGTAAGTGAGTTCACCACACCCGGAAGTGAGGTCAGCAAACCCGGAAGTGAGGTCACCACACCCGGAAGTGAGGTCACCAAACCCGGAAGTGCCGTCACTAAACCCGGAAGTGAGGTCACCACACCCGGAAGTGAGGTCAGCATACCCGGAAGTTAGGTAAGCAGACCAGGAAAGTTAGGTCTGCTAATTCGGAACTCAGGTCAGCAAACCCAGAAGTGACTTCAGCAGACCCGGAAGTGAGGTCAGCAAACCCGGAAGTGAGGTCACCACACCCGGAAGTGAGGTCACCAAACCCGGAAGTGACGTCACTAAACCCGGAAGTGAGGTCACCACACCCAGAAGTGAGGTCACCAAACCCGGAAGTGACGTCACTAAACCCGGAAGTGAGGTCACCATACCCGGAAGTGACGTCACCACACCCGGAAGTGAGGTCACCACACCCGGAAGTGAGGTCACCAAACCCGGAAGTGACGTCACTAAACCCGGAAGTGAGGTCAGCAAACCCGGAAGTTTGGTCAGCAAACCCGGAAGTGAGGTCACCACACCCGGAAGTGAGGTCACCAAACCCGGAAGTGACGTCACTAAACCCGGAAGTGAGGTCAGCATACCCGGAAGTGAGGTAAGCAGACCAGGAAAGTGAGGTCTGCTAATTCGGAACTCAGGTCAGCAAACCCAGAAGTGACTTCAGCAGACCCAGAAGTGACTTCAGCAGACCCAGAAGTGACTTCAGCAAACCCGGAAGTGAGGTCACCACACCCGGAAGTGAGGTCAGCAAACCCGGAAGTGACGTCACCACACCCGGAAGTGAGGTCACAACACCCGGAAGTGAGGTAAGCAGACCAGGAAAGTGAGGTCTGCTAATTCGGAAATCAGGTCTGCAAACCCAGAAGTGACTTCAGCAGACCCAGAAGTGACTTCAGCAAACCCGGAAGTGAGGTCAGCAAACCCGGAAGTGAGGTCAGCAAACCCGGAAGTGAGGTCACCAAACCCGGAAGTGACGTCACCAAACCCGGAAGTGACGTCACTAAACCCGGAAGTGAGGTCACCACACCCGGAAGTGAGGTCACCACACCCGGAAGTGAGGTCAGCAAACCCGGAAGTGAGGTCACCACACCCGGAAGTAAGGTCAGCAAACCCGGAAGTGACATCACTAAACCCGGAAGTGAGGTCACCACACCCGGAAGTGAGGTCAGCAAACCCGGAAGTGATGTCAGCAAACCCGGAAGTGACGACACCACACCCGGAAGTGAGGTCACCACACCCGGAAGTGAGGTCACCAAACCCGGAAGTGACGTCACTAAACCCGGAAGTGAGGTCACCACACCCGGAAGTGAGGTCACCAAACCCGGAAGTGACGTCAGCACACCCGGAAGTGAGGTCACCACACCCGGAAGTGAGGTCACCAAACCCGGAACTGACGTCACTAAACCCGGAAGTGAGGTCACCACACCCGGAAGTGAGGTCACCAAACCCGGAAGTGACGTCACCAAACCCGGAAGTGACGTCACTAAACCCGGAAGTGACGTCAGCAAACCCGGAAGTGAGGTCAGCAAACCCGGAAGTGAGGTCACCACACCCGGAAGTGAGGTCACATAACCCGGAAGTGAGGTCACCAAACCCGGAAGTGAGGTCACCACACCCGGAAGTGAGGTCACCAAACCCGGATGTGACGTCACCAAACCCGGAAGTGACGTCACTAAACCCGGAAGTGAGGTCACCACACCCGGAAGTGAGGTCAGAAAACCCGGAAGTGAGGTCACCACATCCGGAAGTGAGGTCACCAAACTTGGAAGTGACATCACTAAACCCGGAAGTGAGGTCACCACACCCGGAAGTAAGGTCAGCAAACCCGGAAGTGACGTCACTAAACCCGGAAGTGAGGTCAGCAAACCCGGAAGTGAGGTCAGCAAACCCAGAAGTGAGGTCACCACACCCGGAAGTGAGGTCACCAAACCCGGAAGTGACGTCACTAAACCCGGAAGTGAGGTCAACACACCCGGAAGTGACGTCACTAAACCCGGAAGTGAGGTCAGCAAACCCAGAAGTGACTTCAGCAGACCCAGAAGTGACTTCAGCAAACCCGGAAGTGAGGTCAGCATACCCGGAAGTGAGGTCACCACACCTGGAAGTGAGGTCACCACACCCGGAAGTGATGTCACTAAACCTGGAAGTGAGGTCACCACACCCGGAAGTGAGGTCAGCAAACCCGGAAGTGAGTTCACCACACCCGGAAGTGAGGTCAGCAAACCCGGAAGTGAGGTCACCACACCCGGAAGTGAGGTCACCAAACCCGGAAGTGCCGTCACTAAACCCGGAAGTGAGGTCACCACACCCGGAAGTGAGGTCAGCAAACCCGGAAGTGACGTCACTAAACCCGGAAGTGAGGTCACCAAACCCGGAAGTGACGTCACTAAACCCGGAAGTGAGGTCACCACGCCCGGATGTGAGGTCACCAAACCCGGAAGTGACGTCACTAAACCCGGAAGTGAGGTCAGCAAACCCGGAAGTGACGTCACCACACCCGGAAGTGAGGTCACAACACCCGGAAGTGAGGTCACCAAACCCGGAAGTGACGTCACTAAACCCGGAAGTGAGGTCAGCAAACCCGGAAGTGACGTCACTAAACCCGGAAGTGAGGTCACCACACCCGGAAGTGAGGTCAGCAAGCCCGGAAGTGAGGTCAGCAAACCTGGAAGTGAGGTCACCACACCCGGAAGTGAGGTCACCACACCCGGAAGTGAGGTCACCAAACCCGGAAGTGAGGTCAGCAAACCCAGAAGTGAGGTCACCACACCCGGAAGTGAGGTCAGCATACCCGGAAGTTAGGTAAGCAGACCAGGAAAGTGAGGTCTGCTAATTCATAACTCAGGTCAGCAAACCCAGAAGTGACTTCAGCAAACCCGGAAGTGACGTCACTAAACTCGGTAGTGAGGTCACCACACCCGGAAGTGAGGTCACCACACCCGGAAGTGAGGTCAGCAAACCCGGAAGTGACGTCACTAAACCCGGAAGAGAGGTCAGCATACCCGGAAGTGAGGTAAGCAGACCAGGAAAGTGAGGTCTGCTAATTCGGAACTCAGGTCAGTAAACCCAGAAGTGACTTCAGCAGACCCAGAAGTGACTTCTGCAAACCCGGAAGTGAGGTCAGAAAACCCGGAAGGGAGGTCAGCAAACCCGGAAGTGAGGTCACCACACCTGGAAGTGAGGTCACCACACCCGGAAGTGAGGTCACCACACCCGGAAGTGAGGTCAGAAAACCCGGAAGTGAGGTCACCACATCCGGAAGTGAGGTCACCAAACTTGGAAGTGACATCACTAAACCCGGAAGTGAGGTCACCACACCCGGAAGTAAGGTCAGCAAACCCGGAAGTGACGTCACTAAACCCGGAAGTGAGGTCAGCAAACCCGGAAGTGAGGTCAGCAAACCCAGAAGTGAGGTCACCACACCCGGAAGTGAGGTCACCAAACCCGGAAGTGACGTCACTAAACCCGGAAGTGAGGTCAACACACCCGGAAGTGACGTCACTAAACCCGGAAGTGAGGTCAGCAAACCCGGAAGTGAGGTCTCCACACCCGGAAGTGAGGTCACCAAACCCGGAAGTGACGTCACTAAACCCGGAAGTGAGGTCAGCAAACCCGGAAGTGAGGTCACCACACCCGGAAGTGAGGTCACCAAACCCGGAAGTGACGTCACTAAACCCGGAAGTGAGGTCAGCAAACCCGGAAGTGAGGTCACCACACCCGGAAGTGAGGTCACCAAACCCGGAAGTCACGTCACTAAACCCGGAAGTGAGGTCACCACACCCGGAAGTGAGGTCACCAAACCCGGAAGTGACGTCACGAAACCCGGAAGTGAGGTCAGCAAACCCGGAAGTGACGTCACTAAACCCGGAAGTGAGGTCACCACACCCGGAAGTGAGGTCAGCAAGCCCGGAAGTGAGGTCAGCAAACCCGGAAGTGAGGTCACGACACCCGGAAGTGAGGTCACCACACCCGGAAGTGAGGTCAGCAAACCCGGAAGTGAGGTCACCACACCCGGAAGTAAGGTCAGCAAACCCGGAAGTGACGTCACTAAACCCGGAAGTGAGGTCACCACACCCGGAAGTGAGGTCAGCAAACCCGGAAGTGATGTCAGCAAACCCGGAAGTGAGGTCACCACACCCGGAAGTGAGGTCCTCAAACCAGGATGTGACGTCACTAAACCCGGAAGTGAGGTCAGCAAACCCGGAAGTGACGTCACCACACCCGGAAGTGACGTCACCACACCCGGAAGTGAGGTCACCAAACCCGGAAGTGACATCACTAAACCCGGAAGTGACGTCAGCAAACCCGGAAGTGAGGTCAGCAAACCCGGAAGTGAGGTCACCACACCCGGAAGTGAGGTCACCAAACCCGGAAGTGACGTCACTAAACCCGGAAGTGAGGTCACCACACCCGGAAGTGACGTCACCAAACCCGGAAGTGACGTCACCAAACCCGGAAGTGACGTCACTAAACCCGGAAGTGACGTCAGCAAACCCGGAAGTGAGGTCAGCAAACCCGGAAGTGAGGTCAGCAAACCCGGAAGTGAGGTAAGCAGACCAGGAAAGTGAGGTCACCACACCCGGAAGTGAGGTCACCAAACCCGGAAGTGAGGTCAGCAAACCCGGAAGTGAGGTCACCACACCCGGAAGTGAGGTCAGCATACCCGGAAGTTAGGTAAGCAGACCAGGAAAGTGAGGTCTGCTAATTCGGAACTCAGGTCAGCAAACCCAGAAGTGACTTCAGCAAACCCGGAAGTGACGTCACTAAACTCGGAAGTGAGGTCACCACACCCGGAAGTGAGGTCACCACACCCGGAAGTGAGGTCAGCAAACCCGGAAGTGACGTCACTAAACCCGGAAGAGAGGTCAGCATACCCGGAAGTGAGGTAAGCAGACCAGGAAAGTGAGGTCTGCTAATTCGGAACTCAGGTCAGTAAACCCAGAAGTGACTTCAGCAGACCCAGAAGTGACTTCTGCAAACCCGGAAGTGAGGTCAGAAAACCCGGAAGGGAGGTCAGCAAACCCGGAAGTGAGGTCACCACACCTGGAAGTGAGGTCACCACACCCGGAAGTGAGGTCACCACACCCGGAAGTGAGGTCAGAAAACCCGGAAGTGAGGTCACCACATCCGGAAGTGAGGTCACCAAACTTGGAAGTGACATCACTAAACCCGGAAGTGAGGTCACCACACCCGGAAGTAAGGTCAGCAAACCCGGAAGTGACGTCACTAAACCCGGAAGTGAGGTCAGCAAACCCGGAAGTGAGGTCAGCAAACCCAGAAGTGAGGTCACCACACCCGGAAGTGAGGTCACCAAACCCGGAAGTGACGTCACTAAACCCGGAAGTGAGGTCAACACACCCGGAAGTGACGTCACTAAACCCGGAAGTGAGGTCAGCAAACCCGGAAGTGAGGTCTCCACACCCGGAAGTGAGGTCACCAAACCCGGAAGTGACGTCACTAAACCCGGAAGTGAGGTCAGCAAACCCGGAAGTGAGGTCACCACACCCGGAAGTGAGGTCACCAAACCCGGAAGTGACGTCACGAAACCCGGAAGTGAGGTCAGCAAACCCGGAAGTGACGTCACTAAACCCGGAAGTGAGGTCACCACACCCGGAAGTGAGGTCAGCAAGCCCGGAAGTGAGGTCAGCAAACCCGGAAGTGAGGTCACGACACCCGGAAGTGAGGTCACCACACCCGGAAGTGAGGTCAGCAAACCCGGAAGTGAGGTCACCACACCCGGAAGTAAGGTCAGCAAACCCGGAAGTGACATCACTAAACCCGGAAGTGACATCACTAAACCCGGAAGTGAGGTCACCACACCCGGAAGTGAGGTCAGCAAACCCGGAAGTGATGTCAGCAAACCCGGAAGTGAGGTCACCACACCCGGAAGTGAGGTCCTCAAACCAGGATGTGACGTCACTAAACCCGGAAGTGAGGTCAGCAAACCCGGAAGTGACGTCACCACACCCGGAAGTGAGGTCACCACACCCGGAAGTGAGGTCACCACACCCGGAAGTGAGGTCACCACACCCGGAAGTGACGTCACTAAACCCGGAAGTGAGGTCAACAAACACGGAAGTGAGGTCACCACACCCGGAAGTGAGGTCACCAAACCCGGAAGTGACGTCACTAAACCCGGAAGTGAGGTCACCACACCCGGAAGTGAGGTCACCAAACCCGGAAGTGACGTCACTAAACCCGGAAGTGACGTCAGCAAACCCGGAAGTGAGGTCAGCAAACCCGGAAGTGAGGTCACCACACCCGGAAGTGAGGTCACCAAACCCGGAAGTGACGTCACTAAACCCGGAAGTGAGGTCACCACACCCGGAAGTGAGGTCACCAAACCCGGATGTGACGTCACCAAACCCGGAAGTGACGTCACTAAACCCGGAAGTGAGGTCACCACACCCGGAAGTGAGGTCAGCAAACCCGGAAGTGACGTCACTAAACCCGGAAGTGAGGTCACCAAACCCGGAAGTGACGTCACTAAACCCGGAAGTGAGGTCACCACACCCGGAAGTAAGGTCACCAAACCCGGATGTGACGTCACTAAACCCGGAAGTGAGGTCAGCATACCCGGAAGTTAGGTAAGCAGACCAGGAAAGTTAGGTCTGCTAATTCGGAACTCAGGTCAGCAAACCCAGAAGTGACTTCAGCAGACCCGGAAGTGACGTCACTAAACTCGGAAGTGAGGTCACCACACCAGGATGTGAGGTCAGCAAACCCGGAAGTGAGGTCAGCAAACCCGGAAGTGAGGTCACCACACCCGGAAGTGAGGTCAGCAAACCCGGAAGTGAGTTCACCACACCCGGAAGTGAGGTCAGCAAACCCGGAAGTGAGGTCACCACACCCGGAAGTGAGGTCACCAAACCCGGAAGTGACGTCACTAAACCCGGAAGTGAGGTCACCACACCCAGAAGTGAGGTCACCAAACCCGGAAGTGACGTCACTAAACCCGGAAGTGAGGTCACCATACCCGGAAGTGACGTCACCACACCCGGAAGTGAGGTCACCACACCCGGAAGTGAGGTCACCAAACCCGGAAGTGACGTCACTAAACCCGGAAGTGAGGTCAGCAAACCCGGAAGTTTGGTCAGCAAACCCGGAAGTGAGGTCACCACACCCGGAAGTGAGGTCACCAAACCCGGAAGTGACGTCACTAAACCTGGAAGTGAGGTCAGCATACCCGGAAGTGAGGTAAGCAGACCAGGAAAGTGAGGTCTGCTAATTCGGAACTCAGGTCAGCAAACCCAGAAGTGACTTCAGCAGACCCAGAAGTGACTTCAGCAAACCAGGAAGTGAGGTCAGCATACCCGGAAGTGAGGTCACCACACCCGGAAGTGAGGTCACCACACCCGGAAGTGACGTCACTAAACCTGGAAGTGAGGTCACCACACCCGGAAGTGAGGTCACCAAACCCGGAAGTGAGTTCACCACACCCAGAAGTGAGGTCAGCAAACCCGGAAGTGAGGTCACCACACCCGGAAGTGAGGTCACCAAACCCGGAAGTGCCGTCACTAAACCCGGAAGTGAGGTCACCACACCCGGAAGTGAGGTCAGCAAACCCGGAAGTGACGTCACTAAACCCGGAAGTGAGGTCAGCAAACCCGGAAGTGACGTCACTAAACCCGGAAGTGAGGTCACCACGCCCGGAAGTCAGGTCACCAAACCCGGAAGTGACGTCACTAAACCCGGAAGTGACGTCACTAAACCTGGAAGTAAGGTCACCACACCCGGAAGTGAGGTCAGCAAACCCGGAAGTGAGTTCACCACACCCGGAAGTGAGGTCAGCAAACCCGGAAGTGAGGTCACCACACCCGGAAGTGAGGTCACCAAACCCGGAAGTGCCGTCACTAAACCCGGAAGTGAGGTCACCACACCCGGAAGTGAGGTCACCAAACCCGGAAGTGACGTCACTAAACCCGGAAGTGACGTCAGCAAACCCGGAAGTGAGGTCAGCAAACCCGGAAGTGAGGTCAGCAAACCCGGAAGTGAGGTAAGCAGACCAGGAAAGTGAGGTCACCACACCCGGAAGTGAGGTCACCAAACCCGGAAGTGAGGTCAGCAAACCCAGAAGTGAGGTCACCACACCCGGAAGTGAGGTCAGCATACCCGGAAGTTAGGTAAGCAGACCAGGAAAGTGAGGTCTGCTAATTCGGAACTCAGGTCAGCAAACCCAGAAGTGACTTCAGCAAACCCGGAAGTGACGTCACTAAACTCGGAAGTGAGGTCACCACACCCGGAAGTGAGGTCAGCAAACCCGGAAGTGACGTCACTAAACCCGGAAGAGAGGTCAGCATACCCGGAAGTGAGGTAAGCAGACCAGGAAAGTGAGGTCTGCTAATTCGGAACTCAGGTCAGTAAACCCAGAAGTGACTTCAGCAGACCCAGAAGTGACTTCTGCAAACCCGGAAGTGAGGTCAGAAAACCCGGAAGGGAGGTCAGCAAACCCGGAAGTGAGGTCACCACACCTGGAAGTGAGGTCACCAAACCCGGAAGTGAGGTCACCACACCCGGAAGTTAGGTCAGAAAAACCCGGAAGTGAGGTCACCACATCCGGAAGTGAGGTCACCAAACTTGGAAGTGACGTCACTAAACCCGGAAGTGAGGTCAGCAAACCCGGAAGTGAGGTCTCCACACCCGGAAGTGAGGTCACCAAACCCGGAAGTGACGTCACTAAACCCGGAAGTGAGGTCAGCAAACCCGGAAGTGAGGTCACCACACCCGGAAGTGAGGTCACCAAACCCGGAAGTGACGTCACTAAACCCGGAAGTGAGGTCAACACACCCGGAAGTGACGTCACTAAACCCGGAAGTGAGGTCAGCAAACCCGGAAGTGAGGTCTCCACACCCGGAAGTGAGGTCACCAAACCCGTAAGTGACGTCACTAAACCCGGAAGTGAGGTCAGCGAACCCGGAAGTGAGGTCACCACACCCGGAAGTGAGGTCACCAAACCCGGAAGTGACGTCACTAAACCCGGAAGTGAGGTCAGCAAACCCGGAAGTGAGGTCACCAAACCCGGAAGTCACGTCACTAAACCCGGAAGTGAGGTCACCACACCCGGAAGTGAGGTCACCAAACCCGGAAGTGACGTCACGAAACCCGGAAGTGAGGTCAGCAAACTCGGAAGTGACGTCACTAAACCCGGAAGTGAGGTCACCACACCCGGAAGTGAGGTCAGCAAGCCCGGAAGTGAGGTCAGCAAACCCGGAAGTGAGGTCACGACACCCGGAAGTGAGGTCACCACACCCGGAAGTGAGGTCAGCAAACCCGGAAGTGAGGTCACCACACCCGGAAGTAAGGTCAGCAAACCCGGAAGTGACATCACTAAACCCGGAAGTGAGGTCACCACACCCGGAAGTGAGGTCAGCAAACCCGGAATTGATGTCAGCAAACCCGGAAGTGAGGTCACCACACCCGGAAGTGAGGTCCTCAAACCAGGATGTGACGTCACTAAACCCGGAAGTGAGGTCAGCAAACCCGGAAGTGACGTCACCACACCCGGAAGTGAGGTCACCACACCCGGAAGTGAGGTCACCAAACCCGGAAGTGACATCACTAAACCCGGAAGTGACGTCAGCAAACCCGGAAGTGAGGTCAGCAAACCCGGAAGTGAGGTCACCACACCCGGAAGTGAGGTCACCAAACCCGGAAGTGACGTCACTAAACCCGGAAGTGAGGTCACCACACCCGGAAGTGAGGTAAGCTGACCAGGAAAGTGAGGTCTGCTAATTCGGAACTCAGGTCAGCAAACCCAGAAGTGACTTCAGCAGACCCAGAAGTGACTTCAGCAAACCAGGAAGTGAGGTCAGCATACCCGGAAGTGAGGTCACCACACCCGGAAGTGAGGTCACCACACCCGGAAGTGACGTCACTAAACCTGGAAGTGAGGTCACCACACCCGGAAGTGAGGTCAGCAAACCCGGAAGTGAGTTCACCACACCCGGAAGTGAGGTCAGCAAACCCGGAAGTGAGGTCACCACACCCGGAAGTGAGGTCACCAAACCCGGAAGTGCCGTCACTAAACCCGGAAGTGAGGTCACCACACCCGGAAGTGAGGTCAGCAAACCCGGAAGTGACGTCACTAAACCCGGAAGTGAGGTCAGCAAACCCGGAAGTGAGGTCACCAAACCCGGATGTGACGTCACCAAACCCGGAAGTCAGGTCACCAAACCCGGAAGTGAGGTCACCACACCCGGAAGTGAGGTCAGCAAACCCGGAAGTGACGTCACTAAACCCGGAAGTGAGGTCACCAAACCCGGAAGTGACGTCACTAAACCCGGAAGTGAGGTCACCACACCCGGAAGTAAGGTCACCAAACCCGGATGTGACGTCACTAAACCCGGAAGTGAGGTCAGCATACCCGGAAGTTAGGTAAGCAGACCAGGAAAGTTAGGTCTGCTAATTCGGAACTCAGGTCAGCAAACCCAGAAGTGACTTCAGCAGACCCGGAAGTGACGTCACTAAACTCGGAAGTGAGGTCACCACACCAGGATGTGAGGTCAGCAAACCCGGAAGTGAGGTCAGCAAACCCGGAAGTGAGGTCAGCAAACCCGGAAGTGAGGTCAGGAAACCCGGAAGTGAGGTCAGCAAACCCGGAAGTGAGGTCAGGAAACCCGGAAGTGAGGTCACCACAAGCGGAAGTGAGGTCACCAAACCCGGAAGTGACGTCACTAAACCCGGAAGTGAGGTCACCACACCCAGAAGTGAGGTCACCAAACCCGGAAGTGACGTCACTAAACCCGGAAGTGAGGTCACCATACCCGGAAGTGACGTCACCACACCCGGAAGTGAGGTCACCACACCCGGAATTGAGGTCACCAAACCCGGAAGTGACGTCACTAAACCCGGAAGTGACGTCACCACACCCGGAAGTGAGGTCACCACACCCGGAATTGAGGTCACCAAACCCGGATGTGACGTCACCAAACCCGGAAGTGACGTCACTAAACCCGGAAGTGAGGTCACCACACCCGGAAGTGAGGTCAGCAAACCCGGAAGTGACGTCACTAAACCCGGAAGTGAGGTCACCAAACCCGGAAGTGACGTCACTAAACCCGGAAGTGAGGTCACCACACCCGGAAGTAAGGTCACCAAACCCGGATGTGACGTCACTAAACCCGGAAGTGAGGTCAGCATACCCGGAAGTTAGGTAAGCAGACCAGGAAAGTTAGGTCTGCTAATTCGGAACTCAGGTCAGCAAACCCAGAAGTGACTTCAGCAGACCCGGAAGTGACGTCACTAAACTCGGAAGTGAGGTCACCACACCAGGATGTGAGGTCAGCAAACCCGGAAGTGAGGTCAGCAAACCCGGAAGTGAGGTCACCACACCCGGAAGTGAGGACACCAAACCCGGAAGTGACGTCACTAAACCCGGAAGTGAGGTCAGCAAACCCGGAAGTGAGGTCACCACACCCGGAAGTGAGGTCACCAAACCCGGAAGTGACGTCACTAAACCCGGAAGTGAGGTCACCACACCCAGAAGTGAGGTCACCAAACCCGGAAGTGACGTCACTAAACCCGGAAGTGAGGTCACCATACCCGGAAGTGACGTCACCACACCCGGAAGTGAGGTCACCACACCCGGAAGTGAGGTCACCAAACCCGGAAGTGACGTCACTAAACCCGGAAGTGAGGTCAGCAAACACGGAAGTTTGGTCAGCAAACCCGGAAGTGAGGTCACCACACCCGGAAGTGAGGTCACCAAACCCGGAAGTGACGTCACTAAACCCGGAAGTGAGGTCAGCATACCCGGAAGTGAGGTAAGCAGACCATGAAAGTGAGGTCTGCTAATTCGGAACTCAGGTCAGCAAACCCAGAAGTGACTTCAGCAGACCCAGAAGTGACTTCAGCAAACCAGGAAGTGAGGTCAGCATACCCGGAAGTGAGGTCACCACACCCGGAAGTGAGGTCACCACACCCGGAAGTGACGTCACTAAACCTGGAAGTGAGGTCACCACACCCGGAAGTGAGGTCAGCAAACCCGGAAGTGAGTTCACCACACCCGGAAGTGAGGTCAGCAAACCCGGAAGTGAGGTCACCACACCCGGAAGTGAGGTCACCAAACCCGGAAGTGCCGTCACTAAACCCGGAAGTGAGGTCACCACACCCGGAAGTGAGGTCAGCAAACCCGGAAGTGACGTCACTAAACCCGGAAGTGAGGTCAGCAAACCCGGAAGTGACGTCACTAAACCCGGAAGTGAGGTCACCACGCCCGGAAGTCAGGTCACCAAACCCGGAAGTGACGTCACTAAACCCGGAAGTGACGTCACTAAACCTGGAAGTAAGGTCACCACACCCGGAAGTGAGGTCAGCAAACCCGGAAGTGAGTTCACCACACCCGGAAGTGAGGTCAGCAAACCCGGAAGTGAGGTCCCCACACCCGAAAGTGAGGTCACCAAACCCGGAAGTGCCGTCACTAAACCCGGAAGTGAGGTCACCACACCCGGAAGTGAGGTCACCAAACCCAGAAGTGACGTCACCAAACCCGGAAGTGACGTCACTAAACCCGGAAGTGACGTCAGCAAACCCGGAAGTGAGGTCAGCAAACCCGGAAGTGAGGTCAGCAAACCCGGAAGTGAGGTAAGCAGACCAGGAAAGTGAGGTCACCACACCCGGAAGTGAGGTCACCAAACCCGGAAGTGAGGTCACCACACCCGGAAGTGAGGTCACCACACCCGGAAGTGAGGTCAGCATACCCGGAAGTGAGGTCAGCATACCCGGAAGTGACGTCACTAAACCCGGAAGAGAGGTCACCACAATCGGAAGTGAGGTCACCAAACCCGAAAGTGACGTCAATAAACCCGGAAGTGATGTCAGCAAACCCGGAAGTGAGGTCACCAAACCCGGAAGTGAGGTCACCAAACCCGGAAGTGACGTCACTAAACCCGGAAGTGAGGTCACCAAACCCGGAAGTGAGGTCACCACACCCGGAAGTGAGGTCACCACACCCGGAAGTGAGGTCACCAAACCCGGAAGTGAGGTCACCACACCCGGAAGTGAGGTCACCACACCCGGAAGTGAGGTCAGCAAACGCGGAAGTGAGGTCACCACACCCGGAAGTGAGGTCACCAAACCCGGAAGTGACGTCACTAAACCCGGAAGTGATGTCAGCAAACCCGGAAGTGAGGTCACCACACCCGGAAGTGAGGTCAGCAAACCCGGAAGTGAGGTCAGCAAACCCGGAAGTGAGGTCACCACACCCGGAAGTGAGGTCACCAAACCCGGAAGTGAGGTCACTAAACCTGGAAGTGAGGTCAGCAAACCCGGAAGTGAGGTCAGCAAACCCGGAAGTGAGGTCACCACACCCGGAAGTGAGGTCACCAAACCCGGAAGTGAGTTCACCACACCCGGAAGTGAGGTCACCAAACCCGGAAGTGACGTCACTAAACCCGGAAGTGAGGTCAGCAAACCCAGAAGTGACTTCAGCAGACCCAGAAGTGACTTCAGCAAACCCGGAAGTGAGGTCAGCAAACCCGGAAGTGAGGTCAGCAAACCCGGAAGTGACGTCACTAAACCCGGAAGTGAGGTCACCACACCCGGAAGTGAGGTCACCAAACCCGGAAGTGAGGTCACCAAACCCGGAAGTGACGTCACTAAACCCGGAAGTGAGGTCACCACACCCGGAAGTGACGTCACCAAACCCGGAAGTGACGTCAGCATACCCGGAAGTGAGGCAAGCAGACCAGGAAAGTGAGGTCTGCTAATTCGGAACTCAGGTCTGCAAACCCAGAAGTGACTTCAGCAGACCCAGAAGTGACTTCAGCAAACCCGGAAGTGAGGTCAGCAAACCCGGAAGTGAGGTCACCACACCCGGAAGTGAGGTCAGCAAACCCGGAAGTGAGGTCACCACACCCGGAAGTGAGGTCACCACACCCGGAAGTGAGGTAACCAAACCCGGAAGTGACGTCACTAAACCCGGAAGTGAGGTCAGCAAACCCGGAAGTTAGGTCAGCAAACCCGGAAGTGAGGTCACCACACCCGGAAGTGAGGTCACCAAACCCGGAAGTGAGGTCACCACACATGGAAGTGACGTCACCACACCCGGAAGTGAGGTCACCACACCCGGAAGTGAGGTCACCAAACCCGGAAGTGACGTCACTAAACCCGGAAGTGATGTCAGCAAACCCGGAAGTGAGGTCAGCAAACCCGGAAGTGAGGTCACCACACCCGGAAGTGAGGTCAGCAAACCCAGAAGTGACTTCAGCAAACCCGGAAGTGACGTCACTAAACTCGGAAGTGAGGTCACCACACCCGGAAGTGAGGTCAGCAAACCCGGAAGTGACGTCACTAAACCCGGAAGAGAGGTCAGCATACCCGGAAGTGAGGTAAGCAGACCAGGAAAGTGAGGTCTGCTAATTCGGAACTCAGGTCAGTAAACCCAGAAGTGACTTCAGCAGACCCAGAAGTGACTTCTGCAAACCCGGAAGTGAGGTCAGAAAACCCGGAAGGGAGGTCAGCAAACCCGGAAGTGAGGTTACCACACCTGGAAGTGAGGTCACCACACCCGGAAGTGAGGTCACCACACCCGGAAGTGAGGTCAGAAAACCCAGAAGTGAGGTCACCACATCCGGAAGTGAGGTCACCAAACTTGGAAGTGACATCACAAAACCCGGAAGTGAGGTCACCACACCCGGAAGTAAGGTCAGCAAACCCAGAAGTGAGGTCACCACACCCGGAAGTGAGGTCACCAAACCCGGAAGTGACGTCACTAAACCCGGAAGTGAGGTCAACACACCCGGAAGTGACGTCACTAAACCCGGAAGTGAGGTCACCAAACCCGGAAGTGAGGTCTCCACACCCGGAAGTGAGGTCACCAAACCCGGAAGTGACGTCACTAAACCCGGAAGTGAGATCAGCAAACCCGGAAGTGAGGTCACCACACCAGGAAGTGAGGTCACCAAACCCGGAAGTGACGTCACTAAACCCGGAAGTGAGGTCAACACACCCGGATGTGACGTCACTAAACCCGGAAGTGAGGTCAGCAAACCCGGAAGTGAGGTCTCCACACCCGGAAGTGAGGTCACCAAACCCGGAAGTGACGTCACTAAACACGGAAGTGAGGTCAGCGAACCCGGAAGTGAGGTCACCACACCCGGAAGTGAGGTCACCAAACCCGGAAGTGACGTCACTAAACCCGGAAGTGAGGTCAGCAAACCCGGAAGTGAGGTCACCAAACCCGGAAGTCACGTCACTAAACCCGGAAGTGAGGTCACCACACCCGGAAGTGAGGTCACCAAACCCGGAAGTGACGTCACGAAACCCGGAAGTGAGGTCAGCAAACCCGGAAGTGACGTCACTAAACCCGGAAGTGAGGTCACCACACCCGGAAGTGAGGTCAGCAAGCCCGGAAGTGAGGTCAGCAAACCCGGAAGTGAGGTCACGACACCCGGAAGTGAGGTCACCACACCCGGAAGTGAGGTCAGCAAACCCGGAAGTGAGGTCACCACACCCGGAAGTAAGGTCAGCAAACCCGGAAGTGACATCACTAAACCCGGAAGTGAGGTCACCACACCCGGAAGTGAGGTCAGCAAACCCGGAATTGATGTCAGCAAACCCGGAAGTGAGGTCACCACACCCGGAAGTGAGGTCCTCAAACCAGGATGTGACGTCACTAAACCCGGAAGTGAGGTCAGCAAACCCGGAAGTGACGTCACCACACCCGGAAGTGAGGTCACCACACCCGGAAGTGAGGTCACCAAACCCGGAAGTGACATCACTAAACCCGGAAGTGACGTCAGCAAACCCGGAAGTGAGGTCAGCAAACCCGGAAGTGAGGTCACCACACCCGGAAGTGAGGTCACCAAACCCGGAAGTGACGTCACTAAACCCGGAAGTGAGGTCACCACACCCGGAAGTGAGGTCACCAAACCCGGAAGTGACGTCACCAAACCCGGAAATGACGTCACTAAACCCGGAAGTGACGTCAGCAAACCCGGAAGTGAGGTCAGCAAACCCGGAAGTGAGGTCACCACACCCGGAAGTGAGGTCACCAAACCCGGAAGTGACGTCACTAAACCCGGAAGTGAGGTCACCACACCCGGAAGTGAGGTCACCAAACCCGGATGTGACGTCACCAAACCCGGAAGTGACGTCACTAAACCCGGAAGTGAGGTCACCACACCCGGAAGTGAGGTCAGCAAACCCGGAAGTGACGTCACTAAACCCGGAAGTGAGGTCACCAAACCCGGAAGTGACGTCACTAAACCCGGAAGTGAGGTCACCACACCCGGAAGTAAGGTCACCAAACCCGGATGTGACGTCACTAAACCCGGAAGTGAGGTCAGCGAACCCGGAAGTGAGGTCACCACACCCGGAAGTGAGGTCACCAAACCCGGAAGTGACGTCACTAAACCCGGAAGTGAGGTCACTAAACCCGGAAGTGACGTCAGCAAACCCGGAAGTGAGGTCAGCAAACCCGGAAGTGAGGTCACCACACCCGGAAGTGAGGTCACCAAACCCGGAAGTGACGTCACTATACCCGGAAGTGAGGTCACCACACCCGGAAGTGAGGTCACCAAACCCGGATGTGACGTCACCAAACCCGGAAGTGACGTCACTAAACCCGGAAGTGAGGTCAGCAAACCCGGAAGTGACGTCACTAAACCCGGAAGTGAGGTCAGCAAACCCGGAAGTGACGTCACTAAACCCGGAAGTGAGGTCAGCAAACACGGAAGTTTGGTCAGCAAACCCGGAAGTGAGGTCACCACACCCGGAAGTGAGGTCACCAAACCCGGAAGTGACGTCACTAAACCCGGAAGTGAGGTCAGCATACCCGGAAGTGAGGTAAGCAGACCATGAAAGTGAGGTCTGCTAATTCGGAACTCAGGTCAGCAAACCCAGAAGTGACTTCAGCAGACCCAGAAGTGACTTCAGCAAACCAGGAAGTGAGGTCAGCATACCCGGAAGTGAGGTCACCACACCCGGAAGTGAGGTCACCACACCCGGAAGTGACGTCACTAAACCTGGAAGTGAGGTCACCACACCCGGAAGTGAGGTCAGCAAACCCGGAAGTGAGTTCACCACACCCGGAAGTGAGGTCAGCAAACCCGGAAGTGAGGTCACCACACCCGGAAGTGAGGTCACCAAACCCGGAAGTGCCGTCACTAAACCCGGAAGTGAGGTCACCACACCCGGAAGTGAGGTCAGCAAACCCGGAAGTGACGTCACTAAACCCGGAAGTGAGGTCAGCAAACCCGGAAGTGACGTCACTAAACCCGGAAGTGAGGTCACCACGCCCGGAAGTCAGGTCACCAAACCCGGAAGTGACGTCACTAAACCCGGAAGTGACGTCACTAAACCTGGAAGTAAGGTCACCACACCCGGAAGTGAGGTCAGCAAACCCGGAAGTGAGTTCACCACACCCGGAAGTGAGGTCAGCAAACCCGGAAGTGAGGTCCCCACACCCGAAAGTGAGGTCACCAAACCCGGAAGTGCCGTCACTAAACCCGGAAGTGAGGTCACCACACCCGGAAGTGAGGTCACCAAACCCAGAAGTGACGTCACCAAACCCGGAAGTGACGTCACTAAACCCGGAAGTGACGTCAGCAAACCCGGAAGTGAGGTCAGCAAACCCGGAAGTGAGGTCAGCAAACCCGGAAGTGAGGTAAGCAGACCAGGAAAGTGAGGTCACCACACCCGGAAGTGAGGTCACCAAACCCGGAAGTGAGGTCACCACACCCGGAAGTGAGGTCACCACACCCGGAAGTGAGGTCAGCATACCCGGAAGTTAGGTAAGCAGACCAGGAAAGTGAGGTCTGCTAATTCGGAACTCAGGTCAGCAAACCCAGAAGTGACTTCAGCAAACCCGGAAGTGACGTCACTAAACTCGGAAGTGAGGTCACCACACCCGGAAGTGAGGTCAGCAAACCCGGAAGTGACGTCACTAAACCCGGAAGAGAGGTCAGCATACCCGGAAGTGAGGTAAGCAGACCAGGAAAGTGAGGTCTGCTAATTCGGAACTCAGGTCAGTAAACCCAGAAGTGACTTCAGCAGACCCAGAAGTGACTTCTGCAAACCCGGAAGTGAGGTCAGAAAACCCGGAAGGGAGGTCAGCAAACCCGGAAGTGAGGTTACCACACCTGGAAGTGAGGTCACCACACCCGGAAGTGAGGTCACCACACCCGGAAGTGAGGTCACCAAACCCGGAAGTGAGGTCACCACATCCGGAAGTGAGGTCACCAAACTTGGAAGTGACATCACAAAACCCGGAAGTGAGGTCACCACACCCGGAAGTAAGGTCAGCAAACCCAGAAGTGAGGTCACCACACCCGGAAGTGAGGTCACCAAACCCGGAAGTGACGTCACTAAACCCGGAAGTGAGGTCAACACACCCGGAAGTGACGTCACTAAACCCGGAAGTGAGGTCACCAAACCCGGAAGTGAGGTCTCCACACCCGGAAGTGAGGTCACCAAACCCGGAAGTGACGTCACTAAACCCGGAAGTGAGATCAGCAAACCCGGAAGTGAGGTCACCACACCAGGAAGTGAGGTCACCAAACCCGGAAGTGACGTCACTAAACCCGGAAGTGAGGTCAACACACCCGGATGTGACGTCACTAAACCCGGAAGTGAGGTCAGCAAACCCGGAAGTGAGGTCTCCACACCCGGAAGTGAGGTCACCAAACCCGGAAGTGACGTCACTAAACACGGAAGTGAGGTCAGCGAACCCGGAAGTGAGGTCACCACACCCGGAAGTGAGGTCACCAAACCCGGAAGTGACGTCACTAAACCCGGAAGTGAGGTCACCAAACCCGGAAGTCACGTCACTAAACCCGGAAGTGAGGTCACCACACCCGGAAGTGAGGTCACCAAACCCGGAAGTGACGTCACGAAACCCGGAAGTGAGGTCAGCAAACCCGGAAGTGACGTCACTAAACCCGGAAGTGAGGTCACCACACCCGGAAGTGAGGTCAGCAAGCCCGGAAGTAAGGTCAGCAAACCCGGAAGTGAGGTCACGACACCCGGAAGTGAGGTCACCACACCCGGAAGTGAGGTCAGCAAACCCGGAAGTGAGGTCACCACACCCGGAAGTAAGGTCAGCAAACCCGGAAGTGACATCACTAAACCCGGAAGTGAGGTCACCACACCCGGAAGTGAGGTCAGCAAACCCGGAATTGATGTCAGCAAACCCGGAAGTGAGGTCACCACACCCGGAAGTGAGGTCCTCAAACCAGGATGTGACGTCACTAAACCCGGAAGTGAGGTCAGCAAACCCGGAAGTGACGTCACCACACCCGGAAGTGAGGTCACCACACCCGGAAGTGAGGTCACCAAACCCGGAAGTGACATCACTAAACCCGGAAGTGACGTCAGCAAACCCGGAAGTGAGGTCAGCAAACCCGGAAGTGAGGTCACCACACCCGGAAGTGAGGTCACCAAACCCGGAAGTGACGTCACTAAACCCGGAAGTGAGGTCACCACACCCGGAAGTGAGGTCACCAAACCCGGATGTGACGTCACCAAACCCGGAAGTGACGTCACTAAACCCGGAAGTGAGGTCACCACACCCGGAAGTGAGGTCAGCAAACCCGGAAGTGACGTCACTAAACCCGGAAGTGAGGTCACCAAACCCGGAAGTGACGTCACTAAACCCGGAAGTGAGGTCACCACACCCGGAAGTAAGGTCACCAAACCCGGATGTGACGTCACTAAACCCGGAAGTGAGGTCAGCGAACCCGGAAGTGAGGTCACCACACCCGGAAGTGAGGTCACCAAACCCGGAAGTGACGTCACTAAACCCGGAAGTGAGGTCACTAAACCCGGAAGTGACGTCAGCAAACCCGGAAGTGAGGTCAGCAAACCCGGAAGTGAGGTCACCACACCCGGAAGTGAGGTCACCAAACCCGGAAGTGAGGTAACCAAACCCGGAAGTGACGTCACTAAACCCGAAAGTGAGGTCACCAAACCCGGAAGTGACGTCACTAAACCCGGAAGTGAGGTCACCACACCCGGAAGTGAGGTCACCATACCCGGAAGTGACGTCACCACACCCGGAAGTGAGGTCACCACACCCGGAATTGAGGTCACCAAACCCGGAAGTGACGTCACTAAACCCGGAAGTGAGGTCAGCAAACCCGGAAGTGAGGTCAGCAAACCCGGAAGTGAGGTCACCACACCCGGAAGTGAGGTCACCAAACCCGGAAGTCACGTCACTAAACCCGGAAGTGAGGTCACCACACCCGGAAGTGAGGTCACCAAACCCGGAAGTGACGTCACGAAACCCGGAAGTGAGGTCAGCAAACCCGGAAGTGACGTCACTAAACCCGGAAGTGAGGTCACCACACCCGGAAGTGAGGTCAGCAAGCCCGGAAGTGAGGTCAGCAAACCCGGAAGTGAGGTCACGACACCCGGAAGTGAGGTCACCACACCCGGAAGTGAGGTCAGCAAACCCGGAAGTGAGGTCACCACACCCGGAAGTAAGGTCAGCAAACCCGGAAGTGACATCACTAAACCCGGAAGTGAGGTCACCACACCCGGAAGTGAGGTCAGCAAACCCGGAAGTGATGTCAGCAAACCCGGAAGTGAGGTCACCACACCCGGAAGTGAGGTCCTCAAACCAGGATGTGACGTCACTAAACCCGGAAGTGAGGTCAGCAAACCCGGAAGTGACGTCACCACACCCGGAAGTGAGGTCACCACACCCGGAAGTGAGGTCACCAAACCCGGAAGTGACATCACTAAACCCGGAAGTGACGTCAGCAAACCCGGAAGTGAGGTCAGCAAACCCGGAAGTGAGGTCACCACACCCGGAAGTGAGGTCACCAAACCCGGAAGTGATGTCACTAAACCCGGAAGTGAGGTCACCACACCCGGAAGTGAGGTCACCAAACCCGGAAGTGACGTCACCAAACCCGGAAGTGACGTCAGCAAACCCGGAAGTGAGGTCAGCAAACCCGGAAGTGAGGTCACCACACCCGGAAGTGAGGTCACCAAACCCGGAAGTGACGTCACTAAACCCGGAAGTGAGGTCACCACACCCGGAAGTGAGGTCACCAAACCCGGATGTGACGTCACCAAACCCGGAAGTGACGTCACTAAACCAGGAAGTGAGGTCACCACACCCGGAAGTGAGGTCAGCAAACCCGGAAGTGACGTCACTAAACCCGGAAGTGAGGTCACCAAACCCGGAAGTGACGTCACTAAACCCGGAAGTGAGGTCACCACACCCGGAAGTAAGGTCACCAAACCCGGATGTGACGTCACTAAACCCGGAAGTGAGGTCAGCATACCCGGAAGTTAGGTAAGCAGACCAGGAAAGTTAGGTCTGCTAATTCGGAACTCAGGTCAGCAAACCCAGAAGTGACTTCAGCAGACCCGGAAGTGACGTCACTAAACTCGGAAGTGAGGTCACCACACCAGGATGTGAGGTCAGCAAACCCGGAAGTGAGGTCAGCAAACCCGGAAGTGAGGTCACCACACCCGGAAGTGAGGACACCAAACCCGGAAGTGACGTCACTAAACCCGGAAGTGAGGTCAGCAAACCCGGAAGTGAGGTCACCACACCCGGAAGTGAGGTCACCAAACCCGGAAGTGACGTCACTAAACCCGGAAGTGAGGTCACTAAACCCGGAAGTGACGTCAGCAAACCCGGAAGTGAGGTCAGCAAACCCGGAAGTGAGGTCACCACACCCGGAAGTGAGGTCACCAAACCCGGAAGTGACGTCACTAAACCCGGAAGTGAGGTCACCACACCCGGAAGTGAGGTCACCAAACCCGGAAGTGAGGTCACCAAACCCGGAAGTGACGTCACTAAACCCGGAAGTGAGGTCACCACACCCGGAAGTAAGGTCACCAAACCCGGATGTGACGTCACTAAACCCGGAAGTGAGGTCAGCATACCCGGAAGTTAGGTAAGCAGACCAGGAAAGTTAGGTCTGCTAATTCGGTACTCAGGTCAGCAAACCCAGAAGTGACTTCAGCAGACCCGGAAGTGACGTCACTAAACTCGGAAGTGAGGTCACCACACCAGGATGTGAGGTCAGCAAACCCGGAAGTGAGGTCAGCAAACCCGGAAGTGAGGTCACCACACCCGGAAGTGAGGACACCAAACCCGGAAGTGACGTCACTAAACCCGGAAGTGAGGTCAGCAAACCCGGAAGTGAGGTCACCACACCCGGAAGTGAGGTCACCAAACCCGGAAGTGACGTCACTAAACCCGGAAGTGAGGTCACCATACCCGGAAGTGACGTCACCACACCCGGAAGTGAGGTCACCACACCCGGAATTGAGGTCACCAAACCCGGAAGTGACGTCATTAAACCCGGAAGTGAGGTCAGCAAACCCGGAAGTGAGGTCAGCAAACCCGGAATTGAGGTCACCACACCCGGAAGTGAGGTCACCAAACCCGGAAGTGACGTCACTAAACCCGGAAGTGAGGTCACCACACCCGGAAGTGAGGTCACCAAACCCGGAAGTGACGTCACCAAACCCGGAAATGACGTCACTAAACCCGGAAGTGACGTCAGCAAACCCGGAAGTGAGGTCAGCAAACCCGGAAGTGAGGTCACCACACCCGGAAGTGAGGTCACCAAACCCGGAAGTGACGTCACTAAACCCGGAAGTGAGGTCACCACACCCGGAAGTGAGGTCACCAAACCCGGATGTGACGTCACCAAACCCGGAAGTGACGTCACTAAACCCGGAAGTGAGGTCACCACACCCGGAAGTGAGGTCAGCAAACCCGGAAGTGACGTCACTAAACCCGGAAGTGAGGTCACCAAACCCGGAAGTGACGTCACTAAACCCGGAAGTGAGGTCACCACACCCGGAAGTAAGGTCACCAAACCCGGATGTGACGTCACTAAACCCGGAAGTGAGGTCAGCGAACCCGGAAGTGAGGTCACCACACCCGGAAGTGAGGTCACCAAACCCGGAAGTGACGTCACTAAACCCGGAAGTGAGGTCACTAAACCCGGAAGTGACGTCAGCAAACCCGGAAGTGAGGTCAGCAAACCCGGAAGTGAGGTCACCACACCCGGAAGTGAGGTCACCAAACCCGGAAGTGACGTCACTATACCCGGAAGTGAGGTCACCACACCCGGAAGTGAGGTCACCAAACCCGGATGTGACGTCACCAAACCCGGAAGTGACGTCACTAAACCCGGAAGTGAGGTCAGCAAACCCGGAAGTGACGTCACTAAACCCGGAAGTGAGGTCAGCAAACCCGGAAGTGACGTCACTAAACCCGGAAGTGAGGTCAGCAAACACGGAAGTTTGGTCAGCAAACCCGGAAGTGAGGTCACCACACCCGGAAGTGAGGTCACCAAACCCGGAAGTGACGTCACTAAACCCGGAAGTGAGGTCAGCATACCCGGAAGTGAGGTAAGCAGACCATGAAAGTGAGGTCTGCTAATTCGGAACTCAGGTCAGCAAACCCAGAAGTGACTTCAGCAGACCCAGAAGTGACTTCAGCAAACCAGGAAGTGAGGTCAGCATACCCGGAAGTGAGGTCACCACACCCGGAAGTGAGGTCACCACACCCGGAAGTGACGTCACTAAACCTGGAAGTGAGGTCACCACACCCGGAAGTGAGGTCAGCAAACCCGGAAGTGAGTTCACCACACCCGGAAGTGAGGTCAGCAAACCCGGAAGTGAGGTCACCACACCCGGAAGTGAGGTCACCAAACCCGGAAGTGCCGTCACTAAACCCGGAAGTGAGGTCACCACACCCGGAAGTGAGGTCAGCAAACCCGGAAGTGACGTCACTAAACCCGGAAGTGAGGTCAGCAAACCCGGAAGTGACGTCACTAAACCCGGAAGTGAGGTCACCACGCCCGGAAGTCAGGTCACCAAACCCGGAAGTGACGTCACTAAACCCGGAAGTGACGTCACTAAACCTGGAAGTAAGGTCACCACACCCGGAAGTGAGGTCAGCAAACCCGGAAGTGAGTTCACCACACCCGGAAGTGAGGTCAGCAAACCCGGAAGTGAGGTCCCCACACCCGAAAGTGAGGTCACCAAACCCGGAAGTGCCGTCACTAAACCCGGAAGTGAGGTCACCACACCCGGAAGTGAGGTCACCAAACCCAGAAGTGACGTCACCAAACCCGGAAGTGACGTCACTAAACCCGGAAGTGACGTCAGCAAACCCGGAAGTGAGGTCAGCAAACCCGGAAGTGAGGTCAGCAAACCCGGAAGTGAGGTAAGCAGACCAGGAAAGTGAGGTCACCACACCCGGAAGTGAGGTCACCAAACCCGGAAGTGAGGTCACCACACCCGGAAGTGAGGTCACCACACCCGGAAGTGAGGTCAGCATACCCGGAAGTTAGGTAAGCAGACCAGGAAAGTGAGGTCTGCTAATTCGGAACTCAGGTCAGCAAACCCAGAAGTGACTTCAGCAAACCCGGAAGTGACGTCACTAAACTCGGAAGTGAGGTCACCACACCCGGAAGTGAGGTCAGCAAACCCGGAAGTGACGTCACTAAACCCGGAAGAGAGGTCAGCATACCCGGAAGTGAGGTAAGCAGACCAGGAAAGTGAGGTCTGCTAATTCGGAACTCAGGTCAGTAAACCCAGAAGTGACTTCAGCAGACCCAGAAGTGACTTCTGCAAACCCGGAAGTGAGGTCAGAAAACCCGGAAGGGAGGTCAGCAAACCCGGAAGTGAGGTTACCACACCTGGAAGTGAGGTCACCACACCCGGAAGTGAGGTCACCACACCCGGAAGTGAGGTCAGAAAACCCAGAAGTGAGGTCACCACATCCGGAAGTGAGGTCACCAAACTTGGAAGTGACATCACAAAACCCGGAAGTGAGGTCACCACACCCGGAAGTAAGGTCAGCAAACCCAGAAGTGAGGTCACCACACCCGGAAGTGAGGTCACCAAACCCGGAAGTGACGTCACTAAACCCGGAAGTGAGGTCAACACACCCGGAAGTGACGTCACTAAACCCGGAAGTGAGGTCACCAAACCCGGAAGTGAGGTCTCCACACCCGGAAGTGAGGTCACCAAACCCGGAAGTGACGTCACTAAACCCGGAAGTGAGATCAGCAAACCCGGAAGTGAGGTCACCACACCAGGAAGTGAGGTCACCAAACCCGGAAGTGACGTCACTAAACCCGGAAGTGAGGTCAACACACCCGGATGTGACGTCACTAAACCCGGAAGTGAGGTCAGCAAACCCGGAAGTGAGGTCTCCACACCCGGAAGTGAGGTCACCAAACCCGGAAGTGACGTCACTAAACACGGAAGTGAGGTCAGCGAACCCGGAAGTGAGGTCACCACACCCGGAAGTGAGGTCACCAAACCCGGAAGTGACGTCACTAAACCCGGAAGTGAGGTCACCAAACCCGGAAGTCACGTCACTAAACCCGGAAGTGAGGTCACCACACCCGGAAGTGAGGTCACCAAACCCGGAAGTGACGTCACGAAACCCGGAAGTGAGGTCAGCAAACCCGGAAGTGACGTCACTAAACCCGGAAGTGAGGTCACCACACCCGGAAGTGAGGTCAGCAAGCCCGGAAGTAAGGTCAGCAAACCCGGAAGTGAGGTCACGACACCCGGAAGTGAGGTCACCACACCCGGAAGTGAGGTCAGCAAACCCGGAAGTGAGGTCACCACACCCGGAAGTAAGGTCAGCAAACCCGGAAGTGACATCACTAAACCCGGAAGTGAGGTCACCACACCCGGAAGTGAGGTCAGCAAACCCGGAATTGATGTCAGCAAACCCGGAAGTGAGGTCACCACACCCGGAAGTGAGGTCCTCAAACCAGGATGTGACGTCACTAAACCCGGAAGTGAGGTCAGCAAACCCGGAAGTGACGTCACCACACCCGGAAGTGAGGTCACCACACCCGGAAGTGAGGTCACCAAACCCGGAAGTGACATCACTAAACCCGGAAGTGACGTCAGCAAACCCGGAAGTGAGGTCAGCAAACCCGGAAGTGAGGTCACCACACCCGGAAGTGAGGTCACCAAACCCGGAAGTGACGTCACTAAACCCGGAAGTGAGGTCACCACACCCGGAAGTGAGGTCACCAAACCCGGATGTGACGTCACCAAACCCGGAAGTGACGTCACTAAACCCGGAAGTGAGGTCACCACACCCGGAAGTGAGGTCAGCAAACCCGGAAGTGACGTCACTAAACCCGGAAGTGAGGTCACCAAACCCGGAAGTGACGTCACTAAACCCGGAAGTGAGGTCACCACACCCGGAAGTAAGGTCACCAAACCCGGATGTGACGTCACTAAACCCGGAAGTGAGGTCAGCGAACCCGGAAGTGAGGTCACCACACCCGGAAGTGAGGTCACCAAACCCGGAAGTGACGTCACTAAACCCGGAAGTGAGGTCACTAAACCCGGAAGTGACGTCAGCAAACCCGGAAGTGAGGTCAGCAAACCCGGAAGTGAGGTCACCACACCCGGAAGTGAGGTCACCAAACCCGGAAGTGACGTCACTAAACCCGGAAGTGAGGTCACCACACCCGGAAGTGAGGTCACCAAACCCGGATGTGACGTCACCAAACCCGGAAGTGACGTCACTAAACCCGAAAGTGAGGTCACCAAACCCGGAAGTGACGTCACTAAACCCGGAAGTGAGGTCACCACACCCGGAAGTGAGGTCACCATACCCGGAAGTGACGTCACCACACCCGGAAGTGAGGTCACCACACCCGGAATTGAGGTCACCAAACCCGGAAGTGACGTCACTAAACCCGGAAGTGAGGTCAGCAAACCCGGAAGTGAGGTCAGCAAACCCGGAAGTGAGGTCACCACACCCGGAAGTGAGGTCACCAAACCCGGAAGTCACGTCACTAAACCCGGAAGTGAGGTCACCACACCCGGAAGTGAGGTCACCAAACCCGGAAGTGACGTCACGAAACCCGGAAGTGAGGTCAGCAAACCCGGAAGTGACGTCACTAAACCCGGAAGTGAGGTCACCACACCCGGAAGTGAGGTCAGCAAGCCCGGAAGTGAGGTCAGCAAACCCGGAAGTGAGGTCACGACACCCGGAAGTGAGGTCACCACACCCGGAAGTGAGGTCAGCAAACCCGGAAGTGAGGTCACCACACCCGGAAGTAAGGTCAGCAAACCCGGAAGTGACATCACTAAACCCGGAAGTGAGGTCACCACACCCGGAAGTGAGGTCAGCAAACCCGGAAGTGATGTCAGCAAACCCGGAAGTGAGGTCACCACACCCGGAAGTGAGGTCCTCAAACCAGGATGTGACGTCACTAAACCCGGAAGTGAGGTCAGCAAACCCGGAAGTGACGTCACCACACCCGGAAGTGAGGTCACCACACCCGGAAGTGAGGTCACCAAACCCGGAAGTGACATCACTAAACCCGGAAGTGACGTCAGCAAACCCGGAAGTGAGGTCAGCAAACCCGGAAGTGAGGTCACCACACCCGGAAGTGAGGTCACCAAACCCGGAAGTGATGTCACTAAACCCGGAAGTGAGGTCACCACACCCGGAAGTGAGGTCACCAAACCCGGAAGTGACGTCACCAAACCCGGAAGTGACGTCAGCAAACCCGGAAGTGAGGTCAGCAAACCCGGAAGTGAGGTCACCACACCCGGAAGTGAGGTCACCAAACCCGGAAGTGACGTCACTAAACCCGGAAGTGAGGTCACCACACCCGGAAGTGAGGTCACCAAACCCGGATGTGACGTCACCAAACCCGGAAGTGACGTCACTAAACCAGGAAGTGAGGTCACCACACCCGGAAGTGAGGTCAGCAAACCCGGAAGTGACGTCACTAAACCCGGAAGTGAGGTCACCAAACCCGGAAGTGACGTCACTAAACCCGGAAGTGAGGTCACCACACCCGGAAGTAAGGTCACCAAACCCGGATGTGACGTCACTAAACCCGGAAGTGAGGTCAGCATACCCGGAAGTTAGGTAAGCAGACCAGGAAAGTTAGGTCTGCTAATTCGGAACTCAGGTCAGCAAACCCAGAAGTGACTTCAGCAGACCCGGAAGTGACGTCACTAAACTCGGAAGTGAGGTCACCACACCAGGATGTGAGGTCAGCAAACCCGGAAGTGAGGTCAGCAAACCCGGAAGTGAGGTCACCACACCCGGAAGTGAGGACACCAAACCCGGAAGTGACGTCACTAAACCCGGAAGTGAGGTCAGCAAACCCGGAAGTGAGGTCACCACACCCGGAAGTGAGGTCACCAAACCCGGAAGTGACGTCACTAAACCCGGAAGTGAGGTCACTAAACCCGGAAGTGACGTCAGCAAACCCGGAAGTGAGGTCAGCAAACCCGGAAGTGAGGTCACCACACCCGGAAGTGAGGTCACCAAACCCGGAAGTGACGTCACTAAACCCGGAAGTGAGGTCACCACACCCGGAAGTGAGGTCACCAAACCCGGAAGTGAGGTCACCAAACCCGGAAGTGACGTCACTAAACCCGGAAGTGAGGTCACCACACCCGGAAGTAAGGTCACCAAACCCGGATGTGACGTCACTAAACCCGGAAGTGAGGTCAGCATACCCGGAAGTTAGGTAAGCAGACCAGGAAAGTTAGGTCTGCTAATTCGGTACTCAGGTCAGCAAACCCAGAAGTGACTTCAGCAGACCCGGAAGTGACGTCACTAAACTCGGAAGTGAGGTCACCACACCAGGATGTGAGGTCAGCAAACCCGGAAGTGAGGTCAGCAAACCCGGAAGTGAGGTCACCACACCCGGAAGTGAGGACACCAAACCCGGAAGTGACGTCACTAAACCCGGAAGTGAGGTCAGCAAACCCGGAAGTCAGGTCACCACACCCGGAAGTGAGGTCACCAAACCCGGAAGTGACGTCACTAAACCCGGAAGTGAGGTCACCATACCCGGAAGTGACGTCACCACACCCGGAAGTGAGGTCACCACACCCGGAATTGAGGTCACCAAACCCGGAAGTGACGTCATTAAACCCGGAAGTGAGGTCAGCAAACCCGGAAGTGAGGTCAGCAAACCCGGAATTGAGGTCACCAAACCCGGAAGTGACGTCATTAAACCCGGAAGTGAGGTCAGCAAACCCGGAAGTGAGGTCAGCAAACCCGGAAGTGAGGTCACCACACCCGGAAGTGAGGTCACCAAACCCGGAAGTCACGTCACTAAACCCGGAAGTGAGGTCACCACACCCGGAAGTGAGGTCAGCAAACCCGGAAGTGACGTCACTAAACCCGGAAGTGAGGTCACCACACCCGGAAGTGAGGTCAGCAAGCCCGGAAGTGAGGTCAGCAAACCCGGAAGTGAGGTCACGACACCCGGAAGTGAGGTCACCACACCCGGAAGTGAGGTCAGCAAACCCGGAAGTGAGGTCACCACACCCGGAAGTAAGGTCAGCAAACCCGGAAGTGACATCACTAAACCCGGAAGTGAGGTCACCACACCCGGAAGTGAGGTCAGCAAACTCGGAAGTGATGTCAGCAAACCCGGAAGTGAGGTCACCACACCCGGAAGTGAGGTCCTCAAACCAGGATGTGACGTCACTAAACCCGGAAGTGAGGTCAGCAAACCCGGAAGTGACGTCACCACACCCGGAAGTGACGTCACCACACCCGGAAGTGAGGTCACCAAACCCGGAAGTGACATCACTAAACCCGGAAGTGACGTCAGCAAACCCGGAAGTGAGGTCAGCAAACCCGGAAGTGAGGTCACCACACCCGGAAGTGAGGTCACCAAACCCGGAAGTGACGTCACTAAACCCGGAAGTGAGGTCACCACACCCGGAAGTGAGGTCACCAAACCCGGAAGTGACGTCACCAAACCCGGAAGTGACGTCACTAAACCCGGAAGTGACGTCAGCAAACCCGGAAGTGAGGTCAGCAAACCCGGAAGTGAGGTCACCACACCCGGAAGTGAGGTCACCAAACCCGGAAGTGACGTCACTAAACCCGGAAGTGAGGTCACCACACCCGGAAGTGAGGTCACCAAACCCGGATGTGACGTCACCAAACCCGGAAGTGACGTCACTAAACCCGGAAGTGAGGTCACCACACCCGGAAGTGAGGTCAGCAAACCCGGAAGTGACGTCACTAAACCCGGAAGTGAGGTCACCAAACCCGGAAGTGACGTCACTAAACCCGGAAGTGAGGTCACCACACCCGGAAGTAAGGTCACCAAACCCGGATGTGACGTCACTAAACCCGGAAGTGAGGTCAGCATACCCGGAAGTTAGGTAAGCAGACCAGGAAAGTTAGGTCTGCTAATTCGGAACTCAGGTCAGCAAACCCAGAAGTGACTTCAGCAGACCCGGAAGTGACGTCACTAAACTCGGAAGTGAGGTCACCACACCAGGATGTGAGGTCAGCAAACCCGGAAGTGAGGTCAGCAAACCCGGAAGAGAGGTCACCACACCCGGAAGTGAGGACACCAAACCCGGAAGTGACGTCACTAAACCCGGAAGTGAGGTCAGCAAACCCGGAAGTGAGGTCACCACACCCGGAAGTGAGGTCACCAAACCCGGAAGTGACGTCACTAAACCCGGAAGTGAGGTCACCACACCCAGAAGTGAGGTCACCAAACCCGGAAGTGACGTCACTAAACCCGGAAGTGAGGTCACCATACCCGGAAGTGACGTCACCACACCCGGAAGTGAGGTCACCACACCCGGAATTGAGGTCACCAAACCCGGAAGTGACGTCACTAAACCCGGAAGTGACGTCACCACACCCGGAAGTGAGGTCACCACACCCGGAATTGAGGTCACCAAACCCGGATGTGACGTCACCAAACCCGGAAGTGACGTCACTAAACCCGGAAGTGAGGTCACCACACCCGGAAGCGAGGTCAGCAAACCCGGAAGTGACGTCACTAAACCCGGAAGTGAGGTCACCAAACCCGGAAGTGAGGTCACCACACCCGGAAGTAAGGTCACCAAACCCGGATGTGACGTCACTAAACCCGGAAGTGAGGTCAGCATACCCGGAAGTTAGGTAAGCAGACCAGGAAAGTTAGGTCTGCTAATTCGGAACTCAGGTCAGGTAACCCAGAAGTGACTTCAGCAGACCCGGAAGTGACGTCACTAAACTCGGAAGTGAGGTCACCACACCAGGATGTGAGGTCAGCAAACCCGGAAGTGAGGTCAGCAAACCCGGAAGTGAGGTCACCACACCCGGAAGTGAGGACACCAAACCCGGAAGTGACGTCACTAAACCCGGAAGTGAGGTCACCACACCCGGAAGTGAGGTCAACACACCCGGAAGTGAGGTCACCAAACCCGGAAGTGACGTCACCAAACCCGGAAGTGAGGTCACCACACCCAGAAGTGAGGTCACCAAACCCGGAAGTGACGTCACTAAACCCGGAAGTGAGGTCACCATACCCGGAAAGTGACGTCACCACACCCGGAAGTGAGGTCACCACACCCGGAAGTGAGGTCACCAAACCCGGAAGTGACGTCACTAAACCCGGAAGTGAGGTCAGCAAACCCGGAAGTTTGGTCAGCAAACCCGGAAGTGAGGTCACCACACCCGGAAGTGAGGTCACCAAACCCGGAAGTGACGTCACTAAACCCGGAAGTGAGGTCAGCATACCCGGAAGTGAGGTAAGCAGACCAGGAAAGTGAGGTCTGCTAATTCGGAACTCAGGTCAGCAAACCCAGAAGTGACTTCAGCAGACCCAGAAGTGACTTCAGCAAACCAGGAAGTGAGGTCAGCATACCCGGAAGTGAGGTCACCACACCCGGAAGTGAGGTCACCACACCCGGAAGTGACGTCACTAAACCTGGAAGTGAGGTCACCACACCCGGAAGTGAGGTCAGCAAACCCGGAAGTGAGTTCACCACACCCGGAAGTGAGGTCAGCAAACCCGGAAGTGAGGTCACCACACCCGGAAGTGAGGTCACCAAACCCGGAAGTGAGGTCACCACACCCGGAAGTGAGGTCCTCAAACCAGGATGTGACGTCACTAAACCCGGAAGTGAGGTCAGCAAACCCGGAAGTGACGTCACCACACCCGGAAGTAAGGTCAGCAAACCCGGAAGTGACATCACTAAACCCGGAAGTGAGGTCACCACACCCGGAAGTGAGGTCAGCAAACCCGGAATTGATGTCAGCAAACCCGGAAGTGAGGTCACCACACCCGGAAGTGAGGTCCTCAAACCAGGATGTGACGTCACTAAACCCGGAAGTGAGGTCAGCAAACCCGGAAGTGACGTCACCACACCCGGAAGTGAGGTCACCACACCCGGAAGTGAGGTCACCAAACCCGGAAGTGACATCACTAAACCCGGAAGTGACGTCAGCAAACCCGGAAGTGAGGTCAGCAAACCCGGAAGTGAGGTCACCACACCCGGAAGTGAGGTCACCAAACCCGGAAGTGACGTCACTAAACCCGGAAGTGAGGTCACCACACCCGGAAGTGAGGTCACCAAACCCGGAAGTGACGTCACCAAACCCGGAAGTGATGTCACTAAACCCGGAAGTGACGTCAGCAAACCCGGAAGTGAGGTCAGCAAACCCGGAAGTGAGGTCACCACACCCGGAAGTGAGGTCACCAAACCCGGAAGTGACGTCACTAAACCCGGAAGTGAGGTCACCACACCCGGAAGTGACGTCAGCAAACCCGGAAGTGAGGTCAGCAAACCCGGAAGTGAGGTCACCACACCCGGAAGTGAGGTCACCAAACCCGGAAGTGACGTCACTAAACCCGGAAGTTAGGTCACCACACCCGGAAGTGAGGTCACCAAACCCGGATGTGACGTCACCAAACCCGGAAGTGACGTCACTAAACCCGGAAGTGAGGTCACCACACCCGGAAGTGAGGTCAGCAAACCCGGAAGTGACGTCACTAAACCCGGAAGTGAGGTCACCAAACCCGGAAGTGACGTCACTAAACCCGGAAGTGTGGTCACCACACCCGGAAGTAAGGTCACCAAACCCGGATGTGACGTCACTAAACCCGGAAGTGAGGTCAGCATACCCGGAAGTTAGGTAAGCAGACCAGGAAAGTTAGGTCTGCTAATTCGGAACTCAGGTCAGCAAACCCAGAAGTGACTTCAGCAGACCCGGAAGTGACGTCACTAAACTCGGAAGTGAGGTCACCACACCAGGATGTGAGGTCAGCAAACCCGGAAGTGAGGTCACCACACCCGGAAGTGAGGACACCAAACCCGGAAGTGACGTCACTAAACCCGGAAGTGAGGTCAGCAAACCCGGAAGTGAGGTCACCACACCCGGAAGTGAGGTCACCAAACCCGGAAGTGACGTCACTAAACCCGGAAGTGAGGTCACCACACCCAGAAGTGAGGTCACCAAACCCGGAAGTGAGGTCACCACACCCGGAAGTGAGGTCACCATACCCGGAAGTGACGTCACCACACCCGGAAGTGAGGTCACCACACCCGGAATTGAGGTCACCAAACCCGGAAGTGACGTCACTAAACCCGGAAGTGAGGTCAGCAAACCCGGAAGTGAGGTCACCACACCCGGAAGTGAGGACACCAAACCCGGAAGTGACGTCACTAAACCCGGAAGTGAGGTCAGCAAACCCGGAAGTGAGGTCACCACACCCGGAAGTGAGGTCACCAAACCCGGAAGTGACGTCACTAAACCCGGAAGTGAGGTCACTAAACCCGGAAGTGACGTCAGCAAACCCGGAAGTGAGGTCAGCAAACCCGGAAGTGAGGTCACCACACCCGGAAGTGAGGTCACCAAACCCGGAAGTGACGTCACTAAACCCGGAAGTGAGGTCACCACACCCGGAAGTGAGGTCACCAAACCCGGAAGTGAGGTCACCAAACCCGGAAGTGACGTCACTAAACCCGGAAGTGAGGTCACCACACCCGGAAGTAAGGTCACCAAACCCGGATGTGACGTCACTAAACCCGGAAGTGAGGTCAGCATACCCGGAAGTTAGGTAAGCAGACCAGGAAAGTTAGGTCTGCTAATTCGGTACTCAGGTCAGCAAACCCAGAAGTGACTTCAGCAGACCCGGAAGTGACGTCACTAAACTCGGAAGTGAGGTCACCACACCAGGATGTGAGGTCAGCAAACCCGGAAGTGAGGTCAGCAAACCCGGAAGTGAGGTCACCACACCCGGAAGTGAGGACACCAAACCCGGAAGTGACGTCACTAAACCCGGAAGTGAGGTCAGCAAACCCGGAAGTCAGGTCACCACACCCGGAAGTGAGGTCACCAAACCCGGAAGTGACGTCACTAAACCCGGAAGTGAGGTCACCATACCCGGAAGTGACGTCACCACACCCGGAAGTGAGGTCACCACACCCGGAATTGAGGTCACCAAACCCGGAAGTGACGTCATTAAACCCGGAAGTGAGGTCAGCAAACCCGGAAGTGAGGTCACCACACCCGGAAGTGAGGTCACCAAACCCGGAAGTCACGTCACTAAACCCGGAAGTGAGGTCACCACACCCGGAAGTGAGGTCAGCAAACCCGGAAGTGACGTCACTAAACCCGGAAGTGAGGTCACCACACCCGGAAGTGAGGTCAGCAAGCCCGGAAGTGAGGTCAGCAAACCCGGAAGTGAGGTCACGACACCCGGAAGTGAGGTCACCACACCCGGAAGTGAGGTCAGCAAACCCGGAAGTGAGGTCACCACACCCGGAAGTAAGGTCAGCAAACCCGGAAGTGACATCACTAAACCCGGAAGTGAGGTCACCACACCCGGAAGTGAGGTCAGCAAACTCGGAAGTGATGTCAGCAAACCCGGAAGTGAGGTCACCACACCCGGAAGTGAGGTCCTCAAACCAGGATGTGACGTCACTAAACCCGGAAGTGAGGTCAGCAAACCCGGAAGTGACGTCACCACACCCGGAAGTGACGTCACCACACCCGGAAGTGAGGTCACCAAACCCGGAAGTGACATCACTAAACCCGGAAGTGACGTCAGCAAACCCGGAAGTGAGGTCAGCAAACCCGGAAGTGAGGTCACCACACCCGGAAGTGAGGTCACCAAACCCGGAAGTGACGTCACTAAACCCGGAAGTGAGGTCACCACACCCGGAAGTGAGGTCACCAAACCCGGAAGTGACGTCACCAAACCCGGAAGTGACGTCACTAAACCCGGAAGTGACGTCAGCAAACCCGGAAGTGAGGTCAGCAAACCCGGAAGTGAGGTCACCACACCCGGAAGTGAGGTCACCAAACCCGGAAGTGACGTCACTAAACCCGGAAGTGAGGTCACCACACCCGGAAGTGAGGTCACCAAACCCGGATGTGACGTCACCAAACCCGGAAGTGACGTCACTAAACCCGGAAGTGAGGTCACCACACCCGGAAGTGAGGTCAGCAAACCCGGAAGTGACGTCACTAAACCCGGAAGTGAGGTCACCAAACCCGGAAGTGACGTCACTAAACCCGGAAGTGAGGTCACCACACCCGGAAGTAAGGTCACCAAACCCGGATGTGACGTCACTAAACCCGGAAGTGAGGTCAGCATACCCGGAAGTTAGGTAAGCAGACCAGGAAAGTTAGGTCTGCTAATTCGGAACTCAGGTCAGCAAACCCAGAAGTGACTTCAGCAGACCCGGAAGTGACGTCACTAAACTCGGAAGTGAGGTCACCACACCAGGATGTGAGGTCAGCAAACCCGGAAGTGAGGTCAGCAAACCCGGAAGAGAGGTCACCACACCCGGAAGTGAGGACACCAAACCCGGAAGTGACGTCACTAAACCCGGAAGTGAGGTCAGCAAACCCGGAAGTGAGGTCACCACACCCGGAAGTGAGGTCACCAAACCCGGAAGTGACGTCACTAAACCCGGAAGTGAGGTCACCACACCCAGAAGTGAGGTCACCAAACCCGGAAGTGACGTCACTAAACCCGGAAGTGAGGTCACCATACCCGGAAGTGACGTCACCACACCCGGAAGTGAGGTCACCACACCCGGAATTGAGGTCACCAAACCCGGAAGTGACGTCACTAAACCCGGAAGTGAGGTCACCACACCCGGAAGTGAGGTCACCAAACCCGGAAGTGAGGTCACCAAACCCGGAAGTGACGTCACTAAACCCGGAAGTGAGGTCACCACACCCGGAAGTAAGGTCACCAAACCCGGATGTGACGTCACTAAACCCGGAAGTGAGGTCAGCATACCCGGAAGTTAGGTAAGCAGACCAGGAAAGTTAGGTCTGCTAATTCGGTACTCAGGTCAGCAAACCCAGAAGTGACTTCAGCAGACCCGGAAGTGACGTCACTAAACTCGGAAGTGAGGTCACCACACCAGGATGTGAGGTCAGCAAACCCGGAAGTGAGGTCAGCAAACCCGGAAGTGAGGTCACCACACCCGGAAGTGAGGACACCAAACCCGGAAGTGACGTCACTAAACCCGGAAGTGAGGTCAGCAAACCCGGAAGTCAGGTCACCACACCCGGAAGTGAGGTCACCAAACCCGGAAGTGACGTCACTAAACCCGGAAGTGAGGTCACCATACCCGGAAGTGACGTCACCACACCCGGAAGTGAGGTCACCACACCCGGAATTGAGGTCACCACACCCGGAATTGAGGTCACCAAACCCGGAAGTGACGTCATTAAACCCGGAAGTGAGGTCAGCAAACCCGGAAGTGAGGTCAGCAAACCCGGAAGTGAGGTCACCACACCCGGAAGTGAGGTCACCAAACCCGGAAGTCACGTCACTAAACCCGGAAGTGAGGTCACCACACCCGGAAGTGAGGTCAGCAAACCCGGAAGTGACGTCACTAAACCCGGAAGTGAGGTCACCACACCCGGAAGTGAGGTCACGACACCCGGAAGTGAGGTCACCACACCCGGAAGTGAGGTCAGCAAACCCGGAAGTGAGGTCACCACACCCGGAAGTAAGGTCAGCAAACCCGGAAGTGACATCACTAAACCCGGAAGTGAGGTCACCACACCCGGAAGTGAGGTCAGCAAACTCGGAAGTGATGTCAGCAAACCCGGAAGTGAGGTCACCACACCCGGAAGTGAGGTCCTCAAACCAGGATGTGACGTCACTAAACCCGGAAGTGAGGTCAGCAAACCCGGAAGTGACGTCACCACACCCGGAAGTGACGTCACCACACCCGGAAGTGAGGTCACCAAACCCGGAAGTGACATCACTAAACCCGGAAGTGACGTCAGCAAACCCGGAAGTGAGGTCAGCAAACCCGGAAGTGAGGTCACCACACCCGGAAGTGAGGTCACCAAACCCGGAAGTGACGTCACTAAACCCGGAAGTGAGGTCACCACACCCGGAAGTGAGGTCACCAAACCCGGAAGTGACGTCACCAAACCCGGAAGTGACGTCACTAAACCCGGAAGTGACGTCAGCAAACCCGGAAGTGAGGTCAGCAAACCCGGAAGTGAGGTCACCACACCCGGAAGTGAGGTCACCAAACCCGGAAGTGACGTCACTAAACCCGGAAGTGAGGTCACCACACCCGGAAGTGAGGTCACCAAACCCGGATGTGACGTCACCAAACCCGGAAGTGACGTCACTAAACCCGGAAGTGAGGTCACCACACCCGGAAGTGAGGTCAGCAAACCCGGAAGTGACGTCACTAAACCCGGAAGTGAGGTCACCAAACCCGGAAGTGACGTCACTAAACCCGGAAGTGAGGTCACCACACCCGGAAGTAAGGTCACCAAACCCGGATGTGACGTCACTAAACCCGGAAGTGAGGTCAGCATACCCGGAAGTTAGGTAAGCAGACCAGGAAAGTTAGGTCTGCTAATTCGGAACTCAGGTCAGCAAACCCAGAAGTGACTTCAGCAGACCCGGAAGTGACGTCACTAAACTCGGAAGTGAGGTCACCACACCAGGATGTGAGGTCAGCAAACCCGGAAGTGAGGTCAGCAAACCCGGAAGAGAGGTCACCACACCCGGAAGTGAGGACACCAAACCCGGAAGTGACGTCACTAAACCCGGAAGTGAGGTCAGCAAACCCGGAAGTGAGGTCACCACACCCGGAAGTGAGGTCACCAAACCCGGAAGTGACGTCACTAAACCCGGAAGTGAGGTCACCACACCCAGAAGTGAGGTCACCAAACCCGGAAGTGACGTCACTAAACCCGGAAGTGAGGTCACCATACCCGGAAGTGACGTCACCACACCCGGAAGTGAGGTCACCACACCCGGAATTGAGGTCACCAAACCCGGAAGTGACGTCACTAAACCCGGAAGTGACGTCACCACACCCGGAAGTGAGGTCACCACACCCGGAATTGAGGTCACCAAACCCGGATGTGACGTCACCAAACCCGGAAGTGACGTCACTAAACCCGGAAGTGAGGTCACCACACCCGGAAGCGAGGTCAGCAAACCCGGAAGTGACGTCACTAAACCCGGAAGTGAGGTCACCAAACCCGGAAGTGACGTCACTAAACCCGGAAGTGACGTCACCACACCCGGAAGTAAGGTCACCAAACCCGGATGTGACGTCACTAAACCCGGAAGTGAGGTCAGCATACCCGGAAGTTAGGTAAGCAGACCAGGAAAGTTAGGTCTGCTAATTCGGAACTCAGGTCAGGTAACCCAGAAGTGACTTCAGCAGACCCGGAAGTGACGTCACTAAACTCGGAAGTGAGGTCACCACACCAGGATGTGAGGTCAGCAAACCCGGAAGTGAGGTCAGCAAACCCGGAAGTGAGGTCACCACACCCGGAAGTGAGGACACCAAACCCGGAAGTGACGTCACTAAACCCGGAAGTGAGGTCACCACACCCGGAAGTGAGGTCAACACACCCGGAAGTGAGGTCACCAAACCCGGAAGTGACGTCACCAAACCCGGAAGTGAGGTCACCACACCCAGAAGTGAGGTCACCAAACCCGGAAGTGACGTCACTAAACCCGGAAGTGAGGTCACCATACCCGGAAAGTGACGTCACCACACCCGGAAGTGAGGTCACCACACCCGGAAGTGAGGTCACCAAACCCGGAAGTGACGTCACTAAACCCGGAAGTGAGGTCAGCAAACCCGGAAGTTTGGTCAGCAAACCCGGAAGTGAGGTCACCACACCCGGAAGTGAGGTCACCAAACCCGGAAGTGACGTCACTAAACCCGGAAGTGAGGTCAGCATACCCGGAAGTGAGGTAAGCAGACCAGGAAAGTGAGGTCTGCTAATTCGGAACTCAGGTCAGCAAACCCAGAAGTGACTTCAGCAGACCCAGAAGTGACTTCAGCAAACCAGGAAGTGAGGTCAGCATACCCGGAAGTGAGGTCACCACACCCGGAAGTGAGGTCACCACACCCGGAAGTGACGTCACTAAACCTGGAAGTGAGGTCACCACACCCGGAAGTGAGGTCAGCAAACCCGGAAGTGAGTTCACCACACCCGGAAGTGAGGTCAGCAAACCCGGAAGTGAGGTCACCACACCCGGAAGTGAGGTCACCAAACCCGGAAGTGACGTCACTAAACCCGGAAGTGAGGTCACCACACCCGGAAGTGAGGTCACCAAACCCGGAAGTGACGTCACCAAACCCGGAAGTGATGTCACTAAACCCGGAAGTGACGTCAGCAAACCCGGAAGTGAGGTCAGCAAACCCGGAAGTGAGGTCACCACACCCGGAAGTGAGGTCACCAAACCCGGAAGTGACGTCACTAAACCCGGAAGTGAGGTCACCACACCCGGAAGTGACGTCAGCAAACCCGGAAGTGAGGTCAGCAAACCCGGAAGTGAGGTCACCACACCCGGAAGTGAGGTCACCAAACCCGGAAGTGACGTCACTAAACCCGGAAGTTAGGTCACCACACCCGGAAGTGAGGTCACCAAACCCGGATGTGACGTCACCAAACCCGGAAGTGACGTCACTAAACCCGGAAGTGAGGTCACCACACCCGGAAGTGAGGTCAGCAAACCCGGAAGTGACGTCACTAAACCCGGAAGTGAGGTCACCAAACCCGGAAGTGACGTCACTAAACCCGGAAGTGAGGTCACCACACCCGGAAGTAAGGTCACCAAACCCGGATGTGACGTCACTAAACCCGGAAGTGAGGTCAGCATACCCGGAAGTTAGGTAAGCAGACCAGGAAAGTTAGGTCTGCTAATTCGGAACTCAGGTCAGCAAACCCAGAAGTGACTTCAGCAGACCCGGAAGTGACGTCACTAAACTCGGAAGTGAGGTCACCACACCAGGATGTGAGGTCAGCAAACCCGGAAGTGAGGTCACCACACCCGGAAGTGAGGACACCAAACCCGGAAGTGACGTCACTAAACCCGGAAGTGAGGTCAGCAAACCCGGAAGTGAGGTCACCACACCCGGAAGTGAGGTCACCAAACCCGGAAGTGACGTCACTAAACCCGGAAGTGAGGTCACCACACCCAGAAGTGAGGTCACCAAACCCGGAAGTGAGGTCACCACACCCGGAAGTGAGGTCACCATACCCGGAAGTGACGTCACCACACCCGGAAGTGAGGTCACCACACCCGGAATTGAGGTCACCAAACCCGGAAGTGACGTCACTAAACCCGGAAGTGAGGTCAGCAAACCCGGAAGTGAGGTCAGCAAACCCGGAAGTGAGGTCACCACACCCGGAAGTGAGGTCACCAAACCCGGAAGTCACGTCACTAAACCCGGAAGTGAGGTCACCACACCCGGAAGTGAGGTCACCAAACCCGGAAGTGACGTCACGAAACCCGGAAGTGAGGTCAGCAAACCCGGAAGTGACGTCACTAAGCCCGGAAGTGAGGTCACCACACCCGGAAGTGAGGTCAGCAAGCCCGGAAGTGAGGTCAGCAAACCCGGAAGTGAGGTCACGACACCCGGAAGTGAGGTCACCACACCCGGAAGTGAGGTCAGCAAACCCGGAAGTGAGGTCACCACACCCGGAAGTAAGGTCAGCAAACCCGGAAGTGACATCACTAAACCCGGAAGTGAGGTCACCACACCCGGAAGTGAGGTCACCAAACCCGGAAGTGACATCACTAAACCCGGAAGTGACGTCAGCAAACCCGGAAGTGAGGTCAGCAAACCCGGAAGTGAGGTCACCACACCCGGAAGTGAGGTCAGCAAACCCGGAAGTGACGTCACTAAACCCGGAAGTGAGGTCACCACACCCGGAAGTGAGGTCACCAAACCCGGAAGTGACGTCACCAAACCCGGAAGTGACGTCACTAAACCCGGAAGTGACGTCAGCAAACCCGGAAGTGAGGTCAGCAAACCCGGAAGTGAGGTCACCACACCCGGAAGTGAGGTCACCAAACCCGGAAGTGACGTCACTAAACCCGGAAGTGAGGTCACCACACCCGGAAGTGAGGTCACCAAACCCGGATGTGACGTCACCAAACCCGGAAGTGACGTCACTAAACCCGGAAGTGAGGTCACCACACCCGGAAGTGAGGTCAGCAAACCCGGAAGTGACGTCACTAAACCCGGAAGTGAGGTCACCAAACCCGGAAGTGACGTCACTAAACCCGGAAGTGAGGTCACCACACCCGGAAGTGAGGTCACCAAACCCGGAAGTGACGTCACTAAACCCGGAAGTGAGGTCACCACACCCGGAAGTGAGGTCACCAAACCCGGAAGTGACGTCACCAAACCCGGAAGTGACGTCACTAAACCCGGAAGTGACGTCAGCAAACCCGGAAGTGAGGTCAGCAAACCCGGAAGTGAGGTCACCACACCCGGAAGTGAGGTCACCAAACCCGGAAGTGACGTCACTAAACCCGGAAGTGAGGTCACCACACCCGGAAGTGAGGTCACCAAACCCGAATGTGACGTCACCAAACCCGGAAGTGACGTCACTAAACCCGGAAGTGAGGTCACCACACCCGGAAGTGAGGTCAGCAAACCCGGAAGTGACGTCACTAAACCCGGAAGTGAGGTCACCAAACCCGGAAGTGACGTCACTAAACCCGGAAGTGAGGTCACCACACCCGGAAGTAAGGTCACCAAACCCGAATGTGACGTCACCAAACCCGGAAGTGACGTCACTAAACCCGGAAGTGAGGTCACCACACCCGGAAGTGAGGTCAGCAAACCCGGAAGTGAGGTCACCAAACCCGGAAGTGACGTCACTAAAGCAGGAAGTGAGGTCAGCAAACCCGGAAGTGAGGTCAGCAAACCCGGAAGTGACGTCACTAAACCCGGAAGTGAGGTCAGCAAACCCGGAAGAGAGGTCAGCAAACCCGGAAGTGAGGTCACCACACCCGGAAGTGAGGTCAGCAAACCCGGAAGTGACGTCACCACACCCGGAAGTGAGGTCGCAACACCCGGAAGTGAGGTAAGCAGACCAGGAAAGTGAGGTCTGCTAATTCGGAAATCAGGTCTGCAAACCCAGAAGTGACTTCAGCAGACCCAGAAGTGACTTCAGCAAACCCGGAAGTGAGGTCAGCAAACCCGGAAGTGAGGTCAGCAAACCCGGAAGTGAGGTCACCAAACCCGGAAGTGATGTCACCAAACCCGGAAGTGACGTCACTAAACCCGGAAGTGAGGTCACCACACCCGGAAGTGAGGTCACCAAACCCGGAAGTGACGTCACTAAACCCGGAAGTGAGGTCACCACACCCGGAAGTGAGGTTACCAAACCCGGAAGTGACGTCACTAAACCCGGAAGTGAGGTCACCACACCCGGAATTGAAGTCACTAAACCCAGAAGTGAGGTCACCAAACCCGGAAGTGACGACACCACACCCGGAAGTGAGGTCACCACACCCGGAAGTGAGGTCACCAAACCCGGAAGTGACGTCACTAAACCCGGAAGTGAGGTCACCACACCCGGAAGTGAGGTCACCGAACCCGGAAGTGACGTCAGCAAACCCGGAAGTGAGGTCACCACACCCGGAAGTGAGGTCACCAAACCCGGAAGTGACGTCACTAAACCCGGAAGTGAGGTCACCACACCCGGAAGTGAGGTCACCAAACCCGGAAGTGACGTCACCAAACCCGGAAGTGACGTCACTAAACCCGGAAGTGACGTCAGCAAACCCGGAAGTGAGGTCAGCAAACCCGGAAGTGAGGTCACCACACCCGGAAGTGAGGTCACCAAACCCGGAAGTGACGTCACTAAACCCGGAAGTGAGGTCACCACACCCGGAAGTGAGGTCACCAAACCCGAATGTGACGTCACCAAACCCGGAAGTGACGTCACTAAACCCGGAAGTGAGGTCACCACACCCGGAAGTGAGGTCAGCAAACCCGGAAGTGACGTCACTAAACCCGGAAGTGAGGTCACCAAACCCGGAAGTGACGTCACTAAACCCGGAAGTGAGGTCACCACACCCGGAAGTAAGGTCACCAAACCCGAATGTGACGTCACCAAACCCGGAAGTGACGTCACTAAACCCGGAAGTGAGGTCACCACACCCGGAAGTGAGGTCAGCAAACCCGGAAGTGAGGTCACCAAACCCGGAAGTGACGTCACTAAAGCAGGAAGTGAGGTCAGCAAACCCGGAAGTGAGGTCAGCAAACCCGGAAGTGAGGTCACCACACCCGGAAGTGAGGTCACCAAACCCGGAAGTGAGGTCACCAAACCCGGAAGTGAGGTCACCAAACCCGGAAGTGACGTCACTAAACCCGGAAGTGAGGTCAGAATACCCGGAAGTGACGTCACCACACCCGGAAGTGAGGTCACCACACCCGGAAGTGAGGTCACCAAACCCGGAAGTGACGTCACTAAACCCGGAAGTGATGTCAGCAAACCCGGAAGTGAGGTCAGCAAACCCGGAAGTGAGGTCAGCAAACCCGGAAGTGAGGTCAGCAAACCCGGAAGTGACGTCACTAAACCCGGAAGTGAGGTCACCAAACCCGGAAGTGACGTCACTAAACCCGGAAGTGAGGTCAGCATACCCGGAAGTGAGGTAAGCAGACCAGGAAAGTGAGGTCTGCTAATTCGGAACTCAGGTCTGCAAACACAGAAGTGACTTCAGCAGACCCAGTAGTGACTTCAGCAAACCCGGAAGTGAGGTCAGCAAACCCGGAAGTGAGGTCACCACACCCGGAAGTGAGGTCAGCAAACCCGGAAGTGAGGTCAGCAAACCCGGAAGTGAGGTCACCGCACCCGGAAGTGAGGTCAGCAAACCCGGAAGTGAGGTCAGCAAACCCGGAAGTGAGGTCACCACACCCAGAAGTGAGGTCACCAAACCTGGAAGTGACGTCACTAAACCCGGAAGTGAGGTCACCACACCCGGAAGTGAGGTCACCAAACCCGGAAGTGACGTCACGAAACCCGGAAGTGAGGTCAGCAAACCCGGAAGTGACGTCACTAAACCCGGAAGTGAGGTCACCACACCCGGAAGTGAGGTCAGCAAGCCCGGAAGTGAGGTCAGCAAACCCGGAAGTGAGGTCACGACACCCGGAAGTGAGGTCACCACACCCGGAAGTGAGGTCAGCAAACCCGGAAGTGAGGTCACCACACCCGGAAGTAAGGTCAGCAAACCCGGAAGTGACATCACTAAACCCGGAAGTGAGGTCACCACACCCGGAAGTGAGGTCAGCAAACCCGGAAGTGATGTCAGCAAACCCGGAAGTGAGGTCACCACACCCGGAAGTGAGGTCCTCTAACCAGGATGTGACGTCACTAAACCCGGAAGTGAGGTCAGCAAACCCGGAAGTGACGTCACCACACCCGGAAGTGAGGTCACCACACCCGGAAGTGAGGTCACCAAACCCGGAAGTGACATCACTAAACCCGGAAGTGACGTCAGCAAACCCGGAAGTGAGGTCAGCAAACCCGGAAGTGAGGTCACCACACCCGGAAGTGAGGTCACCAAACCCGGAAGTGATGTCACTAAACCCGGAAGTGAGGTCACCACACCCGGAAGTGAGGTCACCAAACCCGGAAGTGACGTCACCAAACCCGGAAGTGACGTCACTAAACCCGGAAGTGACGTCAGCAAACCCGGAAGTGAGGTCAGCAAACCCGGAAGTGAGGTCACCACACCCGGAAGTGAGGTCACCAAACCCGGAAGTGACGTCACTAAACCCGGAAGTGAGGTCACCACACCCGGAAGTGAGGTCACCAAACCCGGATGTGACGTCACCAAACCCGGAAGTGACGTCACTAAACCAGGAAGTGAGGTCACCACACCCGGAAGTGAGGTCAGCAAACCCGGAAGTGACGTCACTAAACCCGGAAGTGAGGTCACCAAACCCGGAAGTGACGTCACTAAACCCGGAAGTGAGGTCACCACACCCGGAAGTAAGGTCACCAAACCCGGATGTGACGTCACTAAACCCGGAAGTGAGGTCAGCATACCCGGAAGTTAGGTAAGCAGACCAGGAAAGTTAGGTCTGCTAATTCGGAACTCAGGTCAGCAAACCCAGAAGTGACTTCAGCAGACCCGGAAGTGACGTCACTAAACTCGGAAGTGAGGTCACCACACCAGGATGTGAGGTCAGCAAACCCGGAAGTGAGGTCAGCAAACCCGGAAGTGAGGTCACCACACCCGGAAGTGAGGACACCAAACCCGGAAGTGACGTCACTAAACCCGGAAGTGAGGTCAGCAAACCCGGAAGTGAGGTCACCACACCCGGAAGTGAGGTCACCAAACCCGGAAGTGACGTCACTAAACCCGGAAGTGAGGTCACTAAACCCGGAAGTGACGTCAGCAAACCCGGAAGTGAGGTCAGCAAACCCGGAAGTGAGGTCACCACACCCGGAAGTGAGGTCACCAAACCCGGAAGTGACGTCACTAAACCCGGAAGTGAGGTCACCACACCCGGAAGTGAGGTCACCAAACCCGGAAGTGAGGTCACCAAACCCGGAAGTGACGTCACTAAACCCGGAAGTGAGGTCACCACACCCGGAAGTAAGGTCACCAAACCCGGATGTGACGTCACTAAACCCGGAAGTGAGGTCAGCATACCCGGAAGTTAGGTAAGCAGACCAGGAAAGTTAGGTCTGCTAATTCGGTACTCAGGTCAGCAAACCCAGAAGTGACTTCAGCAGACCCGGAAGTGACGTCACTAAACTCGGAAGTGAGGTCACCACACCAGGATGTGAGGTCAGCAAACCCGGAAGTGAGGTCAGCAAACCCGGAAGTGAGGTCACCACACCCGGAAGTGAGGACACCAAACCCGGAAGTGACGTCACTAAACCCGGAAGTGAGGTCAGCAAACCCGGAAGTGAGGTCACCACACCCGGAAGTGAGGTCACCAAACCCGGAAGTGACGTCACTAAACCCGGAAGTGAGGTCACCACACCCAGAAGTGAGGTCACCAAACCCGGAAGTGACGTCACTAAACCCGGAAGTGAGGTCACCATACCCGGAAGTGACGTCACCACACCCGGAAGTGAGGTCACCACACCCGGAATTGAGGTCACCAAACCCGGAAGTGACGTCATTAAACCCGGAAGTGAGGTCAGCAAACCCGGAAGTGAGGTCACCACACCCGGAAGTGAGGTCACCACACCCGGAAGTGAGGTCACCAAACCCGGAAGTCACGTCACTAAACCCGGAAGTGAGGTCACCACACCCGGAAGTGAGGTCAGCAAACCCGGAAGTGACGTCACTAAACCCGGAAGTGAGGTCACCACACCCGGAAGTGAGGTCAGCAAGCCCGGAAGTGAGGTCAGCAAACCCGGAAGTGAGGTCACGACACCCGGAAGTGAGGTCACCACACCCGGAAGTGAGGTCAGCAAACCCGGAAGTGAGGTCACCACACCCGGAAGTAAGGTCAGCAAACCCGGAAGTGACATCACTAAACCCGGAAGTGAGGTCACCACACCCGGAAGTGAGGTCAGCAAACCCGGAAGTGACGTCACCACACCCGGAAGTGACGTCACCACACCCGGAAGTGAGGTCACCAAACCCGGAAGTGACATCACTAAACCCGGAAGTGACGTCAGCAAACCCGGAAGTGAGGTCAGCAAACCCGGAAGTGAGGTCACCACACCCGGAAGTGAGGTCACCAAACCCGGAAGTGACGTCACTAAACCCGGAAGTGAGGTCACCACACCCGGAAGTGAGGTCACCAAACCCGGAAGTGACGTCACCAAACCCGGAAGTGACGTCACTAAACCCGGAAGTGACGTCAGCAAACCCGGAAGTGAGGTCAGCAAACCCGGAAGTGAGGTCACCACACCCGGAAGTGAGGTCACCAAACCCGGAAGTGACGTCACTAAACCCGGAAGTGAGGTCACCACACCCGGAAGTGAGGTCACCAAACCCGGATGTGACGTCACCAAACCCGGAAGTGACGTCACTAAACCCGGAAGTGAGGTCGCCACACCCGGAAGTGAGGTCAGCAAACCCGGAAGTGACGTCACTAAACCCGGAAGTGAGGTCACCAAACCCGGAAGTGACGTCACTAAACCCGGAAGTGAGGTCACCACACCCGGAAGTAAGGTCACCAAACCCGGATGTGACGTCACTAAACCCGGAAGTGAGGTCAGCATACCCGGAAGTTAGGTAAGCAGACCAGGAAAGTTAGGTCTGCTAATTCGGAACTCAGGTCAGCAAACCCAGAAGTGACTTCAGCAGACCCGGAAGTGACGTCACTAAACTCGGAAGTGAGGTCACCACACCAGGATGTGAGGTCAGCAAACCCGGAAGTGAGGTCAGCAAACCCGGAAGTGAGGTCACCACACCCGGAAGTGAGGACACCAAACCCGGAAGTGACGTCACTAAACCCGGAAGTGAGGTCACCACACCCGGAAGTGAGGTCAACACACCCGGAAGTGAGGTCACCAAACCCGGAAGTGACGTCACCAAACCCGGAAGTGAGGTCACCACACCCAGAAGTGAGGTCACCAAACCCGGAAGTGACGTCACTAAACCCGGAAGTGAGGTCACCATACCCGGAAAGTGACGTCACCACACCCGGAAGTGAGGTCACCACACCCGGAAGTGAGGTCACCAAACCCGGAAGTGACGTCACTAAACCCGGAAGTGAGGTCAGCAAACCCGGAAGTTTGGTCAGCAAACCCGGAAGTGAGGTCACCACACCCGGAAGTGAGGTCACCAAACCCGGAAGTGACGTCACTAAACCCGGAAGTGAGGTCAGCATACCCGGAAGTGAGGTAAGCAGACCAGGAAAGTGAGGTCTGCTAATTCGGAACTCAGGTCAGCAAACCCAGAAGTGACTTCAGCAGACCCAGAAGTGACTTCAGCAAACCAGGAAGTGAGGTCAGCATACCCGGAAGTGAGGTCACCACACCCGGAAGTGAGGTCACCACACCCGGAAGTGACGTCACTAAACCTGGAAGTGAGGTCACCACACCCGGAAGTGAGGTCAGCAAACCCGGAAGTGAGTTCACCACACCCGGAAGTGAGGTCAGCAAACCCGGAAGTGAGGTCACCACACCCGGAAGTGAGGTCACCAAACCCGGAAGTGCCGTCACTAAACCCGGAAGTGAGGTCACCACACCCGGAAGTGAGGTCAGCAAACCTGGAAGTGACGTCACTAAACCCGGAAGTGAGGTCAGCAAACCCGGAAGTGACGTCACTAAACCCGGAAGTGAGGTCACCACGCCCGGAAGTCAGGTCACCAAACCCGGAAGTGACGTCACTAAACCCGGAAGTGACGTCACTAAACCTGGAAGTAAGGTCACCACACCCGGAAGTGAGGTCAGCAAACCCGGAAGTGAGTTCACCACACCCGGAAGTGAGGTCAGCAAACCCGGAAGTGAGGTCACCACACCCGGAAGTGAGGTCACCAAACCCGGAAGTGCCGTCACTAAACCCGGAAGTGAAGTCACCACACCCGGAAGTGAGTTCACCACACCCGGATGTGAGGTCAGCAAACCCGGAAGTGAGGTCACCACACCCGGAAGTGAGGTCACCAAACCCGGAAGTGCCGTCACTAAACCCGGAAGTGAAGTCACCACACCCGGAAGTGAGGTCACCAAACCCGGAAGTGACGTCACCAAACCCGGAAGTGACGTCACTAAACCCGGAAGTGAGGTCAGCAAACCCGGAAGTGAGGTCAGCAAACCCGGAAGTGAGGTAAGCAGACCAGGAAAGTGAGGTCACCACACCCGGAAGTGAGGTCACCAAACCCGGAAGTGAGGTCACCACACCCGGAAGTGAGGTCACCACACCCGGAAGTGAGGTCAGCATACCCGGAAGTTAGGTAAGCAGACCAGGAAAGTGAGGTCTGCTAATTCGGAACTCAGGTCAGCAAACCCAGAAGTGACTTCAGCAAACCCGGAAGTGACGTCACTAAACTCGGAAGTGAGGTCACCACACCCGGAAGTGAGGTCAGCAAACCCGGAAGTGACGTCACTAAACCCGGAAGAGAGGTCAGCATACCCGGAAGTGAGGTAAGCAGACCAGGAAAGTGAGGTCTGCTAATTCGGAACTCAGGTCAGTAAACCCAGAAGTGACTTCAGCAGACCCAGAAGTGACTTCTGCAAACCCGGAAGTGAGGTCAGAAAACCCGGAAGGGAGGTCAGCAAACCCGGAAGTGAGGTCACCACACCTGGAAGTGAGGTCACCACACCCGGAAGTGAGGTCACCACACCCGGAAGTGAGGTCAGAAAACCCGGAAGTGAGGTCACCACATCCGGAAGTGAGGTCACCAAACTTGGAAGTGACATCACTAAACCCGGAAGTGAGGTCACCACACCCGGAAGTAAGGTCAGCAAACCCAGAAGTGAGGTCACCACACCCGGAAGTGAGGTCACCAAACCCGGAAGTGACGTCACTAAACCCGGAAGTGAGGTCACCACACCCGGAAGTGACGTCACTAAACCCGGAAGTGAGGTCAGCAAACCCGGAAGTGAGGTCTCCACACCCGGAAGTGAGGTCACCAAACCCGGAAGTGACGTCACTAAACCCGGAAGTGAGGTCAGCAAACCCGGAAGTGAGGTCACCACACCCGGAAGTGAGGTCACCAAACCCGGAAGTGACGTCACTAAACCCGGAAGTGAGGTCAACACACCCGGATGTGACGTCACTAAACCCGGAAGTGAGGTCAGCAAACCCGGAAGTGAGGTCTCCACACCCGGAAGTGAGGTCACCAAACCCGGAAGTGACGTCACTAAACCCGGAAGTGAGGTCAGCGAACCCGGAAGTGAGGTCACCACACCCGGAAGTGAGGTCACCAAACCCGGAAGTGATGTCACTAAACCCGGAAGTGAGGTCAGCAAACCCGGAAGTGAGGTCACCAAACCCGGAAGTCACGTCACTAAACCCGGAAGTGAGGTCACCACACCCGGAAGTGAGGTCACCAAACCCGGAAGTGACGTCACGAAACCCGGAAGTGAGGTCAGCAAACCCGGAAGTGACGTCACTAAACCCGGAAGTGAGGTCACCACACCCGGAAGTGAGGTCAGCAAGCCCGGAAGTGAGGTCAGCAAACCCGGAAGTGAGGTCACGACACCCGGAAGTGAGGTCACCACACCCGGAAGTGAGGTCAGCAAACCCGGAAATGAGGTCACCACACCCGGAAGTAAGGTCAGCAAACCCGGAAGTGACATCACTAAACCCGGAAGTGAGGTCACCACACCCGGAAGTGAGGTCAGCAAACCCGGAATTGATGTCAGCAAACCCGGAAGTGAGGTCACCACACCCGGAAGTGAGGTCCTCAAACCAGGATGTGACGTCACTAAACCCGGAAGTGAGGTCAGCAAACCCGGAAGTGACGTCACCACACCCGGAAGTGAGGTCACCACACCCGGAAGTGAGGTCACCAAACCCGGAAGTGACATCACTAAACCCGGAAGTGACGTCAGCAAACCCGGAAGTGAGGTCAGCAAACCCGGAAGTGAGGTCACCACACCCGGAAGTGAGGTCACCAAACCCGGAAGTGACGTCACTAAACCCGGAAGTGAGGTCACCACACCCGGAAGTGAGGTCACCAAACCCGGAAGTGACGTCACCAAACCCGGAAGTGATGTCACTAAACCCGGAAGTGACGTCAGCAAACCCGGAAGTGAGGTCAGCAAACCCGGAAGTGAGGTCACCACACCCGGAAGTGAGGTCACCAAACCCGGAAGTGACGTCACTAAACCCGGAAGTGAGGTCACCACACCCGGAAGTGACGTCAGCAAACCCGGAAGTGAGGTCAGCAAACCCGGAAGTGAGGTCACCACACCCGGAAGTGAGGTCACCAAACCCGGAAGTGACGTCACTAAACCCGGAAGTTAGGTCACCACACCCGGAAGTGAGGTCACCAAACCCGGATGTGACGTCACCAAACCCGGAAGTGACGTCACTAAACCCGGAAGTGAGGTCACCACACCCGGAAGTGAGGTCAGCAAACCCGGAAGTGACGTCACTAAACCCGGAAGTGAGGTCACCAAACCCGGAAGTGACGTCACTAAACCCGGAAGTGTGGTCACCACACCCGGAAGTAAGGTCACCAAACCCGGATGTGACGTCACTAAACCCGGAAGTGAGGTCAGCATACCCGGAAGTTAGGTAAGCAGACCAGGAAAGTTAGGTCTGCTAATTCGGAACTCAGGTCAGCAAACCCAGAAGTGACTTCAGCAGACCCGGAAGTGACGTCACTAAACTCGGAAGTGAGGTCACCACACCAGGATGTGAGGTCAGCAAACCCGGAAGTGAGGTCACCACACCCGGAAGTGAGGACACCAAACCCGGAAGTGACGTCACTAAACCCGGAAGTGAGGTCAGCAAACCCGGAAGTGAGGTCACCACACCCGGAAGTGAGGTCACCAAACCCGGAAGTGACGTCACTAAACCCGGAAGTGAGGTCACCACACCCAGAAGTGAGGTCACCAAACCCGGAAGTGAGGTCACCACACCCGGAAGTGAGGTCACCATACCCGGAAGTGACGTCACCACACCCGGAAGTGAGGTCACCACACCCGGAATTGAGGTCACCAAACCCGGAAGTGACGTCACTAAACCCGGAAGTGAGGTCAGCAAACCCGGAAGTGAGGTCAGCAAACCCGGAAGTGAGGTCACCACACCCGGAAGTGAGGTCACCAAACCCGGAAGTCACGTCACTAAACCCGGAAGTGAGGTCACCACACCCGGAAGTGAGGTCACCAAACCCGGAAGTGACGTCACGAAACCCGGAAGTGAGGTCAGCAAACCCGGAAGTGACGTCACTAAGCCCGGAAGTGAGGTCACCACACCCGGAAGTGAGGTCAGCAAGCCCGGAAGTGAGGTCAGCAAACCCGGAAGTGAGGTCACGACACCCGGAAGTGAGGTCACCACACCCGGAAGTGAGGTCAGCAAACCCGGAAGTGAGGTCACCACACCCGGAAGTAAGGTCAGCAAACCCGGAAGTGACATCACTAAACCCGGAAGTGAGGTCACCACACCCGGAAGTGAGGTCACCAAACCCGGAAGTGACATCACTAAACCCGGAAGTGACGTCAGCAAACCCGGAAGTGAGGTCAGCAAACCCGGAAGTGAGGTCACCACACCCGGAAGTGAGGTCAGCAAACCCGGAAGTGACGTCACTAAACCCGGAAGTGAGGTCACCACACCCGGAAGTGAGGTCACCAAACCCGGAAGTGACGTCACCAAACCCGGAAGTGACGTCACTAAACCCGGAAGTGACGTCAGCAAACCCGGAAGTGAGGTCAGCAAACCCGGAAGTGAGGTCACCACACCCGGAAGTGAGGTCACCAAACCCGGAAGTGACGTCACTAAACCCGGAAGTGAGGTCACCACACCCGGAAGTGAGGTCACCAAACCCGGATGTGACGTCACCAAACCCGGAAGTGACGTCACTAAACCCGGAAGTGAGGTCACCACACCCGGAAGTGAGGTCAGCAAACCCGGAAGTGACGTCACTAAACCCGGAAGTGAGGTCACCAAACCCGGAAGTGACGTCACTAAACCCGGAAGTGAGGTCACCACACCCGGAAGTAAGGTCACCAAACCCGGATGTGACGTCACTAAACCCGGAAGTGAGGTCAGCATACCCGGAAGTTAGGTAAGCAGACCAGGAAAGTTAGGTCTGCTAATTCGGAACTCAGGTCAGCAAACCCAGAAGTGACTTCAGCAGACCCGGAAGTGTCGTCACTAAACTCGGAAGTGAGGTCACCACACCAGGATGTGAGGTCAGCAAACCCGGAAGTGAGGTCAGCAAACCCGGAAGTGAGGTCACCACACCCGGAAGTGAGGACACCAAACCCGGAAGTGACGTCACTAAACCCGGAAGTGAGGTCAGCAAACCCGGAAGTGAGGTCACCACACCCGGAAGTGAGGTCACCAAACCCGGAAGTGACGTCACTAAACCCGGAAGTGAGGTCACCACACCCAGAAGTGAGGTCACCAAACCCGGAAGTGACGTCACTAAACCTGGAAGTGAGGTCACCATACCCGGAAGTGACGTCACCACACCCGGAAGTGAGGTCACCACACCCGGAATTGAGGTCACCAAACCCGGAAGTGACGTCACTAAACCCGGAAGTGAGGTCAGCAAACCCGGAAGAGAGGTCAGCAAACCCGGAAGTGAGGTCACCACACCCGGAAGTGAGGTCAGCAAACCCGGAAGTGACGTCACCACACCCGGAAGTGAGGTCGCAACACCCGGAAGTGAGGTAAGCAGACCAGGAAAGTGAGGTCTGCTAATTCGGAAATCAGGTCTGCAAACCCAGAAGTGACTTCAGCAGACCCAGAAGTGACTTCAGCAAACCCGGAAGTGAGGTCAGCAAACCCGGAAGTGAGGTCAGCAAACCCGGAAGTGAGGTCACCAAACCCGGAAGTGATGTCACCAAACCCGGAAGTGACGTCACTAAACCCGGAAGTGAGGTCACCACACCCGGAAGTGAGGTCACCAAACCCGGAAGTGACGTCACTAAACCCGGAAGTGAGGTCACCACACCCGGAAGTGAGGTTACCAAACCCGGAAGTGACGTCACTAAACCCGGAAGTGAGGTCACCACACCCGGAATTGAAGTCACTAAACCCAGAAGTGAGGTCACCAAACCCGGAAGTGACGACACCACACCCGGAAGTGAGGTCACCACACCCGGAAGTGAGGTCACCAAACCCGGAAGTGACGTCACTAAACCCGGAAGTGAGGTCACCACACCCGGAAGTGAGGTCACCGAACCCGGAAGTGACGTCAGCAAACCCGGAAGTGAGGTCACCACACCCGGAAGTGAGGTCACCAAACCCGGAAGTGACGTCACTAAACCCGGAAGTGAGGTCACCACACCCGGAAGTGAGGTCACCAAACCCGGAAGTGACGTCACCAAACCCGGAAGTGACGTCACTAAACCCGGAAGTGACGTCAGCAAACCCGGAAGTGAGGTCAGCAAACCCGGAAGTGAGGTCACCACACCCGGAAGTGAGGTCACCAAACCCGGAAGTGACGTCACTAAACCCGGAAGTGAGGTCACCACACCCGGAAGTGAGGTCACCAAACCCGAATGTGACGTCACCAAACCCGGAAGTGACGTCACTAAACCCGGAAGTGAGGTCACCACACCCGGAAGTGAGGTCAGCAAACCCGGAAGTGACGTCACTAAACCCGGAAGTGAGGTCACCAAACCCGGAAGTGACGTCACTAAACCCGGAAGTGAGGTCACCACACCCGGAAGTAAGGTCACCAAACCCGAATGTGACGTCACCAAACCCGGAAGTGACGTCACTAAACCCGGAAGTGAGGTCACCACACCCGGAAGTGAGGTCAGCAAACCCGGAAGTGACGTCACTAAACCCGGAAGTGACGTCACCAAACCCGGAAGTGACGTCACTAAACCCGGAAGTGAGGTCACCAAACCCGGAAGTAAGGTCACCAAACCCGGATGTGACGTCACTAAACCCGGAAGTGAGGTCAGCATACCCGGAAGTTAGGTAAGCAGACCAGGAAAGTTAGGTCTGCTAATTCGGAACTCAGGTCAGCAAACCCAGAAGTGACTTCAGCAGACCCGGAAGTGACGTCACTAAACTCGGAAGTGAGGTCACCACACCAGGATGTGAGGTCAGCAAACCCGGAAGTGAGGTCAGCAAACCCGGAAGTGAGGTCACCACACCCGGAAGTGAGGACACCAAACCCGGAAGTGACGTCACTAAACCCGGAAGTGAGGTCAGCAAACCCGGAAGTGAGGTCACCACACCCGGAAGTGAGGTCACCAAACCCGGAAGTGACGTCACTAAACCCGGAAGTGAGGTCACCACACCTGGAAGTAAGGTCAGCAAACCCGGATGTGACGTCACTAAACCCGGAAGTTAGGTCAGCAAACCCGGAAGTGAGGTCAGCAAACCCAGAAGTGAGGTCACCACACCCGGAAGTGAGGTCACCAAACCCGGAAGTGACGTCACTAAACCCGGAAGTGAGGTCAACACACCCGGAAGTGACGTCACTAAACCCGGAAGTGAGGTCAGCATACCCGGAAGTGACGTCACTAAACCCGGAAGTGAGGTCAGCATACCCGGAAGTGAGATAAGCAGACCAGGAAAGTGAGGTCTGCTAATTCGGAACTCAGGTCTGCAAACCCAGAAGTGACTTCAGCAGACTCAGAAGTGACTTCAGCAAACCCGGAAGTGAGGTCAGCAAACCCGGAAGTGAGGTCACCACACCCGGAAGTGAGGTCACCAAACCCGGAAGTGACGTCACTAAACCCGGAAGTGAGGTCACCACACCCGGAAGTGAGGTCACCACACCCGGAAGTGAGGTCACCAAACCCGGAAGTCACGTCACTAAACCCGGAAGTGAGGTCACCACACCCGGATGTGAGGTCACCAAACCCGGAAGTGACGTCACGAAACCCGGAAGTGAGGTCACCACACCCGGAAGTGACGTCACTAAACCCGGAAGTGAGGTCACCACACCCGGAAGTGAGGTCACCAAACCCGGAAGTGACGTCACCAAACCCGGAAGTGACGTCAGTAAACCCGGAAGTGAGGTCACCACACCCGGAAGTGAGGTCAGCAAACCCGGAAGTGACGTCACTAAACCCGGAAGTGAGGTCACCAAACCCGGAAGTGACGTCACTAAACCCGGAAGTGAGGTCACCACACCCGGAAGTAAGGTCACCAAACCCGGATGTGACGTCACTAAACCCGGAAGTGAGGTCAGCATACCCGGAAGTTAGGTAAGCAGACCAGGAAAGTTAGGTCTGCTAATTCGGAACTCAGGTCAGCAAACCCAGAAGTGACTTCAGCAGACCCGGAAGTGACGTCACTAAACTCGGAAGTGAGGTCACCACACCAGGATGTGAGGTCAGCAAACCCGGAAGTGAGGTCAGCAAACCCGGAAGTGAGGTCACCACACCCGGAAGTGAGGACACCAAACCCGGAAGTGACGTCACTAAACCCGGAAGTGAGGTCAGCAAACCCGGAAGTGAGGTCACCACACCCGGAAGTGAGGTCACCAAACCCGGAAGTGACGTCACTAAACCCGGAAGTGAGGTCACCACACCCAGAAGTGAGGTCACCAAACCCGGAAGTGACGTCACTAAACCTGGAAGTGAGGTCACCATACCCGGAAGTGACGTCACCACACCCGGAAGTGAGGTCACCACACCCGGAATTGAGGTCACCAAACCCGGAAGTGACGTCACTAAACCCGGAAGTGAGGTCAGCAAACCCGGAAGTGAGGTCAGCAAACCCGGAAGTGAGGTCACCACACCCGGAAGTGAGGTCAGCAAACCCGGAAGTGACGTCACCACACCCAGAAGTGACGTCACCACACCCGGAAGTGAGGTCACCACACCCGGAAGTGACGTCACTAAACCCGGAAGTGAGGTCACCACACCCGGAAGTGAGGTCAGCAAGCCCGGAAGTGAGGTCAGCAAACCCGGAAGTGAGGTCACCACACCCGGAAGTGAGGTCAGCAAACCCGGAAGTGAGGTCACCACACCCGGAAGTAAGGTCAGCAAACCCGGAAGTGACGTCACTAAACCCGGAAGTGAGGTCACCACACCCGGAAGTGAGGTCACCAAACCCGGAAGTGACGTCACCAAACCCGGAAGTGACGTCAGTAAACCCGGAAGTGAGGTCACCACACCCGGAAGTGAGGTCAGCAAACCCGGAAGTGACGTCACTAAACCCGGAAGTGAGGTCACCAAACCCGGAAGTGACGTCACTAAACCCGGAAGTGAGGTCACCACACCCGGAAGTAAGGTCACCAAACCCGGATGTGACGTCACTAAACCCGGAAGTGAGGTCAGCATACCCGGAAGTTAGGTAAGCAGACCAGGAAAGTTAGGTCTGCTAATTCGGAACTCAGGTCAGCAAACCCAGAAGTGACTTCAGCAGACCCGGAAGTGACGTCACTAAACTCGGAAGTGAGGTCACCACACCAGGATGTGAGGTCAGCAAACCCGGAAGTGAGGTCAGCAAACCCGGAAGTGAGGTCACCACACCCGGAAGTGAGGACACCAAACCCGGAAGTGACGTCACTAAACCCGGAAGTGAGGTCAGCAAACCCGGAAGTGAGGTCACCACACCCGGAAGTGAGGTCACCAAACCCGGAAGTGACGTCACTAAACCCGGAAGTGAGGTCACCACACCCAGAAGTGAGGTCACCAAACCCGGAAGTGACGTCACTAAACCTGGAAGTGAGGTCACCATACCCGGAAGTGACGTCACCACACCCGGAAGTGAGGTCACCACACCCGGAATTGAGGTCACCAAACCCGGAAGTGACGTCACTAAACCCGGAAGTGAGGTCAGCAAACCCGGAAGTGAGGTCAGCAAACCCGGAAGTGAGGTCACCACACCCGGAAGTGAGGTCAGCAAACCCGGAAGTGAGGTCACCACACCCGGAAGTAAGGTCAGCAAACCCGGAAGTGACGTCACTAAACCCGGAAGTGAGGTCACCACACCCGGAAGTGAGGTCACCAAACCCGGAAGTGACGTCACCAAACCCGGAAGTGACGTCAGTAAACCCGGAAGTGAGGTCACCACACCCGGAAGTGAGGTCAGCAAACCCGGAAGTGACGTCACTAAACCCGGAAGTGAGGTCACCAAACCCGGAAGTGACGTCACTAAACCCGGAAGTGAGGTCACCACACCCGGAAGTAAGGTCACCAAACCCGGATGTGACGTCACTAAACCCGGAAGTGAGGTCAGCATACCCGGAAGTTAGGTAAGCAGACCAGGAAAGTTAGGTCTGCTAATTCGGAACTCAGGTCAGCAAACCCAGAAGTGACTTCAGCAGACCCGGAAGTGACGTCACTAAACTCGGAAGTGAGGTCACCACACCAGGATGTGAGGTCAGCAAACCCGGAAGTGAGGTCAGCAAACCCGGAAGTGAGGTCACCACACCCGGAAGTGAGGACACCAAACCCGGAAGTGACGTCACTAAACCCGGAAGTGAGGTCAGCAAACCCGGAAGTGAGGTCACCACACCCGGAAGTGAGGTCACCAAACCCGGAAGTGACGTCACTAAACCCGGAAGTGAGGTCACCACACCCAGAAGTGAGGTCACCAAACCCGGAAGTGACGTCACTAAACCTGGAAGTGAGGTCACCATACCCGGAAGTGACGTCACCACACCCGGAAGTGAGGTCACCACACCCGGAATTGAGGTCACCAAACCCGGAAGTGACGTCACTAAACCCGGAAGTGAGGTCAGCAAACCCGGAAGTGAGGTCAGCAAACCCGGAAGTGAGGTCACCACACCCGGAAGTGAGGTCAGCAAACCCGGAAGTGACGTCACCACACCCGGAAGTGAGGTCACAACACCCGGAAGTGAGGTAAGCAGACCAGGAAAGTGAGGTCTGCTAATTCGGAAATCAGGTCTGCAAACCCAGAAGTGACTTCAGCAGACCCAGAAGTGACTTCAGCAAACCCGGAAGTGAGGTCAGCAAACCCGGAAGTGAGGTCAGCAAACCCGGAAGTGAGGTCACCAAACCCGGAAGTGATGTCACCAAACCCGGAAGTGACGTCACTAAACCCGGAAGTGAGGTCACCACACCCGGAAGTGAGGTCACCAAACCCGGAAGTGACGTCACTAAACCCGGAAGTGAGGTCACCACACCCGGAAGTGAGGTTACCAAACCCGGAAGTGACGTCACTAAACCCGGAAGTGAGGTCACCACACCCGGAATTGAAGTCACTAAACCCAGAAGTGAGGTCACCAAACCCGGAAGTGACGACACCACACCCGGAAGTGAGGTCACCACACCCGGAAGTGAGGTCACCAAACCCAGAAGTGACGTCACTAAACCCGGAAGTGAGGTCACCACACCCGGAAGTGAGGTCACCGAACCCGGAAGTGACGTCAGCAAACCCGGAAGTGAGGTCACCACGCCCGGAAGTGAGGTCACCAAACCCGGAAGTGACGTCACTAAACCCGGAAGTGAGGTCACCACACCCGGAAGTGAGGTCACCAAACCCGGAAGTGACGTCACCAAACCCGGAAGTGACGTCACTAAACCCGGAAGTGACGTCAGCAAACCCGGAAGTGAGGTCAGCAAACCCGGAAGTGAGGTCACCACACCCGGAAGTGAGGTCACCAAACCCGGAAGTGACGTCACTAAACCCGGAAGTGAGGTCACCACACCCGGAAGTGAGGTCACCAAACCCGAATGTGACGTCACCAAACCCGGAAGTGACGTCACTAAACCCGGAAGTGAGGTCACCACACCCGGAAGTGAGGTCAGCAAACCCGGAAGTGACGTCACTAAACCCGGAAGTGAGGTCACCAAACCCGGAAGTGACGTGACTAAACCCGGAAGTGAGGTCACCACACCCGGAAGTAAGGTCACCAAACCCGGATGTGACGTCACTAAACCCGGAAGTGAGGTCAGCATACCCGGAAGTTAGGTAAGCAGACCAGGAAAGTTAGGTCTGCTAATTCGGAACTCAGGTCAGCAAACCCAGAAGTGACTTCAGCAGACCCGGAAGTGACGTCACTAAACTCGGAAGTGAGGTCACCACACCAGGATGTGAGGTCAGCAAACCCGGAAGTGAGGTCAGCAAACCCGGAAGTGAGGTCACCACACCCGGAAGTGAGGACACCAAACCCGGAAGTGACGTCACTAAACCCGGAAGTGAGGTCAGCAAACCCGGAAGTGAGGTCACCACACCCGGAAGTGAGGTCACCAAACCCGGAAGTGACGTCACTAAACCCGGAAGTGAGGTCACCACACCTGGAAGTAAGGTCAGCAAACCCGGATGTGACGTCACTAAACCCGGAAGTTAGGTCAGCAAACCCGGAAGTGAGGTCAGCAAACCCAGAAGTGAGGTCACCACACCCGGAAGTGAGGTCACCAAACCCGGAAGTGACGTCACTAAACCCGGAAGTGAGGTCAACACACCCGGAAGTGACGTCACTAAACCCGGAAGTGAGGTCAGCATACCCGGAAGTGACGTCACTAAACCCGGAAGTGAGGTCAGCATACCCGGAAGTGAGATAAGCAGACCAGGAAAGTGAGGTCTGCTAATTCGGAACTCAGGTCTGCAAACCCAGAAGTGACTTCAGCAGACCCAGAAGTGACTTCAGCAAACCCGGAAGTGAGGTCAGCAAACCCGGAAGTGAGGTCACCACACCCGGAAGTGAGGTCACCAAACCCGGAAGTGACGTCACTAAACCCGGAAGTGAGGTCACCACACCCGGAAGTGAGGTCACCACACCCGGAAGTGAGGTCACCAAACCCGGAAGTCACGTCACTAAACCCGGAAGTGAGGTCACCACACCCGGATGTGAGGTCACCAAACCCGGAAGTGACGTCACGAAACCCGGAAGTGTGGTCACCACACCCGGAAGTGACGTCACTAAACCCGGAAGTGAGGTCACCACACCCGGAAGTGAGGTCAGCAATCCCGGAAGTGAGGTCAGCAAACCCGGAAGTGAGGTCACCACACCCGGAAGTGAGGTCAGCAAACCCGGAAGTGAGGTCACCACACCCGGAAGTAAGGTCAGCAAACCCGGAAGTGACGTCACTAAACCCGGAAGTGAGGTCACCACACCCGGAAGTGAGGTCACCAAACCCGGAAGTGACGTCACCAAACCCGGAAGTGACGTCAGTAAACCCGGAAGTGAGGTCACCACACCCGGAAGTGAGGTCAGCAAACCCGGAAGTGAGGTCACCAAACCCGGAAGTGACGTCACTAAACCCGGAAGTGAGGTCACCACACCCGGAAGTAAGGTCACCAAACCCGGATGTGACGTCACTAAACCCGGAAGTGAGGTCAGCATACCCGGAAGTTAGGTAAGCAGACCAGGAAAGTTAGGTCTGCTAATTCGGAACTCAGGTCAGCAAACCCAGAAGTGACTTCAGCAGACCCGGAAGTGACGTCACTAAACTCGGAAGTGAGGTCACCACACCAGGATGTGAGGTCAGCAAACCCGGAAGTGAGGTCAGCAAACCCGGAAGTGAGGTCACCACACCCGGAAGTGAGGACACCAAACCCGGAAGTGACGTCACTAAACCCGGAAGTGAGGTCAGCAAACCCGGAAGTGAGGTCACCACACCCGGAAGTGACGTCACTAAACTTGGAAGTGAGGTCACCACACCCAGAAGTGAGGTCACCAAACCCGGAAGTGACGTCACTAAACCCGGAAGTGAGGTCACCATACCCGGAAGTGACGTTACCACACCCGGAAGTGAGGTCACCACACCCGGAAGTGAGGTCACCAAACCCGGAAGTGACGTCACTAAACCCGGAAGTGAGGTCAGCAAACCCGGAAGTGAGGTCAGCAAACCCGGAAGTGACGTCACTAAACCCGGAAGTGAGGTCACCACACCCGGAAGTGAGGTCAGCAAGCCCGGAAGTGAGGTCAGCAAACCCGGAAGTGAGGTCACCACACCCGGAAGTGAGGTCACCACACCCGGAAGTGAGGTCAGCAAACCCGGAAGTGAGGTCACCACACCCGGAAGTAAGGTCAGCAAACCCGGAAGTGACGTCACTAAACCCGGAAGTGAGGTCACCACACCCGGAAGTGAGGTCAGCAAACCCGGAAGTCACGTCACTAAACCCGGAAGTGAGGTCACCACACCCGGAAGTGACGTCACTAAACCCGGAAGTGAGGTCACCACACCCGGAAGTAAGGTCACCAAACCCGGATGTGACGTCACTAAACCCGGAAGTGAGGTCAGCATACCCGGAAGTTAGGTAAGCAGACCAGGAAAGTTAGGTCTGCTAATTCGGAACTCAGGTCAGCAAACCCAGAAGTGACTTCAGCAGACCCGGAAGTGACGTCACTAAACTCGGAAGTGAGGTCACCACACCAGGATGTGAGGTCAGCAAACCCGGAAGTGAGGTCAGCAAACCCGGAAGTGAGGTCACCACACCCGGAAGTGAGGACACCAAACCCGGAAGTGACGTCACTAAACCCGGAAGTGAGGTCAGCAAACCCGGAAGTGAGGTCACCACACCCGGAAGTGAGGTCACCAAACCCGGAAGTGACGTCACTAAACCCGGAAGTGAGGTCACCACACCCAGAAGTGAGGTCACCAAACCCGGAAGTGACGTCACTAAACCCGGAAGTGAGGTCACCATACCCGGAAGTGACGTCACCACACCCGGAAGTGAGGTCACCACACCCGGAAGTGAGGTCACCAAACCCGGAAGTGACGTCACTAAACCCGGAAGTGAGGTCAGCAAACCCGGAAGTTTGGTCAGCAAACCCGGAAGTGAGGTCACCACACCCGGAAGTGAGGTCACCAAACCCGGAAGTGACGTCACTAAACCCGGAAGTGAGGTCAGCATACCCGGAAGTGAGGTAAGCAGACCAGGAAAGTGAGGTCTGCTAATTCGGAACTCAGGTCAGCAAACCCAGAAGTGACTTCAGCAGACCCAGAAGTGACTTCAGCAGACCCAGAAGTGACTTCAGCAAACCCGGAAGTGAGGTCACCACACCCGGAAGTGAGGTCAGCAAACCCGGAAGTGACGTCACCACACCCGGAAGTGAGGTCACAACACCCGGAAGTGAGGTAAGCAGACCAGGAAAGTGAGGTCTGCTAATTCGGAAATCAGGTCTGCAAACCCAGAAGTGACTTCAGCAGACCCAGAAGTGACTTCAGCAAACCCGGAAGTGAGGTCAGCAAACCCGGAAGTGAGGTCAGCAAACCCGGAAGTGAGGTCACCAAACCCGGAAGTGACGTCACCAAACCCGGAAGTGACGTCACTAAACCCGGAAGTGAGGTCACCACACCCGGAAGTGAGGTCACCACACCCGGAAGTGAGGTCAGCAAACCCGGAAGTGAGGTCACCACACCCGGAAGTAAGGTCAGCAAACCCGGAAGTGACATCACTAAACCCGGAAGTGAGGTCACCACACCCGGAAGTGAGGTCAGCAAACCCGGAAGTGATGTCAGCAAACCCGGAAGTGACGACACCACACCCGGAAGTGAGGTCACCACACCCGGAAGTGAGGTCACCAAACCCGGAAGTGACGTCACTAAACCCGGAAGTGAGGTCACCACACCCGGAAGTGAGGTCACCAAACCCGGAAGTGACGTCAGCACACCCGGAAGTGAGGTCACCACACCCGGAAGTGAGGTCACCAAACCCGGAACTGACGTCACTAAACCCGGAAGTGAGGTCACCACACCCGGAAGTGAGGTCACCAAACCCGGAAGTGACGTCACCAAACCCGGAAGTGACGTCACTAAACCCGGAAGTGACGTCAGCAAACCCGGAAGTGAGGTCAGCAAACCCGGAAGTGAGGTCACCACACCCGGAAGTGAGGTCACCAAACCCGGAAGTGAGGTCACCACACCCGGAAGTGAGGTCACCAAACCCGGATGTGACGTCACCAAACCCGGAAGTGACGTCACTAAACCCGGAAGTGAGGTCACCACACCCGGAAGTGAGGTCAGAAAACCCGGAAGTGAGGTCACCACATCCGGAAGTGAGGTCACCAAACTTGGAAGTGACATCACTAAACCCGGAAGTGAGGTCACCACACCCGGAAGTAAGGTCAGCAAACCCGGAAGTGACGTCACTAAACCCGGAAGTGAGGTCAGCAAACCCGGAAGTGAGGTCAGCAAACCCAGAAGTGAGGTCACCACACCCGGAAGTGAGGTCACCAAACCCGGAAGTGACGTCACTAAACCCGGAAGTGAGGTCAACACACCCGGAAGTGACGTCACTAAACCCGGAAGTGAGGTCAGCAAACCCAGAAGTGACTTCAGCAGACCCAGAAGTGACTTCAGCAAACCCGGAAGTGAGGTCAGCATACCCGGAAGTGAGGTCACCACACCTGGAAGTGAGGTCACCACACCCGGAAGTGATGTCACTAAACCTGGAAGTGAGGTCACCACACCCGGAAGTGAGGTCAGCAAACCCGGAAGTGAGTTCACCACACCCGGAAGTGAGGTCAGCAAACCCGGAAGTGAGGTCACCACACCCGGAAGTGAGGTCACCAAACCCGGAAGTGCCGTCACTAAACCCGGAAGTGAGGTCACCACACCCGGAAGTGAGGTCAGCAAACCCGGAAGTGACGTCACTAAACCCGGAAGTGAGGTCACCAAACCCGGAAGTGACGTCACTAAACCCGGAAGTGAGGTCACCACGCCCGGATGTGAGGTCACCAAACCCGGAAGTGACGTCACTAAACCCGGAAGTGAGGTCAGCAAACCCGGAAGTGACGTCACCACACCCGGAAGTGAGGTCACAACACCCGGAAGTGAGGTCACCAAACCCGGAAGTGACGTCACTAAACCCGGAAGTGAGGTCAGCAAACCCGGAAGTGACGTCACTAAACCCGGAAGTGAGGTCACCACACCCGGAAGTGAGGTCAGCAAGCCCGGAAGTGAGGTCAGCAAACCTGGAAGTGAGGTCACCACACCCGGAAGTGAGGTCACCACACCCGGAAGTGAGGTCACCAAACCCGGAAGTGAGGTCAGCAAACCCAGAAGTGAGGTCACCACACCCGGAAGTGAGGTCAGCATACCCGGAAGTTAGGTAAGCAGACCAGGAAAGTGAGGTCTGCTAATTCATAACTCAGGTCAGCAAACCCAGAAGTGACTTCAGCAAACCCGGAAGTGACGTCACTAAACTCGGTAGTGAGGTCACCACACCCGGAAGTGAGGTCACCACACCCGGAAGTGAGGTCAGCAAACCCGGAAGTGACGTCACTAAACCCGGAAGAGAGGTCAGCATACCCGGAAGTGAGGTAAGCAGACCAGGAAAGTGAGGTCTGCTAATTCGGAACTCAGGTCAGTAAACCCAGAAGTGACTTCAGCAGACCCAGAAGTGACTTCTGCAAACCCGGAAGTGAGGTCAGAAAACCCGGAAGGGAGGTCAGCAAACCCGGAAGTGAGGTCACCACACCTGGAAGTGAGGTCACCACACCCGGAAGTGAGGTCACCACACCCGGAAGTGAGGTCAGAAAACCCGGAAGTGAGGTCACCACATCCGGAAGTGAGGTCACCAAACTTGGAAGTGACATCACTAAACCCGGAAGTGAGGTCACCACACCCGGAAGTAAGGTCAGCAAACCCGGAAGTGACGTCACTAAACCCGGAAGTGAGGTCAGCAAACCCGGAAGTGAGGTCAGCAAACCCAGAAGTGAGGTCACCACACCCGGAAGTGAGGTCACCAAACCCGGAAGTGACGTCACTAAACCCGGAAGTGAGGTCAACACACCCGGAAGTGACGTCACTAAACCCGGAAGTGAGGTCAGCAAACCCGGAAGTGAGGTCTCCACACCCGGAAGTGAGGTCACCAAACCCGGAAGTGACGTCACTAAACCCGGAAGTGAGGTCAGCAAACCCGGAAGTGAGGTCACCACACCCGGAAGTGAGGTCACCAAACCCGGAAGTGACGTCACTAAACCCGGAAGTGAGGTCAGCAAACCCGGAAGTGAGGTCACCACACCCGGAAGTGAGGTCACCAAACCCGGAAGTCACGTCACTAAACCCGGAAGTGAGGTCACCACACCCGGAAGTGAGGTCACCAAACCCGGAAGTGACGTCACGAAACCCGGAAGTGAGGTCAGCAAACCCGGAAGTGACGTCACTAAACCCGGAAGTGAGGTCACCACACCCGGAAGTGAGGTCAGCAAGCCCGGAAGTGAGGTCAGCAAACCCGGAAGTGAGGTCACGACACCCGGAAGTGAGGTCACCACACCCGGAAGTGAGGTCAGCAAACCCGGAAGTGAGGTCACCACACCCGGAAGTAAGGTCAGCAAACCCGGAAGTGACGTCACTAAACCCGGAAGTGAGGTCACCACACCCGGAAGTGAGGTCAGCAAACCCGGAAGTGATGTCAGCAAACCCGGAAGTGAGGTCACCACACCCGGAAGTGAGGTCCTCAAACCAGGATGTGACGTCACTAAACCCGGAAGTGAGGTCAGCAAACCCGGAAGTGACGTCACCACACCCGGAAGTGACGTCACCACACCCGGAAGTGAGGTCACCAAACCCGGAAGTGACATCACTAAACCCGGAAGTGACGTCAGCAAACCCGGAAGTGAGGTCAGCAAACCCGGAAGTGAGGTCACCACACCCGGAAGTGAGGTCACCAAACCCGGAAGTGACGTCACTAAACCCGGAAGTGAGGTCACCACACCCGGAAGTGACGTCACCAAACCCGGAAGTGACGTCACCAAACCCGGAAGTGACGTCACTAAACCCGGAAGTGACGTCAGCAAACCCGGAAGTGAGGTCAGCAAACCCGGAAGTGAGGTCAGCAAACCCGGAAGTGAGGTAAGCAGACCAGGAAAGTGAGGTCACCACACCCGGAAGTGAGGTCACCAAACCCGGAAGTGAGGTCAGCAAACCCGGAAGTGAGGTCACCACACCCGGAAGTGAGGTCAGCATACCCGGAAGTTAGGTAAGCAGACCAGGAAAGTGAGGTCTGCTAATTCGGAACTCAGGTCAGCAAACCCAGAAGTGACTTCAGCAAACCCGGAAGTGACGTCACTAAACTCGGAAGTGAGGTCACCACACCCGGAAGTGAGGTCACCACACCCGGAAGTGAGGTCAGCAAACCCGGAAGTGACGTCACTAAACCCGGAAGAGAGGTCAGCATACCCGGAAGTGAGGTAAGCAGACCAGGAAAGTGAGGTCTGCTAATTCGGAACTCAGGTCAGTAAACCCAGAAGTGACTTCAGCAGACCCAGAAGTGACTTCTGCAAACCCGGAAGTGAGGTCAGAAAACCCGGAAGGGAGGTCAGCAAACCCGGAAGTGAGGTCACCACACCTGGAAGTGAGGTCACCACACCCGGAAGTGAGGTCACCACACCCGGAAGTGAGGTCAGAAAACCCGGAAGTGAGGTCACCACATCCGGAAGTGAGGTCACCAAACTTGGAAGTGACATCACTAAACCCGGAAGTGAGGTCACCACACCCGGAAGTAAGGTCAGCAAACCCGGAAGTGACGTCACTAAACCCGGAAGTGAGGTCAGCAAACCCGGAAGTGAGGTCAGCAAACCCAGAAGTGAGGTCACCACACCCGGAAGTGAGGTCACCAAACCCGGAAGTGACGTCACTAAACCCGGAAGTGAGGTCAACACACCCGGAAGTGACGTCACTAAACCCGGAAGTGAGGTCAGCAAACCCGGAAGTGAGGTCTCCACACCCGGAAGTGAGGTCACCAAACCCGGAAGTGACGTCACTAAACCCGGAAGTGAGGTCAGCAAACCCGGAAGTGAGGTCACCACACCCGGAAGTGAGGTCACCAAACCCGGAAGTGACGTCACGAAACCCGGAAGTGAGGTCAGCAAACCCGGAAGTGACGTCACTAAACCCGGAAGTGAGGTCACCACACCCGGAAGTGAGGTCAGCAAGCCCGGAAGTGAGGTCAGCAAACCCGGAAGTGAGGTCACGACACCCGGAAGTGAGGTCACCACACCCGGAAGTGAGGTCAGCAAACCCGGAAGTGAGGTCACCACACCCGGAAGTAAGGTCAGCAAACCCGGAAGTGACATCACTAAACCCGGAAGTGACATCACTAAACCCGGAAGTGAGGTCACCACACCCGGAAGTGAGGTCAGCAAACCCGGAAGTGATGTCAGCAAACCCGGAAGTGAGGTCACCACACCCGGAAGTGAGGTCCTCAAACCAGGATGTGACGTCACTAAACCCGGAAGTGAGGTCAGCAAACCCGGAAGTGACGTCACCACACCCGGAAGTGAGGTCACCACACCCGGAAGTGAGGTCACCACACCCGGAAGTGAGGTCACCACACCCGGAAGTGACGTCACTAAACCCGGAAGTGAGGTCAACAAACACGGAAGTGAGGTCACCACACCCGGAAGTGAGGTCACCAAACCCGGAAGTGACGTCACTAAACCCGGAAGTGAGGTCACCACACCCGGAAGTGAGGTCACCAAACCCGGAAGTGACGTCACTAAACCCGGAAGTGACGTCAGCAAACCCGGAAGTGAGGTCAGCAAACCCGGAAGTGAGGTCACCACACCCGGAAGTGAGGTCACCAAACCCGGAAGTGACGTCACTAAACCCGGAAGTGAGGTCACCACACCCGGAAGTGAGGTCACCAAACCCGGATGTGACGTCACCAAACCCGGAAGTGACGTCACTAAACCCGGAAGTGAGGTCACCACACCCGGAAGTGAGGTCAGCAAACCCGGAAGTGACGTCACTAAACCCGGAAGTGAGGTCACCAAACCCGGAAGTGACGTCACTAAACCCGGAAGTGAGGTCACCACACCCGGAAGTAAGGTCACCAAACCCGGATGTGACGTCACTAAACCCGGAAGTGAGGTCAGCATACCCGGAAGTTAGGTAAGCAGACCAGGAAAGTTAGGTCTGCTAATTCGGAACTCAGGTCAGCAAACCCAGAAGTGACTTCAGCAGACCCGGAAGTGACGTCACTAAACTCGGAAGTGAGGTCACCACACCAGGATGTGAGGTCAGCAAACCCGGAAGTGAGGTCAGCAAACCCGGAAGTGAGGTCACCACACCCGGAAGTGAGGTCAGCAAACCCGGAAGTGAGTTCACCACACCCGGAAGTGAGGTCAGCAAACCCGGAAGTGAGGTCACCACACCCGGAAGTGAGGTCACCAAACCCGGAAGTGACGTCACTAAACCCGGAAGTGAGGTCACCACACCCAGAAGTGAGGTCACCAAACCCGGAAGTGACGTCACTAAACCCGGAAGTGAGGTCACCATACCCGGAAGTGACGTCACCACACCCGGAAGTGAGGTCACCACACCCGGAAGTGAGGTCACTAAACCCGGAAGTGACGTCACTAAACCCGGAAGTGAGGTCAGCAAACCCGGAAGTTTGGTCAGCAAACCCGGAAGTGAGGTCACCACACCCGGAAGTGAGGTCACCAAACCCGGAAGTGACGTCACTAAACCTGGAAGTGAGGTCAGCATACCCGGAAGTGAGGTAAGCAGACCAGGAAAGTGAGGTCTGCTAATTCGGAACTCAGGTCAGCAAACCCAGAAGTGACTTCAGCAGACCCAGAAGTGACTTCAGCAAACCAGGAAGTGAGGTCAGCATACCCGGAAGTGAGGTCACCACACCCGGAAGTGAGGTCACCACACCCGGAAGTGACGTCACTAAACCTGGAAGTGAGGTCACCACACCCGGAAGTGAGGTCAGCAAACCCGGAAGTGAGTTCACCACACCCAGAAGTGAGGTCAGCAAACCCGGAAGTGAGGTCACCACACCCGGAAGTGAGGTCACCAAACCCGGAAGTGCCGTCACTAAACCCGGAAGTGAGGTCACCACACCCGGAAGTGAGGTCAGCAAACCCGGAAGTGACGTCACTAAACCCGGAAGTGAGGTCAGCAAACCCGGAAGTGACGTCACTAAACCCGGAAGTGAGGTCACCACGCCCGGAAGTCAGGTCACCAAACCCGGAAGTGACGTCACTAAACCCGGAAGTGACGTCACTAAACCTGGAAGTAAGGTCACCACACCCGGAAGTGAGGTCAGCAAACCCGGAAGTGAGTTCACCACACCCGGAAGTGAGGTCAGCAAACCCGGAAGTGAGGTCACCACACCCGGAAGTGAGGTCACCAAACCCGGAAGTGCCGTCACTAAACCCGGAAGTGAGGTCACCACACCCGGAAGTGAGGTCACCAAACCCGGAAGTGACGTCACTAAACCCGGAAGTGACGTCAGCAAACCCGGAAGTGAGGTCAGCAAACCCGGAAGTGAGGTCAGCAAACCCGGAAGTGAGGTAAGCAGACCAGGAAAGTGAGGTCACCACACCCGGAAGTGAGGTCACCAAACCCGGAAGTGAGGTCAGCAAACCCAGAAGTGAGGTCACCACACCCGGAAGTGAGGTCAGCATACCCGGAAGTTAGGTAAGCAGACCAGGAAAGTGAGGTCTGCTAATTCGGAACTCAGGTCAGCAAACCCAGAAGTGACTTCAGCAAACCCGGAAGTGACGTCACTAAACTCGGAAGTGAGGTCACCACACCCGGAAGTGAGGTCAGCAAACCCGGAAGTGACGTCACTAAACCCGGAAGAGAGGTCAGCATACCCGGAAGTGAGGTAAGCAGACCAGGAAAGTGAGGTCTGCTAATTCGGAACTCAGGTCAGTAAACCCAGAAGTGACTTCAGCAGACCCAGAAGTGACTTCTGCAAACCCGTTTGTGAGGTCAGAAAACCCGGAAGGGAGGTCAGCAAACCCGGAAGTGAGGTCACCACACCTGGAAGTGAGGTCACCAAACCCGGAAGTGAGGTCACCACACCCGGAAGTTAGGTCAGAAAAACCCGGAAGTGAGGTCACCACATCCGGAAGTGAGGTCACCAAACTTGGAAGTGACGTCACTAAACCCGGAAGTGAGGTCAGCAAACCCGGAAGTGAGGTCTCCACACCCGGAAGTGAGGTCACCAAACCCGGAAGTGACGTCACTAAACCCGGAAGTGAGGTCAGCAAACCCGGAAGTGAGGTCACCACACCCGGAAGTGAGGTCACCAAACCCGGAAGTGACGTCACTAAACCCGGAAGTGAGGTCAACACACCCGGAAGTGACGTCACTAAACCCGGAAGTGAGGTCAGCAAACCCGGAAGTGAGGTCTCCACACCCGGAAGTGAGGTCACCAAACCCGTAAGTGACGTCACTAAACCCGGAAGTGAGGTCAGCGAACCCGGAAGTGAGGTCACCACACCCGGAAGTGAGGTCACCAAACCCGGAAGTGACGTCACTAAACCCGGAAGTGAGGTCAGCAAACCCGGAAGTGAGGTCACCAAACCCGGAAGTCACGTCACTAAACCCGGAAGTGAGGTCACCACACCCGGAAGTGAGGTCACCAAACCCGGAAGTGACGTCACGAAACCCGGAAGTGAGGTCAGCAAACTCGGAAGTGACGTCACTAAACCCGGAAGTGAGGTCACCACACCCGGAAGTGAGGTCAGCAAGCCCGGAAGTGAGGTCAGCAAACCCGGAAGTGAGGTCACGACACCCGGAAGTGAGGTCACCACACCCGGAAGTGAGGTCAGCAAACCCGGAAGTGAGGTCACCACACCCGGAAGTAAGGTCAGCAAACCCGGAAGTGACATCACTAAACCCGGAAGTGAGGTCACCACACCCGGAAGTGAGGTCAGCAAACCCGGAATTGATGTCAGCAAACCCGGAAGTGAGGTCACCACACCCGGAAGTGAGGTCCTCAAACCAGGATGTGACGTCACTAAACCCGGAAGTGAGGTCAGCAAACCCGGAAGTGACGTCACCACACCCGGAAGTGAGGTCACCACACCCGGAAGTGAGGTCACCAAACCCGGAAGTGACATCACTAAACCCGGAAGTGACGTCAGCAAACCCGGAAGTGAGGTCAGCAAACCCGGAAGTGAGGTCACCACACCCGGAAGTGAGGTCACCAAACCCGGAAGTGACGTCACTAAACCCGGAAGTGAGGTCACCACACCCGGAAGTGAGGTAAGCAGACCAGGAAAGTGAGGTCTGCTAATTCGGAACTCAGGTCAGCAAACCCAGAAGTGACTTCAGCAGACCCAGAAGTGACTTCAGCAAACCAGGAAGTGAGGTCAGCATACCCGGAAGTGAGGTCACCACACCCGGAAGTGAGGTCACCACACCCGGAAGTGACGTCACTAAACCTGGAAGTGAGGTCACCACACCCGGAAGTGAGGTCAGCAAACCCGGAAGTGAGTTCACCACACCCGGAAGTGAGGTCAGCAAACCCGGAAGTGAGGTCACCACACCCGGAAGTGAGGTCACCAAACCCGGAAGTGCCGTCACTAAACCCGGAAGTGAGGTCACCACACCCGGAAGTGAGGTCAGCAAACCCGGAAGTGACGTCACTAAACCCGGAAGTGAGGTCAGCAAACCCGGAAGTGAGGTCACCAAACCCGGATGTGACGTCACCAAACCCGGAAGTCAGGTCACCAAACCCGGAAGTGAGGTCACCACACCCGGAAGTGAGGTCAGCAAACCCGGAAGTGACGTCACTAAACCCGGAAGTGAGGTCACCAAACCCGGAAGTGACGTCACTAAACCCGGAAGTGAGGTCACCACACCCGGAAGTAAGGTCACCAAACCCGGATGTGACGTCACTAAACCCGGAAGTGAGGTCAGCATACCCGGAAGTTAGGTAAGCAGACCAGGAAAGTTAGGTCTGCTAATTCGGAACTCAGGTCAGCAAACCCAGAAGTGACTTCAGCAGACCCGGAAGTGACGTCACTAAACTCGGAAGTGAGGTCACCACACCAGGATGTGAGGTCAGCAAACCCGGAAGTGAGGTCAGCAAACCCGGAAGTGAGGTCAGGAAACCCGGAAGTGAGGTCAGCAAACCCGGAAGTGAGGTCAGGAAACCCGGAAGTGAGGTCACCACAAGCGGAAGTGAGGTCACCAAACCCGGAAGTGACGTCACTAAACCCGGAAGTGAGGTCACCACACCCAGAAGTGAGGTCACCAAACCCGGAAGTGACGTCACTAAACCCGGAAGTGAGGTCACCATACCCGGAAGTGACGTCACCACACCCGGAAGTGAGGTCACCACACCCGGAATTGAGGTCACCAAACCCGGAAGTGACGTCACTAAACCCGGAAGTGACGTCACCACACCCGGAAGTGAGGTCACCACACCCGGAATTGAGGTCACCAAACCCGGATGTGACGTCACCAAACCCGGAAGTGACGTCACTAAACCCGGAAGTGAGGTCACCACACCCGGAAGTGAGGTCAGCAAACCCGGAAGTGACGTCACTAAACCCGGAAGTGAGGTCACCAAACCCGGAAGTGACGTCACTAAACCCGGAAGTGAGGTCACCACACCCGGAAGTAAGGTCACCAAACCCGGATGTGACGTCACTAAACCCGGAAGTGAGGTCAGCATACCCGGAAGTTAGGTAAGCAGACCAGGAAAGTTAGGTCTGCTAATTCGGAACTCAGGTCAGCAAACCCAGAAGTGACTTCAGCAGACCCGGAAGTGACGTCACTAAACTCGGAAGTGAGGTCACCACACCCGGAAGTAAGGTCAGCAAACCCGGAAGTGACGTCACTAAACCCGGAAGTGAGGTCACCACACCCGGAAGTGAGGTCACCAAACCCGGAAGTGACGTCACCAAACCCGGAAGTGACGTCAGTAAACCCGGAAGTGAGGTCACCACACCCGGAAGTGAGGTCAGCAAACCCGGAAGTGACGTCACTAAACCCGGAAGTGAGGTCACCAAACCCGGAAGTGACGTCACTAAACCCGGAAGTGAGGTCACCACACCCGGAAGTAAGGTCACCAAACCCGGATGTGACGTCACTAAACCCGGAAGTGAGGTCAGCATACCCGGAAGTTAGGTAAGCAGACCAGGAAAGTTAGGTCTGCTAATTCGGAACTCAGGTCAGCAAACCCAGAAGTGACTTCAGCAGACCCGGAAGTGACGTCACTAAACTCGGAAGTGAGGTCACCACACCAGGATGTGAGGTCAGCAAACCCGGAAGTGAGGTCAGCAAACCCGGAAGTGAGGTCACCACACCCGGAAGTGAGGACACCAAACCCGGAAGTGACGTCACTAAACCCGGAAGTGAGGTCAGCAAACCCGGAAGTGAGGTCACCACACCCGGAAGTGAGGTCACCAAACCCGGAAGTGACGTCACTAAACCCGGAAGTGAGGTCACCACACCCAGAAGTGAGGTCACCAAACCCGGAAGTGACGTCACTAAACCTGGAAGTGAGGTCACCATACCCGGAAGTGACGTCACCACACCCGGAAGTGAGGTCACCACACCCGGAATTGAGGTCACCAAACCCGGAAGTGACGTCACTAAACCCGGAAGTGAGGTCAGCAAACCCGGAAGTGAGGTCAGCAAACCCGGAAGTGAGGTCACCACACCCGGAAGTGAGGTCAGCAAACCCGGAAGTGAGGTCACCACACCCGGAAGTAAGGTCAGCAAACCCGGAAGTGACGTCACTAAACCCGGAAGTGAGGTCACCACACCCGGAAGTGAGGTCACCAAACCCGGAAGTGACGTCACCAAACCCGGAAGTGACGTCAGTAAACCCGGAAGTGAGGTCAGCAAACCCGGAAGTGACGTCACTAAACCCGGAAGTGAGGTCACCAAACCCGGAAGTGACGTCACTAAACCCGGAAGTGAGGTCACCACACCCGGAAGTAAGGTCACCAAACCCGGATGTGACGTCACTAAACCCGGAAGTGAGGTCAGCATACCCGGAAGTTAGGTAAGCAGACCAGGAAAGTTAGGTCTGCTAATTCGGAACTCAGGTCAGCAAACCCAGAAGTGACTTCAGCAGACCCGGAAGTGACGTCACTAAACTCGGAAGTGAGGTCACCACACCAGGATGTGAGGTCAGCAAACCCGGAAGTGAGGTCAGCAAACCCGGAAGTGAGGTCACCACACCCGGAAGTGAGGACACCAAACCCGGAAGTGACGTCACTAAACCCGGAAGTGAGGTCAGCAAACCCGGAAGTGAGGTCACCACACCCGGAAGTGAGGTCACCAAACCCGGAAGTGACGTCACTAAACCCGGAAGTGAGGTCACCACACCCAGAAGTGAGGTCACCAAACCCGGAAGTGACGTCACTAAACCTGGAAGTGAGGTCACCATACCCGGAAGTGACGTCACCACACCCGGAAGTGAGGTCACCACACCCGGAATTGAGGTCACCAAACCCGGAAGTGACGTCACTAAACCCGGAAGTGAGGTCAGCAAACCCGGAAGTGAGGTCAGCAAACCCGGAAGTGAGGTCACCACACCCGGAAGTGAGGTCAGCAAACCCGGAAGTGACGTCACCACACCCGGAAGTGAGGTCACAACACCCGGAAGTGAGGTAAGCAGACCAGGAAAGTGAGGTCTGCTAATTCGGAAATCAGGTCTGCAAACCCAGAAGTGACTTCAGCAGACCCAGAAGTGACTTCAGCAAACCCGGAAGTGAGGTCAGCAAACCCGGAAGTGAGGTCAGCAAACCCGGAAGTGAGGTCACCAAACCCGGAAGTGATGTCACCAAACCCGGAAGTGACGTCACTAAACCCGGAAGTGAGGTCACCACACCCGGAAGTGAGGTCACCAAACCCGGAAGTGACGTCACTAAACCCGGAAGTGAGGTCACCACACCCGGAAGTGAGGTTACCAAACCCGGAAGTGACGTCACTAAACCCGGAAGTGAGGTCACCACACCCGGAATTGAAGTCACTAAACCCAGAAGTGAGGTCACCAAACCCGGAAGTGACGACACCACACCCGGAAGTGAGGTCACCACACCCGGAAGTGAGGTCACCAAACCCAGAAGTGACGTCACTAAACCCGGAAGTGAGGTCACCACACCCGGAAGTGAGGTCACCGAACCCGGAAGTGACGTCAGCAAACCCGGAAGTGAGGTCACCACGCCCGGAAGTGAGGTCACCAAACCCGGAAGTGACGTCACTAAACCCGGAAGTGAGGTCACCACACCCGGAAGTGAGGTCACCAAACCCGGAAGTGACGTCACCAAACCCGGAAGTGACGTCACTAAACCCGGAAGTGACGTCAGCAAACCCGGAAGTGAGGTCAGCAAACCCGGAAGTGAGGTCACCACACCCGGAAGTGAGGTCACCAAACCCGGAAGTGACGTCACTAAACCCGGAAGTGAGGTCACCACACCCGGAAGTGAGGTCACCAAACCCGAATGTGACGTCACCAAACCCGGAAGTGACGTCACTAAACCCGGAAGTGAGGTCACCACACCCGGAAGTGAGGTCAGCAAACCCGGAAGTGACGTCACTAAACCCGGAAGTGAGGTCACCAAACCCGGAAGTGACGTGACTAAACCCGGAAGTGAGGTCACCACACCCGGAAGTAAGGTCACCAAACCCGGATGTGACGTCACTAAACCCGGAAGTGAGGTCAGCATACCCGGAAGTTAGGTAAGCAGACCAGGAAAGTTAGGTCTGCTAATTCGGAACTCAGGTCAGCAAACCCAGAAGTGACTTCAGCAGACCCGGAAGTGACGTCACTAAACTCGGAAGTGAGGTCACCACACCAGGATGTGAGGTCAGCAAACCCGGAAGTGAGGTCAGCAAACCCGGAAGTGAGGTCACCACACCCGGAAGTGAGGACACCAAACCCGGAAGTGACGTCACTAAACCCGGAAGTGAGGTCAGCAAACCCGGAAGTGAGGTCACCACACCCGGAAGTGAGGTCACCAAACCCGGAAGTGACGTCACTAAACCCGGAAGTGAGGTCACCACACCTGGAAGTAAGGTCAGCAAACCCGGATGTGACGTCACTAAACCCGGAAGTTAGGTCAGCAAACCCGGAAGTGAGGTCAGCAAACCCAGAAGTGAGGTCACCACACCCGGAAGTGAGGTCACCAAACCCGGAAGTGACGTCACTAAACCCGGAAGTGAGGTCAACACACCCGGAAGTGACGTCACTAAACCCGGAAGTGAGGTCAGCATACCCGGAAGTGACGTCACTAAACCCGGAAGTGAGGTCAGCATACCCGGAAGTGAGATAAGCAGACCAGGAAAGTGAGGTCTGCTAATTCGGAACTCAGGTCTGCAAACCCAGAAGTGACTTCAGCAGACCCAGAAGTGACTTCAGCAAACCCGGAAGTGAGGTCAGCAAACCCGGAAGTGAGGTCACCACACCCGGAAGTGAGGTCACCAAACCCGGAAGTGACGTCACTAAACCCGGAAGTGAGGTCACCACACCCGGAAGTGAGGTCACCACACCCGGAAGTGAGGTCACCAAACCCGGAAGTCACGTCACTAAACCCGGAAGTGAGGTCACCACACCCGGATGTGAGGTCACCAAACCCGGAAGTGACGTCACGAAACCCGGAAGTGAGGTCACCACACCCGGAAGTGACGTCACTAAACCCGGAAGTGAGGTCACCACACCCGGAAGTGAGGTCAGCAAGCCCGGAAGTGAGGTCAGCAAACCCGGAAGTGAGGTCACCACACCCGGAAGTGAGGTCAGCAAACCCGGAAGTGAGGTCACCACACCCGGAAGTAAGGTCAGCAAACCCGGAAGTGACGTCACTAAACCCGGAAGTGAGGTCACCACACCCGGAAGTGAGGTCACCAAACCCGGAAGTGACGTCACCAAACCCGGAAGTGACGTCAGTAAACCCGGAAGTGAGGTCACCACACCCGGAAGTGAGGTCAGCAAACCCGGAAGTGAGGTCACCAAACCCGGAAGTGACGTCACTAAACCCGGAAGTGAGGTCACCACACCCGGAAGTAAGGTCACCAAACCCGGATGTGACGTCACTAAACCCGGAAGTGAGGTCAGCATACCCGGAAGTTAGGTAAGCAGACCAGGAAAGTTAGGTCTGCTAATTCGGAACTCAGGTCAGCAAACCCAGAAGTGACTTCAGCAGACCCGGAAGTGACGTCACTAAACTCGGAAGTGAGGTCACCACACCAGGATGTGAGGTCAGCAAACCCGGAAGTGAGGTCAGCAAACCCGGAAGTGAGGTCACCACACCCGGAAGTGAGGACACCAAACCCGGAAGTGACGTCACTAAACCCGGAAGTGAGGTCAGCAAACCCGGAAGTGAGGTCACCACACCCGGAAGTGACGTCACTAAACTTGGAAGTGAGGTCACCACACCCAGAAGTGAGGTCACCAAACCCGGAAGTGACGTCACTAAACCCGGAAGTGAGGTCACCATACCCAGAAGTGACGTTACCACACCCGGAAGTGAGGTCACCACACCCGGAAGTGAGGTCACCAAACCCGGAAGTGACGTCACTAAACCCGGAAGTGAGGTCAGCAAACCCGGAAGTGAGGTCAGCAAACCCGGAAGTGACGTCACTAAACCCGGAAGTGAGGTCACCACACCCGGAAGTGAGGTCAGCAAGCCCGGAAGTGAGGTCAGCAAACCCGGAAGTGAGGTCACCACACCCGGAAGTGAGGTCACCACACCCGGAAGTGAGGTCAGCAAACCCGGAAGTGAGGTCACCACACCCGGAAGTAAGGTCAGCAAACCCGGAAGTGACGTCACTAAACCCGGAAGTGAGGTCACCACACCCGGAAGTGAGGTCAGCAAACCCGGAAGTCACGTCACTAAACCCGGAAGTGAGGTCACCACACCCGGAAGTAAGGTCACCAAACCCGGATGTGACGTCACTAAACCCGGAAGTGAGGTCAGCATACCCGGAAGTTAGGTAAGCAGACCAGGAAAGTTAGGTCTGCTAATTCGGAACTCAGGTCAGCAAACCCAGAAGTGACTTCAGCAGACCCGGAAGTGACGTCACTAAACTCGGAAGTGAGGTCACCACACCAGGATGTGAGGTCAGCAAACCCGGAAGTGAGGTCAGCAAACCCGGAAGTGAGGTCACCACACCCGGAAGTGAGGACACCAAACCCGGAAGTGACGTCACTAAACCCGGAAGTGAGGTCAGCAAACCCGGAAGTGAGGTCACCACACCCGGAAGTGAGGTCACCAAACCCGGAAGTGACGTCACTAAACCCGGAAGTGAGGTCACCACACCCAGAAGTGAGGTCACCAAACCCGGAAGTGACGTCACTAAACCCGGAAGTGAGGTCACCATACCCGGAAGTGACGTCACCACACCCGGAAGTGAGGTCACCACACCCGGAAGTGAGGTCACCAAACCCGGAAGTGACGTCACTAAACCCGGAAGTGAGGTCAGCAAACCCGGAAGTTTGGTCAGCAAACCCGGAAGTGAGGTCACCACACCCGGAAGTGAGGTCACCAAACCCGGAAGTGACGTCACTAAACCCGGAAGTGAGGTCAGCATACCCGGAAGTGAGGTAAGCAGACCAGGAAAGTGAGGTCTGCTAATTCGGAACTCAGGTCAGCAAACCCAGAAGTGACTTCAGCAGACCCAGAAGTGACTTCAGCAGACCCAGAAGTGACTTCAGCAAACCCGGAAGTGAGGTCACCACACCCGGAAGTGAGGTCAGCAAACCCGGAAGTGACGTCACCACACCCGGAAGTGAGGTCACAACACCCGGAAGTGAGGTAAGCAGACCAGGAAAGTGAGGTCTGCTAATTCGGAAATCAGGTCTGCAAACCCAGAAGTGACTTCAGCAGACCCAGAAGTGACTTCAGCAAACCCGGAAGTGAGGTCAGCAAACCCGGAAGTGAGGTCAGCAAACCCGGAAGTGAGGTCACCAAACCCGGAAGTGACGTCACCAAACCCGGAAGTGACGTCACTAAACCCGGAAGTGAGGTCACCACACCCGGAAGTGAGGTCACCACACCCGGAAGTGAGGTCAGCAAACCCGGAAGTGAGGTCACCACACCCGGAAGTAAGGTCAGCAAACCCGGAAGTGACATCACTAAACCCGGAAGTGAGGTCACCACACCCGGAAGTGAGGTCAGCAAACCCGGAAGTGATGTCAGCAAACCCGGAAGTGACGACACCACACCCGGAAGTGAGGTCACCACACCCGGAAGTGAGGTCACCAAACCCGGAAGTGACGTCACTAAACCCGGAAGTGAGGTCACCACACCCGGAAGTGAGGTCACCAAACCCGGAAGTGACGTCAGCACACCCGGAAGTGAGGTCACCACACCCGGAAGTGAGGTCACCAAACCCGGAACTGACGTCACTAAACCCGGAAGTGAGGTCACCACACCCGGAAGTGAGGTCACCAAACCCGGAAGTGACGTCACCAAACCCGGAAGTGACGTCACTAAACCCGGAAGTGACGTCAGCAAACCCGGAAGTGAGGTCAGCAAACCCGGAAGTGAGGTCACCACACCCGGAAGTGAGGTCACCAAACCCGGAAGTGAGGTCACCAAACCCGGAAGTGAGGTCACCACACCCGGAAGTGAGGTCACCAAACCCGGATGTGACGTCACCAAACCCGGAAGTGACGTCACTAAACCCGGAAGTGAGGTCACCACACCCGGAAGTGAGGTCAGAAAACCCGGAAGTGAGGTCACCACATCCGGAAGTGAGGTCACCAAACTTGGAAGTGACATCACTAAACCCGGAAGTGAGGTCACCACACCCGGAAGTAAGGTCAGCAAACCCGGAAGTGACGTCACTAAACCCGGAAGTGAGGTCAGCAAACCCGGAAGTGAGGTCAGCAAACCCAGAAGTGAGGTCACCACACCCGGAAGTGAGGTCACCAAACCCGGAAGTGACGTCACTAAACCCGGAAGTGAGGTCAACACACCCGGAAGTGACGTCACTAAACCCGGAAGTGAGGTCAGCAAACCCAGAAGTGACTTCAGCAGACCCAGAAGTGACTTCAGCAAACCCGGAAGTGAGGTCAGCATACCCGGAAGTGAGGTCACCACACCTGGAAGTGAGGTCACCACACCCGGAAGTGATGTCACTAAACCTGGAAGTGAGGTCACCACACCCGGAAGTGAGGTCAGCAAACCCGGAAGTGAGTTCACCACACCCGGAAGTGAGGTCAGCAAACCCGGAAGTGAGGTCACCACACCCGGAAGTGAGGTCACCAAACCCGGAAGTGCCGTCACTAAACCCGGAAGTGAGGTCACCACACCCGGAAGTGAGGTCAGCAAACCCGGAAGTGACGTCACTAAACCCGGAAGTGAGGTCACCAAACCCGGAAGTGACGTCACTAAACCCGGAAGTGAGGTCACCACGCCCGGATGTGAGGTCACCAAACCCGGAAGTGACGTCACTAAACCCGGAAGTGAGGTCAGCAAACCCGGAAGTGACGTCACCACACCCGGAAGTGAGGTCACAACACCCGGAAGTGAGGTCACCAAACCCGGAAGTGACGTCACTAAACCCGGAAGTGAGGTCAGCAAACCCGGAAGTGACGTCACTAAACCCGGAAGTGAGGTCACCACACCCGGAAGTGAGGTCAGCAAGCCCGGAAGTGAGGTCAGCAAACCTGGAAGTGAGGTCACCACACCCGGAAGTGAGGTCACCACACCCGGAAGTGAGGTCACCAAACCCGGAAGTGAGGTCAGCAAACCCAGAAGTGAGGTCACCACACCCGGAAGTGAGGTCAGCATACCCGGAAGTTAGGTAAGCAGACCAGGAAAGTGAGGTCTGCTAATTCATAACTCAGGTCAGCAAACCCAGAAGTGACTTCAGCAAACCCGGAAGTGACGTCACTAAACTCGGTAGTGAGGTCACCACACCCGGAAGTGAGGTCACCACACCCGGAAGTGAGGTCAGCAAACCCGGAAGTGACGTCACTAAACCCGGAAGAGAGGTCAGCATACCCGGAAGTGAGGTAAGCAGACCAGGAAAGTGAGGTCTGCTAATTCGGAACTCAGGTCAGTAAACCCAGAAGTGACTTCAGCAGACCCAGAAGTGACTTCTGCAAACCCGGAAGTGAGGTCAGAAAACCCGGAAGGGAGGTCAGCAAACCCGGAAGTGAGGTCACCACACCTGGAAGTGAGGTCACCACACCCGGAAGTGAGGTCACCACACCCGGAAGTGAGGTCAGAAAACCCGGAAGTGAGGTCACCACATCCGGAAGTGAGGTCACCAAACTTGGAAGTGACATCACTAAACCCGGAAGTGAGGTCACCACACCCGGAAGTAAGGTCAGCAAACCCGGAAGTGACGTCACTAAACCCGGAAGTGAGGTCAGCAAACCCGGAAGTGAGGTCAGCAAACCCAGAAGTGAGGTCACCACACCCGGAAGTGAGGTCACCAAACCCGGAAGTGACGTCACTAAACCCGGAAGTGAGGTCAACACACCCGGAAGTGACGTCACTAAACCCGGAAGTGAGGTCAGCAAACCCGGAAGTGAGGTCTCCACACCCGGAAGTGAGGTCACCAAACCCGGAAGTGACGTCACTAAACCCGGAAGTGAGGTCAGCAAACCCGGAAGTGAGGTCACCACACCCGGAAGTGAGGTCACCAAACCCGGAAGTGACGTCACTAAACCCGGAAGTGAGGTCAGCAAACCCGGAAGTGAGGTCACCACACCCGGAAGTGAGGTCACCAAACCCGGAAGTCACGTCACTAAACCCGGAAGTGAGGTCACCACACCCGGAAGTGAGGTCACCAAACCCGGAAGTGACGTCACGAAACCCGGAAGTGAGGTCAGCAAACCCGGAAGTGACGTCACTAAACCCGGAAGTGAGGTCACCACACCCGGAAGTGAGGTCAGCAAGCCCGGAAGTGAGGTCAGCAAACCCGGAAGTGAGGTCACGACACCCGGAAGTGAGGTCACCACACCCGGAAGTGAGGTCACCACACCCGGAAGTGAGGTCACCACACCCGGAAGTAAGGTCAGCAAACCCGGAAGTGACGTCACTAAACCCGGAAGTGAGGTCACCACACCCGGAAGTGAGGTCAGCAAACCCGGAAGTGATGTCAGCAAACCCGGAAGTGAGGTCACCACACCCGGAAGTGAGGTCCTCAAACCAGGATGTGACGTCACTAAACCCGGAAGTGAGGTCAGCAAACCCGGAAGTGACGTCACCACACCCGGAAGTGACGTCACCACACCCGGAAGTGAGGTCACCAAACCCGGAAGTGACATCACTAAACCCGGAAGTGACGTCAGCAAACCCGGAAGTGAGGTCAGCAAACCCGGAAGTGAGGTCACCACACCCGGAAGTGAGGTCACCAAACCCGGAAGTGACGTCACTAAACCCGGAAGTGAGGTCACCACACCCGGAAGTGACGTCACCAAACCCGGAAGTGACGTCACCAAACCCGGAAGTGACGTCACTAAACCCGGAAGTGACGTCAGCAAACCCGGAAGTGAGGTCAGCAAACCCGGAAGTGAGGTCAGCAAACCCGGAAGTGAGGTAAGCAGACCAGGAAAGTGAGGTCACCACACCCGGAAGTGAGGTCACCAAACCCGGAAGTGAGGTCAGCAAACCCGGAAGTGAGGTCACCACACCCGGAAGTGAGGTCAGCATACCCGGAAGTTAGGTAAGCAGACCAGGAAAGTGAGGTCTGCTAATTCGGAACTCAGGTCAGCAAACCCAGAAGTGACTTCAGCAAACCCGGAAGTGACGTCACTAAACTCGGAAGTGAGGTCACCACACCCGGAAGTGAGGTCACCACACCCGGAAGTGAGGTCAGCAAACCCGGAAGTGACGTCACTAAACCCGGAAGAGAGGTCAGCATACCCGGAAGTGAGGTAAGCAGACCAGGAAAGTGAGGTCTGCTAATTCGGAACTCAGGTCAGTAAACCCAGAAGTGACTTCAGCAGACCCAGAAGTGACTTCTGCAAACCCGGAAGTGAGGTCAGAAAACCCGGAAGGGAGGTCAGCAAACCCGGAAGTGAGGTCACCACACCTGGAAGTGAGGTCACCACACCCGGAAGTGAGGTCACCACACCCGGAAGTGAGGTCAGAAAACCCGGAAGTGAGGTCACCACATCCGGAAGTGAGGTCACCAAACTTGGAAGTGACATCACTAAACCCGGAAGTGAGGTCACCACACCCGGAAGTAAGGTCAGCAAACCCGGAAGTGACGTCACTAAACCCGGAAGTGAGGTCAGCAAACCCGGAAGTGAGGTCAGCAAACCCAGAAGTGAGGTCACCACACCCGGAAGTGAGGTCACCAAACCCGGAAGTGACGTCACTAAACCCGGAAGTGAGGTCAACACACCCGGAAGTGACGTCACTAAACCCGGAAGTGAGGTCAGCAAACCCGGAAGTGAGGTCTCCACACCCGGAAGTGAGGTCACCAAACCCGGAAGTGACGTCACTAAACCCGGAAGTGAGGTCAGCAAACCCGGAAGTGAGGTCACCACACCCGGAAGTGAGGTCACCAAACCCGGAAGTGACGTCACGAAACCCGGAAGTGAGGTCAGCAAACCCGGAAGTGACGTCACTAAACCCGGAAGTGAGGTCACCACACCCGGAAGTGAGGTCAGCAAGCCCGGAAGTGAGGTCAGCAAACCCGGAAGTGAGGTCACGACACCCGGAAGTGAGGTCACCACACCCGGAAGTGAGGTCAGCAAACCCGGAAGTGAGGTCACCACACCCGGAAGTAAGGTCAGCAAACCCGGAAGTGACATCACTAAACCCGGAAGTGACATCACTAAACCCGGAAGTGAGGTCACCACACCCGGAAGTGAGGTCAGCAAACCCGGAAGTGATGTCAGCAAACCCGGAAGTGAGGTCACCACACCCGGAAGTGAGGTCCTCAAACCAGGATGTGACGTCACTAAACCCGGAAGTGAGGTCAGCAAACCCGGAAGTGACGTCACCACACCCGGAAGTGAGGTCACCACACCCGGAAGTGAGGTCACCACACCCGGAAGTGAGGTCACCACACCCGGAAGTGACGTCACTAAACCCGGAAGTGAGGTCAACAAACACGGAAGTGAGGTCACCACACCCGGAAGTGAGGTCACCAAACCCGGAAGTGACGTCACTAAACCCGGAAGTGAGGTCACCACACCCGGAAGTTAGGTCACCAAACCCGGAAGTGACGTCACTAAACCCGGAAGTGACGTCAGCAAACCCGGAAGTGAGGTCAGCAAACCCGGAAGTGAGGTCACCACACCCGGAAGTGAGGTCACCAAACCCGGAAGTGACGTCACTAAACCCGGAAGTGAGGTCACCACACCCGGAAGTGAGGTCACCAAACCCGGATGTGACGTCACCAAACCCGGAAGTGACGTCACTAAACCCGGAAGTGAGGTCACCACACCCGGAAGTGAGGTCAGCAAACCCGGAAGTGACGTCACTAAACCCGGAAGTGAGGTCACCAAACCCGGAAGTGACGTCACTAAACCCGGAAGTGAGGTCACCACACCCGGAAGTAAGGTCACCAAACCTGGATGTGACGTCACTAAACCCGGAAGTGAGGTCAGCATACCCGGAAGTTAGGTAAGCAGACCAGGAAAGTTAGGTCTGCTAATTCGGAACTCAGGTCAGCAAACCCAGAAGTGACTTCAGCAGACCCGGAAGTGACGTCACTAAACTCGGAAGTGAGGTCACCACACCAGGATGTGAGGTCAGCAAACCCGGAAGTGAGGTCAGCAAACCCGGAAGTGAGGTCACCACACCCGGAAGTGAGGTCAGCAAACCCGGAAGTGAGTTCACCACACCCGGAAGTGAGGTCAGCAAACCCGGAAGTGAGGTCACCACACCCGGAAGTGAGGTCACCAAACCCGGAAGTGACGTCACTAAACCCGGAAGTGAGGTCACCACACCCAGAAGTGAGGTCACCAAACCCGGAAGTGACGTCACTAAACCCGGAAGTGAGGTCACCATACCCGGAAGTGACGTCACCACACCCGGAAGTGAGGTCACCACACCCGGAAGTGAGGTCACCAAACCCGGAAGTGACGTCACTAAACCCGGAAGTGAGGTCAGCAAACCCGGAAGTTTGGTCAGCAAACCCGGAAGTGAGGTCACCACACCCGGAAGTGAGGTCACCAAACCCGGAAGTGACGTCACTAAACCTGGAAGTGAGGTCAGCATACCCGGAAGTGAGGTAAGCAGACCAGGAAAGTGAGGTCTGCTAATTCGGAACTCAGGTCAGCAAACCCAGAAGTGACTTCAGCAGACCCAGAAGTGACTTCAGCAAACCAGGAAGTGAGGTCAGCATACCCGGAAGTGAGGTCACCACACCCGGAAGTGAGGTCACCACACCCGGAAGTGACGTCACTAAACCTGGAAGTGAGGTCACCACACCCGGAAGTGAGGTCAGCAAACCCGGAAGTGAGTTCACCACACCCAGAAGTGAGGTCAGCAAACCCGGAAGTGAGGTCACCACACCCGGAAGTGAGGTCACCAAACCCGGAAGTGCCGTCACTAAACCCGGAAGTGAGGTCACCACACCCGGAAGTGAGGTCAGCAAACCCGGAAGTGACGTCACTAAACCCGGAAGTGAGGTCAGCAAACCCGGAAGTGACGTCACTAAACCCGGAAGTGAGGTCACCACGCCCGGAAGTCAGGTCACCAAACCCGGAAGTGACGTCACTAAACCCGGAAGTGACGTCACTAAACCTGGAAGTAAGGTCACCACACCCGGAAGTGAGGTCAGCAAACCCGGAAGTGAGTTCACCACACCCGGAAGTGAGGTCAGCAAACCCGGAAGTGAGGTCACCACACCCGGAAGTGAGGTCACCAAACCCGGAAGTGCCGTCACTAAACCCGGAAGTGAGGTCACCACACCCGGAAGTGAGGTCACCAAACCCGGAAGTGACGTCACTAAACCCGGAAGTGACGTCAGCAAACCCGGAAGTGAGGTCAGCAAACCCGGAAGTGAGGTCAGCAAACCCGGAAGTGAGGTAAGCAGACCAGGAAAGTGAGGTCACCACACCCGGAAGTGAGGTCACCAAACCCGGAAGTGAGGTCAGCAAACCCAGAAGTGAGGTCACCACACCCGGAAGTGAGGTCAGCATACCCGGAAGTTAGGTAAGCAGACCAGGAAAGTGAGGTCTGCTAATTCGGAACTCAGGTCAGCAAACCCAGAAGTGACTTCAGCAAACCCGGAAGTGACGTCACTAAACTCGGAAGTGAGGTCACCACACCCGGAAGTGAGGTCAGCAAACCCGGAAGTGACGTCACTAAACCCGGAAGAGAGGTCAGCATACCCGGAAGTGAGGTAAGCAGACCAGGAAAGTGAGGTCTGCTAATTCGGAACTCAGGTCAGTAAACCCAGAAGTGACTTCAGCAGACCCAGAAGTGACTTCTGCAAACCCGTTTGTGAGGTCAGAAAACCCGGAAGGGAGGTCAGCAAACCCGGAAGTGAGGTCACCACACCTGGAAGTGAGGTCACCAAACCCGGAAGTGAGGTCACCACACCCGGAAGTTAGGTCAGAAAAACCCGGAAGTGAGGTCACCACATCCGGAAGTGAGGTCACCAAACTTGGAAGTGACGTCACTAAACCCGGAAGTGAGGTCAGCAAACCCGGAAGTGAGGTCTCCACACCCGGAAGTGAGGTCACCAAACCCGGAAGTGACGTCACTAAACCCGGAAGTGAGGTCAGCAAACCCGGAAGTGAGGTCACCACACCCGGAAGTGAGGTCACCAAACCCGGAAGTGACGTCACTAAACCCGGAAGTGAGGTCAACACACCCGGAAGTGACGTCACTAAACCCGGAAGTGAGGTCAGCAAACCCGGAAGTGAGGTCTCCACACCCGGAAGTGAGGTCACCAAACCCGTAAGTGACGTCACTAAACCCGGAAGTGAGGTCAGCGAACCCGGAAGTGAGGTCACCACACCCGGAAGTGAGGTCACCAAACCCGGAAGTGACGTCACTAAACCCGGAAGTGAGGTCAGCAAACCCGGAAGTGAGGTCACCAAACCCGGAAGTCACGTCACTAAACCCGGAAGTGAGGTCACCACACCCGGAAGTGAGGTCACCAAACCCGGAAGTGACGTCACGAAACCCGGAAGTGAGGTCAGCAAACTCGGAAGTGACGTCACTAAACCCGGAAGTGAGGTCACCACACCCGGAAGTGAGGTCAGCAAGCCCGGAAGTGAGGTCAGCAAACCCGGAAGTGAGGTCACGACACCCGGAAGTGAGGTCACCACACCCGGAAGTGAGGTCAGCAAACCCGGAAGTGAGGTCACCACACCCGGAAGTAAGGTCAGCAAACCCGGAAGTGACATCACTAAACCCGGAAGTGAGGTCACCACACCCGGAAGTGAGGTCAGCAAACCCGGAATTGATGTCAGCAAACCCGGAAGTGAGGTCACCACACCCGGAAGTGAGGTCCTCAAACCAGGATGTGACGTCACTAAACCCGGAAGTGAGGTCAGCAAACCCGGAAGTGACGTCACCACACCCGGAAGTGAGGTCACCACACCCGGAAGTGAGGTCACCAAACCCGGAAGTGACATCACTAAACCCGGAAGTGACGTCAGCAAACCCGGAAGTGAGGTCAGCAAACCCGGAAGTGAGGTCACCACACCCGGAAGTGAGGTCACCAAACCCGGAAGTGACGTCACTAAACCCGGAAGTGAGGTCACCACACCCGGAAGTGAGGTAAGCAGACCAGGAAAGTGAGGTCTGCTAATTCGGAACTCAGGTCAGCAAACCCAGAAGTGACTTCAGCAGACCCAGAAGTGACTTCAGCAAACCAGGAAGTGAGGTCAGCATACCCGGAAGTGAGGTCACCACACCCGGAAGTGAGGTCACCACACCCGGAAGTGACGTCACTAAACCTGGAAGTGAGGTCACCACACCCGGAAGTGAGGTCAGCAAACCCGGAAGTGAGTTCACCACACCCGGAAGTGAGGTCAGCAAACCCGGAAGTGAGGTCACCACACCCGGAAGTGAGGTCACCAAACCCGGAAGTGCCGTCACTAAACCCGGAAGTGAGGTCACCACACCCGGAAGTGAGGTCAGCAAACCCGGAAGTGACGTCACTAAACCCGGAAGTGAGGTCAGCAAACCCGGAAGTGAGGTCACCAAACCCGGATGTGACGTCACCAAACCCGGAAGTCAGGTCACCAAACCCGGAAGTGAGGTCACCACACCCGGAAGTGAGGTCAGCAAACCCGGAAGTGACGTCACTAAACCCGGAAGTGAGGTCACCAAACCCGGAAGTGACGTCACTAAACCCGGAAGTGAGGTCACCACACCCGGAAGTAAGGTCACCAAACCCGGATGTGACGTCACTAAACCCGGAAGTGAGGTCAGCATACCCGGAAGTTAGGTAAGCAGACCAGGAAAGTTAGGTCTGCTAATTCGGAACTCAGGTCAGCAAACCCAGAAGTGACTTCAGCAGACCCGGAAGTGACGTCACTAAACTCGGAAGTGAGGTCACCACACCAGGATGTGAGGTCAGCAAACCCGGAAGTGAGGTCAGCAAACCCGGAAGTGAGGTCAGCAAACCCGGAAGTGAGGTCAGGAAACCCGGAAGTGAGGTCAGCAAACCCGGAAGTGAGGTCAGGAAACCCGGAAGTGAGGTCACCACAAGCGGAAGTGAGGTCACCAAACCCGGAAGTGACGTCACTAAACCCGGAAGTGAGGTCACCACACCCAGAAGTGAGGTCACCAAACCCGGAAGTGACGTCACTAAACCCGGAAGTGAGGTCACCATACCCGGAAGTGACGTCACCACACCCGGAAGTGAGGTCACCACACCCGGAATTGAGGTCACCAAACCCGGAAGTGACGTCACTAAACCCGGAAGTGACGTCACCACACCCGGAAGTGAGGTCACCACACCCGGAATTGAGGTCACCAAACCCGGATGTGACGTCACCAAACCCGGAAGTGACGTCACTAAACCCGGAAGTGAGGTCACCACACCCGGAAGTGAGGTCAGCAAACCCGGAAGTGACGTCACTAAACCCGGAAGTGAGGTCACCAAACCCGGAAGTGACGTCACTAAACCCGGAAGTGAGGTCACCACACCCGGAAGTAAGGTCACCAAACCCGGATGTGACGTCACTAAACCCGGAAGTGAGGTCAGCATACCCGGAAGTTAGGTAAGCAGACCAGGAAAGTTAGGTCTGCTAATTCGGAACTCAGGTCAGCAAACCCAGAAGTGACTTCAGCAGACCCGGAAGTGACGTCACTAAACTCGGAAGTGAGGTCACCACACCAGGATGTGAGGTCAGCAAACCCGGAAGTGAGGTCAGCAAACCCGGAAGTGAGGTCACCACACCCGGAAGTGAGGACACCAAACCCGGAAGTGACGTCACTAAACCCGGAAGTGAGGTCAGCAAACCCGGAAGTGAGGTCACCACACCCGGAAGTGAGGTCACCAAACCCGGAAGTGACGTCACTAAACCCGGAAGTGAGGTCACCACACCCAGAAGTGAGGTCACCAAACCCGGAAGTGACGTCACTAAACCCGGAAGTGAGGTCACCATACCCGGAAGTGACGTCACCACACCCGGAAGTGAGGTCACCACACCCGGAAGTGAGGTCACCAAACCCGGAAGTGACGTCACTAAACCCGGAAGTGAGGTCAGCAAACACGGAAGTTTGGTCAGCAAACCCGGAAGTGAGGTCACCACACCCGGAAGTGAGGTCACCAAACCCGGAAGTGACGTCACTAAAACCGGAAGTGAGGTCAGCATACCCGGAAGTGAGGTAAGCAGACCATGAAAGTGAGGTCTGCTAATTCGGAACTCAGGTCAGCAAACCCAGAAGTGACTTCAGCAGACCCAGAAGTGACTTCAGCAAACCAGGAAGTGAGGTCAGCATACCCGGAAGTGAGGTCACCACACCCGGAAGTGAGGTCACCACACCCGGAAGTGACGTCACTAAACCTGGAAGTGAGGTCACCACACCCGGAAGTGAGGTCAGCAAACCCGGAAGTGAGTTCACCACACCCGGAAGTGAGGTCAGCAAACCCGGAAGTGAGGTCACCACACCCGGAAGTGAGGTCACCAAACCCGGAAGTGCCGTCACTAAACCCGGAAGTGAGGTCACCACACCCGGAAGTGAGGTCAGCAAACCCGGAAGTGACGTCACTAAACCCGGAAGTGAGGTCAGCAAACCCGGAAGTGACGTCACTAAACCCGGAAGTGAGGTCACCACGCCCGGAAGTCAGGTCACCAAACCCGGAAGTGACGTCACTAAACCCGGAAGTGACGTCACTAAACCTGGAAGTAAGGTCACCACACCCGGAAGTGAGGTCAGCAAACCCGGAAGTGAGTTCACCACACCCGGAAGTGAGGTCAGCAAACCCGGAAGTGAGGTCCCCACACCCGAAAGTGAGGTCACCAAACCCGGAAGTGCCGTCACTAAACCCGGAAGTGAGGTCACCACACCCGGAAGTGAGGTCACCAAACCCAGAAGTGACGTCACCAAACCCGGAAGTGACGTCACTAAACCCGGAAGTGACGTCAGCAAACCCGGAAGTGAGGTCAGCAAACCCGGAAGTGAGGTCAGCAAACCCGGAAGTGAGGTAAGCAGACCAGGAAAGTGAGGTCACCACACCCGGAAGTGAGGTCACCAAACCCGGAAGTGAGGTCACCACACCCGGAAGTGAGGTCACCACACCCGGAAGTGAGGTCAGCATACCCGGAAGTGAGGTCAGCATACCCGGAAGTGACGTCACTAAACCCGGAAGAGAGGTCACCACAATCGGAAGTGAGGTCACCAAACCCGAAAGTGACGTCAATAAACCCGGAAGTGATGTCAGCAAACCCGGAAGTGAGGTCACCAAACCCGGAAGTGAGGTCACCAAACCCGGAAGTGACGTCACTAAACCCGGAAGTGAGGTCACCAAACCCGGAAGTGAGGTCACCACACCCGGAAGTGAGGTCACCACACCCGGAAGTGAGGTCACCAAACCCGGAAGTGAGGTCACCACACCCGGAAGTGAGGTCACCACACCCGGAAGTGAGGTCAGCAAACGCGGAAGTGAGGTCACCACACCCGGAAGTGAGGTCACCAAACCCGGAAGTGACGTCACTAAACCCGGAAGTGATGTCAGCAAACCCGGAAGTGAGGTCACCACACCCGGAAGTGAGGTCAGCAAACCCGGAAGTGAGGTCAGCAAACCCGGAAGTGAGGTCACCACACCCGGAAGTGAGGTCACCAAACCCGGAAGTGAGGTCACTAAACCTGGAAGTGAGGTCAGCAAACCCGGAAGTGAGGTCAGCAAACCCGGAAGTGAGGTCACCACACCCGGAAGTGAGGTCACCAAACCCGGAAGTGAGTTCACCACACCCGGAAGTGAGGTCACCAAACCCGGAAGTGACGTCACTAAACCCGGAAGTGAGGTCAGCAAACCCAGAAGTGACTTCAGCAGACCCAGAAGTGACTTCAGCAAACCCGGAAGTGAGGTCAGCAAACCCGGAAGTGAGGTCAGCAAACCCGGAAGTGACGTCACTAAACCCGGAAGTGAGGTCACCACACCCGGAAGTGAGGTCACCAAACCCGGAAGTGAGGTCACCAAACCCGGAAGTGACGTCACTAAACCCGGAAGTGAGGTCACCACACCCGGAAGTGACGTCACCAAACCCGGAAGTGACGTCAGCATACCCGGAAGTGAGGCAAGCAGACCAGGAAAGTGAGGTCCGCTAATTCGGAACTCAGGTCTGCAAACCCAGAAGTGACTTCAGCAGACCCAGAAGTGACTTCAGCAAACCCGGAAGTGAGGTCAGCAAACCCGGAAGTGAGGTCACCACACCCGGAAGTGAGGTCAGCAAACCCGGAAGTGAGGTCACCACACCCGGAAGTGAGGTCACCACACCCGGAAGTGAGGTAACCAAACCCGGAAGTGACGTCACTAAACCCGGAAGTGAGGTCAGCAAACCCGGAAGTTAGGTCAGCAAACCCGGAAGTGAGGTCACCACACCCGGAAGTGAGGTCACCAAACCCGGAAGTGAGGTCACCACACATGGAAGTGACGTCACCACACCCGGAAGTGAGGTCACCACACCCGGAAGTGAGGTCACCAAACCCGGAAGTGACGTCACTAAACCCGGAAGTGATGTCAGCAAACCCGGAAGTGAGGTCAGCAAACCCGGAAGTGAGGTCACCACACCCGGAAGTGAGGTCAGCAAACCCAGAAGTGACTTCAGCAAACCCGGAAGTGACGTCACTAAACTCGGAAGTGAGGTCACCACACCCGGAAGTGAGGTCAGCAAACCCGGAAGTGACGTCACTAAACCCGGAAGAGAGGTCAGCATACCCGGAAGTGAGGTAAGCAGACCAGGAAAGTGAGGTCTGCTAATTCGGAACTCAGGTCAGTAAACCCAGAAGTGACTTCAGCAGACCCAGAAGTGACTTCTGCAAACCCGGAAGTGAGGTCAGAAAACCCGGAAGGGAGGTCAGCAAACCCGGAAGTGAGGTTACCACACCTGGAAGTGAGGTCACCACACCCGGAAGTGAGGTCACCACACCCGGAAGTGAGGTCAGAAAACCCAGAAGTGAGGTCACCACATCCGGAAGTGAGGTCACCAAACTTGGAAGTGACATCACAAAACCCGGAAGTGAGGTCACCACACCCGGAAGTAAGGTCAGCAAACCCAGAAGTGAGGTCACCACACCCGGAAGTGAGGTCACCAAACCCGGAAGTGACGTCACTAAACCCGGAAGTGAGGTCAACACACCCGGAAGTGACGTCACTAAACCCGGAAGTGAGGTCACCAAACCCGGAAGTGAGGTCTCCACACCCGGAAGTGAGGTCACCAAACCCGGAAGTGACGTCACTAAACCCGGAAGTGAGATCAGCAAACCCGGAAGTGAGGTCACCACACCAGGAAGTGAGGTCACCAAACCCGGAAGTGACGTCACTAAACCCGGAAGTGAGGTCAACACACCCGGATGTGACGTCACTAAACCCGGAAGTGAGGTCAGCAAACCCGGAAGTGAGGTCTCCACACCCGGAAGTGAGGTCACCAAACCCGGAAGTGACGTCACTAAACACGGAAGTGAGGTCAGCGAACCCGGAAGTGAGGTCACCACACCCGGAAGTGAGGTCACCAAACCCGGAAGTGACGTCACTAAACCCGGAAGTGACGTCACTAAACCCGGAAGTCACGTCACTAAACCCGGAAGTGAGGTCACCACACCCGGAAGTGAGGTCACCAAACCCGGAAGTGACGTCACGAAACCCGGAAGTGAGGTCAGCAAACCCGGAAGTGACGTCACGAAACCCGGAAGTGAGGTCACCACACCCGGAAGTGAGGTCAGCAAGCCCGGAAGTGAGGTCAGCAAACCCGGAAGTGAGGTCACGACACCCGGAAGTGAGGTCACCACACCCGGAAGTGAGGTCAGCAAACCCGGAAGTGAGGTCACCACACCCGGAAGTAAGGTCAGCAAACCCGGAAGTGACATCACTAAACCCGGAAGTGAGGTCACCACACCCGGAAGTGAGGTCAGCAAACCCGGAATTGATGTCAGCAAACCCGGAAGTGAGGTCACCACACCCGGAAGTGAGGTCCTCAAACCAGGATGTGACGTCACTAAACCCGGAAGTGAGGTCAGCAAACCCGGAAGTGACGTCACCACACCCGGAAGTGAGGTCACCACACCCGGAAGTGAGGTCACCAAACCCGGAAGTGACATCACTAAACCCGGAAGTGACGTCAGCAAACCCGGAAGTGAGGTCAGCAAACCCGGAAGTGAGGTCACCACACCCGGAAGTGAGGTCACCAAACCCGGAAGTGACGTCACTAAACCCGGAAGTGAGGTCACCACACCCGGAAGTGAGGTCACCAAACCCGGAAGTGACGTCACCAAACCCGGAAATGACGTCACTAAACCCGGAAGTGACGTCAGCAAACCCGGAAGTGAGGTCAGCAAACCCGGAAGTGAGGTCACCACACCCGGAAGTGAGGTCACCAAACCCGGAAGTGACGTCACTAAACCCGGAAGTGAGGTCACCACACCCGGAAGTGAGGTCACCAAACCCGGATGTGACGTCACCAAACCCGGAAGTGACGTCACTAAACCCGGAAGTGAGGTCACCACACCCGGAAGTGAGGTCAGCAAACCCGGAAGTGACGTCACTAAACCCGGAAGTGAGGTCACCAAACCCGGAAGTGACGTCACTAAACCCGGAAGTGAGGTCACCACACCCGGAAGTAAGGTCACCAAACCCGGATGTGACGTCACTAAACCCGGAAGTGAGGTCAGCGAACCCGGAAGTGAGGTCACCACACCCGGAAGTGAGGTCACCAAACCCGGAAGTGACGTCACTAAACCCGGAAGTGAGGTCACTAAACCCGGAAGTGACGTCAGCAAACCCGGAAGTGAGGTCAGCAAACCCGGAAGTGAGGTCACCACACCCGGAAGTGAGGTCACCAAACCCGGAAGTGACGTCACTATACCCGGAAGTGAGGTCACCACACCCGGAAGTGAGGTCACCAAACCCGGATGTGACGTCACCAAACCCGGAAGTGACGTCACTAAACCCGGAAGTGAGGTCAGCAAACCCGGAAGTGACGTCACTAAACCCGGAAGTGAGGTCAGCAAACCCGGAAGTGACGTCACTAAACCCGGAAGTGAGGTCAGCAAACACGGAAGTTTGGTCAGCAAACCCGGAAGTGAGGTCACCACACCCGGAAGTGAGGTCACCAAACCCGGAAGTGACGTCACTAAACCCGGAAGTGAGGTCAGCATACCCGGAAGTGAGGTAAGCAGACCATGAAAGTGAGGTCTGCTAATTCGGAACTCAGGTCAGCAAACCCAGAAGTGACTTCAGCAGACCCAGAAGTGACTTCAGCAAACCAGGAAGTGAGGTCAGCATACCCGGAAGTGAGGTCACCACACCCGGAAGTGAGGTCACCACACCCGGAAGTGACGTCACTAAACCTGGAAGTGAGGTCACCACACCCGGAAGTGAGGTCAGCAAACCCGGAAGTGAGTTCACCACACCCGGAAGTGAGGTCAGCAAACCCGGAAGTGAGGTCACCACACCCGGAAGTGAGGTCACCAAACCCGGAAGTGCCGTCACTAAACCCGGAAGTGAGGTCACCACACCCGGAAGTGAGGTCAGCAAACCCGGAAGTGACGTCACTAAACCCGGAAGTGAGGTCAGCAAACCCGGAAGTGACGTCACTAAACCCGGAAGTGAGGTCACCACGCCCGGAAGTCAGGTCACCAAACCCGGAAGTGACGTCACTAAACCCGGAAGTGACGTCACTAAACCTGGAAGTAAGGTCACCACACCCGGAAGTGAGGTCAGCAAACCCGGAAGTGAGTTCACCACACCCGGAAGTGAGGTCAGCAAACCCGGAAGTGAGGTCCCCACACCCGAAAGTGAGGTCACCAAACCCGGAAGTGCCGTCACTAAACCCGGAAGTGAGGTCACCACACCCGGAAGTGAGGTCACCAAACCCAGAAGTGACGTCACCAAACCCGGAAGTGACGTCACTAAACCCGGAAGTGACGTCAGCAAACCCGGAAGTGAGGTCAGCAAACCCGGAAGTGAGGTCAGCAAACCCGGAAGTGAGGTAAGCAGACCAGGAAAGTGAGGTCACCACACCCGGAAGTGAGGTCACCAAACCCGGAAGTGAGGTCACCACACCCGGAAGTGAGGTCACCACACCCGGAAGTGAGGTCAGCATACCCGGAAGTTAGGTAAGCAGACCAGGAAAGTGAGGTCTGCTAATTCGGAACTCAGGTCAGCAAACCCAGAAGTGACTTCAGCAAACCCGGAAGTGACGTCACTAAACTCGGAAGTGAGGTCACCACACCCGGAAGTGAGGTCAGCAAACCCGGAAGTGACGTCACTAAACCCGGAAGAGAGGTCAGCATACCCGGAAGTGAGGTAAGCAGACCAGGAAAGTGAGGTCTGCTAATTCGGAACTCAGGTCAGTAAACCCAGAAGTGACTTCAGCAGACCCAGAAGTGACTTCTGCAAACCCGGAAGTGAGGTCAGAAAACCCGGAAGGGAGGTCAGCAAACCCGGAAGTGAGGTTACCACACCTGGAAGTGAGGTCACCACACCCGGAAGTGAGGTCACCACACCCGGAAGTGAGGTCAGAAAACCCAGAAGTGAGGTCACCACATCCGGAAGTGAGGTCACCAAACTTGGAAGTGACATCACAAAACCCGGAAGTGAGGTCACCACACCCGGAAGTAAGGTCAGCAAACCCAGAAGTGAGGTCACCACACCCGGAAGTGAGGTCACCAAACCCGGAAGTGACGTCACTAAACCCGGAAGTGAGGTCAACACACCCGGAAGTGACGTCACTAAACCCGGAAGTGAGGTCAGCAAACCCGGAAGTGACGTCACTAAACCCGGAAGTGACGTCAGTAAACCCGGAAGTGAGGTCACCACACCCGGAAGTGAGGTCACCAAACCCGGAAGTGACGTCACGAAACCCGGAAGTGAGGTCAGCAAACCCGGAAGTGACGTCACTAAACCCGGAAGTGAGGTCACCACACCCGGAAGTGAGGTCAGCAAGCCCGGAAGTGAGGTCAGCAAACCCGGAAGTGAGGTCACGACACCCGGAAGTGAGGTCACCACACCCGGAAGTGAGGTCAGCAAACCCGGAAGTGAGGTCACCACACCCGGAAGTAAGGTCAGCAAACCCGGAAGTGACATCACTAAACCCGGAAGTGAGGTCACCACACCCGGAAGTGAGGTCAGCAAACCCGGAATTGATGTCAGCAAACCCGGAAGTGAGGTCACCACACCCGGAAGTGAGGTCCTCAAACCAGGATGTGACGTCACTAAACCCGGAAGTGAGGTCAGCAAACCCGGAAGTGACGTCACCACACCCGGAAGTGAGGTCACCACACCCGGAAGTGAGGTCACCAAACCCGGAAGTGACATCACTAAACCCGGAAGTGACGTCAGCAAACCCGGAAGTGAGGTCAGCAAACCCGGAAGTGAGGTCACCACACCCGGAAGTGAGGTCACCAAACCCGGAAGTGACGTCACTAAACCCGGAAGTGAGGTCACCACACCCGGAAGTGAGGTCACCAAACCCGGAAGTGACGTCACCAAACCCGGAAATGACGTCACTAAACCCGGAAGTGACGTCAGCAAACCCGGAAGTGAGGTCAGCAAACCCGGAAGTGAGGTCACCACACCCGGAAGTGAGGTCACCAAACCCGGAAGTGACGTCACTAAACCCGGAAGTGAGGTCACCACACCCGGAAGTGAGGTCACCAAACCCGGATGTGACGTCACCAAACCCGGAAGTGACGTCACTAAACCCGGAAGTGAGGTCACCACACCCGGAAGTGAGGTCAGCAAACCCGGAAGTGACGTCACTAAACCCGGAAGTGAGGTCACCAAACCCGGAAGTGACGTCACTAAACCCGGAAGTGAGGTCACCACACCCGGAAGTAAGGTCACCAAACCCGGATGTGACGTCACTAAACCCGGAAGTGAGGTCAGCGAACCCGGAAGTGAGGTCACCACACCCGGAAGTGAGGTCACCAAACCCGGAAGTGACGTCACTAAACCCGGAAGTGAGGTCACTAAACCCGGAAGTGACGTCAGCAAACCCGGAAGTGAGGTCAGCAAACCCGGAAGTGAGGTCACCACACCCGGAAGTGAGGTCACCAAACCCGGAAGTGACGTCACTATACCCGGAAGTGAGGTCACCACACCCGGAAGTGAGGTCACCAAACCCGGATGTGACGTCACCAAACCCGGAAGTGACGTCACTAAACCCGGAAGTGAGGTCAGCAAACCCGGAAGTGACGTCACTAAACCCGGAAGTGAGGTCACCAAACCCGGAAGTGACGTCACTAAACCCGGAAGTGAGGTCACCACACCCGGAAGTGAGGTCACCATACCCGGAAGTGACGTCACCACACCCGGAAGTGAGGTCACCACACCCGGAATTGAGGTCACCAAACCCGGAAGTGACGTCACTAAACCCGGAAGTGAGGTCAGCAAACCCGGAAGTGAGGTCAGCAAACCCGGAAGTGAGGTCACCACACCCGGAAGTGAGGTCACCAAACCCGGAAGTCACGTCACTAAACCCGGAAGTGAGGTCACCACACCCGGAAGTGAGGTCACCAAACCCGGAAGTGACGTCACGAAACCCGGAAGTGAGGTCAGCAAACCCGGAAGTGACGTCACTAAACCCGGAAGTGAGGTCACCACACCCGGAAGTGAGGTCAGCAAGCCCGGAAGTGAGGTCAGCAAACCCGGAAGTGAGGTCACGACACCCGGAAGTGAGGTCACCACACCCGGAAGTGAGGTCAGCAAACCCGGAAGTGAGGTCACCACACCCGGAAGTAAGGTCAGCAAACCCGGAAGTGACATCACTAAACCCGGAAGTGAGGTCACCACACCCGGAAGTGAGGTCAGCAAACCCGGAAGTGATGTCAGCAAACCCGGAAGTGAGGTCACCACACCCGGAAGTGAGGTCCTCAAACCAGGATGTGACGTCACTAAACCCGGAAGTGAGGTCAGCAAACCCGGAAGTGACGTCACCACACCCGGAAGTGAGGTCACCACACCCGGAAGTGAGGTCACCAAACCCGGAAGTGACGTCACTAAACCCGGAAGTGACGTCAGCAAACCCGGAAGTGAGGTCAGCAAACCCGGAAGTGAGGTCACCACACCCGGAAGTGAGGTCACCAAACCCGGAAGTGATGTCACTAAACCCGGAAGTGAGGTCACCACACCCGGAAGTGAGGTCACCAAACCCGGAAGTGACGTCACCAAACCCGGAAGTGACGTCAGCAAACCCGGAAGTGAGGTCAGCAAACCCGGAAGTGAGGTCACCACACCCGGAAGTGAGGTCACCAAACCCGGAAGTGACGTCACTAAACCCGGAAGTGAGGTCACCACACCCGGAAGTGAGGTCACCAAACCCGGATGTGACGTCACCAAACCCGGAAGTGACGTCACTAAACCAGGAAGTGAGGTCACCACACCCGGAAGTGAGGTCAGCAAACCCGGAAGTGACGTCACTAAACCCGGAAGTGAGGTCACCAAACCCGGAAGTGACGTCACTAAACCCGGAAGTGAGGTCACCACACCCGGAAGTAAGGTCACCAAACCCGGATGTGACGTCACTAAACCCGGAAGTGAGGTCAGCATACCCGGAAGTTAGGTAAGCAGACCAGGAAAGTTAGGTCTGCTAATTCGGAACTCAGGTCAGCAAACCCAGAAGTGACTTCAGCAGACCCGGAAGTGACGTCACTAAACTCGGAAGTGAGGTCACCACACCAGGATGTGAGGTCAGCAAACCCGGAAGTGAGGTCAGCAAACCCGGAAGTGAGGTCACCACACCCGGAAGTGAGGACACCAAACCCGGAAGTGACGTCACTAAACCCGGAAGTGAGGTCAGCAAACCCGGAAGTGAGGTCACCACACCCGGAAGTGAGGTCACCAAACCCGGAAGTGACGTCACTAAACCCGGAAGTGAGGTCACTAAACCCGGAAGTGACGTCAGCAAACCCGGAAGTGAGGTCAGCAAACCCGGAAGTGAGGTCACCACACCCGGAAGTGAGGTCACCAAACCCGGAAGTGACGTCACTAAACCCGGAAGTGAGGTCACCACACCCGGAAGTGAGGTCACCAAACCCGGAAGTGAGGTCACCAAACCCGGAAGTGACGTCACTAAACCCGGAAGTGAGGTCACCACACCCGGAAGTAAGGTCACCAAACCCGGATGTGACGTCACTAAACCCGGAAGTGAGGTCAGCATACCCGGAAGTTAGGTAAGCAGACCAGGAAAGTTAGGTCTGCTAATTCGGTACTCAGGTCAGCAAACCCAGAAGTGACTTCAGCAGACCCGGAAGTGACGTCACTAAACTCGGAAGTGAGGTCACCACACCAGGATGTGAGGTCAGCAAACCCGGAAGTGAGGTCAGCAAACCCGGAAGTGAGGTCACCACACCCGGAAGTGAGGACACCAAACCCGGAAGTGACGTCACTAAACCCGGAAGTGAGGTCAGCAAACCCGGAAGTCAGGTCACCACACCCGGAAGTGAGGTCACCAAACCCGGAAGTGACGTCACTAAACCCGGAAGTGAGGTCACCATACCCGGAAGTGACGTCACCACACCCGGAAGTGAGGTCACCACACCCGGAATTGAGGTCACCAAACCCGGAAGTGACGTCATTAAACCCGGAAGTGAGGTCAGCAAACCCGGAAGTGAGGTCAGCAAACCCGGAAGTGAGGTCACCACACCCGGAAGTGAGGTCACCAAACCCGGAAGTCACGTCACTAAACCCGGAAGTGAGGTCACCACACCCGGAAGTGAGGTCAGCAAACCCGGAAGTGACGTCACTAAACCCGGAAGTGAGGTCACCACACCCGGAAGTGAGGTCAGCAAGCCCGGAAGTGAGGTCAGCAAACCCGGAAGTGAGGTCACGACACCCGGAAGTGAGGTCACCACACCCGGAAGTGAGGTCAGCAAACCCGGAAGTGAGGTCACCACACCCGGAAGTAAGGTCAGCAAACCCGGAAGTGACATCACTAAACCCGGAAGTGAGGTCACCACACCCGGAAGTGAGGTCAGCAAACTCGGAAGTGATGTCAGCAAACCCGGAAGTGAGGTCACCACACCCGGAAGTGAGGTCCTCAAACCAGGATGTGACGTCACTAAACCCGGAAGTGAGGTCAGCAAACCCGGAAGTGACGTCACCACACCCGGAAGTGACGTCACCACACCCGGAAGTGAGGTCACCAAACCCGGAAGTGACATCACTAAACCCGGAAGTGACGTCAGCAAACCCGGAAGTGAGGTCAGCAAACCCGGAAGTGAGGTCACCACACCCGGAAGTGAGGTCACCAAACCCGGAAGTGACGTCACTAAACCCGGAAGTGAGGTCACCACACCCGGAAGTGAGGTCACCAAACCCGGAAGTGACGTCACCAAACCCGGAAGTGACGTCACTAAACCCGGAAGTGACGTCAGCAAACCCGGAAGTGAGGTCAGCAAACCCGGAAGTGAGGTCACCACACCCGGAAGTGAGGTCACCAAACCCGGAAGTGACGTCACTAAACCCGGAAGTGAGGTCACCACACCCGGAAGTGAGGTCAGCAAACCCGGAAGTGACGTCACTAAACCCGGAAGTGAGGTCACCAAACCCGGAAGTGACGTCACTAAACCCGGAAGTGAGGTCACCACACCCGGAAGTAAGGTCACCAAACCCGGATGTGACGTCACTAAACCCGGAAGTGAGGTCAGCATACCCGGAAGTTAGGTAAGCAGACCAGGAAAGTTAGGTCTGCTAATTCGGAACTCAGGTCAGCAAACCCAGAAGTGACTTCAGCAGACCCGGAAGTGACGTCACTAAACTCGGAAGTGAGGTCACCACACCAGGATGTGAGGTCAGCAAACCCGGAAGTGAGGTCAGCAAACCCGGAAGAGAGGTCACCACACCCGGAAGTGAGGACACCAAACCCGGAAGTGACGTCACTAAACCCGGAAGTGAGGTCAGCAAACCCGGAAGTGAGGTCACCACACCCGGAAGTGAGGTCACCAAACCCGGAAGTGACGTCACTAAACCCGGAAGTGAGGTCACCACACCCAGAAGTGAGGTCACCAAACCCGGAAGTGACGTCACTAAACCCGGAAGTGAGGTCACCATACCCGGAAGTGACGTCACCACACCCGGAAGTGAGGTCACCACACCCGGAATTGAGGTCACCAAACCCGGAAGTGACGTCACTAAACCCGGAAGTGACGTCACCACACCCGGAAGTGAGGTCACCACACCCGGAATTGAGGTCACCAAACCCGGATGTGACGTCACCAAACCCGGAAGTGACGTCACTAAACCCGGAAGTGAGGTCACCACACCCGGAAGCGAGGTCAGCAAACCCGGAAGTGACGTCACTAAACCCGGAAGTGAGGTCACCAAACCCGGAAGTGACGTCACTAAACCCGGAAGTGAGGTCACCACACCCGGAAGTAAGGTCACCAAACCCGGATGTGACGTCACTAAACCCGGAAGTGAGGTCAGCATACCCGGAAGTTAGGTAAGCAGACCAGGAAAGTTAGGTCTGCTAATTCGGAACTCAGGTCAGGTAACCCAGAAGTGACTTCAGCAGACCCGGAAGTGACGTCACTAAACTCGGAAGTGAGGTCACCACACCAGGATGTGAGGTCAGCAAACCCGGAAGTGAGGTCAGCAAACCCGGAAGTGAGGTCACCACACCCGGAAGTGAGGACACCAAACCCGGAAGTGACGTCACTAAACCCGGAAGTGAGGTCACCACACCCGGAAGTGAGGTCAACACACCCGGAAGTGAGGTCACCAAACCCGGAAGTGACGTCACCAAACCCGGAAGTGAGGTCACCACACCCAGAAGTGAGGTCACCAAACCCGGAAGTGACGTCACTAAACCCGGAAGTGAGGTCACCATACCCGGAAAGTGACGTCACCACACCCGGAAGTGAGGTCACCACACCCGGAAGTGAGGTCACCAAACCCGGAAGTGACGTCACTAAACCCGGAAGTGAGGTCAGCAAACCCGGAAGTTTGGTCAGCAAACCCGGAAGTGAGGTCACCACACCCGGAAGTGAGGTCACCAAACCCGGAAGTGACGTCACTAAACCCGGAAGTGAGGTCAGCATACCCGGAAGTGAGGTAAGCTGACCAGGAAAGTGAGGTCTGCTAATTCGGAACTCAGGTCAGCAAACCCAGAAGTGACTTCAGCAGACCCAGAAGTGACTTCAGCAAACCAGGAAGTGAGGTCAGCATACCCGGAAGTGAGGTCACCACACCCGGAAGTGAGGTCACCACACCCGGAAGTGACGTCACTAAACCTGGAAGTGAGGTCACCACACCCGGAAGTGAGGTCAGCAAACCCGGAAGTGAGTTCACCACACCCGGAAGTGAGGTCAGCAAACCCGGAAGTGAGGTCACCACACCCGGAAGTGAGGTCACCAAACCCGGAAGTGAGGTCACCACACCCGGAAGTGAGGTCCTCAAACCAGGATGTGACGTCACTAAACCCGGAAGTGAGGTCAGCAAACCCGGAAGTGACGTCACCACACCCGGAAGTAAGGTCAGCAAACCCGGAAGTGACATCACTAAACCCGGAAGTGAGGTCACCACACCCGGAAGTGAGGTCAGCAAACCCGGAATTGATGTCAGCAAACCCGGAAGTGAGGTCACCACACCCGGAAGTGAGGTCCTCAAACCAGGATGTGACGTCACTAAACCCGGAAGTGAGGTCAGCAAACCCGGAAGTGACGTCACCACACCCGGAAGTGAGGTCACCACACCCGGAAGTGAGGTCACCAAACCCGGAAGTGACATCACTAAACCCGGAAGTGACGTCAGCAAACCCGGAAGTGAGGTCAGCAAACCCGGAAGTGAGGTCACCACACCCGGAAGTGAGGTCACCAAACCCGGAAGTGACGTCACTAAACCCGGAAGTGAGGTCACCACACCCGGAAGTGAGGTCACCAAACCCGGAAGTGACGTCACCAAACCCGGAAGTGATGTCACTAAACCCGGAAGTGACGTCAGCAAACCCGGAAGTGAGGTCAGCAAACCCGGAAGTGAGGTCACCACACCCGGAAGTGAGGTCACCAAACCCGGAAGTGACGTCACTAAACCCGGAAGTGAGGTCACCACACCCGGAAGTGACGTCAGCAAACCCGGAAGTGAGGTCAGCAAACCCGGAAGTGAGGTCACCACACCCGGAAGTGAGGTCACCAAACCCGGAAGTGACGTCACTAAACCCGGAAGTTAGGTCACCACACCCGGAAGTGAGGTCACCAAACCCGGATGTGACGTCACCAAACCCGGAAGTGACGTCACTAAACCCGGAAGTGAGGTCACCACACCCGGAAGTGAGGTCAGCAAACCCGGAAGTGACGTCACTAAACCCGGAAGTGAGGTCACCAAACCCGGAAGTGACGTCACTAAACCCGGAAGTGTGGTCACCACACCCGGAAGTAAGGTCACCAAACCCGGATGTGACGTCACTAAACCCGGAAGTGAGGTCAGCATACCCGGAAGTTAGGTAAGCAGACCAGGAAAGTTAGGTCTGCTAATTCGGAACTCAGGTCAGCAAACCCAGAAGTGACTTCAGCAGACCCGGAAGTGACGTCACTAAACTCGGAAGTGAGGTCACCACACCAGGATGTGAGGTCAGCAAACCCGGAAGTGAGGTCACCACACCCGGAAGTGAGGACACCAAACCCGGAAGTGACGTCACTAAACCCGGAAGTGAGGTCAGCAAACCCGGAAGTGAGGTCACCACACCCGGAAGTGAGGTCACCAAACCCGGAAGTGACGTCACTAAACCCGGAAGTGAGGTCACCACACCCAGAAGTGAGGTCACCAAACCCGGAAGTGAGGTCACCACACCCGGAAGTGAGGTCACCATACCCGGAAGTGACGTCACCACACCCGGAAGTGAGGTCACCACACCCGGAATTGAGGTCACCAAACCCGGAAGTGACGTCACTAAACCCGGAAGTGAGGTCAGCAAACCCGGAAGTGAGGTCAGCAAACCCGGAAGTGAGGTCACCACACCCGGAAGTGAGGTCACCAAACCCGGAAGTCACGTCACTAAACCCGGAAGTGAGGTCACCACACCCGGAAGTGAGGTCACCAAACCCGGAAGTGACGTCACGAAACCCGGAAGTGAGGTCAGCAAACCCGGAAGTGACGTCACTAAGCCCGGAAGTGAGGTCACCACACCCGGAAGTGAGGTCAGCAAGCCCGGAAGTGAGGTCAGCAAACCCGGAAGTGAGGTCACGACACCCGGAAGTGAGGTCACCACACCCGGAAGTGAGGTCAGCAAACCCGGAAGTGAGGTCACCACACCCGGAAGTAAGGTCAGCAAACCCGGAAGTGACATCACTAAACCCGGAAGTGAGGTCACCACACCCGGAAGTGAGGTCACCAAACCCGGAAGTGACATCACTAAACCCGGAAGTGACGTCAGCAAACCCGGAAGTGAGGTCAGCAAACCCGGAAGTGAGGTCACCACACCCGGAAGTGAGGTCAGCAAACCCGGAAGTGACGTCACTAAACCCGGAAGTGAGGTCACCACACCCGGAAGTGAGGTCACCAAACCCGGAAGTGACGTCACCAAACCCGGAAGTGACGTCACTAAACCCGGAAGTGACGTCAGCAAACCCGGAAGTGAGGTCAGCAAACCCGGAAGTGAGGTCACCACACCCGGAAGTGAGGTCACCAAACCCGGAAGTGACGTCACTAAACCCGGAAGTGAGGTCACCACACCCGGAAGTGAGGTCACCAAACCCGGATGTGACGTCACCAAACCCGGAAGTGACGTCACTAAACCCGGAAGTGAGGTCACCACACCCGGAAGTGAGGTCAGCAAACCCGGAAGTGACGTCACTAAACCCGGAAGTGAGGTCACCAAACCCGGAAGTGACGTCACTAAACCCGGAAGTGAGGTCACCACACCCGGAAGTAAGGTCACCAAACCCGGATGTGACATCACTAAACCCGGAAGTGAGGTCAGCATACCCGGAAGTTAGGTAAGCAGACCAGGAAAGTTAGGTCTGCTAATTCGGAACTCAGGTCAGCAAACCCAGAAGTGACTTCAGCAGACCCGGAAGTGACGTCACTAAACTCGGAAGTGAGGTCACCACACCAGGATGTGAGGTCAGCAAACCCGGAAGTGAGGTCAGCAAACCCGGAAGTGAGGTCACCACACCCGGAAGTGAGGACACCAAACCCGGAAGTGACGTCACTAAACCCGGAAGTGAGGTCAGCAAACCCGGAAGTGAGGTCACCACACCCGGAAGTGAGGTCACCAAACCCGGAAGTGACGTCACTAAACCCGGAAGTGAGGTCACCACACCCAGAAGTGAGGTCACCAAACCCGGAAGTGACGTCACTAAACCTGGAAGTGAGGTCACCATACCCGGAAGTGACGTCACCACACCCGGAAGTGAGGTCACCACACCCGGAATTGAGGTCACCAAACCCGGAAGTGACGTCACTAAACCCGGAAGTGAGGTCAGCAAACCCGGAAGAGAGGTCAGCAAACCCGGAAGTGAGGTCACCACACCCGGAAGTGAGGTCAGCAAACCCGGAAGTGACGTCACCACACCCGGAAGTGAGGTCGCAACACCCGGAAGTGAGGTAAGCAGACCAGGAAAGTGAGGTCTGCTAATTCGGAAATCAGGTCTGCAAACCCAGAAGTGACTTCAGCAGACCCAGAAGTGACTTCAGCAAACCCGGAAGTGAGGTCAGCAAACCCGGAAGTGAGGTCAGCAAACCCGGAAGTGAGGTCACCAAACCCGGAAGTGATGTCACCAAACCCGGAAGTGACGTCACTAAACCCGGAAGTGAGGTCACCACACCCGGAAGTGAGGTCAGCAAACCCGGAAGTGACGTCACTAAACCCGGAAGTGAGGTCACCAAACCCGGAAGTGACGTCACTAAACCCGGAAGTGAGGTCACCACACCCGGAAGTAAGGTCACCAAACCCGGATGTGACGTCACTAAACCCGGAAGTGAGGTCAGCAAACCCGGAAGTGAGGTCACCACACCCGGAAGTGAGGTCACCAAACCCGGAAGTGACGTCACTAAACCCGGAAGTGAGGTCACTAAACCCGGAAGTGACGTCAGCAAACCCGGAAGTGAGGTCAGCAAACCCGGAAGTGAGGTCACCACACCCGGAAGTGAGGTCACCAAACCCGGAAGTGACGTCACTATACCCGGAAGTGAGGTCACCACACCCGGAAGTGAGGTCACCAAACCCGGATGTGACGTCACCAAACCCGGAAGTGACGTCACTAAACCCGGAAGTGAGGTCAGCAAACCCGGAAGTGACGTCACTAAACCCGGAAGTGAGGTCAGCAAACCCGGAAGTGACGTCACTAAACCCGGAAGTGAGGTCAGCAAACACGGAAGTTTGGTCAGCAAACCCGGAAGTGAGGTCACCACACCCGGAAGTGAGGTCACCAAACCCGGAAGTGACGTCACTAAACCCGGAAGTGAGGTCAGCATACCCGGAAGTGAGGTAAGCAGACCATGAAAGTGAGGTCTGCTAATTCGGAACTCAGGTCAGCAAACCCAGAAGTGACTTCAGCAGACCCAGAAGTGACTTCAGCAAACCAGGAAGTGAGGTCAGCATACCCGGAAGTGAGGTCACCACACCCGGAAGTGAGGTCACCACACCCGGAAGTGACGTCACTAAACCTGGAAGTGAGGTCACCACACCCGGAAGTGAGGTCAGCAAACCCGGAAGTGAGTTCACCACACCCGGAAGTGAGGTCAGCAAACCCGGAAGTGAGGTCACCACACCCGGAAGTGAGGTCACCAAACCCGGAAGTGCCGTCACTAAACCCGGAAGTGAGGTCACCACACCCGGAAGTGAGGTCAGCAAACCCGGAAGTGACGTCACTAAACCCGGAAGTGAGGTCAGCAAACCCGGAAGTGACGTCACTAAACCCGGAAGTGAGGTCACCACGCCCGGAAGTCAGGTCACCAAACCCGGAAGTGACGTCACTAAACCCGGAAGTGACGTCACTAAACCTGGAAGTAAGGTCACCACACCCGGAAGTGAGGTCAGCAAACCCGGAAGTGAGTTCACCACACCCGGAAGTGAGGTCAGCAAACCCGGAAGTGAGGTCCCCACACCCGAAAGTGAGGTCACCAAACCCGGAAGTGCCGTCACTAAACCCGGAAGTGAGGTCACCACACCCGGAAGTGAGGTCACCAAACCCAGAAGTGACGTCACCAAACCCGGAAGTGACGTCACTAAACCCGGAAGTGACGTCAGCAAACCCGGAAGTGAGGTCAGCAAACCCGGAAGTGAGGTCAGCAAACCCGGAAGTGAGGTAAGCAGACCAGGAAAGTGAGGTCACCACACCCGGAAGTGAGGTCACCAAACCCGGAAGTGAGGTCACCACACCCGGAAGTGAGGTCACCACACCCGGAAGTGAGGTCAGCATACCCGGAAGTTAGGTAAGCAGACCAGGAAAGTGAGGTCTGCTAATTCGGAACTCAGGTCAGCAAACCCAGAAGTGACTTCAGCAAACCCGGAAGTGACGTCACTAAACTCGGAAGTGAGGTCACCACACCCGGAAGTGAGGTCAGCAAACCCGGAAGTGACGTCACTAAACCCGGAAGAGAGGTCAGCATACCCGGAAGTGAGGTAAGCAGACCAGGAAAGTGAGGTCTGCTAATTCGGAACTCAGGTCAGTAAACCCAGAAGTGACTTCAGCAGACCCAGAAGTGACTTCTGCAAACCCGGAAGTGAGGTCAGAAAACCCGGAAGGGAGGTCAGCAAACCCGGAAGTGAGGTTACCACACCTGGAAGTGAGGTCACCACACCCGGAAGTGAGGTCACCACACCCGGAAGTGAGGTCAGAAAACCCAGAAGTGAGGTCACCACATCCGGAAGTGAGGTCACCAAACTTGGAAGTGACATCACAAAACCCGGAAGTGAGGTCACCACACCCGGAAGTAAGGTCAGCAAACCCAGAAGTGAGGTCACCACACCCGGAAGTGAGGTCACCAAACCCGGAAGTGACGTCACTAAACCCGGAAGTGAGGTCAACACACCCGGAAGTGACGTCACTAAACCCGGAAGTGAGGTCAGCAAACCCGGAAGTGACGTCACTAAACCCGGAAGTGAGGTCACCACACCCGGAAGTGAGGTCACCACACCCGGAAGTGAGGTCACCAAACCCGGAAGTGACGTCACGAAACCCGGAAGTGAGGTCAGCAAACCCGGAAGTGACGTCACTAAACCCGGAAGTGAGGTCACCACACCCGGAAGTGAGGTCAGCAAGCCCGGAAGTGAGGTCAGCAAACCCGGAAGTGAGGTCACGACACCCGGAAGTGAGGTCACCACACCCGGAAGTGAGGTCAGCAAACCCGGAAGTGAGGTCACCACACCCGGAAGTAAGGTCAGCAAACCCGGAAGTGACATCACTAAACCCGGAAGTGAGGTCACCACACCCGGAAGTGAGGTCAGCAAACCCGGAATTGATGTCAGCAAACCCGGAAGTGAGGTCACCACACCCGGAAGTGAGGTCCTCAAACCAGGATGTGACGTCACTAAACCCGGAAGTGAGGTCAGCAAACCCGGAAGTGACGTCACCACACCCGGAAGTGAGGTCACCACACCCGGAAGTGAGGTCACCAAACCCGGAAGTGACATCACTAAACCCGGAAGTGACGTCAGCAAACCCGGAAGTGAGGTCAGCAAACCCGGAAGTGAGGTCACCACACCCGGAAGTGAGGTCACCAAACCCGGAAGTGACGTCACTAAACCCGGAAGTGAGGTCACCACACCCGGAAGTGAGGTCACCAAACCCGGAAGTGACGTCACCAAACCCGGAAATGACGTCACTAAACCCGGAAGTGACGTCAGCAAACCCGGAAGTGAGGTCAGCAAACCCGGAAGTGAGGTCACCACACCCGGAAGTGAGGTCACCAAACCCGGAAGTGACGTCACTAAACCCGGAAGTGAGGTCACCACACCCGGAAGTGAGGTCACCAAACCCGGATGTGACGTCACCAAACCCGGAAGTGACGTCACTAAACCCGGAAGTGAGGTCACCACACCCGGAAGTGAGGTCAGCAAACCCGGAAGTGACGTCACTAAACCCGGAAGTGAGGTCACCAAACCTGGAAGTGACGTCACTAAACCCGGAAGTGAGGTCACCACACCCGGAAGTAAGGTCACCAAACCCGGATGTGACGTCACTAAACCCGGAAGTGAGGTCAGCGAACCCGGAAGTGAGGTCACCACACCCGGAAGTGAGGTCACCAAACCCGGAAGTGACGTCACTAAACCCGGAAGTGAGGTCACTAAACCCGGAAGTGACGTCAGCAAACCCGGAAGTGAGGTCAGCAAACCCGGAAGTGAGGTCACCACACCCGGAAGTGAGGTCACCAAACCCGGAAGTGACGTCACTATACCCGGAAGTGAGGTCACCACACCCGGAAGTGAGGTCACCAAACCCGGATGTGACGTCACCAAACCCGGAAGTGACGTCACTAAACCCGGAAGTGAGGTCAGCAAACCCGGAAGTGACGTCACTAAACCCGGAAGTGAGGTCACCAAACCCGGAAGTGACGTCACTAAACCCGGAAGTGAGGTCACCACACCCGGAAGTGAGGTCACCATACCCGGAAGTGACGTCACCACACCCGGAAGTGAGGTCACCACACCCGGACTTGAGGTCACCAAACCCGGAAGTGACGTCACTAAACCCGGAAGTGAGGTCAGCAAACCCGGAAGTGAGGTCAGCAAACCCGGAAGTGAGGTCACCACACCCGGAAGTGAGGTCACCAAACCCGGAAGTCACGTCACTAAACCCGGAAGTGAGGTCACCACACCCGGAAGTGAGGTCACCAAACCCGGAAGTGACGTCACGAAACCCGGAAGTGAGGTCAGCAAACCCGGAAGTGACGTCACTAAACCCGGAAGTGAGGTCACCACACCCGGAAGTGAGGTCAGCAAGCCCGGAAGTGAGGTCAGCAAACCCGGAAGTGAGGTCACGACACCCGGAAGTGAGGTCACCACACCCGGAAGTGAGGTCAGCAAACCCGGAAGTGAGGTCACCACACCCGGAAGTAAGGTCAGCAAACCCGGAAGTGACATCACTAAACCCGGAAGTGAGGTCACCACACCCGGAAGTGAGGTCAGCAAACCCGGAAGTGATGTCAGCAAACCCGGAAGTGAGGTCACCACACCCGGAAGTGAGGTCCTCAAACCAGGATGTGACGTCACTAAACCCGGAAGTGAGGTCAGCAAACCCGGAAGTGACGTCACCACACCCGGAAGTGAGGTCACCACACCCGGAAGTGAGGTCACCAAACCCGGAAGTGACATCACTAAACCCGGAAGTGACGTCAGCAAACCCGGAAGTGAGGTCAGCAAACCCGGAAGTGAGGTCACCACACCCGGAAGTGAGGTCACCAAACCCGGAAGTGATGTCACTAAACCCGGAAGTGAGGTCACCACACCCGGAAGTGAGGTCACCAAACCCGGAAGTGACGTCACCAAACCCGGAAGTGACGTCAGCAAACCCGGAAGTGAGGTCAGCAAACCCGGAAGTGAGGTCACCACACCCGGAAGTGAGGTCACCAAACCCGGAAGTGACGTCACTAAACCCGGAAGTGAGGTCACCACACCCGGAAGTGAGGTCACCAAACCCGGATGTGACGTCACCAAACCCGGAAGTGACGTCACTAAACCAGGAAGTGAGGTCACCACACCCGGAAGTGAGGTCAGCAAACCCGGAAGTGACGTCACTAAACCCGGAAGTGAGGTCACCAAACCCGGAAGTGACGTCACTAAACCCGGAAGTGAGGTCACCACACCCGGAAGTAAGGTCACCAAACCCGGATGTGACGTCACTAAACCCGGAAGTGAGGTCAGCATACCCGGAAGTTAGGTAAGCAGACCAGGAAAGTTAGGTCTGCTAATTCGGAACTCAGGTCAGCAAACCCAGAAGTGACTTCAGCAGACCCGGAAGTGACGTCACTAAACTCGGAAGTGAGGTCACCACACCAGGATGTGAGGTCAGCAAACCCGGAAGTGAGGTCAGCAAACCCGGAAGTGAGGTCACCACACCCGGAAGTGAGGACACCAAACCCGGAAGTGACGTCACTAAACCCGGAAGTGAGGTCAGCAAACCCGGAAGTGAGGTCACCACACCCGGAAGTGAGGTCACCAAACCCGGAAGTGACGTCACTAAACCCGGAAGTGAGGTCACTAAACCCGGAAGTGACGTCAGCAAACCCGGAAGTGAGGTCAGCAAACCCGGAAGTGAGGTCACCACACCCGGAAGTGAGGTCACCAAACCCGGAAGTGACGTCACTAAACCCGGAAGTGAGGTCACCACACCCGGAAGTGAGGTCACCAAACCCGGAAGTGAGGTCACCAAACCCGGAAGTGACGTCACTAAACCCGGAAGTGAGGTCACCACACCCGGAAGTAAGGTCACCAAACCCGGATGTGACGTCACTAAACCCGGAAGTGAGGTCAGCATACCCGGAAGTTAGGTAAGCAGACCAGGAAAGTTAGGTCTGCTAATTCGGTACTCAGGTCAGCAAACCCAGAAGTGACTTCAGCAGACCCGGAAGTGACGTCACTAAACTCGGAAGTGAGGTCACCACACCAGGATGTGAGGTCAGCAAACCCGGAAGTGAGGTCAGCAAACCCGGAAGTGAGGTCACCACACCCGGAAGTGAGGACACCAAACCCGGAAGTGACGTCACTAAACCCGGAAGTGAGGTCAGCAAACCCGGAAGTCAGGTCACCACACCCGGAAGTGAGGTCACCAAACCCGGAAGTGACGTCACTAAACCCGGAAGTGAGGTCACCATACCCGGAAGTGACGTCACCACACCCGGAAGTGAGGTCACCACACCCGGAATTGAGGTCACCAAACCCGGAAGTGACGTCATTAAACCCGGAAGTGAGGTCAGCAAACCCGGAAGTGAGGTCAGCAAACCCGGAAGTGAGGTCACCACACCCGGAAGTGAGGTCACCAAACCCGGAAGTCACGTCACTAAACCCGGAAGTGAGGTCACCACACCCGGAAGTGAGGTCAGCAAACCCGGAAGTGACGTCACTAAACCCGGAAGTGAGGTCACCACACCCGGAAGTGAGGTCAGCAAGCCCGGAAGTGAGGTCAGCAAACCCGGAAGTGAGGTCACGACACCCGGAAGTGAGGTCACCACACCCGGAAGTGAGGTCAGCAAACCCGGAAGTGAGGTCACCACACCCGGAAGTAAGGTCAGCAAACCCGGAAGTGACATCACTAAACCCGGAAGTGAGGTCACCACACCCGGAAGTGAGGTCAGCAAACTCGGAAGTGATGTCAGCAAACCCGGAAGTGAGGTCACCACACCCGGAAGTGAGGTCCTCAAACCAGGATGTGACGTCACTAAACCCGGAAGTGAGGTCAGCAAACCCGGAAGTGACGTCACCACACCCGGAAGTGACGTCACCACACCCGGAAGTGAGGTCACCAAACCCGGAAGTGACATCACTAAACCCGGAAGTGACGTCAGCAAACCCGGAAGTGAGGTCAGCAAACCCGGAAGTGAGGTCACCACACCCGGAAGTGAGGTCACCAAACCCGGAAGTGACGTCACTAAACCCGGAAGTGAGGTCACCACACCCGGAAGTGAGGTCACCAAACCCGGAAGTGACGTCACCAAACCCGGAAGTGACGTCACTAAACCCGGAAGTGACGTCAGCAAACCCGGAAGTGAGGTCAGCAAACCCGGAAGTGAGGTCACCACACCCGGAAGTGAGGTCACCAAACCCGGAAGTGACGTCACTAAACCCGGAAGTGAGGTCACCACACCCGGAAGTGAGGTCACCAAACCCGGATGTGACGTCACCAAACCCGGAAGTGACGTCACTAAACCCGGAAGTGAGGTCACCACACCCGGAAGTGAGGTCAGCAAACCCGGAAGTGACGTCACTAAACCCGGAAGTGAGGTCACCAAACCCGGAAGTGACGTCACTAAACCCGGAAGTGAGGTCACCACACCCGGAAGTAAGGTCACCAAACCCGGATGTGACGTCACTAAACCCGGAAGTGAGGTCAGCATACCCGGAAGTTAGGTAAGCAGACCAGGAAAGTTAGGTCTGCTAATTCGGAACTCAGGTCAGCAAACCCAGAAGTGACTTCAGCAGACCCGGAAGTGACGTCACTAAACTCGGAAGTGAGGTCACCACACCAGGATGTGAGGTCAGCAAACCCGGAAGTGAGGTCAGCAAACCCGGAAGAGAGGTCACCACACCCGGAAGTGAGGACACCAAACCCGGAAGTGACGTCACTAAACCCGGAAGTGAGGTCAGCAAACCCGGAAGTGAGGTCACCACACCCGGAAGTGAGGTCACCAAACCCGGAAGTGACGTCACTAAACCCGGAAGTGAGGTCACCACACCCAGAAGTGAGGTCACCAAACCCGGAAGTGACGTCACTAAACCCGGAAGTGAGGTCACCATACCCGGAAGTGACGTCACCACACCCGGAAGTGAGGTCACCACACCCGGAATTGAGGTCACCAAACCCGGAAGTGACGTCACTAAACCCGGAAGTGACGTCACCACACCCGGAAGTGAGGTCACCACACCCGGAATTGAGGTCACCAAACCCGGATGTGACGTCACCAAACCCGGAAGTGACGTCACTAAACCCGGAAGTGAGGTCACCACACCCGGAAGCGAGGTCAGCAAACCCGGAAGTGACGTCACTAAACCCGGAAGTGAGGTCACCAAACCCGGAAGTGACGTCACTAAACCCGGAAGTGAGGTCACCACACCCGGAAGTAAGGTCACCAAACCCGGATGTGACGTCACTAAACCCGGAAGTGAGGTCAGCATACCCGGAAGTTAGGTAAGCAGACCAGGAAAGTTAGGTCTGCTAATTCGGAACTCAGGTCAGGTAACCCAGAAGTGACTTCAGCAGACCCGGAAGTGACGTCACTAAACTCGGAAGTGAGGTCACCACACCAGGATGTGAGGTCAGCAAACCCGGAAGTGAGGTCAGCAAACCCGGAAGTGAGGTCACCACACCCGGAAGTGAGGACACCAAACCCGGAAGTGACGTCACTAAACCCGGAAGTGAGGTCACCACACCCGGAAGTGAGGTCAACACACCCGGAAGTGAGGTCACCAAACCCGGAAGTGACGTCACCAAACCCGGAAGTGAGGTCACCACACCCAGAAGTGAGGTCACCAAACCCGGAAGTGACGTCACTAAACCCGGAAGTGAGGTCACCATACCCGGAAAGTGACGTCACCACACCCGGAAGTGAGGTCACCACACCCGGAAGTGAGGTCACCAAACCCGGAAGTGACGTCACTAAACCCGGAAGTGAGGTCAGCAAACCCGGAAGTTTGGTCAGCAAACCCGGAAGTGAGGTCACCACACCCGGAAGTGAGGTCACCAAACCCGGAAGTGACGTCACTAAACCCGGAAGTGAGGTCAGCATACCCGGAAGTGAGGTAAGCTGACCAGGAAAGTGAGGTCTGCTAATTCGGAACTCAGGTCAGCAAACCCAGAAGTGACTTCAGCAGACCCAGAAGTGACTTCAGCAAACCAGGAAGTGAGGTCAGCATACCCGGAAGTGAGGTCACCACACCCGGAAGTGAGGTCACCACACCCGGAAGTGACGTCACTAAACCTGGAAGTGAGGTCACCACACCCGGAAGTGAGGTCGGCAAACCCGGAAGTGAGTTCACCACACCCGGAAGTGAGGTCAGCAAACCCGGAAGTGAGGTCACCACACCCGGAAGTGAGGTCACCAAACCCGGAAGTGAGGTCACCACACCCGGAAGTGAGGTCCTCAAACCAGGATGTGACGTCACTAAACCCGGAAGTGAGGTCAGCAAACCCGGAAGTGACGTCACCACACCCGGAAGTAAGGTCAGCAAACCCGGAAGTGACATCACTAAACCCGGAAGTGAGGTCACCACACCCGGAAGTGAGGTCAGCAAACCCGGAATTGATGTCAGCAAACCCGGAAGTGAGGTCACCACACCCGGAAGTGAGGTCCTCAAACCAGGATGTGACGTCACTAAACCCGGAAGTGAGGTCAGCAAACCCGGAAGTGACGTCACCACACCCGGAAGTGAGGTCACCACACCCGGAAGTGAGGTCACCAAACCCGGAAGTGACATCACTAAACCCGGAAGTGACGTCAGCAAACCCGGAAGTGAGGTCAGCAAACCCGGAAGTGAGGTCACCACACCCGGAAGTGAGGTCACCAAACCCGGAAGTGACGTCACTAAACCCGGAAGTGAGGTCACCACACCCGGAAGTGAGGTCACCAAACCCGGAAGTGACGTCACCAAACCCGGAAGTGATGTCACTAAACCCGGAAGTGACGTCAGCAAACCCGGAAGTGAGGTCAGCAAACCCGGAAGTGAGGTCACCACACCCGGAAGTGAGGTCACCAAACCCGGAAGTGACGTCACTAAACCCGGAAGTGAGGTCACCACACCCGGAAGTGACGTCAGCAAACCCGGAAGTGAGGTCAGCAAACCCGGAAGTGAGGTCACCACACCCGGAAGTGAGGTCACCAAACCCGGAAGTGACGTCACTAAACCCGGAAGTTAGGTCACCACACCCGGAAGTGAGGTCACCAAACCCGGATGTGACGTCACCAAACCCGGAAGTGACGTCACTAAACCCGGAAGTGAGGTCACCACACCCGGAAGTGAGGTCAGCAAACCCGGAAGTGACGTCACTAAACCCGGAAGTGAGGTCACCAAACCCGGAAGTGACGTCACTAAACCCGGAAGTGTGGTCACCACACCCGGAAGTAAGGTCACCAAACCCGGATGTGACGTCACTAAACCCGGAAGTGAGGTCAGCATACCCGGAAGTTAGGTAAGCAGACCAGGAAAGTTAGGTCTGCTAATTCGGAACTCAGGTCAGCAAACCCAGAAGTGACTTCAGCAGACCCGGAAGTGACGTCACTAAACTCGGAAGTGAGGTCACCACACCAGGATGTGAGGTCAGCAAACCCGGAAGTGAGGTCACCACACCCGGAAGTGAGGACACCAAACCCGGAAGTGACGTCACTAAACCCGGAAGTGAGGTCAGCAAACCCGGAAGTGAGGTCACCACACCCGGAAGTGAGGTCACCAAACCCGGAAGTGACGTCACTAAACCCGGAAGTGAGGTCACCACACCCAGAAGTGAGGTCACCAAACCCGGAAGTGAGGTCACCACACCCGGAAGTGAGGTCACCATACCCGGAAGTGACGTCACCACACCCGGAAGTGAGGTCACCACACCCGGAATTGAGGTCACCAAACCCGGAAGTGACGTCACTAAACCCGGAAGTGAGGTCAGCAAACCCGGAAGTGAGGTCAGCAAACCCGGAAGTGAGGTCACCACACCCGGAAGTGAGGTCACCAAACCCGGAAGTCACGTCACTAAACCCGGAAGTGAGGTCACCACACCCGGAAGTGAGGTCACCAAACCCGGAAGTGACGTCACGAAACCCGGAAGTGAGGTCAGCAAACCCGGAAGTGACGTCACTAAGCCCGGAAGTGAGGTCACCACACCCGGAAGTGAGGTCAGCAAGCCCGGAAGTGAGGTCAGCAAACCCGGAAGTGAGGTCACGACACCCGGAAGTGAGGTCACCACACCCGGAAGTGAGGTCAGCAAACCCGGAAGTGAGGTCACTAAACCCGGAAGTGAGGTCACCAAACCCGGAAGTGACGTCACCAAACCCGGAAGTGACGTCACTAAACCCGGAAGTGACGTCAGCAAACCCGGAAGTGAGGTCAGCAAACCCGGAAGTGAGGTCACCACACCCGGAAGTGAGGTCACCAAACCCGGAAGTGACGTCACTAAACCCGGAAGTGAGGTCACCACACCCGGAAGTGAGGTCACCAAACCCGGAAGTGACATCACCAAACCCGGAAGTGACGTCACTAAACCCGGAAGTGAGGTCAGCAAACCCGGAAGTGAGGTCACCACACCCGGAAGTGAGGTCAGCAAACCCGGAAGTGACGTCACTAAACCCGGAAGTGAGGTCACCACACCCGGAAGTGAGGTCACCAAACCCGGAAGTGACGTCACCAAACCCGGAAGTGACGTCACTAAACCCGGAAGTGACGTCAGCAAACCCGGAAGTGAGGTCAGCAAACCCGGAAGTGAGGTCACCACACCCGGAAGTGAGGTCACCAAACCCGGAAGTGACGTCACTAAACCCGGAAGTGAGGTCACCACACCCGGAAGTGAGGTCACCAAACCCGGATGTGACGTCACCAAACCCGGAAGTGACGTCACTAAACCCGGAAGTGAGGTCACCACACCCGGAAGTGAGGTCAGCAAACCCGGAAGTGACGTCACTAAACCCGGAAGTGAGGTCACCAAACCCGGAAGTGACGTCACTAAACCCGGAAGTGAGGTCACCACACCCGGAAGTAAGGTCACCAAACCCGGATGTGACGTCACTAAACCCGGAAGTGAGGTCAGCATACCCGGAAGTTAGGTAAGCAGACCAGGAAAGTTAGGTCTGCTAATTCGGAACTCAGGTCAGCAAACCCAGAAGTGACTTCAGCAGACCCGGAAGTGACGTCACTAAACTCGGAAGTGAGGTCACCACACCAGGATGTGAGGTCAGCAAACCCGGAAGTGAGGTCAGCAAACCCGGAAGTGAGGTCACCACACCCGGAAGTGAGGACACCAAACCCGGAAGTGACGTCACTAAACCCGGAAGTGAGGTCAGCAAACCCGGAAGTGAGGTCACCACACCCGGAAGTGAGGTCACCAAACCCGGAAGTGACGTCACTAAACCCGGAAGTGAGGTCACCACACCCAGAAGTGAGGTCACCAAACCCGGAAGTGACGTCACTAAACCTGGAAGTGAGGTCACCATACCCGGAAGTGACGTCACCACACCCGGAAGTGAGGTCACCACACCCGGAATTGAGGTCACCAAACCCGGAAGTGACGTCACTAAACCCGGAAGTGAGGTCAGCAAACCCGGAAGAGAGGTCAGCAAACCCGGAAGTGAGGTCACCACACCCGGAAGTGAGGTCAGCAAACCCGGAAGTGACGTCACCACACCCGGAAGTGAGGTCGCAACACCCGGAAGTGAGGTAAGCAGACCAGGAAAGTGAGGTCTGCTAATTCGGAAATCAGGTCTGCAAACCCAGAAGTGACTTCAGCAGACCCAGAAGTGACTTCAGCAAACCCGGAAGTGAGGTCAGCAAACCCGGAAGTGAGGTCAGCAAACCCGGAAGTGAGGTCACCAAACCCGGAAGTGATGTCACCAAACCCGGAAGTGACGTCACTAAACCCGGAAGTGAGGTCACCACACCCGGAAGTGAGGTCACCAAACCCGGAAGTGACGTCACTAAACCCGGAAGTGAGGTCACCACACCCGGAAGTGAGGTTACCAAACCCGGAAGTGACGTCACTAAACCCGGAAGTGAGGTCACCACACCCGGAATTGAAGTCACTAAACCCAGAAGTGAGGTCACCAAACCCGGAAGTGACGACACCACACCCGGAAGTGAGGTCACCACACCCGGAAGTGAGGTCACCAAACCCGGAAGTGACGTCACTAAACCCGGAAGTGAGGTCACCACACCCGGAAGTGAGGTCACCGAACCCGGAAGTGACGTCAGCAAACCCGGAAGTGAGGTCACCACACCCGGAAGTGAGGTCACCAAACCCGGAAGTGACGTCACTAAACCCGGAAGTGACGTCACTAAACCCGGAAGTGAGGTCACCAAACCCGGAAGTGACGTCACCAAACCCGGAAGTGACGTCACTAAACCCGGAAGTGACGTCAGCAAACCCGGAAGTGAGGTCAGCAAACCCGGAAGTGAGGTCACCACACCCGGAAGTGAGGTCACCAAACCCGGAAGTGACGTCACTAAACCCGGAAGTGAGGTCACCACACCCGGAAGTGAGGTCACCAAACCCGAATGTGACGTCACCAAACCCGGAAGTGACGTCACTAAACCCGGAAGTGAGGTCACCACACCCGGAAGTGAGGTCAGCAAACCCGGAAGTGACGTCACTAAACCCGGAAGTGAGGTCACCAAACCCGGAAGTGACGTCACTAAACCCGGAAGTGAGGTCACCACACCCGGAAGTAAGGTCACCAAACCCGAATGTGACGTCACCAAACCCGGAAGTGACGTCACTAAACCCGGAAGTGAGGTCACCACACCCGGAAGTGAGGTCAGCAAACCCGGAAGTGAGGTCACCAAACCCGGAAGTGACGTCACTAAAGCAGGAAGTGAGGTCAGCAAACCCGGAAGTGAGGTCAGCAAACCCGGAAGTGAGGTCACCACACCCGGAAGTGAGGTCACCAAACCCGGAAGTGAGGTCACCAAACCCGGAAGTGAGGTCACCAAACCCGGAAGTGACGTCACTAAACCCGGAAGTGAGGTCAGAATACCCGGAAGTGACGTCACCACACCCGGAAGTGAGGTCACCACACCCGGAAGTGAGGTCACCAAACCCGGAAGTGACGTCACTAAACCCGGAAGTGATGTCAGCAAACCCGGAAGTGAGGTCAGCAAACCCGGAAGTGAGGTCAGCAAACCCGGAAGTGAGGTCAGCAAACCCGGAAGTGACGTCACTAAACCCGGAAGTGAGGTCACCAAACCCGGAAGTGACGTCACTAAACCCGGAAGTGAGGTCAGCATACCCGGAAGTGAGGTAAGCAGACCAGGAAAGTGAGGTCTGCTAATTCGGAACTCAGGTCTGCAAACACAGAAGTGACTTCAGCAGACCCAGTAGTGACTTCAGCAAACCCGGAAGTGAGGTCAGCAAACCCGGAAGTGAGGTCACCACACCCGGAAGTGAGGTCAGCAAACCCGGAAGTGAGGTCAGCAAACCCGGAAGTGAGGTCACCGCACCCGGAAGTGAGGTCAGCAAACCCGGAAGTGAGGTCAGCAAACCCGGAAGTGAGGTCACCACACCCGGAAGTGAGGTCACCAAACCCGGAAGTGACGTCACTAAACCCGGAAGTGAGGTCACCACACCCGGAAGTGAGGTCACCAAACCCGGAAGTGACGTCACGAAACCCGGAAGTGAGGTCAGCAAACCCGGAAGTGACGTCACTAAACCCGGAAGTGAGGTCACCACACCCGGAAGTGAGGTCAGCAAGCCCGGAAGTGAGGTCAGCAAACCCGGAAGTGAGGTCACGACACCCGGAAGTGAGGTCACCACACCCGGAAGTGAGGTCAGCAAACCCGGAAGTGAGGTCACCACACCCGGAAGTAAGGTCAGCAAACCCGGAAGTGACATCACTAAACCCGGAAGTGAGGTCACCACACCCGGAAGTGAGGTCAGCAAACCCGGAAGTGATGTCAGCAAACCCGGAAGTGAGGTCACCACACCCGGAAGTGAGGTCCTCAAACCAGGATGTGACGTCACTAAACCCGGAAGTGAGGTCAGCAAACCCGGAAGTGACGTCACCACACCCGGAAGTGAGGTCACCACACCCGGAAGTGAGGTCACCAAACCCGGAAGTGACACCACTAAACCCGGAAGTGACGTCAGCAAACCCGGAAGTGAGGTCAGCAAACCCGGAAGTGAGGTCACCACACCCGGAAGTGAGGTCACCAAACCCGGAAGTGATGTCACTAAACCCGGAAGTGAGGTCACCACACCCGGAAGTGAGGTCACCAAACCCGGAAGTGACGTCACCAAACCCGGAAGTGACGTCACTAAACCCGGAAGTGACGTCAGCAAACCCGGAAGTGAGGTCAGCAAACCCGGAAGTGAGGTCACCACACCCGGAAGTGAGGTCACCAAACCCGGAAGTGACGTCACTAAACCCGGAAGTGAGGTCACCACACCCGGAAGTGAGGTCACCAAACCCGGATGTGACGTCACCAAACCCGGAAGTGACGTCACTAAACCAGGAAGTGAGGTCACCACACCCGGAAGTGAGGTCAGCAAACCCGGAAGTGACGTCACTAAACCCGGAAGTGAGGTCACCAAACCCGGAAGTGACGTCACTAAACCCGGAAGTGAGGTCACCACACCCGGAAGTAAGGTCACCAAACCCGGATGTGACGTCACTAAACCCGGAAGTGAGGTCAGCATACCCGGAAGTTAGGTAAGCAGACCAGGAAAGTTAGGTCTGCTAATTCGGAACTCAGGTCAGCAAACCCAGAAGTGACTTCAGCAGACCCGGAAGTGACGTCACTAAACTCGGAAGTGAGGTCACCACACCAGGATGTGAGGTCAGCAAACCCGGAAGTGAGGTCAGCAAACCCGGAAGTGAGGTCACCACACCCGGAAGTGAGGACACCAAACCCGGAAGTGACGTCACTAAACCCGGAAGTGAGGTCAGCAAACCCGGAAGTGAGGTCACCACACCCGGAAGTGAGGTCACCAAACCCGGAAGTGACGTCACTAAACCCGGAAGTGAGGTCACTAAACCCGGAAGTGACGTCAGCAAACCCGGAAGTGAGGTCAGCAAACCCGGAAGTGAGGTCACCACACCCGGAAGTGAGGTCACCAAACCCGGAAGTGACGTCACTAAACCCGGAAGTGAGGTCACCACACCCGGAAGTGACGTCACTAAACCCGGAAGTGAGGTCACCAAACCCGGAAGTGACGTCACTAAACCCGGAAGTGAGGTCACCACACCCGGAAGTAAGGTCACCAAACCCGGATGTGACGTCACTAAACCCGGAAGTGAGGTCAGCATACCCGGAAGTTAGGTAAGCAGACCAGGAAAGTTAGGTCTGCTAATTCGGAACTCAGGTCAGCAAACCCAGAAGTGACTTCAGCAGACCCGGAAGTGACGTCACTAAACTCGGAAGTGAGGTCACCACACCAGGATGTGAGGTCAGCAAACCCGGAAGTGAGGTCAGCAAACCCGGAAGTGAGGTCACCACACCCGGAAGTGAGGACACCAAACCCGGAAGTGACGTCACTAAACCCGGAAGTGAGGTCAGCAAACCCGGAAGTGAGGTCACCACACCCGGAAGTGAGGTCACCAAACCCGGAAGTGACGTCACTAAACCCGGAAGTGAGGTCACCACACCCAGAAGTGAGGTCACCAAACCCGGAAGTGACGTCACTAAACCTGGAAGTGAGGTCACCATACCCGGAAGTGACGTCACCACACCCGGAAGTGAGGTCACCACACCCGGAATTGAGGTCACCAAACCCGGAAGTGACGTCACTAAACCCGGAAGTGAGGTCAGCAAACCCGGAAGAGAGGTCAGCAAACCCGGAAGTGAGGTCACCACACCCGGAAGTGAGGTCAGCAAACCCGGAAGTGACGTCACCACACCCGGAAGTGAGGTCGCAACACCCGGAAGTGAGGTAAGCAGACCAGGAAAGTGAGGTCTGCTAATTCGGAAATCAGGTCTGCAAACCCAGAAGTGACTTCAGCAGACCCAGAAGTGACTTCAGCAAACCCGGAAGTGAGGTCAGCAAACCCGGAAGTGAGGTCAGCAAACCCGGAAGTGAGGTCACCAAACCCGGAAGTGATGTCACCAAACCCGGAAGTGACGTCACTAAACCCGGAAGTGAGGTCACCACACCCGGAAGTGAGGTCACCAAACCCGGAAGTGACGTCACTAAACCCGGAAGTGAGGTCACCACACCCGGAAGTGAGGTTACCAAACCCGGAAGTGACGTCACTAAACCCGGAAGTGAGGTCACCACACCCGGAATTGAAGTCACTAAACCCAGAAGTGAGGTCACCAAACCCGGAAGTGACGACACCACACCCGGAAGTGAGGTCACCACACCCGGAAGTGAGGTCACCAAACCCGGAAGTGACGTCACTAAACCCGGAAGTGAGGTCACCACACCCGGAAGTGAGGTCACCGAACCCGGAAGTGACGTCAGCAAACCCGGAAGTGAGGTCACCACACCCGGAAGTGAGGTCACCAAACCCGGAAGTGACGTCACTAAACCCGGAAGTGACGTCACTAAACCCGGAAGTGAGGTCACCAAACCCGGAAGTGACGTCACCAAACCCGGAAGTGACGTCACTAAACCCGGAAGTGACGTCAGCAAACCCGGAAGTGAGGTCAGCAAACCCGGAAGTGAGGTCACCACACCCGGAAGTGAGGTCACCAAACCCGGAAGTGACGTCACTAAACCCGGAAGTGAGGTCACCACACCCGGAAGTGAGGTCACCAAACCCGAATGTGACGTCACCAAACCCGGAAGTGACGTCACTAAACCCGGAAGTGAGGTCACCACACCCGGAAGTGAGGTCAGCAAACCCGGAAGTGACGTCACTAAACCCGGAAGTGAGGTCACCAAACCCGGAAGTGACGTCACTAAACCCGGAAGTGAGGTCACCACACCCGGAAGTAAGGTCACCAAACCCGAATGTGACGTCACCAAACCCGGAAGTGACGTCACTAAACCCGGAAGTGAGGTCACCACACCCGGAAGTGAGGTCAGCAAACCCGGAAGTGAGGTCACCAAACCCGGAAGTGACGTCACTAAAGCAGGAAGTGAGGTCAGCAAACCCGGAAGTGAGGTCAGCAAACCCGGAAGTGAGGTCACCACACCCGGAAGTGAGGTCACCAAACCCGGAAGTGAGGTCACCAAACCCGGAAGTGACGTCACTAAACCCGGAAGTGATGTCAGCAAACCCGGAAGTGAGGTCAGCAAACCCGGAAGTGAGGTCAGCAAACCCGGAAGTGAGGTCAGCAAACCCGGAAGTGACGTCACTAAACCCGGAAGTGAGGTCACCAAACCCGGAAGTGACGTCACTAAACCCGGAAGTGAGGTCAGCATACCCGGAAGTGAGGTAAGCAGACCAGGAAAGTGAGGTCTGCTAATTCGGAACTCAGGTCTGCAAACACAGAAGTGACTTCAGCAGACCCAGTAGTGACTTCAGCAAACCCGGAAGTGAGGTCAGCAAACCCGGAAGTGAGGTCACCACACCCGGAAGTGAGGTCAGCAAACCCGGAAGTGAGGTCAGCAAACCCGGAAGTGAGGTCACCGCACCCGGAAGTGAGGTCAGCAAACCCGGAAGTGAGGTCAGCAAACCCGGAAGTGAGGTCACCACACCCGGAAGTGAGGTCACCAAACCCGGAAGTGACGTCACTAAACCCGGAAGTGAGGTCACCACACCCGGAAGTGAGGTCACCAAACCCGGAAGTGACGTCACGAAACCCGGAAGTGAGGTCAGCAAACCCGGAAGTGACGTCACTAAACCCGGAAGTGAGGTCACCACACCCGGAAGTGAGGTCAGCAAGCCCGGAAGTGAGGTCAGCAAACCCGGAAGTGAGGTCACGACACCCGGAAGTGAGGTCACCACACCCGGAAGTGAGGTCAGCAAACCCGGAAGTGAGGTCACCACACCCGGAAGTAAGGTCAGCAAACCCGGAAGTGACATCACTAAACCCGGAAGTGAGGTCACCACACCCGGAAGTGAGGTCAGCAAACCCGGAAGTGATGTCAGCAAACCCGGAAGTGAGGTCACCACACCCGGAAGTGAGGTCCTCAAACCAGGATGTGACGTCACTAAACCCGGAAGTGAGGTCAGCAAACCCGGAAGTGACGTCACCACACCCGGAAGTGAGGTCACCACACCCGGAAGTGAGGTCACCAAACCCGGAAGTGACATCACTAAACCCGGAAGTGACGTCAGCAAACCCGGAAGTGAGGTCAGCAAACCCGGAAGTGAGGTCACCACACCCGGAAGTGAGGTCACCAAACCCGGAAGTGATGTCACTAAACCCGGAAGTGAGGTCACCACACCCGGAAGTGAGGTCACCAAACCCGGAAGTGACGTCACCAAACCCGGAAGTGACGTCACTAAACCCGGAAGTGACGTCAGCAAACCCGGAAGTGAGGTCAGCAAACCCGGAAGTGAGGTCACCACACCCGGAAGTGAGGTCACCAAACCCGGAAGTGACGTCACTAAACCCGGAAGTGAGGTCACCACACCCGGAAGTGAGGTCACCAAACCCGGATGTGACGTCACCAAACCCGGAAGTGACGTCACTAAACCAGGAAGTGAGGTCACCACACCCGGAAGTGAGGTCAGCAAACCCGGAAGTGACGTCACTAAACCCGGAAGTGAGGTCACCAAACCCGGAAGTGACGTCACTAAACCCGGAAGTGAGGTCACCACACCCGGAAGTAAGGTCACCAAACCCGGATGTGACGTCACTAAACCCGGAAGTGAGGTCAGCATACCCGGAAGTTAGGTAAGCAGACCAGGAAAGTTAGGTCTGCTAATTCGGAACTCAGGTCAGCAAACCCAGAAGTGACTTCAGCAGACCCGGAAGTGACGTCACTAAACTCGGAAGTGAGGTCACCACACCAGGATGTGAGGTCAGCAAACCCGGAAGTGAGGTCAGCAAACCCGGAAGTGAGGTCACCACACCCGGAAGTGAGGACACCAAACCCGGAAGTGACGTCACTAAACCCGGAAGTGAGGTCAGCAAACCCGGAAGTGAGGTCACCACACCCGGAAGTGAGGTCACCAAACCCGGAAGTGACGTCACTAAACCCGGAAGTGAGGTCACTAAACCCGGAAGTGACGTCAGCAAACCCGGAAGTGAGGTCAGCAAACCCGGAAGTGAGGTCACCACACCCGGAAGTGAGGTCACCAAACCCGGAAGTGACGTCACTAAACCCGGAAGTGAGGTCACCACACCCGGAAGTGAGGTCACCAAACCCGGAAGTGAGGTCACCAAACCCGGAAGTGACGTCACTAAACCCGGAAGTGAGGTCACCACACCCGGAAGTAAGGTCACCAAACCCGGATGTGACGTCACTAAACCCGGAAGTGAGGTCAGCATACCCGGAAGTTAGGTAAGCAGACCAGGAAAGTTAGGTCTGCTAATTCGGTACTCAGGTCAGCAAACCCAGAAGTGACTTCAGCAGACCCGGAAGTGACGTCACTAAACTCGGAAGTGAGGTCACCACACCAGGATGTGAGGTCAGCAAACCCGGAAGTGAGGTCAGCAAACCCGGAAGTGAGGTCACCACACCCGGAAGTGAGGACACCAAACCCGGAAGTGACGTCACTAAACCCGGAAGTGAGGTCAGCAAACCCGGAAGTGAGGTCACCACACCCGGAAGTGAGGTCACCAAACCCGGAAGTGAAGTCACTAAACCCGGAAGTGAGGTCACCACACCCAGAAGTGAGGTCACCAAACCCGGAAGTGACGTCACTAAACCCGGAAGTGAGGTCACCATACCCGGAAGTGACGTCACCACACCCGGAAGTGAGGTCACCACACCTGGAATTGAGGTCACCAAACCCGGAAGTGACGTCATTAAACCCGGAAGTGAGGTCAGCAAACCCGGAAGTGAGGTCAGCAAACCCGGAAGTGAGGTCACCACACCCGGAAGTGAGGTCACCAAACCCGGAAGTCACGTCACTAAACCCGGAAGTGAGGTCACCACACCCGGAAGTGAGGTCAGCAAACCCGGAAGTGACGTCACTAAACCCGGAAGTGAGGTCACCACACCCGGAAGTGAGGTCAGCAAGCCCGGAAGTGAGGTCAGCAAACCCGGAAGTGAGGTCACGACACCCGGAAGTGAGGTCACCACACCCGGAAGTGAGGTCAGCAAACCCGGAAGTGAGGTCACCACACCCGGAAGTAAGGTCAGCAAACCCGGAAGTGACATCACTAAACCCGGAAGTGAGGTCACCACACCCGGAAGTGAGGTCAGCAAACTCGGAAGTGATGTCAGCAAACCCGGAAGTGAGGTCACCACACCCGGAAGTGAGGTCCTCAAACCAGGATGTGACGTCACTAAACCCGGAAGTGAGGTCAGCAAACCCGGAAGTGACGTCACCACACCCGGAAGTGACGTCACCACACCCGGAAGTGAGGTCACCAAACCCGGAAGTGACATCACTAAACCCGGAAGTGACGTCAGCAAACCCGGAAGTGAGGTCAGCAAACCCGGAAGTGAGGTCACCACACCCGGAAGTGAGGTCACCAAACCCGGAAGTGACGTCACTAAACCCGGAAGTGAGGTCACCACACCCGGAAGTGAGGTCACCAAACCCGGAAGTGACGTCACCAAACCCGGAAGTGACGTCACTAAACCCGGAAGTGACGTCAGCAAACCCGGAAGTGAGGTCAGCAAACCCGGAAGTGAGGTCACCACACCCGGAAGTGAGGTCACCAAACCCGGAAGTGACGTCACTAAACCCGGAAGTGAGGTCACCACACCCGGAAGTGAGGTCACCAAACCCGGATGTGACGTCACCAAACCCGGAAGTGACGTCACTAAACCCGGAAGTGAGGTCACCACACCCGGAAGTGAGGTCAGCAAACCCGGAAGTGACGTCACTAAACCCGGAAGTGAGGTCACCAAACCCGGAAGTGACGTCACTAAACCCGGAAGTGAGGTCACCACACCCGGAAGTAAGGTCACCAAACCCGGATGTGACGTCACTAAACCCGGAAGTGAGGTCAGCATACCCGGAAGTTAGGTAAGCAGACCAGGAAAGTTAGGTCTGCTAATTCGGAACTCAGGTCAGCAAACCCAGAAGTGACTTCAGCAGACCCGGAAGTGACGTCACTAAACTCGGAAGTGAGGTCACCACACCAGGATGTGAGGTCAGCAAACCCGGAAGTGAGGTCAGCAAACCCGGAAGTGAGGTCACCACACCCGGAAGTGAGGACACCAAACCCGGAAGTGACGTCACTAAACCCGGAAGTGAGGTCACCACACCCGGAAGTGAGGTCAACACACCCGGAAGTGAGGTCACCAAACCCGGAAGTGACGTCACCAAACCCGGAAGTGAGGTCACCACACCCAGAAGTGAGGTCACCAAACCCGGAAGTGACGTCACTAAACCCGGAAGTGAGGTCACCATACCCGGAAAGTGACGTCACCACACCCGGAAGTGAGGTCACCACACCCGGAAGTGAGGTCACCAAACCCGGAAGTGACGTCACTAAACCCGGAAGTGAGGTCAGCAAACCCGGAAGTTTGGTCAGCAAACCCGGAAGTGAGGTCACCACACCCGGAAGTGAGGTCACCAAACCCGGAAGTGACGTCACTAAACCCGGAAGTGAGGTCAGCATACCCGGAAGTGAGGTAAGCAGACCAGGAAAGTGAGGTCTGCTAATTCGGAACTCAGGTCAGCAAACCCAGAAGTGACTTCAGCAGACCCAGAAGTGACTTCAGCAAACCAGGAAGTGAGGTCAGCATACCCGGAAGTGAGGTCACCACACCCGGAAGTGAGGTCACCACACCCGGAAGTGACGTCACTAAACCTGGAAGTGAGGTCACCACACCCGGAAGTGAGGTCAGCAAACCCGGAAGTGAGTTCACCACACCCGGAAGTGAGGTCAGCAAACCCGGAAGTGAGGTCACCACACCCGGAAGTGAGGTCACCAAACCCGGAAGTGCCGTCACTAAACCCGGAAGTGAGGTCACCACACCCGGAAGTGAGGTCAGCAAACCTGGAAGTGACGTCACTAAACCCGGAAGTGAGGTCAGCAAACCCGGAAGTGACGTCACTAAACCCGGAAGTGAGGTCACCACGCCCGGAAGTCAGGTCACCAAACCCGGAAGTGACGTCACTAAACCCGGAAGTGACGTCACTAAACCTGGAAGTAAGGTCACCACACCCGGAAGTGAGGTCAGCAAACCCGGAAGTGAGTTCACCACACCCGGAAGTGAGGTCAGCAAACCCGGAAGTGAGGTCACCACACCCGGAAGTGAGGTCACCAAACCCGGAAGTGCCGTCACTAAACCCGGAAGTGAGGTCACCACACCCGGAAGTGAGGTCACCAAACCCGGAAGTGACGTCACCAAACCCGGAAGTGACGTCACTAAACCCGGAAGTGAGGTCAGCAAACCCGGAAGTGAGGTCAGCAAACCCGGAAGTGAGGTAAGCAGACCAGGAAAGTGAGGTCACCACACCCGGAAGTGAGGTCACCAAACCCGGAAGTGAGGTCACCACACCCGGAAGTGAGGTCACCACACCCGGAAGTGAGGTCAGCATACCCGGAAGTTAGGTAAGCAGACCAGGAAAGTGAGGTCTGCTAATTCGGAACTCAGGTCAGCAAACCCAGAAGTGACTTCAGCAAACCCGGAAGTGACGTCACTAAACTCGGAAGTGAGGTCACCACACCCGGAAGTGAGGTCAGCAAACCCGGAAGTGACGTCACTAAACCCGGAAGAGAGGTCAGCATACCCGGAAGTGAGGTAAGCAGACCAGGAAAGTGAGGTCTGCTAATTCGGAACTCAGGTCAGTAAACCCAGAAGTGACTTCAGCAGACCCAGAAGTGACTTCTGCAAACCCGGAAGTGAGGTCAGAAAACCCGGAAGGGAGGTCAGCAAACCCGGAAGTGAGGTCACCACACCTGGAAGTGAGGTCACCACACCCGGAAGTGAGGTCACCACACCCGGAAGTGAGGTCAGAAAACCCGGAAGTGAGGTCACCACATCCGGAAGTGAGGTCACCAAACTTGGAAGTGACATCACTAAACCCGGAAGTGAGGTCACCACACCCGGAAGTAAGGTCAGCAAACCCAGAAGTGAGGTCACCACACCCGGAAGTGAGGTCACCAAACCCGGAAGTGACGTCACTAAACCCGGAAGTGAGGTCACCACACCCGGAAGTGACGTCACTAAACCCGGAAGTGAGGTCAGCAAACCCGGAAGTGAGGTCTCCACACCCGGAAGTGAGGTCACCAAACCCGGAAGTGACGTCACTAAACCCGGAAGTGAGGTCAGCAAACCCGGAAGTGAGGTCACCACACCCGGAAGTGAGGTCACCAAACCCGGAAGTGACGTCACTAAACCCGGAAGTGAGGTCAACACACCCGGATGTGACGTCACTAAACCCGGAAGTGAGGTCAGCAAACCCGGAAGTGAGGTCTCCACACCCGGAAGTGAGGTCACCAAACCCGGAAGTGACGTCACTAAACCCGGAAGTGAGGTCAGCGAACCCGGAAGTGAGGTCACCACACCCGGAAGTGAGGTCACCAAACCCGGAAGTGATGTCACTAAACCCGGAAGTGAGGTCAGCAAACCCGGAAGTGAGGTCACCAAACCCGGAAGTCACATCACTAAACCCGGAAGTGAGGTCACCACACCCGGAAGTGAGGTCACCAAACCCGGAAGTGACGTCACGAAACCCGGAAGTGAGGTCAGCAAACCCGGAAGTGACGTCACTAAACCCGGAAGTGAGGTCACCACACCCGGAAGTGAGGTCAGCAAGCCCGGAAGTGAGGTCAGCAAACCCGGAAGTGAGGTCACGACACCCGGAAGTGAGGTCACCACACCCGGAAGTGAGGTCAGCAAACCCGGAAATGAGGTCAACACACCCGGAAGTAAGGTCAGCAAACCCGGAAGTGACATCACTAAACCCGGAAGTGAGGTCACCACACCCGGAAGTGAGGTCAGCAAACCCGGAATTGATGTCAGCAAACCCGGAAGTGAGGTCACCACACCCGGAAGTGAGGTCCTCAAACCAGGATGTGACGTCACTAAACCCGGAAGTGAGGTCAGCAAACCCGGAAGTGACGTCACCACACCCGGAAGTGAGGTCACCACACCCGGAAGTGAGGTCACCAAACCCGGAAGTGACATCACTAAACCCGGAAGTGACGTCAGCAAACCCGGAAGTGAGGTCAGCAAACCCGGAAGTGAGGTCACCACACCCGGAAGTGAGGTCACCAAACCCGGAAGTGACGTCACTAAACCCGGAAGTGAGGTCACCACACCCGGAAGTGAGGTCACCAAACCCGGAAGTGACGTCACCAAACCCGGAAGTGATGTCACTAAACCCGGAAGTGACGTCAGCAAACCCGGAAGTGAGGTCAGCAAACCCGGAAGTGAGGTCACCACACCCGGAAGTGAGGTCACCAAACCCGGAAGTGACGTCACTAAACCCGGAAGTGAGGTCACCACACCCGGAAGTGACGTCAGCAAACCCGGAAGTGAGGTCAGCAAACCCGGAAGTGAGGTCACCACACCCGGAAGTGAGGTCACCAAACCCGGAAGTGACGTCACTAAACCCGGAAGTTAGGTCACCACACCCGGAAGTGAGGTCACCAAACCCGGAAGTGACGTCACTAAACCCGGAAGTGAGGTCACCACACCCGGAAGTGAGGTCAGCAAACCCGGAAGTGACGTCACTAAACCCGGAAGTGAGGTCACCAAACCCGGAAGTGACGTCACTAAACCCGGAAGTGTGGTCACCACACCCGGAAGTAAGGTCACCAAACCCGGATGTGACGTCACTAAACCCGGAAGTGAGGTCAGCATACCCGGAAGTTAGGTAAGCAGACCAGGAAAGTTAGGTCTGCTAATTCGGAACTCAGGTCAGCAAACCCAGAAGTGACTTCAGCAGACCCGGAAGTGACGTCACTAAACTCGGAAGTGAGGTCACCACACCAGGATGTGAGGTCAGCAAACCCGGAAGTGAGGTCACCACACCCGGAAGTGAGGACACCAAACCCGGAAGTGACGTCACTAAACCCGGAAGTGAGGTCAGCAAACCCGGAAGTGAGGTCACCACACCCGGAAGTGAGGTCACCAAACCCGGAAGTGACGTCACTAAACCCGGAAGTGAGGTCACCACACCCAGAAGTGAGGTCACCAAACCCGGAAGTGAGGTCACCACACCCGGAAGTGAGGTCACCATACCCGGAAGTGACGTCACCACACCCGGAAGTGAGGTCACCACACCCGGAATTGAGGTCACCAAACCCGGAAGTGACGTCACTAAACCCGGAAGTGAGGTCAGCAAACCCGGAAGTGAGGTCAGCAAACCCGGAAGTGAGGTCACCACACCCGGAAGTGAGGTCACCAAACCCGGAAGTCACGTCACTAAACCCGGAAGTGAGGTCACCACACCCGGAAGTGAGGTCACCAAACCCGGAAGTGACGTCACGAAACCCGGAAGTGAGGTCAGCAAACCCGGAAGTGACGTCACTAAGCCCGGAAGTGAGGTCACCACACCCGGAAGTGAGGTCAGCAAGCCCGGAAGTGAGGTCAGCAAACCCGGAAGTGAGGTCACGACACCCGGAAGTGAGGTCACCACACCCGGAAGTGAGGTCAGCAAACCCGGAAGTGAGGTCACCACACCCGGAAGTAAGGTCAGCAAACCCGGAAGTGACATCACTAAACCCGGAAGTGAGGTCACCACACCCGGAAGTGAGGTCACCAAACCCGGAAGTGACATCACTAAACCCGGAAGTGACGTCACTAAACCCGGAAGTGAGGTCAGCAAACCCGGAAGTGAGGTCACCACACCCGGAAGTGAGGTCAGCAAACCCGGAAGTGACGTCACTAAACCCGGAAGTGAGGTCACCACACCCGGAAGTGAGGTCACCAAACCCGGAAGTGACGTCACCAAACCCGGAAGTGACGTCACTAAACCCGGAAGTGACGTCAGCAAACCCGGAAGTGAGGTCAGCAAACCCGGAAGTGAGGTCACCACACCCGGAAGTGAGGTCACCAAACCCGGAAGTGACGTCACTAAACCCGGAAGTGAGGTCACCACACCCGGAAGTGAGGTCACCAAACCCGGATGTGACGTCACCAAACCCGGAAGTGACGTCACTAAACCCGGAAGTGAGGTCACCACACCCGGAAGTGAGGTCAGCAAACCCGGAAGTGACGTCACTAAACCCGGAAGTGAGGTCACCAAACCCGGAAGTGACGTCACTAAACCCGGAAGTGAGGTCACCACACCCGGAAGTAAGGTCACCAAACCCGGATGTGACGTCACTAAACCCGGAAGTGAGGTCAGCATACCCGGAAGTTAGGTAAGCAGACCAGGAAAGTTAGGTCTGCTAATTCGGAACTCAGGTCAGCAAACCCAGAAGTGACTTCAGCAGACCCGGAAGTGACGTCACTAAACTCGGAAGTGAGGTCACCACACCAGGATGTGAGGTCAGCAAACCCGGAAGTGAGGTCAGCAAACCCGGAAGTGAGGTCACCACACCCGGAAGTGAGGACACCAAACCCGGAAGTGACGTCACTAAACCCGGAAGTGAGGTCAGCAAACCCGGAAGTGAGGTCACCACACCCGGAAGTGAGGTCACCAAACCCGGAAGTGACGTCACTAAACCCGGAAGTGAGGTCACCACACCCAGAAGTGAGGTCACCAAACCCGGAAGTGACGTCACTAAACCTGGAAGTGAGGTCACCATACCCGGAAGTGACGTCACCACACCCGGAAGTGAGGTCACCACACCCGGAATTGAGGTCACCAAACCCGGAAGTGACGTCACTAAACCCGGAAGTGAGGTCAGCAAACCCGGAAGAGAGGTCAGCAAACCCGGAAGTGAGGTCACCACACCCGGAAGTGAGGTCAGCAAACCCGGAAGTGACGTCACCACACCCGGAAGTGAGGTCGCAACACCCGGAAGTGAGGTAAGCAGACCAGGAAAGTGAGGTCTGCTAATTCGGAAATCAGGTCTGCAAACCCAGAAGTGACTTCAGCAGACCCAGAAGTGACTTCAGCAAACCCGGAAGTGAGGTCAGCAAACCCGGAAGTGAGGTCAGCAAACCCGGAAGTGAGGTCACCAAACCCGGAAGTGATGTCACCAAACCCGGAAGTGACGTCACTAAACCCGGAAGTGAGGTCACCACACCCGGAAGTGAGGTCACCAAACCCGGAAGTGACGTCACTAAACCCGGAAGTGAGGTCACCACACCCGGAAGTGAGGTTACCAAACCCGGAAGTGACGTCACTAAACCCGGAAGTGAGGTCACCACACCCGGAATTGAAGTCACTAAACCCAGAAGTGAGGTCACCAAACCCGGAAGTGACGACACCACACCCGGAAGTGAGGTCACCACACCCGGAAGTGAGGTCACCAAACCCGGAAGTGACGTCACTAAACCCGGAAGTGAGGTCACCACACCCGGAAGTGAGGTCACCGAACCCGGAAGTGACGTCAGCAAACCCGGAAGTGAGGTCACCACACCCGGAAGTGAGGTCACCAAACCCGGAAGTGACGTCACTAAACCCGGAAGTGAGGTCACCACACCCGGAAGTGAGGTCACCAAACCCGGAAGTGACGTCACCAAACCCGGAAGTGAGGTCACCAAACCCGGAAGTGACGTCACTAAACCCGGAAGTGAGGTCACCACACCCGGAAGTAAGGTCACCAAACCCGAATGTGACGTCACCAAACCCGGAAGTGACGTCACTAAACCCGGAAGTGAGGTCACCACACCCGGAAGTGAGGTCAGCAAACCCGGAAGTGACGTCACTAAACCCGGAAGTGACGTCACCAAACCCGGAAGTGACGTCACTAAACCCGGAAGTGAGGTCACCACACCCGGAAGTAAGGTCACCAAACCCGGATGTGACGTCACTAAACCCGGAAGTGAGGTCAGCATACCCGGAAGTTAGGTAAGCAGACCAGGAAAGTTAGGTCTGCTAATTCGGAACTCAGGTCAGCAAACCCAGAAGTGACTTCAGCAGACCCGGAAGTGACGTCACTAAACTCGGAAGTGAGGTCACCACACCAGGATGTGAGGTCAGCAAACCCGGAAGTGAGGTCAGCAAACCCGGAAGTGAGGTCACCACACCCGGAAGTGAGGACACCAAACCCGGAAGTGACGTCACTAAACCCGGAAGTGAGGTCAGCAAACCCGGAAGTGAGGTCACCACACCCGGAAGTGAGGTCACCAAACCCGGAAGTGACGTCACTAAACCCGGAAGTGAGGTCACCACACCTGGAAGTAAGGTCAGCAAACCCGGATGTGACGTCACTAAACCCGGAAGTTAGGTCAGCAAACCCGGAAGTGAGGTCAGCAAACCCAGAAGTGAGGTCACCACACCCGGAAGTGAGGTCACCAAACCCGGAAGTGACGTCACTAAACCCGGAAGTGAGGTCAACACACCCGGAAGTGACGTCACTAAACCCGGAAGTGAGGTCAGCATACCCGGAAGTGACGTCACTAAACCCGGAAGTGAGGTCAGCATACCCGGAAGTGAGATAAGCAGACCAGGAAAGTGAGGTCTGCTAATTCGGAACTCAGGTCTGCAAACCCAGAAGTGACTTCAGCAGACTCAGAAGTGACTTCAGCAAACCCGGAAGTGAGGTCAGCAAACCCGGAAGTGAGGTCACCACACCCGGAAGTGAGGTCACCAAACCCGGAAGTGACGTCACTAAACCCGGAAGTGAGGTCACCACACCCGGAAGTGAGGTCACCACACCCGGAAGTGAGGTCACCAAACCCGGAAGTCACGTCACTAAACCCGGAAGTGAGGTCACCACACCCGGATGTGAGGTCACCAAACCCGGAAGTGACGTCACGAAACCCGGAAGTGAGGTCACCACACCCGGAAGTGACGTCACTAAACCCGGAAGTGAGGTCACCACACCCGGAAGTGAGGTCACCAAACCCGGAAGTGACGTCACCAAACCCGGAAGTGACGTCAGTAAACCCGGAAGTGAGGTCACCACACCCGGAAGTGAGGTCAGCAAACCCGGAAGTGACGTCACTAAACCCGGAAGTGAGGTCACCAAACCCGGAAGTGACGTCACTAAACCCGGAAGTGAGGTCACCACACCCGGAAGTAAGGTCACCAAACCCGGATGTGACGTCACTAAACCCGGAAGTGAGGTCAGCATACCCGGAAGTTAGGTAAGCAGACCAGGAAAGTTAGGTCTGCTAATTCGGAACTCAGGTCAGCAAACCCAGAAGTGACTTCAGCAGACCCGGAAGTGACGTCACTAAACTCGGAAGTGAGGTCACCACACCAGGATGTGAGGTCAGCAAACCCGGAAGTGAGGTCAGCAAACCCGGAAGTGAGGTCACCACACCCGGAAGTGAGGATACCAAACCCGGAAGTGACGTCACTAAACCCGGAAGTGAGGTCAGCAAACCCGGAAGTGAGGTCACCACACCCGGAAGTGAGGTCACCAAACCCGGAAGTGACGTCACTAAACCCGGAAGTGAGGTCACCACACCCAGAAGTGAGGTCACCAAACCCGGAAGTGACGTCACTAAACCTGGAAGTGAGGTCACCATACCCGGAAGTGACGTCACCACACCCGGAAGTGAGGTCACCACACCCGGAATTGAGGTCACCAAACCCGGAAGTGACGTCACTAAACCCGGAAGTGAGGTCAGCAAACCCGGAAGTGAGGTCAGCAAACCCGGAAGTGAGGTCACCACACCCGGAAGTGAGGTCAGCAAAACCGGAAGTGACGTCACCACACCCGGAAGTGACGTCACCACACCCGGAAGTGAGGTCACCACACCCGGAAGTGACGTCACTAAACCCGGAAGTGAGGTCACCACACCCGGAAGTGAGGTCAGCAAGCCCGGAAGTGAGGTCAGCAAACCCGGAAGTGAGGTCACCACACCCGGAAGTGAGGTCAGCAAACCCGGAAGTGAGGTCACCACACCCGGAAGTAAGGTCAGCAAACCCGGAAGTGACGTCACTAAACCCGGAAGTGAGGTCACCACACCCGGAAGTGAGGTCACCAAACCCGGAAGTGACGTCACCAAACCCGGAAGTGACGTCAGTAAACCCGGAAGTGAGGTCACCACACCCGGAAGTGAGGTCAGCAAACCCGGAAGTGACGTCACTAAACCCGGAAGTGAGGTCACCAAACCCGGAAGTGACGTCACTAAACCCGGAAGTGAGGTCACCACACCCGGAAGTAAGGTCACCAAACCCGGATGTGACGTCACTAAACCCGGAAGTGAGGTCAGCATACCCGGAAGTTAGGTAAGCAGACCAGGAAAGTTAGGTCTGCTAATTCGGAACTCAGGTCAGCAAACCCAGAAGTGACTTCAGCAGACCCGGAAGTGACGTCACTAAACTCGGAAGTGAGGTCACCACACCAGGATGTGAGGTCAGCAAACCCGGAAGTGAGGTCAGCAAACCCGGAAGTGAGGTCACCACACCCGGAAGTGAGGACACCAAACCCGGAAGTGACGTCACTAAACCCGGAAGTGAGGTCAGCAAACCCGGAAGTGAGGTCACCACACCCGGAAGTGAGGTCACCAAACCCGGAAGTGACGTCACTAAACCCGGAAGTGAGGTCACCACACCCAGAAGTGAGGTCACCAAACCCGGAAGTGACGTCACTAAACCTGGAAGTGAGGTCACCATACCCGGAAGTGACGTCACCACACCCGGAAGTGAGGTCACCACACCCGGAATTGAGGTCACCAAACCCGGAAGTGACGTCACTAAACCCGGAAGTGAGGTCAGCAAACCCGGAAGTGAGGTCAGCAAACCCGGAAGTGAGGTCACCACACCCGGAAGTGAGGTCAGCAAACCCGGAAGTGAGGTCACCACACCCGGAAGTAAGGTCAGCAAACCCGGAAGTGACGTCACTAAACCCGGAAGTGAGGTCACCACACCCGGAAGTGAGGTCACCAAACCCGGAAGTGACGTCACCAAACCCGGAAGTGACGTCAGTAAACCCGGAAGTGAGGTCACCACACCCGGAAGTGAGGTCAGCAAACCCGGAAGTGACGTCACTAAACCCGGAAGTGAGGTCACCAAACCCGGAAGTGACGTCACTAAACCCGGAAGTGAGGTCACCACACCCGGAAGTAAGGTCACCAAACCCGGATGTGACGTCACTAAACCCGGAAGTGAGGTCAGCATACCCGGAAGTTAGGTAAGCAGACCAGGAAAGTTAGGTCTGCTAATTCGGAACTCAGGTCAGCAAACCCAGAAGTGACTTCAGCAGACCCGGAAGTGACGTCACTAAACTCGGAAGTGAGGTCACCACACCAGGATGTGAGGTCAGCAAACCCGGAAGTGAGGTCAGCAAACCCGGAAGTGAGGTCACCACACCCGGAAGTGAGGACACCAAACCCGGAAGTGACGTCACTAAACCCGGAAGTGAGGTCAGCAAACCCGGAAGTGAGGTCACCACACCCGGAAGTGAGGTCACCAAACCCGGAAGTGACGTCACTAAACCCGGAAGTGAGGTCACCACACCCAGAAGTGAGGTCACCAAACCCGGAAGTGACGTCACTAAACCTGGAAGTGAGGTCACCATACCCGGAAGTGACGTCACCACACCCGGAAGTGAGGTCACCACACCCGGAATTGAGGTCACCAAACCCGGAAGTGACGTCACTAAACCCGGAAGTGAGGTCAGCAAACCCGGAAGTGAGGTCAGCAAACCCGGAAGTGAGGTCACCACACCCGGAAGTGAGGTCAGCAAACCCGGAAGTGACGTCACCACACCCGGAAGTGAGGTCACAACACCCGGAAGTGAGGTAAGCAGACCAGGAAAGTGAGGTCTGCTAATTCGGAAATCAGGTCTGCAAACCCAGAAGTGACTTCAGCAGACCCAGAAGTGACTTCAGCAAACCCGGAAGTGAGGTCAGCAAACCCGGAAGTGAGGTCAGCAAACCCGGAAGTGAGGTCACCAAACCCGGAAGTGATGTCACCAAACCCGGAAGTGACGTCACTAAACCCGGAAGTGAGGTCACCACACCCGGAAGTGAGGTCACCAAACCCGGAAGTGACGTCACTAAACCCGGAAGTGAGGTCACCACACCCGGAAGTGAGGTTACCAAACCCGGAAGTGACGTCACTAAACCCGGAAGTGAGGTCACCACACCCGGAATTGAAGTCACTAAACCCAGAAGTGAGGTCACCAAACCCGGAAGTGACGACACCACACCCGGAAGTGAGGTCACCACACCCGGAAGTGAGGTCACCAAACCCAGAAGTGACGTCACTAAACCCGGAAGTGAGGTCACCACACCCGGAAGTGAGGTCACCGAACCCGGAAGTGACGTCAGCAAACCCGGAAGTGAGGTCACCACGCCCGGAAGTGAGGTCACCAAACCCGGAAGTGACGTCACTAAACCCGGAAGTGAGGTCACCACACCCGGAAGTGAGGTCACCAAACCCGGAAGTGACGTCACCAAACCCGGAAGTGACGTCACTAAACCCGGAAGTGACGTCAGCAAACCCGGAAGTGAGGTCAGCAAACCCGGAAGTGAGGTCACCACACCCGGAAGTGAGGTCACCAAACCCGGAAGTGACGTCACTAAACCCGGAAGTGAGGTCACCACACCCGGAAGTGAGGTCACCAAACCCGAATGTGACGTCACCAAACCCGGAAGTGACGTCACTAAACCCGGAAGTGAGGTCACCACACCCGGAAGTGAGGTCAGCAAACCCGGAAGTGACGTCACTTAACCCGGAAGTGAGGTCACCAAACCCGGAAGTGACGTGACTAAACCCGGAAGTGAGGTCACCACACCCGGAAGTAAGGTCACCAAACCCGGATGTGACGTCACTAAACCCGGAAGTGAGGTCAGCATACCCGGAAGTTAGGTAAGCAGACCAGGAAAGTTAGGTCTGCTAATTCGGAACTCAGGTCAGCAAACCCAGAAGTGACTTCAGCAGACCCGGAAGTGACGTCACTAAACTCGGAAGTGAGGTCACCACACCAGGATGTGAGGTCAGCAAACCCGGAAGTGAGGTCAGCAAACCCGGAAGTGAGGTCACCACACCCGGAAGTGAGGACACCAAACCCGGAAGTGACGTCACTAAACCCGGAAGTGAGGTCAGCAAACCCGGAAGTGAGGTCACCACACCCGGAAGTGAGGTCACCAAACCCGGAAGTGACGTCACTAAACCCGGAAGTGAGGTCACCACACCTGGAAGTAAGGTCAGCAAACCCGGATGTGACGTCACTAAACCCGGAAGTTAGGTCAGCAAACCCGGAAGTGAGGTCAGCAAACCCAGAAGTGAGGTCACCACACCCGGAAGTGAGGTCACCAAACCCGGAAGTGACGTCACTAAACCCGGAAGTGAGGTCAACACACCCGGAAGTGACGTCACTAAACCCGGAAGTGAGGTCAGCATACCCGGAAGTGACGTCACTAAACCCGGAAGTGAGGTCAGCATACCCGGAAGTGAGATAAGCAGACCAGGAAAGTGAGGTCTGCTAATTCGGAACTCAGGTCTGCAAACCCAGAAGTGACTTCAGCAGACCCAGAAGTGACTTCAGCAAACCCGGAAGTGAGGTCAGCAAACCCGGAAGTGAGGTCACCACACCCGGAAGTGAGGTCACCAAACCCGGAAGTGACGTCACTAAACCCGGAAGTGAGGTCACCACACCCGGAAGTGAGGTCACCACACCCGGAAGTGAGGTCACCAAACCCGGAAGTCACGTCACTAAACCCGGAAGTGAGGTCACCACACCCGGATGTGAGGTCACCAAACCCGGAAGTGACGTCACGAAACCCGGAAGTGAGGTCACCACACCCGGAAGTGACGTCACTAAACCCGGAAGTGAGGTCACCACACCCGGAAGTGAGGTCAGCAAGCCCGGAAGTGAGGTCAGCAAACCCGGAAGTGAGGTCACCACACCCGGAAGTGAGGTCAGCAAACCCGGAAGTGAGGTCACCACACCCGGAAGTAAGGTCAGCAAACCCGGAAGTGACGTCACTAAACCCGGAAGTGAGGTCACCACACCCGGAAGTGAGGTCACCAAACCCGGAAGTGACCTCACCAAACCCGGAAGTGACGTCAGTAAACCCGGAAGTGAGGTCACCACACCCGGAAGTGAGGTCAGCAAACCCGGAAGTGAGGTCACCAAACCCGGAAGTGACGTCACTAAACCCGGAAGTGAGGTCACCACACCCGGAAGTAAGGTCACCAAACCCGGATGTGACGTCACTAAACCCGGAAGTGAGGTCAGCATACCCGGAAGTTAGGTAAGCAGACCAGGAAAGTTAGGTCTGCTAATTCGGAACTCAGGTCAGCAAACCCAGAAGTGACTTCAGCAGACCCGGAAGTGACGTCACTAAACTCGGAAGTGAGGTCACCACACCAGGATGTGAGGTCAGCAAACCCGGAAGTGAGGTCAGCAAACCCGGAAGTGAGGTCACCACACCCGGAAGTGAGGACACCAAACCCGGAAGTGACGTCACTAAACCCGGAAGTGAGGTCAGCAAACCCGGAAGTGAGGTCACCACACCCGGAAGTGACGTCACTAAACTTGGAAGTGAGGTCACCACACCCAGAAGTGAGGTCACCAAACCCGGAAGTGACGTCACTAAACCCGGAAGTGAGGTCACCATACCCGGAAGTGACGTTACCACACCCGGAAGTGAGGTCACCACACCCGGAAGTGAGGTCACCAAACCCGGAAGTGACGTCACTAAACCCGGAAGTGAGGTCAGCAAACCCGGAAGTGAGGTCAGCAAACCCGGAAGTGACGTCACTAAACCCGGAAGTGAGGTCACCACACCCGGAAGTGAGGTCAGCAAGCCCGGAAGTGAGGTCAGCAAACCCGGAAGTGAGGTCACCACACCCGGAAGTGAGGTCACCACACCCGGAAGTGAGGTCAGCAAACCCGGAAGTGAGGTCACCACACCCGGAAGTAAGGTCAGCAAACCCGGAAGTGACGTCACTAAACCCGGAAGTGAGGTCACCACACCCGGAAGTGAGGTCAGCAAACCCGGAAGTCACGTCACTAAACCCGGAAGTGAGGTCACCACACCCGGAAGTGACGTCACTAAACCCGGAAGTGAGGTCACCACACCCGGAAGTAAGGTCACCAAACCCGGATGTGACGTCACTAAACGCGGAAGTGAGGTCAGCATACCCGGAAGTTAGGTAAGCAGACCAGGAAAGTTAGGTCTGCTAATTCGGAACTCAGGTCAGCAAACCCAGAAGTGACTTCAGCAGACCCGGAAGTGACGTCACTAAACTCGGAAGTGAGGTCACCACACCAGGATGTGAGGTCAGCAAACCCGGAAGTGAGGTCAGCAAACCCGGAAGTGAGGTCACCACACCCGGAAGTGAGGACACCAAACCCGGAAGTGACGTCACTAAACCCGGAAGTGAGGTCAGCAAACCCGGAAGTGAGGTCACCACACCCGGAAGTGACGTCACTAAACTTGGAAGTGAGGTCACCACACCCAGAAGTGAGGTCACCAAACCCGGAAGTGACGTCACTAAACCCGGAAGTGAGGTCACCATACCCGGAAGTGACGTTACCACACCCGGAAGTGAGGTCACCACACCCGGAAGTGAGGTCAGCATACCCGGAAGTTAGGTAAGCAGACCAGGAAAGTTAGGTCTGCTAATTCGGAACTCAGGTCAGCAAACCCAGAAGTGACTTCAGCAGACCCGGAAGTGACGTCACTAAACTCGGAAGTGAGGTCACCACACCAGGATGTGAGGTCAGCAAACCCGGAAGTGAGGTCAGCAAACCCGGAAGTGACGTCAGTAAACCCGGAAGTGAGGTCACCACACCCGGAAGTGAGGTCAGCAAACCCGGAAGTGACGTCACTAAACCCGGAAGTGAGGTCACCAAACCCGGAAGTGACGTCACTAAACCCGGAAGTGAGGTCACCACACCCGGAAGTAAGGTCACCAAACCCGGATGTGACGTCACTAAACCCGGAAGTGAGGTCAGCATACCCGGAAGTTAGGTAAGCAGACCAGGAAAGTTAGGTCTGCTAATTCGGAACTCAGGTCAGCAAACCCAGAAGTGACTTCAGCAGACCCGGAAGTGACGTCACTAAACTCGGAAGTGAGGTCACCACACCAGGATGTGAGGTCAGCAAACCCGGAAGTGAGGTCAGCAAACCCGGAAGTGAGGTCACCACACCCGGAAGTGAGGACACCAAACCCGGAAGTGACGTCACTAAACCCGGAAGTGAGGTCAGCAAACCCGGAAGTGAGGTCACCACACCCGGAAGTGAGGTCACCAAACCCGGAAGTGACGTCACTAAACCCGGAAGTGAGGTCACCACACCCAGAAGTGAGGTCACCAAACCCGGAAGTGACGTCACTAAACCTGGAAGTGAGGTCACCATACCCGGAAGTGACGTCACCACACCCGGAAGTGAGGTCACCACACCCGGAATTGAGGTCACCAAACCCGGAAGTGACGTCACTAAACCCGGAAGTGAGGTCAGCAAACCCGGAAGTGAGGTCAGCAAACCCGGAAGTGAGGTCACCACACCCGGAAGTGAGGTCAGCAAACCCGGAAGTGAGGTCACCACACCCGGAAGTAAGGTCAGCAAACCCGGAAGTGACGTCACTAAACCCGGAAGTGAGGTCACCACACCCGGAAGTGAGGTCACCAAACCCGGAAGTGACGTCACCAAACCCGGAAGTGACGTCAGTAAACCCGGAAGTGAGGTCACCACACCCGGAAGTGAGGTCAGCAAACCCGGAAGTGACGTCACTAAACCCGGAAGTGAGGTCACCAAACCCGGAAGTGACGTCACTAAACCCGGAAGTGAGGTCACCACACCCGGAAGTAAGGTCACCAAACCCGGATGTGACGTCACTAAACCCGGAAGTGAGGTCAGCATACCCGGAAGTTAGGTAAGCAGACCAGGAAAGTTAGGTCTGCTAATTCGGAACTCAGGTCAGCAAACCCAGAAGTGACTTCAGCAGACCCGGAAGTGACGTCACTAAACTCGGAAGTGAGGTCACCACACCAGGATGTGAGGTCAGCAAACCCGGAAGTGAGGTCAGCAAACCCGGAAGTGAGGTCACCACACCCGGAAGTGAGGACACCAAACCCGGAAGTGACGTCACTAAACCCGGAAGTGAGGTCAGCAAACCCGGAAGTGAGGTCACCACACCCGGAAGTGAGGTCACCAAACCCGGAAGTGACGTCACTAAACCCGGAAGTGAGGTCACCACACCCAGAAGTGAGGTCACCAAACCCGGAAGTGACGTCACTAAACCTGGAAGTGAGGTCACCATACCCGGAAGTGACGTCACCACACCCGGAAGTGAGGTCACCACACCCGGAATTGAGGTCACCAAACCCGGAAGTGACGTCACTAAACCCGGAAGTGAGGTCAGCAAACCCGGAAGTGAGGTCAGCAAACCCGGAAGTGAGGTCACCACACCCGGAAGTGAGGTCAGCAAACCCGGAAGTGACGTCACCACACCCGGAAGTGAGGTCACAACACCCGGAAGTGAGGTAAGCAGACCAGGAAAGTGAGGTCTGCTAATTCGGAAATCAGGTCTGCAAACCCAGAAGTGACTTCAGCAGACCCAGAAGTGACTTCAGCAAACCCGGAAGTGAGGTCAGCAAACCCGGAAGTGAGGTCAGCAAACCCGGAAGTGAGGTCACCAAACCAGGAAGTGATGTCACCAAACCCGGAAGTGACGTCACTAAACCCGGAAGTGAGGTCACCACACCCGGAAGTGAGGTCACCAAACCCGGAAGTGACGTCACTAAACCCGGAAGTGAGGTCACCACACCCGGAAGTGAGGTTACCAAACCCGGAAGTGACGTCACTAAACCCGGAAGTGAGGTCACCACACCCGGAATTGAAGTCACTAAACCCAGAAGTGAGGTCACCAAACCCGGAAGTGACGACACCACACCCGGAAGTGAGGTCACCACACCCGGAAGTGAGGTCACCAAACCCAGAAGTGACGTCACTAAACCCGGAAGTGAGGTCACCACACCCGGAAGTGAGGTCACCGAACCCGGAAGTGACGTCAGCAAACCCGGAAGTGAGGTCACCACGCCCGGAAGTGAGGTCACCAAACCCGGAAGTGACGTCACTAAACCCGGAAGTGAGGTCACCACACCCGGAAGTGAGGTCACCAAACCCGGAAGTGACGTCACCAAACCCGGAAGTGACGTCACTAAACCCGGAAGTGACGTCAGCAAACCCGGAAGTGAGGTCAGCAAACCCGGAAGTGAGGTCACCACACCCGGAAGTGAGGTCACCAAACCCGGAAGTGACGTCACTAAACCCGGAAGTGAGGTCACCACACCCGGAAGTGAGGTCACCAAACCCGAATGTGACGTCACCAAACCCGGAAGTGACGTCACTAAACCCGGAAGTGAGGTCACCACACCCGGAAGTGAGGTCAGCAAACCCGGAAGTGACGTCACTTAACCCGGAAGTGAGGTCACCAAACCCGGAAGTGACGTGACTAAACCCGGAAGTGAGGTCACCACACCCGGAAGTAAGGTCACCAAACCCGGATGTGACGTCACTAAACCCGGAAGTGAGGTCAGCATACCCGGAAGTTAGGTAAGCAGACCAGGAAAGTTAGGTCTGCTAATTCGGAACTCAGGTCAGCAAACCCAGAAGTGACTTCAGCAGACCCGGAAGTGACGTCACTAAACTCGGAAGTGAGGTCACCACACCAGGATGTGAGGTCAGCAAACCCGGAAGTGAGGTCAGCAAACCCGGAAGTGAGGTCACCACACCCGGAAGTGAGGACACCAAACCCGGAAGTGACGTCACTAAACCCGGAAGTGAGGTCAGCAAACCCGGAAGTGAGGTCACCACACCCGGAAGTGAGGTCACCAAACCCGGAAGTGACGTCACTAAACCCGGAAGTGAGGTCACCACACCTGGAAGTAAGGTCAGCAAACCCGGATGTGACGTCACTAAACCCGGAAGTTAGGTCAGCAAACCCGGAAGTGAGGTCAGCAAACCCAGAAGTGAGGTCACCACACCCGGAAGTGAGGTCACCAAACCCGGAAGTGACGTCACTAAACCCGGAAGTGAGGTCAACACACCCGGAAGTGACGTCACTAAACCCGGAAGTGAGGTCAGCATACCCGGAAGTGACGTCACTAAACCCGGAAGTGAGGTCAGCATACCCGGAAGTGAGATAAGCAGACCAGGAAAGTGAGGTCTGCTAATTCGGAACTCAGGTCTGCAAACCCAGAAGTGACTTCAGCAGACCCAGAAGTGACTTCAGCAAACCCGGAAGTGAGGTCAGCAAACCCGGAAGTGAGGTCACCACACCCGGAAGTGAGGTCACCAAACCCGGAAGTGACGTCACTAAACCCGGAAGTGAGGTCACCACACCCGGAAGTGAGGTCACCACACCCGGAAGTGAGGTCACCAAACCCGGAAGTCACGTCACTAAACCCGGAAGTGAGGTCACCACACCCGGATGTGAGGTCACCAAACCCGGAAGTGACGTCACGAAACCCGGAAGTGAGGTCACCACACCCGGAAGTGACGTCACTAAACCCGGAAGTGAGGTCACCACACCCGGAAGTGAGGTCAGCAAGCCCGGAAGTGAGGTCAGCAAACCCGGAAGTGAGGTCACCACACCCGGAAGTGAGGTCAGCAAACCCGGAAGTGAGGTCACCACACCCGGAAGTAAGGTCAGCAAACCCGGAAGTGACGTCACTAAACCCGGAAGTGAGGTCACCACACCCGGAAGTGAGGTCACCAAACCCGGAAGTGACCTCACCAAACCCGGAAGTGACGTCAGTAAACCCGGAAGTGAGGTCACCACACCCGGAAGTGAGGTCAGCAAACCCGGAAGTGAGGTCACCAAACCCGGAAGTGACGTCACTAAACCCGGAAGTGAGGTCACCACACCCGGAAGTAAGGTCACCAAACCCGGATGTGACGTCACTAAACCCGGAAGTGAGGTCAGCATACCCGGAAGTTAGGTAAGCAGACCAGGAAAGTTAGGTCTGCTAATTCGGAACTCAGGTCAGCAAACCCAGAAGTGACTTCAGCAGACCCGGAAGTGACGTCACTAAACTCGGAAGTGAGGTCACCACACCAGGATGTGAGGTCAGCAAACCCGGAAGTGAGGTCAGCAAACCCGGAAGTGAGGTCACCACACCCGGAAGTGAGGACACCAAACCCGGAAGTGACGTCACTAAACCCGGAAGTGAGGTCAGCAAACCCGGAAGTGAGGTCACCACACCCGGAAGTGACGTCACTAAACTTGGAAGTGAGGTCACCACACCCAGAAGTGAGGTCACCAAACCCGGAAGTGACGTCACTAAACCCGGAAGTGAGGTCACCATACCCGGAAGTGACGTTACCACACCCGGAAGTGAGGTCACCACACCCGGAAGTGAGGTCACCAAACCCGGAAGTGACGTCACTAAACCCGGAAGTGAGGTCAGCAAACCCGGAAGTGAGGTCAGCAAACCCGGAAGTGACGTCACTAAACCCGGAAGTGAGGTCACCACACCCGGAAGTGAGGTCAGCAAGCCCGGAAGTGAGGTCAGCAAACCCGGAAGTGAGGTCACCACACCCGGAAGTGAGGTCACCACACCCGGAAGTGAGGTCAGCAAACCCGGAAGTGAGGTCACCACACCCGGAAGTAAGGTCAGCAAACCCGGAAGTGACGTCACTAAACCCGGAAGTGAGGTCACCACACCCGGAAGTGAGGTCAGCAAACCCGGAAGTCACGTCACTAAACCCGGAAGTGAGGTCACCACACCCGGAAGTGACGTCACTAAACCCGGAAGTGAGGTCACCACACCCGGAAGTAAGGTCACCAAACCCGGATGTGACGTCACTAAACGCGGAAGTGAGGTCAGCATACCCGGAAGTTAGGTAAGCAGACCAGGAAAGTTAGGTCTGCTAATTCGGAACTCAGGTCAGCAAACCCAGAAGTGACTTCAGCAGACCCGGAAGTGACGTCACTAAACTCGGAAGTGAGGTCACCACACCAGGATGTGAGGTCAGCAAACCCGGAAGTGAGGTCAGCAAACCCGGAAGTGAGGTCACCACACCCGGAAGTGAGGACACCAAACCCGGAAGTGACGTCACTAAACCCGGAAGTGAGGTCAGCAAACCCGGAAGTGAGGTCACCACACCCGGAAGTGACGTCACTAAACTTGGAAGTGAGGTCACCACACCCAGAAGTGAGGTCACCAAACCCGGAAGTGACGTCACTAAACCCGGAAGTGAGGTCACCATACCCGGAAGTGACGTTACCACACCCGGAAGTGAGGTCACCACACCCGGAAGTGAGGTCACCAAACCCGGAAGTGACGTCACTAAACCCGGAAGTGAGGTCAGCAAACCCGGAAGTGAGGTCAGCAAACCCGGAAGTGAGGTCACCACACCCTCAAGTGAGGTCACCAAACCCGGAAGTGACGTCACTAAACCCGGAAGTGAGGTCAGCATACCCGGAAGTGAGGTAAGCAGACCAGGAAAGTGAGGTCTGCTAATTCGTAACTCTGGTCAGCAAACCCAGAAGTGACTTCAGCAGACCCAGAAGTGACTTCAGCAAACCCGGAAGTGAGGTCAGCATACCCGGAAGTGAGGTCACCACACCCGGAAGTGAGGTCACCACACCCGGAAGTGACGTCACTAAACCTGGAAGTGAGGTCACCACACCCGGAAGTGAGGTCAGCAAACCCGGAAGTGAGTTCACCACACCCGGAAGTGAGGTCAGCAAACCCGGAAGTGAGGTCACCACACCCGGAAGTGAGGTCACCAAACCCGGAAGTGCCGTCACTAAACCCGGATGTGAGGTCACCACACCCGGATGTGAGGTCAGCAAACCCGGAAGTGACGTCACTAAACCCGGAAGTGAGGTCACCAAACCCGGAAGTGACGTCACTAAACCCGGAAGTGAGGTCACCACGCCCGGAAGTCAGGTCACCAAACCCGGAAGTGACGTCACTAAACCCGGAAGTGAGGTCACCACACCTGGAAGTAAGGTCAGCAAACCCGGAAGTGACGTCACTAAACCCGGAAGTGAGGTCAGCAAACCCGGAAGTGAGGTCAGCAAACCCAGAAGTGAGGTCACCACACCCGGAAGTGAGGTCACCAAACCTGGAAGTGACGTCACTAAACCCGGAAGTGAGGTCAACACACCCGGAAGTGACGTCACTAAACCCGGAAGTGAGGTCAGCATACCCGGAAGTGACGTCACTAAACCCGGAAGTGAGGTCAGCATACCCGGAAGTGAGATAAGCAGACCAGGAAAGTGAGGTCTGCTAATTCGGAAATCAGGTCAGCAAACCCAGAAGTGACTTCAGCAGACCCAGAAGTGACTTCAGCAAACCCGGAAGTGAGGTCAGCAAACCCGGAAGTGAGGTCAGCAAACCCGGAAGTGAGGTCACCAAACCCGGAAGTGATGTCACCAAACCCGGAAGTGACGTCACTAAACCCGGAAGTGAGGTCACCACACCCGGAAGTGAGGTCACCAAACCCGGAAGTGACGTCACTAAACCCGGAAGTGAGGTCACCACACCCGGAAGTGAGGTCACCAAACCCGGAAGTGACGTCACTAAACCCGGAAGTGAGGTCACCACACCCGGAATTGAAGTCACTAAACCCAGAAGTGAGGTCACCAAACCCGGAAGTGACGACACCACACCCGGAAGTGAGGTCACCACACCCGGAAGTGAGGTCACCAAACCCGGAAGTGACGTCACTAAACCCGGAAGTGAGGTCACCACACCCGGAAGTGAGGTCACCGAACCCGGAAGTGACGTCAGCAAACCCGGAAGTGAGGTCACCACACCCGGAAGTGAGGTCACCAAACCCGGAAGTGACGTCACTAAACCCGGAAGTGAGGTCACCACACCCGGAAGTGAGGTCACCAAACCCGGAAGTGACGTCACCAAACCCGGAAGTGACGTCACTAAACCCGGAAGTGAGGTCACCAAACCCGGAAGTGACGTCACTAAACCCGGAAGTGAGGTCACCACACCCGGAAGTAAGGTCACCAAACCCGGATGTGACGTCACTAAACCCGGAAGTGAGGTCAGCATACCCGGAAGTTAGGTAAGCAGACCAGGAAAGTTAGGTCTGCTAATTCGGAACTCAGGTCAGAAAACCCAGAAGTGACTTCAGCAGACCCGGAAGTGACGTCACTAAACTCGGAAGTGAGGTCACCACACCAGGATGTGAGGTCAGCAAACCCGGAAGTGAGGTCAGCAAACCCGGAAGTGAGGTCACCACACCCGGAAGTGAGAACACCAAACCCGGAAGTGACGTCACTAAACCCGGAAGTGAGGTCAGCAAACCCGGAAGTGAGGTCACCACACCCGGAAGTGAGGTCACCAAACCCGGAAGTGACGTCACTAAACCCGGAAGTGAGGTCACCACACCTGGAAGTAAGGTCAGCAAACCCGGATGTGACGTCACTAAATCCGGAAGTTAGGTCAGCAAACCCGGAAGTGAGGTCAGCAAACCCAGAAGTGAGGTCACCACACCCGGAAGTGAGGTCACCAAACCCGGAAGTGACGTCACTAAACCCGGAAGTGAGGTCAACACACCTGGAAGTGACGTCACTAAACCCGGAAGTGAGGTCAGCATACCCGGAAGTGACGTCACTAAACCCGGAAGTGAGGTCAGCATACCCGGAAGTGAGATAAGCAGACCAGGAAAGTGAGGTCTGCTAATTCGGAACTCAGGTCTGCAAACCCAGAAGTGACTTCAGCAGACTCAGAAGTGACTTCAGCAAACCCGGAAGTGAGGTCAGCAAACCCGGAAGTGAGGTCACCACACCCGGAAGTGAGGTCACCAAACCCGGAAGTGACGTCACTAAACCCGGAAGTGAGGTCACCACACCCGGAAGTGAGGTCACCACATCCGGAAGTGAGGTCACCAAACTTGGAAGTGAAATCACTAAACCCGGAAGTGAGGTCACCACACCCGGAAGTAAGGTCAGCAAACCCAGAAGTGAGGTCACCACACCCGGAATTGAGGTCACCAAACCCGGAAGTGACGTCACTAAACCCGGAAGTGAGGTCACCACACCCGGAAGTGACGTCACTAAACCCGGAAGTGAGGTCAGCAAACCCGGAAGTGAGGTCTCCACACCCGGAAGTGAGGTCACCAAACCCGGAAGTGACGTCACTAAACCCGGAAGTGAGGTCAGCAAACCCGGAAGTGAGGTCACCACACCCGGAAGTGAGGTCACCAAACCCGGAAGTGACGTCACTAAACCCGGAAGTGAGGTCAACACACCCGGATGTGACGTCACTAAACCCGGAAGTGAGGTCAGCAAACCCGGAAGTGAGGTCTCCACACCCGGAAGTGAGGTCACCAAACCCGGAAGTGACATCACTAAACCCGGAAGTGAGGTCAGCGAACCCGGAAGTGAGGTCACCACACCCGGAAGTGAGGTCACCAAACCCGGAAGTGATGTCACTAAACCCGGAAGTGAGGTCAGCAAACCCGGAAGTGAGGTCACCAAACCCGGAAGTCACGTCACTAAACCCGGAAGTGAGGTCACCACACCCGGAAGTGAGGTCACCAAACCCGGAAGTGACGTCACGAAACCCGGAAGTGAGGTCAGCAAACCCGGAAGTGACGTCACTAAACCCGGAAGTGAGGTCACCACACCCGGAAGTGAGGTCAGCAAGCCCGGAAGTGAGGTCAGCAAACCCGGAAGTGAGGTCACGACACCCGGAAGTGAGGTCACCACACCCGGAAGTGAGGTCAGCAAACCCGGAAATGAGGTCACCACACCCGGAAGTAAGGTCAGCAAACCCGGAAGTGACATCACTAAACCCGGAAGTGAGGTCACCACACCCGGAAGTGAGGTCAGCAAACCCGGAATTGATGTCAGCAAACCCGGAAGTGAGGTCACCACACCCGGAAGTGAGGTCCTCAAACCAGGATGTGACGTCACTAAACCCGGAAGTGAGGTCAGCAAACCCGGAAGTGACGTCACCACACCCGGAAGTGAGGTCACCACACCCGGAAGTGAGGTCACCAAACCCGGAAGTGACATCACTAAACCCGGAAGTGACGTCAGCAAACCCGGAAGTGAGGTCAGCAAACCCGGAAGTGAGGTCACCACACCCGGAAGTGAGGTCACCAAACCCGGAAGTGACGTCACTAAACCCGGAAGTGAGGTCACCACACCCGGAAGTGAGGTCACCAAACCCGGAAGTGACGTCACCAAACCCGGAAGTGATGTCACTAAACCCGGAAGTGACGTCAGCAAACCCGGAAGTGAGGTCAGCAAACCCGGAAGTGAGGTCACCACACCCGGAAGTGAGGTCACCAAACCCGGAAGTGACGTCACTAAACCCGGAAGTGAGGTCACCACACCCGGAAGTGACGTCAGCAAACCCGGAAGTGAGGTCAGCAAACCCGGAAGTGAGGTCACCACACCCGGAAGTGAGGTCACCAAACCCGGAAGTGACGTCACTAAACCCGGAAGTTAGGTCACCACACCCGGAAGTGAGGTCACCAAACCCGGATGTGACGTCACCAAACCCGGAAGTGACGTCACTAAACCCGGAAGTGAGGTCACCACACCCGGAAGTGAGGTCAGCAAACCCGGAAGTGACGTCACTAAACCCGGAAGTGAGGTCACCAAACCCGGAAGTGACGTCACTAAACCCGGAAGTGTGGTCACCACACCCGGAAGTAAGGTCACCAAACCCGGATGTGACGTCACTAAACCCGGAAGTGAGGTCAGCATACCCGGAAGTTAGGTAAGCAGACCAGGAAAGTTAGGTCTGCTAATTCGGAACTCAGGTCAGCAAACCCAGAAGTGACTTCAGCAGACCCGGAAGTGACGTCACTAAACTCGGAAGTGAGGTCACCACACCAGGATGTGAGGTCAGCAAACCCGGAAGTGAGGTCACCACACCCGGAAGTGAGGTCACCAAACCCGGAAGTGACGTCACTAAACCCGGAAGTGAGGTCACCACACCCAGAAGTGAGGTCACCAAACCCGGAAGTGAGGTCACCACACCCGGAAGTGAGGTCACCATACCCGGAAGTGACGTCACCACACCCGGAAGTGAGGTCACCACACCCGGAATTGAGGTCACCAAACCCGGAAGTGACGTCACTAAACCCGGAAGTGAGGTCAGCAAACCCGGAAGTGAGGTCAGCAAACCCGGAAGTGAGGTCACCACACCCGGAAGTGAGGTCACCAAACCCGGAAGTCACGTCACTAAACCCGGAAGTGAGGTCACCACACCCGGAAGTGAGGTCACCAAACCCGGAAGTGACGTCACGAAACCCGGAAGTGAGGTCAGCAAACCCGGAAGTGACGTCACTAAGCCCGGAAGTGAGGTCACCACACCCGGAAGTGAGGTCAGCAAGCCCGGAAGTGAGGTCAGCAAACCCGGAAGTGAGGTCACGACACCCGGAAGTGAGGTCACCACACCCGGAAGTGAGGTCAGCAAACCCGGAAGTGAGGTCACCACACCCGGAAGTAAGGTCAGCAAACCCGGAAGTGACATCACTAAACCCGGAAGTGAGGTCACCACACCCGGAAGTGAGGTCACCAAACCCGGAAGTGACATCACTAAACCCGGAAGTGACGTCAGCAAACCCGGAAGTGAGGTCAGCAAACCCGGAAGTGAGGTCACCACACCCGGAAGTGAGGTCAGCAAACCCGGAAGTGACGTCACTAAACCCGGAAGTGAGGTCACCACACCCGGAAGTGAGGTCACCAAACCCGGAAGTGACGTCACCAAACCCGGAAGTGACGTCACTAAACCCGGAAGTGACGTCAGCAAACCCGGAAGTGAGGTCAGCAAACCCGGAAGTGAGGTCACCACACCCGGAAGTGAGGTCACCAAACCCGGAAGTGACGTCACTAAACCCGGAAGTGAGGTCACCACACCCGGAAGTGAGGTCACCAAACCCGGATGTGACGTCACCAAACCCGGAAGTGACGTCACTAAACCCGGAAGTGAGGTCACCACACCCGGAAGTGAGGTCAGCAAACCCGGAAGTGACGTCACTAAACCCGGAAGTGAGGTCACCAAACCCGGAAGTGACGTCACTAAACCCGGAAGTGAGGTCACCACACCCGGAAGTAAGGTCACCAAACCCGGATGTGACGTCACTAAACCCGGAAGTGAGGTCAGCATACCCGGAAGTTAGGTAAGCAGACCAGGAAAGTTAGGTCTGCTAATTCGGAACTCAGGTCAGCAAACCCAGAAGTGACTTCAGCAGACCCGGAAGTGACGTCACTAAACTCGGAAGTGAGGTCACCACACCAGGATGTGAGGTCAGCAAACCCGGAAGTGAGGTCAGCAAACCCGGAAGTGAGGTCACCACACCCGGAAGTGAGGACACCAAACCCGGAAGTGACGTCACTAAACCCGGAAGTGAGGTCAGCAAACCCGGAAGTGAGGTCACCACACCCGGAAGTGAGGTCACCAAACCCGGAAGTGACGTCACTAAACCCGGAAGTGAGGTCACCACACCCAGAAGTGAGGTCACCAAACCCGGAAGTGACGTCACTAAACCTGGAAGTGAGGTCACCATACCCGGAAGTGACGTCACCACACCCGGAAGTGAGGTCACCACACCCGGAATTGAGGTCACCAAACCCGGAAGTGACGTCACTAAACCCGGAAGTGAGGTCAGCAAACCCGGAAGAGAGGTCAGCAAACCCGGAAGTGAGGTCACCACACCCGGAAGTGAGGTCAGCAAACCCGGAAGTGACGTCACCACACCCGGAAGTGAGGTCGCAACACCCGGAAGTGAGGTAAGCAGACCAGGAAAGTGAGGTCTGCTAATTCGGAAATCAGGTCTGCAAACCCAGAAGTGACTTCAGCAGACCCAGAAGTGACTTCAGCAAACCCGGAAGTGAGGTCAGCAAACCCGGAAGTGAGGTCAGCAAACCCGGAAGTGAGGTCACCAAACCCGGAAGTGATGTCACCAAACCCGGAAGTGACGTCACTAAACCCGGAAGTGAGGTCACCACACCCGGAAGTGAGGTCACCAAACCCGGAAGTGACGTCACTAAACCCGGAAGTGAGGTCACCACACCCGGAAGTGAGGTTACCAAACCCGGAAGTGACGTCACTAAACCCGGAAGTGAGGTCACCACACCCGGAATTGAAGTCACTAAACCCAGAAGTGAGGTCACCAAACCCGGAAGTGACGACACCACACCCGGAAGTGAGGTCACCACACCCGGAAGTGAGGTCACCAAACCCGGAAGTGACGTCACTAAACCCGGAAGTGAGGTCACCACACCCGGAAGTGAGGTCACCGAACCCGGAAGTGACGTCAGCAAACCCGGAAGTGAGGTCACCACACCCGGAAGTGAGGTCACCAAACCCGGAAGTGACGTCACTAAACCCGGAAGTGAGGTCACCACACCCGGAAGTGAGGTCACCAAACCCGGAAGTGACGTCACCAAACCCGGAAGTGACGTCACTAAACCCGGAAGTGACGTCAGCAAACCCGGAAGTGAGGTCAGCAAACCCGGAAGTGAGGTCACCACACCCGGAAGTGAGGTCACCAAACCCGGAAGTGACGTCACTAAACCCGGAAGTGAGGTCACCACACCCGGAAGTGAGGTCACCAAACCCGAATGTGACGTCACCAAACCCGGAAGTGACGTCACTAAACCCGGAAGTGAGGTCACCACACCCGGAAGTGAGGTCAGCAAACCCGGAAGTGACGTCACTAAACCCGGAAGTGAGGTCACCAAACCCGGAAGTGACGTCACTAAACCCGGAAGTGAGGTCACCACACCCGGAAGTAAGGTCACCAAACCCGAATGTGACGTCACCAAACCCGGAAGTGACGTCACTAAACCCGGAAGTGAGGTCACCACACCCGGAAGTGAGGTCAGCAAACCCGGAAGTGAGGTCACCAAACCCGGAAGTGACGTCACTAAAGCAGGAAGTGAGGTCAGCAAACCCGGAAGTGAGGTCAGCAAACCCGGAAGTGAGGTCACCACACCCGGAAGTGAGGTCACCAAACCCGGAAGTGAGGTCACCAAACCCGGAAGTGAGGTCACCAAACCCGGAAGTGACGTCACTAAACCCGGAAGTGAGGTCAGAATACCCGGAAGTGACATCACCACACCCGGAAGTGAGGTCACCACACCCGGAAGTGAGGTCACCAAACCCGGAAGTGACGTCACTAAACCCGGAAGTGATGTCAGCAAACCCGGAAGTGAGGTCAGCAAACCCGGAAGTGAGGTCAGCAAACCCGGAAGTGAGGTCAGCAAACCCGGAAGTGACGTCACTAAACCCGGAAGTGAGGTCACCAAACCCGGAAGTGACGTCACTAAACCCGGAAGTGAGGTCAGCATACCCGGAAGTGAGGTAAGCAGACCAGGAAAGTGAGGTCTGCTAATTCGGAACTCAGGTCTGCAAACACAGAAGTGACTTCAGCAGACCCAGTAGTGACTTCAGCAAACCCGGAAGTGAGGTCAGCAAACCCGGAAGTGAGGTCACCACACCCGGAAGTGAGGTCAGCAAACCCGGAAGTGAGGTCAGCAAACCCGGAAGTGAGGTCACCGCACCCGGAAGTGAGGTCAGCAAACCCGGAAGTGAGGTCAGCAAACCCGGAAGTGAGGTCACCACACCCGGAAGTGAGGTCACCAAACCCGGAAGTGACGTCACTAAACCCGGAAGTGAGGTCACCACACCCGGAAGTGAGGTCACCAAACCCGGAAGTGACGTCACGAAACCCGGAAGTGAGGTCAGCAAACCCGGAAGTGACGTCACTAAACCCGGAAGTGAGGTCACCACACCCGGAAGTGAGGTCAGCAAGCCCGGAAGTGAGGTCAGCAAACCCGGAAGTGAGGTCACGACACCCGGAAGTGAGGTCACCACACCCGGAAGTGAGGTCAGCAAACCCGGAAGTGAGGTCACCACACCCGGAAGTAAGGTCAGCAAACCCGGAAGTGACATCACTAAACCCGGAAGTGAGGTCACCACACCCGGAAGTGAGGTCAGCAAACCCGGAAGTGATGTCAGCAAACCCGGAAGTGAGGTCACCACACCCGGAAGTGAGGTCCTCAAACCAGGATGTGACGTCACTAAACCCGGAAGTGAGGTCAGCAAACCCGGAAGTGACGTCACCACACCCGGAAGTGAGGTCACCACACCCGGAAGTGAGGTCACCAAACCCGGAAGTGACATCACTAAACCCGGAAGTGACGTCAGCAAACCCGGAAGTGAGGTCAGCAAACCCGGAAGTGAGGTCACCACACCCGGAAGTGAGGTCACCAAACCCGGAAGTGATGTCACTAAACCCGGAAGTGAGGTCACCACACCCGGAAGTGAGGTCACCAAACCCGGAAGTGACGTCACCAAACCCGGAAGTGACGTCACTAAACCCGGAAGTGACGTCAGCAAACCCGGAAGTGAGGTCAGCAAACCCGGAAGTGAGGTCACCACACCCGGAAGTGAGGTCACCAAACCCGGAAGTGACGTCACTAAACCCGGAAGTGAGGTCACCACACCCGGAAGTGAGGTCACCAAACCCGGATGTGACGTCACCAAACCCGGAAGTGACGTCACTAAACCAGGAAGTGAGGTCACCACACCCGGAAGTGAGGTCAGCAAACCCGGAAGTGACGTCACTAAACCCGGAAGTGAGGTCACCAAACCCGGAAGTGACGTCACTAAACCCGGAAGTGAGGTCACCACACCCGGAAGTAAGGTCACCAAACCCGGATGTGACGTCACTAAACCCGGAAGTGAGGTCAGCATACCCGGAAGTTAGGTAAGCAGACCAGGAAAGTTAGGTCTGCTAATTCGGAACTCAGGTCAGCAAACCCAGAAGTGACTTCAGCAGACCCGGAAGTGACGTCACTAAACTCGGAAGTGAGGTCACCACACCAGGATGTGAGGTCAGCAAACCCGGAAGTGAGGTCAGCAAACCCGGAAGTGAGGTCACCACACCCGGAAGTGAGGACACCAAACCCGGAAGTGACGTCACTAAACCCGGAAGTGAGGTCAGCAAACCCGGAAGTGAGGTCACCACACCCGGAAGTGAGGTCACCAAACCCGGAAGTGACGTCACTAAACCCGGAAGTGAGGTCACTAAACCCGGAAGTGACGTCAGCAAACCCGGAAGTGAGGTCAGCAAACCCGGAAGTGAGGTCACCACACCCGGAAGTGAGGTCACCAAACCCGGAAGTGACGTCACTAAACCCGGAAGTGAGGTCACCACACCCGGAAGTGAGGTCACCAAACCCGGAAGTGAGGTCACCAAACCCGGAAGTGACGTCACTAAACCCGGAAGTGAGGTCACCAAACCCGGAAGTGACATCACTAAACCCGGAAGTGAGGTCACCACACCCGGAAGTGACGTCACTAAACCCGGAAGTGAGGTCAGCAAACCCGGAAGTGACGTCACCACACCTGGAAGTGAGGTCACAACACCCGGAAGTGAGGTCACCAAACCCGGAAGTGACGTCACTAAACCCGGAAGTGAGGTCAGCAAACCCGGAAGTGACGTCACTAAACCCGGAAGTGAGGTCACCACACCCGGAAGTGAGGTCAGCAAGCCCGGAAGTGAGGTCAGCAAACCTGGAAGTGAGGTCACCACACCCGGAAGTGAGGTCACCACACCCGGAAGTGAGGTCACCAAACCCGGAAGTGAGGTCAGCAAACCCGGAAGTGAGGTCACCACACCCGGAAGTGAGGTCACCACACCCGGAAGTGACGTCACCACACTCGGAAGTGAGGTCACCACACCCGGAAGTAAGGTCACCAAACCCGGAAGTGACGTCACTAAACCTGGAAGTGAGGTCAGCATACCCGGAAGTTAGGTAAGCAGACCAGGAAAGTGAGGTCTGCTAATTCGGAAATCAGGTCAGCAAACCCAGAAGTGACTTCAGCAAACCCGGAAGTGACGTCACTAAACTCGGAAGTGAGGTCACCACACCCGGAAGTGAGGTCACCACACCCGGAAGTGAGGTCAGCAAACCCGGAAGTGACGTCACTAAACCCGGAAGAGAGGTCAGCATACCCGGAAGTGAGGTAAGCAGACCAGGAAAGTGAGGTCTGCTAATTCGGAACTCAGGTCAGCAAACCCAGAAGTGACTTCAGCAGACCCAGAAGTGACTTCTGCAAACCCGGAAGTGAGGTCAGAAAACCCGGAAGGGAGGTCAGCAAACCTGGAAGTGAGGTCACCACACCTGGAAGTGAGGTCACCACACCCGGAAGTGAGGTCACCACACCCGGAAGTGAGGTCAGAAAACCCGGAAGTGAGGTCAGCAAACCCGGAAGTGACGTCACTAAACTCGGAAGTGAGGTCACCACACCAGGATGTGAGGTCAGCAAACCCGGAAGTGAGGTCAGCAAACCCGGAAGTGAGGTCACCACACCCGGAAGTGAGGACACCAAACCCGGAAGTGACGTCACTAAACCCGGAAGTGAGGTCACCACACCCGGAAGTGAGGTCAACACACCCGGAAGTGAGGTCACCAAACCCGGAAGTGACGTCACCAAACCCGGAAGTGAGGTCACCACACCCAGAAGTGAGGTCACCAAACCCGGAAGTGACGTCACTAAACCCGGAAGTGAGGTCACCATACCCGGAAAGTGACGTCACCACACCCGGAAGTGAGGTCACCACACCCGGAAGTGAGGTCACCAAACCCGGAAGTGACGTCACTAAACCCGGAAGTGAGGTCAGCAAACCCGGAAGTTTGGTCAGCAAACCCGGAAGTGAGGTCACCACACCCGGAAGTGAGGTCACCAAACCCGGAAGTGACGTCACTAAACCCGGAAGTGAGGTCAGCATACCCGGAAGTGAGGTAAGCAGACCAGGAAAGTGAGGTCTGCTAATTCGGAACTCAGGTCAGCAAACCCAGAAGTGACTTCAGCAGACCCAGAAGTGACTTCAGCAAACCAGGAAGTGAGGTCAGCATACCCGGAAGTGAGGTCACCACACCCGGAAGTGAGGTCACCACACCCGGAAGTGACGTCACTAAACCTGGAAGTGAGGTCACCACACCCGGAAGTGAGGTCAGCAAACCCGGAAGTGAGTTCACCACACCCGGAAGTGAGGTCAGCAAACCCGGAAGTGAGGTCACCACACCCGGAAGTGAGGTCACCAAACCCGGAAGTGCCGTCACTAAACCCGGAAGTGAGGTCACCACACCCGGAAGTGAGGTCAGCAAACCTGGAAGTGACGTCACTAAACCCGGAAGTGAGGTCAGCAAACCCGGAAGTGACGTCACTAAACCCGGAAGTGAGGTCACCACGCCCGGAAGTCAGGTCACCAAACCCGGAAGTGACGTCACTAAACCCGGAAGTGACGTCACTAAACCTGGAAGTAAGGTCACCACACCCGGAAGTGAGGTCAGCAAACCCGGAAGTGAGTTCACCACACCCGGAAGTGAGGTCAGCAAACCCGGAAGTGAGGTCACCACACCCGGAAGTGAGGTCACCAAACCCGGAAGTGCCGTCACTAAACCCGGAAGTGAGGTCACCACACCCGGAAGTGAGGTCACCAAACCCGGAAGTGACGTCACCAAACCCGGAAGTGACGTCACTAAACCCGGAAGTGAGGTCAGCAAACCCGGAAGTGAGGTCAGCAAACCCGGAAGTGAGGTAAGCAGACCAGGAAAGTGAGGTCACCACACCCGGAAGTGAGGTCACCAAACCCGGAAGTGAGGTCACCACACCCGGAAGTGAGGTCACCACACCCGGAAGTGAGGTCAGCATACCCGGAAGTTAGGTAAGCAGACCAGGAAAGTGAGGTCTGCTAATTCGGAACTCAGGTCAGCAAACCCAGAAGTGACTTCAGCAAACCCGGAAGTGACGTCACTAAACTCGGAAGTGAGGTCACCACACCCGGAAGTGAGGTCAGCAAACCCGGAAGTGACGTCACTAAACCCGGAAGAGAGGTCAGCATACCCGGAAGTGAGGTAAGCAGACCAGGAAAGTGAGGTCTGCTAATTCGGAACTCAGGTCAGTAAACCCAGAAGTGACTTCAGCAGACCCAGAAGTGACTTCTGCAAACCCGGAAGTGAGGTCAGAAAACCCGGAAGGGAGGTCAGCAAACCCGGAAGTGAGGTCACCACACCTGGAAGTGAGGTCACCACACCCGGAAGTGAGGTCACCACACCCGGAAGTGAGGTCAGAAAACCCGGAAGTGAGGTCACCACATCCGGAAGTGAGGTCACCAAACTTGGAAGTGAAATCACTAAACCCGGAAGTGAGGTCACCACACCCGGAAGTAAGGTCAGCAAACCCAGAAGTGAGGTCACCACACCCGGAATTGAGGTCACCAAACCCGGAAGTGACGTCACTAAACCCGGAAGTGAGGTCACCACACCCGGAAGTGACGTCACTAAACCCGGAAGTGAGGTCAGCAAACCCGGAAGTGAGGTCTCCACACCCGGAAGTGAGGTCACCAAACCCGGAAGTGACGTCACTAAACCCGGAAGTGAGGTCAGCAAACCCGGAAGTGAGGTCACCACACCCGGAAGTGAGGTCACCAAACCCGGAAGTGACGTCACTAAACCCGGAAGTGAGGTCAACACACCCGGATGTGACGTCACTAAACCCGGAAGTGAGGTCAGCAAACCCGGAAGTGAGGTCTCCACACCCGGAAGTGAGGTCACCAAACCCGGAAGTGACATCACTAAACCCGGAAGTGAGGTCAGCGAACCCGGAAGTGAGGTCACCACACCCGGAAGTGAGGTCACCAAACCCGGAAGTGATGTCACTAAACCCGGAAGTGAGGTCAGCAAACCCGGAAGTGAGGTCACCAAACCCGGAAGTCACGTCACTAAACCCGGAAGTGAGGTCACCACACCCGGAAGTGAGGTCACCAAACCCGGAAGTGACGTCACGAAACCCGGAAGTGAGGTCAGCAAACCCGGAAGTGACGTCACTAAACCCGGAAGTGAGGTCACCACACCCGGAAGTGAGGTCAGCAAGCCCGGAAGTGAGGTCAGCAAACCCGGAAGTGAGGTCACGACACCCGGAAGTGAGGTCACCACACCCGGAAGTGAGGTCAGCAAACCCGGAAATGAGGTCACCACACCCGGAAGTAAGGTCAGCAAACCCGGAAGTGACATCACTAAACCCGGAAGTGAGGTCACCACACCCGGAAGTGAGGTCAGCAAACCCGGAATTGATGTCAGCAAACCCGGAAGTGAGGTCACCACACCCGGAAGTGAGGTCCTCAAACCAGGATGTGACGTCACTAAACCCGGAAGTGAGGTCAGCAAACCCGGAAGTGACGTCACCACACCCGGAAGTGAGGTCACCACACCCGGAAGTGAGGTCACCAAACCCGGAAGTGACATCACTAAACCCGGAAGTGACGTCAGCAAACCCGGAAGTGAGGTCAGCAAACCCGGAAGTGAGGTCACCACACCCGGAAGTGAGGTCACCAAACCCGGAAGTGACGTCACTAAACCCGGAAGAGAGGTCACCACACCCGGAAGTGAGGTCACCAAACCCGGAAGTGACGTCACCAAACCCGGAAGTGATGTCACTAAACCCGGAAGTGACGTCAGCAAACCCGGAAGTGAGGTCAGCAAACCCGGAAGTGAGGTCACCACACCCGGAAGTGAGGTCACCAAACCCGGAAGTGACGTCACTAAACCCGGAAGTGAGGTCACCACACCCGGAAGTGACGTCAGCAAACCCGGAAGTGAGGTCAGCAAACCCGGAAGTGAGGTCACCACACCCGGAAGTGAGGTCACCAAACCCGGAAGTGACGTCACTAAACCCGGAAGTTAGGTCACCACACCCGGAAGTGAGGTCACCAAACCCGGATGTGACGTCACCAAACCCGGAAGTGACGTCACTAAACCCGGAAGTGAGGTCACCACACCCGGAAGTGAGGTCAGCAAACCCGGAAGTGACGTCACTAAACCCGGAAGTGAGGTCACCAAACCCGGAAGTGACGTCACTAAACCCGGAAGTGTGGTCACCACACCCGGAAGTAAGGTCACCAAACCCGGATGTGACGTCACTAAACCCGGAAGTGAGGTCAGCATACCCGGAAGTTAGGTAAGCAGACCAGGAAAGTTAGGTCTGCTAATTCGGAACTCAGGTCAGCAAACCCAGAAGTGACTTCAGCAGACCCGGAAGTGACGTCACTAAACTCGGAAGTGAGGTCACCACACCAGGATGTGAGGTCAGCAAACCCGGAAGTGAGGTCACCACACCCGGAAGTGAGGTCACCAAACCCGGAAGTGACGTCACTAAACCCGGAAGTGAGGTCACCACACCCAGAAGTGAGGTCACCAAACCCGGAAGTGAGGTCACCACACCCGGAAGTGAGGTCACCATACCCGGAAGTGACGTCACCACACCCGGAAGTGAGGTCACCACACCCGGAATTGAGGTCACCAAACCCGGAAGTGACGTCACTAAACCCGGAAGTGAGGTCAGCAAACCCAGAAGTGAGGTCAGCAAACCCGGAAGTGAGGTCACCACACCCGGAAGTGAGGTCACCAAACCCGGAAGTCACGTCACTAAACCCGGAAGTGAGGTCACCACACCCGGAAGTGAGGTCACCAAACCCGGAAGTGACGTCACGAAACCCGGAAGTGAGGTCAGCAAACCCGGAAGTGACGTCACTAAGCCCGGAAGTGAGGTCACCACACCCGGAAGTGAGGTCAGCAAGCCCGGAAGTGAGGTCAGCAAACCCGGAAGTGAGGTCACGACAACCGGAAGTGAGGTCACCACACCCGGAAGTGAGGTCAGCAAACCCGGAAGTGAGGTCACCACACCCGGAAGTAAGGTCAGCAAACCCGGAAGTGACATCACTAAACCCGGAAGTGAGGTCACCACACCCGGAAGTGAGGTCACCAAACCCGGAAGTGACATCACTAAACCCGGAAGTGACGTCAGCAAACCCGGAAGTGAGGTCAGCAAACCCGGAAGTGAGGTCACCACACCCGGAAGTGAGGTCAGCAAACCCGGAAGTGACGTCACTAAACCCGGAAGTGAGGTCACCACACCCGGAAGTGAGGTCACCAAACCCGGAAGTGACGTCACCAAACCCGGAAGTGACGTCACTAAACCCGGAAGTGACGTCAGCAAACCCGGAAGTGAGGTCAGCAAACCCGGAAGTGAGGTCACCACACCCGGAAGTGAGGTCACCAAACCCGGAAGTGACGTCACTAAACCCGGAAGTGAGGTCACCACACCCGGAAGTGAGGTCACCAAACCCGGATGTGACGTCACCAAACCCGGAAGTGACGTCACTAAACCCGGAAGTGAGGTCACCACACCCGGAAGTGAGGTCAGCAAACCCGGAAGTGACGTCACTAAACCCGGAAGTGAGGTCACCAAACCCGGAAGTGACGTCACTAAACCCGGAAGTGAGGTCACCACACCCGGAAGTAAGGTCACCAAACCCGGATGTGACGTCACTAAACCCGGAAGTGAGGTCAGCATACCCGGAAGTTAGGTAAGCAGACCAGGAAAGTTAGGTCTGCTAATTCGGAACTCAGGTCAGCAAACCCAGAAGTGACTTCAGCAGACCCGGAAGTGACGTCACTAAACTCGGAAGTGAGGTCACCACACCAGGATGTGAGGTCAGCAAACCCGGAAGTGAGGTCAGCAAACCCGGAAGTGAGGTCACCACACCCGGAAGTGAGGACACCAAACCCGGAAGTGACGTCACTAAACCCGGAAGTGAGGTCAGCAAACCCGGAAGTGAGGTCACCACACCCGGAAGTGAGGTCACCAAACCCGGAAGTGACGTCACTAAACCCGGAAGTGAGGTCACCACACCCAGAAGTGAGGTCACCAAACCCGGAAGTGACGTCACTAAACCTGGAAGTGAGGTCACCATACCCGGAAGTGACGTCACCACACCCGGAAGTGAGGTCACCACACCCGGAATTGAGGTCACCAAACCCGGAAGTGACGTCACTAAACCCGGAAGTGAGGTCAGCAAACCCGGAAGAGAGGTCAGCAAACCCGGAAGTGAGGTCACCACACCCGGAAGTGAGGTCAGCAAACCCGGAAGTGACGTCACCACACCCGGAAGTGAGGTCGCAACACCCGGAAGTGAGGTAAGCAGACCAGGAAAGTGAGGTCTGCTAATTCGGAAATCAGGTCTGCAAACCCAGAAGTGACTTCAGCAGACCCAGAAGTGACTTCAGCAAACCCGGAAGTGAGGTCAGCAAACCCGGAAGTGAGGTCAGCAAACCCGGAAGTGAGGTCACCAAACCCGGAAGTGATGTCACCAAACCCGGAAGTGACGTCACTAAACCCGGAAGTGAGGTCACCACACCCGGAAGTGAGGTCACCAAACCCGGAAGTGACGTCACTAAACCCGGAAGTGAGGTCACCACACCCGGAAGTGAGGTTACCAAACCCGGAAGTGACGTCACTAAACCCGGAAGTGAGGTCACCACACCCGGAATTGAAGTCACTAAACCCAGAAGTGAGGTCACCAAACCCGGAAGTGACGACACCACACCCGGAAGTGAGGTCACCACACCCGGAAGTGAGGTCACCAAACCCGGAAGTGACGTCACTAAACCCGGAAGTGAGGTCACCACACCCGGAAGTGAGGTCACCGAACCCGGAAGTGACGTCAGCAAACCCGGAAGTGAGGTCACCACACCCGGAAGTGAGGTCACCGAACCCGGAAGTGACGTCACTAAACCCGGAAGTGAGGTCACCACACCCGGAAGTGAGGTCACCAAACCCGGAAGTGACGTCACCAAACCCGGAAGTGACGTCACTAAACCCGGAAGTGACGTCAGCAAACCCGGAAGTGAGGTCAGCAAACCCGGAAGTGAGGTCACCACACCCGGAAGTGAGGTCACCAAACCCGGAAGTGACGTCACTAAACCCGGAAGTGAGGTCACCACACCCGGAAGTGAGGTCACCAAACCCGAATGTGACGTCACCAAACCCGGAAGTGACGTCACTAAACCCGGAAGTGAGGTCACCACACCCGGAAGTGAGGTCAGCAAACCCGGAAGTGACGTCACTAAACCCGGAAGTGAGGTCACCAAACCCGGAAGTGACGTCACTAAACCCGGAAGTGAGGTCACCACACCCGGAAGTAAGGTCACCAAACCCGAATGTGACGTCACCAAACCCGGAAGTGACGTCACTAAACCCGGAAGTGAGGTCACCACACCCGGAAGTGAGGTCAGCAAACCCGGAAGTGAGGTCACCAAACCCGGAAGTGACGTCACTAAAGCAGGAAGTGAGGTCAGCAAACCCGGAAGTGAGATCAGCAAACCCGGAAGTGAGGTCACCACACCCGGAAGTGAGGTCACCAAACCCGGAAGTGAGGTCACCAAACCCGGAAGTGAGGTCACCAAACCCGGAAGTGACGTCACTAAACCCGGAAGTGAGGTCAGAATACCCGGAAGTGACATCACCACACCCGGAAGTGAGGTCACCACACCCGGAAGTGAGGTCACCAAACCCGGAAGTGACGTCACTAAACCCGGAAGTGATGTCAGCAAACCCGGAAGTGAGGTCAGCAAACCCGGAAGTGAGGTCAGCAAACCCGGAAGTGAGGTCAGCAAACCCGGAAGTGACGTCACTAAACCCGGAAGTGAGGTCACCAAACCCGGAAGTGACGTCACTAAACCCGGAAGTGAGGTCAGCATACCCGGAAGTGAGGTAAGCAGACCAGGAAAGTGAGGTCTGCTAATTCGGAACTCAGGTCTGCAAACACAGAAGTGACTTCAGCAGACCCAGTAGTGACTTCAGCAAACCCGGAAGTGAGGTCAGCAAACCCGGAAGTGAGGTCACCACACCCGGAAGTGAGGTCAGCAAACCCGGAAGTGAGGTCAGCAAACCCGGAAGTGAGGTCACCGCACCCGGAAGTGAGGTCAGCAAACCCGGAAGTGAGGTCAGCAAACCCGGAAGTGAGGTCACCACACCCGGAAGTGAGGTCACCAAACCCGGAAGTGACGTCACTAAACCCGGAAGTGAGGTCACCACACCCGGAAGTGAGGTCACCAAACCCGGAAGTGACGTCACGAAACCCGGAAGTGAGGTCAGCAAACCCGGAAGTGACGTCACTAAACCCGGAAGTGAGGTCACCACACCCGGAAGTGAGGTCAGCAAGCCCGGAAGTGAGGTCACCACACCCGGAAGTGAGGTCACGACACCCGGAAGTGAGGTCACCACACCCGGAAGTGAGGTCAGCAAACCCGGAAGTGAGGTCACCACACCCGGAAGTAAGGTCAGCAAACCCGGAAGTGACATCACTAAACCCGGAAGTGAGGTCACCACACCCGGAAGTGAGGTCAGCAAACCCGGAAGTGATGTCAGCAAACCCGGAAGTGAGGTCACCACACCCGGAAGTGAGGTCCTCAAACCAGGATGTGACGTCACTAAACCCGGAAGTGAGGTCAGCAAACCCGGAAGTGACGTCACCACACCCGGAAGTGAGGTCACCACACCCGGAAGTGAGGTCACCAAACCCGGAAGTGACATCACTAAACCCGGAAGTGACGTCAGCAAACCCGGAAGTGAGGTCAGCAAACCCGGAAGTGAGGTCACCACACCCGGAAGTGAGGTCACCAAACCCGGAAGTGATGTCACTAAACCCGGAAGTGAGGTCACCACACCCGGAAGTGAGGTCACCAAACCCGGAAGTGACGTCACCAAACCCGGAAGTGACGTCACTAAACCCGGAAGTGACGTCAGCAAACCCGGAAGTGAGGTCAGCAAACCCGGAAGTGAGGTCACCACACCCGGAAGTGAGGTCACCAAACCCGGAAGTGACGTCACTAAACCCGGAAGTGAGGTCACCACACCCGGAAGTGAGGTCACCAAACCCGGATGTGACGTCACCAAACCCGGAAGTGACGTCACTAAACCAGGAAGTGAGGTCACCACACCCGGAAGTGAGGTCAGCAAACCCGGAAGTGACGTCACTAAACCCGGAAGTGAGGTCACCAAACCCGGAAGTGACGTCACTAAACCCGGAAGTGAGGTCACCACACCCGGAAGTAAGGTCACCAAACCCGGATGTGACGTCACTAAACCCGGAAGTGAGGTCAGCATACCCGGAAGTTAGGTAAGCAGACCAGGAAAGTTAGGTCTGCTAATTCGGAACTCAGGTCAGCAAACCCAGAAGTGACTTCAGCAGACCCGGAAGTGACGTCACTAAACTCGGAAGTGAGGTCACCACACCAGGATGTGAGGTCAGCAAACCCGGAAGTGAGGTCAGCAAACCCGGAAGTGAGGTCACCACACCCGGAAGTGAGGACACCAAACCCGGAAGTGACGTCACTAAACCCGGAAGTGAGGTCAGCAAACCCGGAAGTGAGGTCACCACACCCGGAAGTGAGGTCACCAAACCCGGAAGTGACGTCACTAAACCCGGAAGTGAGGTCACTAAACCCGGAAGTGACGTCAGCAAACCCGGAAGTGAGGTCAGCAAACCCGGAAGTGAGGTCACCACACCCGGAAGTGAGGTCACCAAACCCGGAAGTGACGTCACTAAACCCGGAAGTGAGGTCACCACACCCGGAAGTGAGGTCACCAAACCCGGAAGTGAGGTCACCAAACCCGGAAGTGACGTCACTAAACCCGGAAGTGAGGTCACCACACCCGGAAGTAAGGTCACCAAACCCGGATGTGACGTCACTAAACCCGGAAGTGAGGTCAGCATACCCGGAAGTTAGGTAAGCAGACCAGGAAAGTTAGGTCTGCTAATTCGGTACTCAGGTCAGCAAACCCAGAAGTGACTTCAGCAGACCCGGAAGTGACGTCACTAAACTCGGAAGTGAGGTCACCACACCAGGATGTGAGGTCAGCAAACCCGGAAGTGAGGTCAGCAAACCCGGAAGTGAGGTCACCACACCCGGAAGTGAGGACACCAAACCCGGAAGTGACGTCACTAAACCCGGAAGTGAGGTCAGCAAACCCGGAAGTGAGGTCACCACACCCGGAAGTGAGGTCACCAAACCCGGAAGTGACGTCACTAAACCCGGAAGTGAGGTCACCACACCCAGAAGTGAGGTCACCAAACCCGGAAGTGACGTCACTAAACCCGGAAGTGAGGTCACCATACCCGGAAGTGACGTCACCACACCCGGAAGTGAGGTCACCACACCCGGAATTGAGGTCACCAAACCCGGAAGTGACGTCATTAAACCCGGAAGTGAGGTCAGCAAACCCGGAAGTGAGGTCAGCAAACCCGGAAGTGAGGTCACCACACCCGGAAGTGAGGTCACCAAACCCGGAAGTCACGTCACTAAACCCGGAAGTGAGGTCACCACACCCGGAAGTGAGGTCAGCAAACCCGGAAGTGACGTCACTAAACCCGGAAGTGAGGTCACCACACCCGGAAGTGAGGTCAGCAAGCCCGGAAGTGAGGTCAGCAAACCCGGAAGTGAGGTCACGACACCCGGAAGTGAGGTCACCACACCCGGAAGTGAGGTCAGCAAACCCGGAAGTGAGGTCACCACACCCGGAAGTAAGGTCAGCAAACCCGGAAGTGACATCACTAAACCCGGAAGTGAGGTCACCACACCCGGAAGTGAGGTCAGCAAACTCGGAAGTGATGTCAGCAAACCCGGAAGTGAGGTCACCACACCCGGAAGTGAGGTCCTCAAACCAGGATGTGACGTCACTAAACCCGGAAGTGAGGTCAGCAAACCCGGAAGTGACGTCACCACACCCGGAAGTGACGTCACCACACCCGGAAGTGAGGTCACCAAACCCGGAAGTGATATCACTAAACCCGGAAGTGACGTCAGCAAACCCGGAAGTGAGGTCAGCAAACCCGGAAGTGAGGTCACCACACCCGGAAGTGAGGTCACCAAACCCGGAAGTGACGTCACTAAACCCGGAAGTGAGGTCACCACACCCGGAAGTGAGGTCACCAAACCCGGAAGTGACGTCACCAAACCCGGAAGTGACGTCACTAAACCCGGAAGTGACGTCAGCAAACCCGGAAGTGAGGTCAGCAAACCCGGAAGTGAGGTCACCACACCCGGAAGTGAGGTCACCAAACCCGGAAGTGACGTCACTAAACCCGGAAGTGAGGTCACCACACCCGGAAGTGAGGTCACCAAACCCGGATGTGACGTCACCAAACCCGGAAGTGACGTCACTAAACCCGGAAGTGAGGTCACCACACCCGGAAGTGAGGTCAGCAAACCCGGAAGTGACGTCACTAAACCCGGAAGTGAGGTCACCAAACCCGGAAGTGACGTCACTAAACCCGGAAGTGAGGTCACCACACCCGGAAGTAAGGTCACCAAACCCGGATGTGACGTCACTAAACCCGGAAGTGAGGTCAGCATACCCGGAAGTTAGGTAAGCAGACCAGGAAAGTTAGGTCTGCTAATTCGGAACTCAGGTCAGCAAACCCAGAAGTGACTTCAGCAGACCCGGAAGTGACGTCACTAAACTCGGAAGTGAGGTCACCACACCAGGATGTGAGGTCAGCAAACCCGGAAGTGAGGTCAGCAAACCCGGAAGTGAGGTCACCACACCCGGAAGTGAGGACACCAAACCCGGAAGTGACGTCACTAAACCCGGAAGTGAGGTCACCACACCCGGAAGTGAGGTCAACACACCCGGAAGTGAGGTCACCAAACCCGGAAGTGACGTCACCAAACCCGGAAGTGAGGTCACCACACCCAGAAGTGAGGTCACCAAACCCGGAAGTGACGTCACTAAACCCGGAAGTGAGGTCACCATACCCGGAAAGTGACGTCACCACACCCGGAAGTGAGGTCACCACACCCGGAAGTGAGGTCACCAAACCCGGAAGTGACGTCACTAAACCCGGAAGTGAGGTCAGCAAACCCGGAAGTTTGGTCAGCAAACCCGGAAGTGAGGTCACCACACCCGGAAGTGAGGTCACCAAACCCGGAAGTGACGTCACTAAACCCGGAAGTGAGGTCAGCATACCCGGAAGTGAGGTAAGCAGACCAGGAAAGTGAGGTCTGCTAATTCGGAACTCAGGTCAGCAAACCCAGAAGTGACTTCAGCAGACCCAGAAGTGACTTCAGCAAACCAGGAAGTGAGGTCAGCATACCCGGAAGTGAGGTCACCACACCCGGAAGTGAGGTCACCACACCCGGAAGTGACGTCACTAAACCTGGAAGTGAGGTCACCACACCCGGAAGTGAGGTCAGCAAACCCGGAAGTGAGTTCACCACACCCGGAAGTGAGGTCAGCAAACCCGGAAGTGAGGTCACCACACCCGGAAGTGAGGTCACCAAACCCGGAAGTGCCGTCACTAAACCCGGAAGTGAGGTCACCACACCCGGAAGTGAGGTCAGCAAACCTGGAAGTGACGTCACTAAACCCGGAAGTGAGGTCAGCAAACCCGGAAGTGACGTCACTAAACCCGGAAGTGAGGTCACCACGCCCGGAAGTCAGGTCACCAAACCCGGAAGTGACGTCACTAAACCCGGAAGTGACGTCACTAAACCTGGAAGTAAGGTCACCACACCCGGAAGTGAGGTCAGCAAACCCGGAAGTGAGTTCACCACACCCGGAAGTGAGGTCAGCAAACCCGGAAGTGAGGTCACCACACCCGGAAGTGAGGTCACCAAACCCGGAAGTGCCGTCACTAAACCCGGAAGTGAGGTCACCACACCCGGAAGTGAGGTCACCAAACCCGGAAGTGACGTCACCAAACCCGGAAGTGACGTCACTAAACCCGGAAGTGAGGTCAGCAAACCCGGAAGTGAGGTCAGCAAACCCGGAAGTGAGGTAAGCAGACCAGGAAAGTGAGGTCACCACACCCGGAAGTGAGGTCACCAAACCCGGAAGTGAGGTCACCACACCCGGAAGTGAGGTCACCACACCCGGAAGTGAGGTCAGCATACCCGGAAGTTAGGTAAGCAGACCAGGAAAGTGAGGTCTGCTAATTCGGAACTCAGGTCAGCAAACCCAGAAGTGACTTCAGCAAACCCGGAAGTGACGTCACTAAACTCGGAAGTGAGGTCACCACACCCGGAAGTGAGGTCAGCAAACCCGGAAGTGACGTCACTAAACCCGGAAGAGAGGTCAGCATACCCGGAAGTGAGGTAAGCAGACCAGGAAAGTGAGGTCTGCTAATTCGGAACTCAGGTCAGTAAACCCAGAAGTGACTTCAGCAGACCCAGAAGTGACTTCTGCAAACCCGGAAGTGAGGTCAGAAAACCCGGAAGGGAGGTCAGCAAACCCGGAAGTGAGGTCACCACACCTGGAAGTGAGGTCACCACACCCGGAAGTGAGGTCACCACACCCGGAAGTGAGGTCAGAAAACCCGGAAGTGAGGTCACCACATCCGGAAGTGAGGTCACCAAACTTGGAAGTGAAATCACTAAACCCGGAAGTGAGGTCACCACACCCGGAAGTAAGGTCAGCAAACCCAGAAGTGAGGTCACCACACCCGGAATTGAGGTCACCAAACCCGGAAGTGACGTCACTAAACCCGGAAGTGAGGTCACCACACCCGGAAGTGACGTCACTAAACCCGGAAGTGAGGTCAGCAAACCCGGAAGTGAGGTCTCCACACCCGGAAGTGAGGTCACCAAACCCGGAAGTGACGTCACTAAACCCGGAAGTGAGGTCAGCAAACCCGGAAGTGAGGTCACCACACCCGGAAGTGAGGTCACCAAACCCGGAAGTGACGTCACTAAACCCGGAAGTGAGGTCAACACACCCGGATGTGACGTCACTAAACCCGGAAGTGAGGTCAGCAAACCCGGAAGTGAGGTCTCCACACCCGGAAGTGAGGTCACCAAACCCGGAAGTGACATCACTAAACCCGGAAGTGAGGTCAGCGAACCCGGAAGTGAGGTCACCACACCCGGAAGTGAGGTCACCAAACCCGGAAGTGATGTCACTAAACCCGGAAGTGAGGTCAGCAAACCCGGAAGTGAGGTCACCAAACCCGGAAGTCACGTCACTAAACCCGGAAGTGAGGTCACCACACCCGGAAGTGAGGTCACCAAACCCGGAAGTGACGTCACGAAACCCGGAAGTGAGGTCAGCAAACCCGGAAGTGACGTCACTAAACCCGGAAGTGAGGTCACCACACCCGGAAGTGAGGTCAGCAAGCCCGGAAGTGAGGTCAGCAAACCCGGAAGTGAGGTCACGACACCCGGAAGTGAGGTCACCACACCCGGAAGTGAGGTCAGCAAACCCGGAAATGAGGTCACCACACCCGGAAGTAAGGTCAGCAAACCCGGAAGTGACATCACTAAACCCGGAAGTGAGGTCACCACACCCGGAAGTGAGGTCAGCAAACCCGGAATTGATGTCAGCAAACCCGGAAGTGAGGTCACCACACCCGGAAGTGAGGTCCTCAAACCAGGATGTGACGTCACTAAACCCGGAAGTGAGGTCAGCAAACCCGGAAGTGACGTCACCACACCCGGAAGTGAGGTCACCACACCCGGAAGTGAGGTCACCAAACCCGGAAGTGACATCACTAAACCCGGAAGTGACGTCAGCAAACCCGGAAGTGAGGTCAGCAAACCCGGAAGTGAGGTCACCACACCCGGAAGTGAGGTCACCAAACCCGGAAGTGACGTCACTAAACCCGGAAGTGAGGTCACCACACCCGGAAGTGAGGTCACCAAACCCGGAAGTGACGTCACCAAACCCGGAAGTGATGTCACTAAACCCGGAAGTGACGTCAGCAAACCCGGAAGTGAGGTCAGCAAACCCGGAAGTGAGGTCACCACACCCGGAAGTGAGGTCACCAAACCCGGAAGTGACGTCACTAAACCCGGAAGTGAGGTCACCACACCCGGAAGTGACGTCAGCAAACCCGGAAGTGAGGTCAGCAAACCCGGAAGTGAGGTCACCACACCCGGAAGTGAGGTCACCAAACCCGGAAGTGACGTCACTAAACCCGGAAGTTAGGTCACCACACCCGGAAGTGAGGTCACCAAACCCGGATGTGACGTCACCAAACCCGGAAGTGACGTCACTAAACCCGGAAGTGAGGTCACCACACCCGGAAGTGAGGTCAGCAAACCCGGAAGTGACGTCACTAAACCCGGAAGTGAGGTCACCAAACCCGGAAGTGACGTCACTAAACCCGGAAGTGTGGTCACCACACCCGGAAGTAAGGTCACCAAACCCGGATGTGACGTCACTAAACCCGGAAGTGAGGTCAGCATACCCGGAAGTTAGGTAAGCAGACCAGGAAAGTTAGGTCTGCTAATTCGGAACTCAGGTCAGCAAACCCAGAAGTGACTTCAGCAGACCCGGAAGTGACGTCACTAAACTCGGAAGTGAGGTCACCACACCAGGATGTGAGGTCAGCAAACCCGGAAGTGAGGTCACCACACCCGGAAGTGAGGTCACCAAACCCGGAAGTGACGTCACTAAACCCGGAAGTGAGGTCACCACACCCAGAAGTGAGGTCACCAAACCCGGAAGTGAGGTCACCACACCCGGAAGTGAGGTCACCATACCCGGAAGTGACGTCACCACACCCGGAAGTGAGGTCACCACACCCGGAATTGAGGTCACCAAACCCGGAAGTGACGTCACTAAACCCGGAAGTGAGGTCAGCAAACCCGGAAGTGAGGTCAGCAAACCCGGAAGTGAGGTCACCACACCCGGAAGTGAGGTCACCAAACCCGGAAGTCACGTCACTAAACCCGGAAGTGAGGTCACCACACCCGGAAGTGAGGTCACCAAACCCGGAAGTGACGTCACGAAACCCGGAAGTGAGGTCAGCAAACCCGGAAGTGACGTCACTAAGCCCGGAAGTGAGGTCACCACACCCGGAAGTGAGGTCAGCAAGCCCGGAAGTGAGGTCAGCAAACCCGGAAGTGAGGTCACGACACCCGGAAGTGAGGTCACCACACCCGGAAGTGAGGTCAGCAAACCCGGAAGTGAGGTCACCACACCCGGAAGTAAGGTCAGCAAACCCGGAAGTGACATCACTAAACCCGGAAGTGAGGTCACCACACCCGGAAGTGAGGTCACCAAACCCGGAAGTGACATCACTAAACCCGGAAGTGACGTCAGCAAACCCGGAAGTGAGGTCAGCAAACCCGGAAGTGAGGTCACCACACCCGGAAGTGAGGTCAGCAAACCCGGAAGTGACGTCACTAAACCCGGAAGTGAGGTCACCACACCCGGAAGTGAGGTCACCAAACCCGGAAGTGACGTCACCAAACCCGGAAGTGACGTCACTAAACCCGGAAGTGACGTCAGCAAACCCGGAAGTGAGGTCAGCAAACCCGGAAGTGAGGTCACCACACCCGGAAGTGAGGTCACCAAACCCGGAAGTGACGTCACTAAACCCGGAAGTGAGGTCACCACACCCGGAAGTGAGGTCACCAAACCCGGATGTGACGTCACCAAACCCGGAAGTGACGTCACTAAACCCGGAAGTGAGGTCACCACACCCGGAAGTGAGGTCAGCAAACCCGGAAGTGACGTCACTAAACCCGGAAGTGAGGTCACCAAACCCGGAAGTGACGTCACTAAACCCGGAAGTGAGGTCACCACACCCGGAAGTAAGGTCACCAAACCCGGATGTGACGTCACTAAACCCGGAAGTGAGGTCAGCATACCCGGAAGTTAGGTAAGCAGACCAGGAAAGTTAGGTCTGCTAATTCGGAACTCAGGTCAGCAAACCCAGAAGTGACTTCAGCAGACCCGGAAGTGACGTCACTAAACTCGGAAGTGAGGTCACCACACCAGGATGTGAGGTCAGCAAACCCGGAAGTGAGGTCAGCAAACCCGGAAGTGAGGTCACCACACCCGGAAGTGAGGACACCAAACCCGGAAGTGACGTCACTAAACCCGGAAGTGAGGTCAGCAAACCCGGAAGTGAGGTCACCACACCCGGAAGTGAGGTCACCAAACCCGGAAGTGACGTCACTAAACCCGGAAGTGAGGTCACCACACCCAGAAGTGAGGTCACCAAACCCGGAAGTGACGTCACTAAACCTGGAAGTGAGGTCACCATACCCGGAAGTGACGTCACCACACCCGGAAGTGAGGTCACCACACCCGGAATTGAGGTCACCAAACCCGGAAGTGACGTCACTAAACCCGGAAGTGAGGTCAGCAAACCCGGAAGAGAGGTCAGCAAACCCGGAAGTGAGGTCACCACACCCGGAAGTGAGGTCAGCAAACCCGGAAGTGACGTCACCACACCCGGAAGTGAGGTCGCAACACCCGGAAGTGAGGTAAGCAGACCAGGAAAGTGAGGTCTGCTAATTCGGAAATCAGGTCTGCAAACCCAGAAGTGACTTCAGCAGACCCAGAAGTGACTTCAGCAAACCCGGAAGTGAGGTCAGCAAACCCGGAAGTGAGGTCAGCAAACCCGGAAGTGAGGTCACCAAACCCGGAAGTGATGTCACCAAACCCGGAAGTGACGTCACTAAACCCGGAAGTGAGGTCACCACACCCGGAAGTGAGGTCACCAAACCCGGAAGTGACGTCACTAAACCCGGAAGTGAGGTCACCACACCCGGAAGTGAGGTTACCAAACCCGGAAGTGACGTCACTAAACCCGGAAGTGAGGTCACCACACCCGGAATTGAAGTCACTAAACCCAGAAGTGAGGTCACCAAACCCGGAAGTGACGACACCACACCCGGAAGTGAGGTCACCACACCCGGAAGTGAGGTCACCAAACCCGGAAGTGACGTCACTAAACCCGGAAGTGAGGTCACCACACCCGGAAGTGAGGTCACCGAACCCGGAAGTGACGTCAGCAAACCCGGAAGTGAGGTCACCACACCCGGAAGTGAGGTCACCAAACCCGGAAGTGACGTCACTAAACCCGGAAGTGAGGTCACCACACCCGGAAGTGAGGTCACCAAACCCGGAAGTGACGTCACCAAACCCGGAAGTGACGTCACTAAACCCGGAAGTGACGTCAGCAAACCCGGAAGTGAGGTCAGCAAACCCGGAAGTGAGGTCACCACACCCGGAAGTGAGGTCACCAAACCCGGAAGTGACGTCACTAAACCCGGAAGTGAGGTCACCACACCCGGAAGTGAGGTCACCAAACCCGAATGTGACGTCACCAAACCCGGAAGTGACGTCACTAAACCCGGAAGTGAGGTCACCACACCCGGAAGTGAGGTCAGCAAACCCGGAAGTGACGTCACTAAACCCGGAAGTGAGGTCACCAAACCCGGAAGTGACGTCACTAAACCCGGAAGTGAGGTCACCACACCCGGAAGTAAGGTCACCAAACCCGAATGTGACGTCACCAAACCCGGAAGTGACGTCACTAAACCCGGAAGTGAGGTCACCACACCCGGAAGTGAGGTCAGCAAACCCGGAAGTGAGGTCACCAAACCCGGAAGTGACGTCACTAAAGCAGGAAGTGAGGTCAGCAAACCCGGAAGTGAGGTCAGCAAACCCGGAAGTGAGGTCACCACACCCGGAAGTGAGGTCACCAAACCCGGAAGTGAGGTCACCAAACCCGGAAGTGAGGTCACCAAACCCGGAAGTGACGTCACTAAACCCGGAAGTGAGGTCAGAATACCCGGAAGTGACATCACCACACCCGGAAGTGAGGTCACCACACCCGGAAGTGAGGTCACCAAACCCGGAAGTGACGTCACTAAACCCGGAAGTGATGTCAGCAAACCCGGAAGTGAGGTCAGCAAACCCGGAAGTGAGGTCAGCAAACCCGGAAGTGAGGTCAGCAAACCCGGAAGTGACGTCACTAAACCCGGAAGTGAGGTCACCAAACCCGGAAGTGACGTCACTAAACCCGGAAGTGAGGTCAGCATACCCGGAAGTGAGGTAAGCAGACCAGGAAAGTGAGGTCTGCTAATTCGGAACTCAGGTCTGCAAACACAGAAGTGACTTCAGCAGACCCAGTAGTGACTTCAGCAAACCCGGAAGTGAGGTCAGCAAACCCGGAAGTGAGGTCACCACACCCGGAAGTGAGGTCAGCAAACCCGGAAGTGAGGTCAGCAAACCCGGAAGTGAGGTCACCGCACCCGGAAGTGAGGTCAGCAAACCCGGAAGTGAGGTCAGCAAACCCGGAAGTGAGGTCACCACACCCGGAAGTGAGGTCACCAAACCCGGAAGTGACGTCACTAAACCCGGAAGTGAGGTCACCACACCCGGAAGTGAGGTCACCAAACCCGGAAGTGACGTCACGAAACCCGGAAGTGAGGTCAGCAAACCCGGAAGTGACGTCACTAAACCCGGAAGTGAGGTCACCACACCCGGAAGTGAGGTCAGCAAGCCCGGAAGTGAGGTCAGCAAACCCGGAAGTGAGGTCACGACACCCGGAAGTGAGGTCACCACACCCGGAAGTGAGGTCAGCAAACCCGGAAGTGAGGTCACCACACCCGGAAGTAAGGTCAGCAAACCCGGAAGTGACATCACTAAACCCGGAAGTGAGGTCACCACACCCGGAAGTGAGGTCAGCAAACCCGGAAGTGATGTCAGCAAACCCGGAAGTGAGGTCACCACACCCGGAAGTGAGGTCCTCAAACCAGGATGTGACGTCACTAAACCCGGAAGTGAGGTCAGCAAACCCGGAAGTGACGTCACCACACCCGGAAGTGAGGTCACCACACCCGGAAGTGAGGTCACCAAACCCGGAAGTGACATCACTAAACCCGGAAGTGACGTCAGCAAACCCGGAAGTGAGGTCAGCAAACCCGGAAGTGAGGTCACCACACCCGGAAGTGAGGTCACCAAACCCGGAAGTGATGTCACTAAACCCGGAAGTGAGGTCACCACACCCGGAAGTGAGGTCACCAAACCCGGAAGTGACGTCACCAAACCCGGAAGTGACGTCACTAAACCCGGAAGTGACGTCAGCAAACCCGGAAGTGAGGTCAGCAAACCCGGAAGTGAGGTCACCACACCCGGAAGTGAGGTCACCAAACCCGGAAGTGACGTCACTAAACCCGGAAGTGAGGTCACCACACCCGGAAGTGAGGTCACCAAACCCGGATGTGACGTCACCAAACCCGGAAGTGACGTCACTAAACCAGGAAGTGAGGTCACCACACCCGGAAGTGAGGTCAGCAAACCCGGAAGTGACGTCACTAAACCCGGAAGTGAGGTCACCAAACCCGGAAGTGACGTCACTAAACCCGGAAGTGAGGTCACCACACCCGGAAGTAAGGTCACCAAACCCGGATGTGACGTCACTAAACCCGGAAGTGAGGTCAGCATACCCGGAAGTTAGGTAAGCAGACCAGGAAAGTTAGGTCTGCTAATTCGGAACTCAGGTCAGCAAACCCAGAAGTGACTTCAGCAGACCCGGAAGTGACGTCACTAAACTCGGAAGTGAGGTCACCACACCAGGATGTGAGGTCAGCAAACCCGGAAGTGAGGTCAGCAAACCCGGAAGTGAGGTCACCACACCCGGAAGTGAGGACACCAAACCCGGAAGTGACGTCACTAAACCCGGAAGTGAGGTCAGCAAACCCGGAAGTGAGGTCACCACACCCGGAAGTGAGGTCACCAAACCCGGAAGTGACGTCACTAAACCCGGAAGTGAGGTCACTAAACCCGGAAGTGACGTCAGCAAACCCGGAAGTGAGGTCAGCAAACCCGGAAGTGAGGTCACCACACCCGGAAGTGAGGTCACCAAACCCGGAAGTGACGTCACTAAACCCGGAAGTGAGGTCACCACACCCGGAAGTGAGGTCACCAAACCCGGAAGTGAGGTCACCAAACCCGGAAGTGACGTCACTAAACCCGGAAGTGAGGTCACCAAACCCGGAAGTGACATCACTAAACCCGGAAGTGAGGTCACCACACCCGGAAGTGACGTCACTAAACCCGGAAGTGAGGTCAGCAAACCCGGAAGTGACGTCACCACACCTGGAAGTGAGGTCACAACACCCGGAAGTGAGGTCACCAAACCCGGAAGTGACGTCACTAAACCCGGAAGTGAGGTCAGCAAACCCGGAAGTGACGTCACTAAACCCGGAAGTGAGGTCACCACACCCGGAAGTGAGGTCAGCAAGCCCGGAAGTGAGGTCAGCAAACCTGGAAGTGAGGTCACCACACCCGGAAGTGAGGTCACCACACCCGGAAGTGAGGTCACCAAACCCGGAAGTGAGGTCAGCAAACCCGGAAGTGAGGTCACCACACCCGGAAGTGAGGTCACCACACCCGGAAGTGACGTCACCACACTCGGAAGTGAGGTCACCACACCCGGAAGTAAGGTCACCAAACCCGGAAGTGACGTCACTAAACCTGGAAGTGAGGTCAGCATACCCGGAAGTTAGGTAAGCAGACCAGGAAAGTGAGGTCTGCTAATTCGGAAATCAGGTCAGCAAACCCAGAAGTGACTTCAGCAAACCCGGAAGTGACGTCACTAAACTCGGAAGTGAGGTCACCACACCCGGAAGTGAGGTCACCACACCCGGAAGTGAGGTCAGCAAACCCGGAAGTGACGTCACTAAACCCGGAAGAGAGGTCAGCATACCCGGAAGTGAGGTAAGCAGACCAGGAAAGTGAGGTCTGCTAATTCGGAACTCAGGTCAGCAAACCCAGAAGTGACTTCAGCAGACCCAGAAGTGACTTCTGCAAACCCGGAAGTGAGGTCAGAAAACCCGGAAGGGAGGTCAGCAAACCTGGAAGTGAGGTCACCACACCTGGAAGTGAGGTCACCACACCCGGAAGTGAGGTCACCACACCCGGAAGTGAGGTCAGAAAACCCGGAAGTGAGGTCAGCAAACCCGGAAGTGACGTCACTAAACTCGGAAGTGAGGTCACCACACCAGGATGTGAGGTCAGCAAACCCGGAAGTGAGGTCAGCAAACCCGGAAGTGAGGTCACCACACCCGGAAGTGAGGACACCAAACCCGGAAGTGACGTCACTAAACCCGGAAGTGAGGTCACCACACCCGGAAGTGAGGTCAACACACCCGGAAGTGAGGTCACCAAACCCGGAAGTGACGTCACCAAACCCGGAAGTGAGGTCACCACACCCAGAAGTGAGGTCACCAAACCCGGAAGTGACGTCACTAAACCCGGAAGTGAGGTCACCATACCCGGAAAGTGACGTCACCACACCCGGAAGTGAGGTCACCACACCCGGAAGTGAGGTCACCAAACCCGGAAGTGACGTCACTAAACCCGGAAGTGAGGTCAGCAAACCCGGAAGTTTGGTCAGCAAACCCGGAAGTGAGGTCACCACACCCGGAAGTGAGGTCACCAAACCCGGAAGTGACGTCACTAAACCCGGAAGTGAGGTCAGCATACCCGGAAGTGAGGTAAGCAGACCAGGAAAGTGAGGTCTGCTAATTCGGAACTCAGGTCAGCAAACCCAGAAGTGACTTCAGCAGACCCAGAAGTGACTTCAGCAAACCAGGAAGTGAGGTCAGCATACCCGGAAGTGAGGTCACCACACCCGGAAGTGAGGTCACCACACCCGGAAGTGACGTCACTAAACCTGGAAGTGAGGTCACCACACCCGGAAGTGAGGTCAGCAAACCCGGAAGTGAGTTCACCACACCCGGAAGTGAGGTCAGCAAACCCGGAAGTGAGGTCACCACACCCGGAAGTGAGGTCACCAAACCCGGAAGTGCCGTCACTAAACCCGGAAGTGAGGTCACCACACCCGGAAGTGAGGTCAGCAAACCTGGAAGTGACGTCACTAAACCCGGAAGTGAGGTCAGCAAACCCGGAAGTGACGTCACTAAACCCGGAAGTGAGGTCACCACGCCCGGAAGTCAGGTCACCAAACCCGGAAGTGACGTCACTAAACCCGGAAGTGACGTCACTAAACCTGGAAGTAAGGTCACCACACCCGGAAGTGAGGTCAGCAAACCCGGAAGTGAGTTCACCACACCCGGAAGTGAGGTCAGCAAACCCGGAAGTGAGGTCACCACACCCGGAAGTGAGGTCACCAAACCCGGAAGTGCCGTCACTAAACCCGGAAGTGAGGTCACCACACCCGGAAGTGAGGTCACCAAACCCGGAAGTGACGTCACCAAACCCGGAAGTGACGTCACTAAACCCGGAAGTGAGGTCAGCAAACCCGGAAGTGAGGTCAGCAAACCCGGAAGTGAGGTAAGCAGACCAGGAAAGTGAGGTCACCACACCCGGAAGTGAGGTCACCAAACCCGGAAGTGAGGTCACCACACCCGGAAGTGAGGTCACCACACCCGGAAGTGAGGTCAGCATACCCGGAAGTTAGGTAAGCAGACCAGGAAAGTGAGGTCTGCTAATTCGGAACTCAGGTCAGCAAACCCAGAAGTGACTTCAGCAAACCCGGAAGTGACGTCACTAAACTCGGAAGTGAGGTCACCACACCCGGAAGTGAGGTCAGCAAACCCGGAAGTGACGTCACTAAACCCGGAAGAGAGGTCAGCATACCCGGAAGTGAGGTAAGCAGACCAGGAAAGTGAGGTCTGCTAATTCGGAACTCAGGTCAGTAAACCCAGAAGTGACTTCAGCAGACCCAGAAGTGACTTCTGCAAACCCGGAAGTGAGGTCAGAAAACCCGGAAGGGAGGTCAGCAAACCCGGAAGTGAGGTCACCACACCTGGAAGTGAGGTCACCACACCCGGAAGTGAGGTCACCACACCCGGAAGTGAGGTCAGAAAACCCGGAAGTGAGGTCACCACATCCGGAAGTGAGGTCACCAAACTTGGAAGTGAAATCACTAAACCCGGAAGTGAGGTCACCACACCCGGAAGTAAGGTCAGCAAACCCAGAAGTGAGGTCACCACACCCGGAATTGAGGTCACCAAACCCGGAAGTGACGTCACTAAACCCGGAAGTGAGGTCACCACACCCGGAAGTGACGTCACTAAACCCGGAAGTGAGGTCAGCAAACCCGGAAGTGAGGTCTCCACACCCGGAAGTGAGGTCACCAAACCCGGAAGTGACGTCACTAAACCCGGAAGTGAGGTCAGCAAACCCGGAAGTGAGGTCACCACACCCGGAAGTGAGGTCACCAAACCCGGAAGTGACGTCACTAAACCCGGAAGTGAGGTCAACACACCCGGATGTGACGTCACTAAACCCGGAAGTGAGGTCAGCAAACCCGGAAGTGAGGTCTCCACACCCGGAAGTGAGGTCACCAAACCCGGAAGTGACATCACTAAACCCGGAAGTGAGGTCAGCGAACCCGGAAGTGAGGTCACCACACCCGGAAGTGAGGTCACCAAACCCGGAAGTGATGTCACTAAACCCGGAAGTGAGGTCAGCAAACCCGGAAGTGAGGTCACCAAACCCGGAAGTCACGTCACTAAACCCGGAAGTGAGGTCACCACACCCGGAAGTGAGGTCACCAAACCCGGAAGTGACGTCACGAAACCCGGAAGTGAGGTCAGCAAACCCGGAAGTGACGTCACTAAACCCGGAAGTGAGGTCACCACACCCGGAAGTGAGGTCAGCAAGCCCGGAAGTGAGGTCAGCAAACCCGGAAGTGAGGTCACGACACCCGGAAGTGAGGTCACCACACCCGGAAGTGAGGTCAGCAAACCCGGAAATGAGGTCACCACACCCGGAAGTAAGGTCAGCAAACCCGGAAGTGACATCACTAAACCCGGAAGTGAGGTCACCACACCCGGAAGTGAGGTCAGCAAACCCGGAATTGATGTCAGCAAACCCGGAAGTGAGGTCACCACACCCGGAAGTGAGGTCCTCAAACCAGGATGTGACGTCACTAAACCCGGAAGTGAGGTCAGCAAACCCGGAAGTGACGTCACCACACCCGGAAGTGAGGTCACCACACCCGGAAGTGAGGTCACCAAACCCGGAAGTGACATCACTAAACCCGGAAGTGACGTCAGCAAACCCGGAAGTGAGGTCAGCAAACCCGGAAGTGAGGTCACCACACCCGGAAGTGAGGTCACCAAACCCGGAAGTGACGTCACTAAACCCGGAAGAGAGGTCACCACACCCGGAAGTGAGGTCACCAAACCCGGAAGTGACGTCACCAAACCCGGAAGTGATGTCACTAAACCCGGAAGTGACGTCAGCAAACCCGGAAGTGAGGTCAGCAAACCCGGAAGTGAGGTCACCACACCCGGAAGTGAGGTCACCAAACCCGGAAGTGACGTCACTAAACCCGGAAGTGAGGTCACCACACCCGGAAGTGACGTCAGCAAACCCGGAAGTGAGGTCAGCAAACCCGGAAGTGAGGTCACCACACCCGGAAGTGAGGTCACCAAACCCGGAAGTGACGTCACTAAACCCGGAAGTTAGGTCACCACACCCGGAAGTGAGGTCACCAAACCCGGATGTGACGTCACCAAACCCGGAAGTGACGTCACTAAACCCGGAAGTGAGGTCACCACACCCGGAAGTGAGGTCAGCAAACCCGGAAGTGACGTCACTAAACCCGGAAGTGAGGTCACCAAACCCGGAAGTGACGTCACTAAACCCGGAAGTGTGGTCACCACACCCGGAAGTAAGGTCACCAAACCCGGATGTGACGTCACTAAACCCGGAAGTGAGGTCAGCATACCCGGAAGTTAGGTAAGCAGACCAGGAAAGTTAGGTCTGCTAATTCGGAACTCAGGTCAGCAAACCCAGAAGTGACTTCAGCAGACCCGGAAGTGACGTCACTAAACTCGGAAGTGAGGTCACCACACCAGGATGTGAGGTCAGCAAACCCGGAAGTGAGGTCACCACACCCGGAAGTGAGGTCACCAAACCCGGAAGTGACGTCACTAAACCCGGAAGTGAGGTCACCACACCCAGAAGTGAGGTCACCAAACCCGGAAGTGAGGTCACCACACCCGGAAGTGAGGTCACCATACCCGGAAGTGACGTCACCACACCCGGAAGTGAGGTCACCACACCCGGAATTGAGGTCACCAAACCCGGAAGTGACGTCACTAAACCCGGAAGTGAGGTCAGCAAACCCAGAAGTGAGGTCAGCAAACCCGGAAGTGAGGTCACCACACCCGGAAGTGAGGTCACCAAACCCGGAAGTCACGTCACTAAACCCGGAAGTGAGGTCACCACACCCGGAAGTGAGGTCACCAAACCCGGAAGTGACGTCACGAAACCCGGAAGTGAGGTCAGCAAACCCGGAAGTGACGTCACTAAGCCCGGAAGTGAGGTCACCACACCCGGAAGTGAGGTCAGCAAGCCCGGAAGTGAGGTCAGCAAACCCGGAAGTGAGGTCACGACAACCGGAAGTGAGGTCACCACACCCGGAAGTGAGGTCAGCAAACCCGGAAGTGAGGTCACCACACCCGGAAGTAAGGTCAGCAAACCCGGAAGTGACATCACTAAACCCGGAAGTGAGGTCACCACACCCGGAAGTGAGGTCACCAAACCCGGAAGTGACATCACTAAACCCGGAAGTGACGTCAGCAAACCCGGAAGTGAGGTCAGCAAACCCGGAAGTGAGGTCACCACACCCGGAAGTGAGGTCAGCAAACCCGGAAGTGACGTCACTAAACCCGGAAGTGAGGTCACCACACCCGGAAGTGAGGTCACCAAACCCGGAAGTGACGTCACCAAACCCGGAAGTGACGTCACTAAACCCGGAAGTGACGTCAGCAAACCCGGAAGTGAGGTCAGCAAACCCGGAAGTGAGGTCACCACACCCGGAAGTGAGGTCACCAAACCCGGAAGTGACGTCACTAAACCCGGAAGTGAGGTCACCACACCCGGAAGTGAGGTCACCAAACCCGGATGTGACGTCACCAAACCCGGAAGTGACGTCACTAAACCCGGAAGTGAGGTCACCACACCCGGAAGTGAGGTCAGCAAACCCGGAAGTGACGTCACTAAACCCGGAAGTGAGGTCACCAAACCCGGAAGTGACGTCACTAAACCCGGAAGTGAGGTCACCACACCCGGAAGTAAGGTCACCAAACCCGGATGTGACGTCACTAAACCCGGAAGTGAGGTCAGCATACCCGGAAGTTAGGTAAGCAGACCAGGAAAGTTAGGTCTGCTAATTCGGAACTCAGGTCAGCAAACCCAGAAGTGACTTCAGCAGACCCGGAAGTGACGTCACTAAACTCGGAAGTGAGGTCACCACACCAGGATGTGAGGTCAGCAAACCCGGAAGTGAGGTCAGCAAACCCGGAAGTGAGGTCACCACACCCGGAAGTGAGGACACCAAACCCGGAAGTGACGTCACTAAACCCGGAAGTGAGGTCAGCAAACCCGGAAGTGAGGTCACCACACCCGGAAGTGAGGTCACCAAACCCGGAAGTGACGTCACTAAACCCGGAAGTGAGGTCACCACACCCAGAAGTGAGGTCACCAAACCCGGAAGTGACGTCACTAAACCTGGAAGTGAGGTCACCATACCCGGAAGTGACGTCACCACACCCGGAAGTGAGGTCACCACACCCGGAATTGAGGTCACCAAACCCGGAAGTGACGTCACTAAACCCGGAAGTGAGGTCAGCAAACCCGGAAGAGAGGTCAGCAAACCCGGAAGTGAGGTCACCACACCCGGAAGTGAGGTCAGCAAACCCGGAAGTGACGTCACCACACCCGGAAGTGAGGTCGCAACACCCGGAAGTGAGGTAAGCAGACCAGGAAAGTGAGGTCTGCTAATTCGGAAATCAGGTCTGCAAACCCAGAAGTGACTTCAGCAGACCCAGAAGTGACTTCAGCAAACCCGGAAGTGAGGTCAGCAAACCCGGAAGTGAGGTCAGCAAACCCGGAAGTGAGGTCACCAAACCCGGAAGTGATGTCACCAAACCCGGAAGTGACGTCACTAAACCCGGAAGTGAGGTCACCACACCCGGAAGTGAGGTCACCAAACCCGGAAGTGACGTCACTAAACCCGGAAGTGAGGTCACCACACCCGGAAGTGAGGTTACCAAACCCGGAAGTGACGTCACTAAACCCGGAAGTGAGGTCACCACACCCGGAATTGAAGTCACTAAACCCAGAAGTGAGGTCACCAAACCCGGAAGTGACGACACCACACCCGGAAGTGAGGTCACCACACCCGGAAGTGAGGTCACCAAACCCGGAAGTGACGTCACTAAACCCGGAAGTGAGGTCACCACACCCGGAAGTGAGGTCACCGAACCCGGAAGTGACGTCAGCAAACCCGGAAGTGAGGTCACCACACCCGGAAGTGAGGTCACCAAACCCGGAAGTGACGTCACTAAACCCGGAAGTGAGGTCACCACACCCGGAAGTGAGGTCACCAAACCCGGAAGTGACGTCACCAAACCCGGAAGTGACGTCACTAAACCCGGAAGTGACGTCAGCAAACCCGGAAGTGAGGTCAGCAAACCCGGAAGTGAGGTCACCACACCCGGAAGTGAGGTCACCAAACCCGGAAGTGACGTCACTAAACCCGGAAGTGAGGTCACCACACCCGGAAGTGAGGTCACCAAACCCGAATGTGACGTCACCAAACCCGGAAGTGACGTCACTAAACCCGGAAGTGAGGTCACCACACCCGGAAGTGAGGTCAGCAAACCCGGAAGTGACGTCACTAAACCCGGAAGTGAGGTCACCAAACCCGGAAGTGACGTCACTAAACCCGGAAGTGAGGTCACCACACCCGGAAGTAAGGTCACCAAACCCGAATGTGACGTCACCAAACCCGGAAGTGACGTCACTAAACCCGGAAGTGAGGTCACCACACCCGGAAGTGAGGTCAGCAAACCCGGAAGTGAGGTCACCAAACCCGGAAGTGACGTCACTAAAGCAGGAAGTGAGGTCAGCAAACCCGGAAGTGAGGTCAGCAAACCCGGAAGTGAGGTCACCACACCCGGAAGTGAGGTCACCAAACCCGGAAGTGAGGTCACCAAACCCGGAAGTGAGGTCACCAAACCCGGAAGTGACGTCACTAAACCCGGAAGTGAGGTCAGAATACCCGGAAGTGACATCACCACACCCGGAAGTGAGGTCACCACACCCGGAAGTGAGGTCACCAAACCCGGAAGTGACGTCACTAAACCCGGAAGTGATGTCAGCAAACCCGGAAGTGAGGTCAGCAAACCCGGAAGTGAGGTCAGCAAACCCGGAAGTGAGGTCAGCAAACCCGGAAGTGACGTCACTAAACCCGGAAGTGAGGTCACCAAACCCGGAAGTGACGTCACTAAACCCGGAAGTGAGGTCAGCATACCCGGAAGTGAGGTAAGCAGACCAGGAAAGTGAGGTCTGCTAATTCGGAACTCAGGTCTGCAAACACAGAAGTGACTTCAGCAGACCCAGTAGTGACTTCAGCAAACCCGGAAGTGAGGTCAGCAAACCCGGAAGTGAGGTCACCACACCCGGAAGTGAGGTCAGCAAACCCGGAAGTGAGGTCAGCAAACCCGGAAGTGAGGTCACCGCACCCGGAAGTGAGGTCAGCAAACCCGGAAGTGAGGTCAGCAAACCCGGAAGTGAGGTCACCACACCCGGAAGTGAGGTCACCAAACCCGGAAGTGACGTCACTAAACCCGGAAGTGAGGTCACCACACCCGGAAGTGAGGTCACCAAACCCGGAAGTGACGTCACGAAACCCGGAAGTGAGGTCAGCAAACCCGGAAGTGACGTCACTAAACCCGGAAGTGAGGTCACCACACCCGGAAGTGAGGTCAGCAAGCCCGGAAGTGAGGTCACCACACCCGGAAGTGAGGTCACGACACCCGGAAGTGAGGTCACCACACCCGGAAGTGAGGTCAGCAAACCCGGAAGTGAGGTCACCACACCCGGAAGTAAGGTCAGCAAACCCGGAAGTGACATCACTAAACCCGGAAGTGAGGTCACCACACCCGGAAGTGAGGTCAGCAAACCCGGAAGTGATGTCAGCAAACCCGGAAGTGAGGTCACCACACCCGGAAGTGAGGTCCTCAAACCAGGATGTGACGTCACTAAACCCGGAAGTGAGGTCAGCAAACCCGGAAGTGACGTCACCACACCCGGAAGTGAGGTCACCACACCCGGAAGTGAGGTCACCAAACCCGGAAGTGACATCACTAAACCCGGAAGTGACGTCAGCAAACCCGGAAGTGAGGTCAGCAAACCCGGAAGTGAGGTCACCACACCCGGAAGTGAGGTCACCAAACCCGGAAGTGATGTCACTAAACCCGGAAGTGAGGTCACCACACCCGGAAGTGAGGTCACCAAACCCGGAAGTGACGTCACCAAACCCGGAAGTGACGTCACTAAACCCGGAAGTGACGTCAGCAAACCCGGAAGTGAGGTCAGCAAACCCGGAAGTGAGGTCACCACACCCGGAAGTGAGGTCACCAAACCCGGAAGTGACGTCACTAAACCCGGAAGTGAGGTCACCACACCCGGAAGTGAGGTCACCAAACCCGGATGTGACGTCACCAAACCCGGAAGTGACGTCACTAAACCAGGAAGTGAGGTCACCACACCCGGAAGTGAGGTCAGCAAACCCGGAAGTGACGTCACTAAACCCGGAAGTGAGGTCACCAAACCCGGAAGTGACGTCACTAAACCCGGAAGTGAGGTCACCACACCCGGAAGTAAGGTCACCAAACCCGGATGTGACGTCACTAAACCCGGAAGTGAGGTCAGCATACCCGGAAGTTAGGTAAGCAGACCAGGAAAGTTAGGTCTGCTAATTCGGAACTCAGGTCAGCAAACCCAGAAGTGACTTCAGCAGACCCGGAAGTGACGTCACTAAACTCGGAAGTGAGGTCACCACACCAGGATGTGAGGTCAGCAAACCCGGAAGTGAGGTCAGCAAACCCGGAAGTGAGGTCACCACACCCGGAAGTGAGGACACCAAACCCGGAAGTGACGTCACTAAACCCGGAAGTGAGGTCAGCAAACCCGGAAGTGAGGTCACCACACCCGGAAGTGAGGTCACCAAACCCGGAAGTGACGTCACTAAACCCGGAAGTGAGGTCACTAAACCCGGAAGTGACGTCAGCAAACCCGGAAGTGAGGTCAGCAAACCCGGAAGTGAGGTCACCACACCCGGAAGTGAGGTCACCAAACCCGGAAGTGACGTCACTAAACCCGGAAGTGAGGTCACCACACCCGGAAGTGAGGTCACCAAACCCGGAAGTGAGGTCACCAAACCCGGAAGTGACGTCACTAAACCCGGAAGTGAGGTCACCACACCCGGAAGTAAGGTCACCAAACCCGGATGTGACGTCACTAAACCCGGAAGTGAGGTCAGCATACCCGGAAGTTAGGTAAGCAGACCAGGAAAGTTAGGTCTGCTAATTCGGTACTCAGGTCAGCAAACCCAGAAGTGACTTCAGCAGACCCGGAAGTGACGTCACTAAACTCGGAAGTGAGGTCACCACACCAGGATGTGAGGTCAGCAAACCCGGAAGTGAGGTCAGCAAACCCGGAAGTGAGGTCACCACACCCGGAAGTGAGGACACCAAACCCGGAAGTGACGTCACTAAACCCGGAAGTGAGGTCAGCAAACCCGGAAGTGAGGTCACCACACCCGGAAGTGAGGTCACCAAACCCGGAAGTGACGTCACTAAACCCGGAAGTGAGGTCACCACACCCAGAAGTGAGGTCACCAAACCCGGAAGTGACGTCACTAAACCCGGAAGTGAGGTCACCATACCCGGAAGTGACGTCACCACACCCGGAAGTGAGGTCACCACACCCGGAATTGAGGTCACCAAACCCGGAAGTGACGTCATTAAACCCGGAAGTGAGGTCAGCAAACCCGGAAGTGAGGTCAGCAAACCCGGAAGTGAGGTCACCACACCCGGAAGTGAGGTCACCAAACCCGGAAGTCACGTCACTAAACCCGGAAGTGAGGTCACCACACCCGGAAGTGAGGTCAGCAAACCCGGAAGTGACGTCACTAAACCCGGAAGTGAGGTCACCACACCCGGAAGTGAGGTCAGCAAGCCCGGAAGTGAGGTCAGCAAACCCGGAAGTGAGGTCACGACACCCGGAAGTGAGGTCACCACACCCGGAAGTGAGGTCAGCAAACCCGGAAGTGAGGTCACCACACCCGGAAGTAAGGTCAGCAAACCCGGAAGTGACATCACTAAACCCGGAAGTGAGGTCACCACACCCGGAAGTGAGGTCAGCAAACTCGGAAGTGATGTCAGCAAACCCGGAAGTGAGGTCACCACACCCGGAAGTGAGGTCCTCAAACCAGGATGTGACGTCACTAAACCCGGAAGTGAGGTCAGCAAACCCGGAAGTGACGTCACCACACCCGGAAGTGACGTCACCACACCCGGAAGTGAGGTCACCAAACCCGGAAGTGATATCACTAAACCCGGAAGTGACGTCAGCAAACCCGGAAGTGAGGTCAGCAAACCCGGAAGTGAGGTCACCACACCCGGAAGTGAGGTCACCAAACCCGGAAGTGACGTCACTAAACCCGGAAGTGAGGTCACCACACCCGGAAGTGAGGTCACCAAACCCGGAAGTGACGTCACCAAACCCGGAAGTGACGTCACTAAACCCGGAAGTGACGTCAGCAAACCCGGAAGTGAGGTCAGCAAACCCGGAAGTGAGGTCACCACACCCGGAAGTGAGGTCACCAAACCCGGAAGTGACGTCACTAAACCCGGAAGTGAGGTCACCACACCCGGAAGTGAGGTCACCAAACCCGGATGTGACGTCACCAAACCCGGAAGTGACGTCACTAAACCCGGAAGTGAGGTCACCACACCCGGAAGTGAGGTCAGCAAACCCGGAAGTGACGTCACTAAACCCGGAAGTGAGGTCACCAAACCCGGAAGTGACGTCACTAAACCCGGAAGTGAGGTCACCACACCCGGAAGTAAGGTCACCAAACCCGGATGTGACGTCACTAAACCCGGAAGTGAGGTCAGCATACCCGGAAGTTAGGTAAGCAGACCAGGAAAGTTAGGTCTGCTAATTCGGAACTCAGGTCAGCAAACCCAGAAGTGACTTCAGCAGACCCGGAAGTGACGTCACTAAACTCGGAAGTGAGGTCACCACACCAGGATGTGAGGTCAGCAAACCCGGAAGTGAGGTCAGCAAACCCGGAAGTGAGGTCACCACACCCGGAAGTGAGGACACCAAACCCGGAAGTGACGTCACTAAACCCGGAAGTGAGGTCACAACACCCGGAAGTGAGGTCAACACACCCGGAAGTGAGGTCACCAAACCCGGAAGTGACGTCACCAAACCCGGAAGTGAGGTCACCACACCCAGAAGTGAGGTCACCAAACCCGGAAGTGACGTCACTAAACCCGGAAGTGAGGTCACCATACCCGGAAAGTGACGTCACCACACCCGGAAGTGAGGTCACCACACCCGGAAGTGAGGTCACCAAACCCGGAAGTGACGTCACTAAACCCGGAAGTGAGGTCAGCAAACCCGGAAGTTTGGACAGCAAACCCGGAAGTGAGGTCACCACACCCGGAAGTGAGGTCACCAAACCCGGAAGTGACGTCACTAAACCCGGAAGTGAGGTCAGCATACCCGGAAGTGAGGTAAGCAGACCAGGAAAGTGAGGTCTGCTAATTCGGAACTCAGGTCAGCAAACCCAGAAGTGACTTCAGCAGACCCAGAAGTGACTTCAGCAAACCAGGAAGTGAGGTCAGCATACCCGGAAGTGAGGTCACCACACCCGGAAGTGAGGTCACCACACCCGGAAGTGACGTCACTAAACCTGGAAGTGAGGTCACCACACCCGGAAGTGAGGTCAGCAAACCCGGAAGTGAGTTCACCACACCCGGAAGTGAGGTCAGCAAACCCGGAAGTGAGGTCACCACACCCGGAAGTGAGGTCACCAAACCCGGAAGTGCCGTCACTAAACCCGGAAGTGAGGTCACCACACCCGGAAGTGAGGTCAGCAAACCTGGAAGTGACGTCACTAAACCCGGAAGTGAGGTCAGCAAACCCGGAAGTGACGTCACTAAACCCGGAAGTGAGGTCACCACGCCCGGAAGTCAGGTCACCAAACCCGGAAGTGACGTCACTAAACCCGGAAGTGACGTCACTAAACCTGGAAGTAAGGTCACCACACCCGGAAGTGAGGTCAGCAAACCCGGAAGTGAGTTCACCACACCCGGAAGTGAGGTCAGCAAACCCGGAAGTGAGGTCACCACACCCGGAAGTGAGGTCACCAAACCCGGAAGTGCCGTCACTAAACCCGGAAGTGAGGTCACCACACCCGGAAGTGAGGTCACCAAACCCGGAAGTGACGTCACCAAACCCGGAAGTGACGTCACTAAACCCGGAAGTGAGGTCAGCAAACCCGGAAGTGAGGTCAGCAAACCCGGAAGTGAGGTAAGCAGACCAGGAAAGTGAGGTCACCACACCCGGAAGTGAGGTCACCAAACCCGGAAGTGAGGTCACCACACCCGGAAGTGAGGTCACCACACCCGGAAGTGAGGTCAGCATACCCGGAAGTTAGGTAAGCAGACCAGGAAAGTGAGGTCTGCTAATTCGGAACTCAGGTCAGCAAACCCAGAAGTGACTTCAGCAAACCCGGAAGTGACGTCACTAAACTCGGAAGTGAGGTCACCACACCCGGAAGTGAGGTCAGCAAACCCGGAAGTGACGTCACTAAACCCGGAAGAGAGGTCAGCATACCCGGAAGTGAGGTAAGCAGACCAGGAAAGTGAGGTCTGCTAATTCGGAACTCAGGTCAGTAAACCCAGAAGTGACTTCAGCAGACCCAGAAGTGACTTCTGCAAACCCGGAAGTGAGGTCAGAAAACCCGGAAGGGAGGTCAGCAAACCCGGAAGTGAGGTCACCACACCTGGAAGTGAGGTCACCACACCCGGAAGTGAGGTCACCACACCCGGAAGTGAGGTCAGAAAACCCGGAAGTGAGGTCACCACATCCGGAAGTGAGGTCACCAAACTTGGAAGTGACATCACTAAACCCGGAAGTGAGGTCACCACACCCGGAAGTAAGGTCAGCAAACCCAGAAGTGAGGTCACCACACCCGGAAGTGAGGTCACCAAACCCGGAAGTGACGTCACTAAACCCGGAAGTGAGGTCACCACACCCGGAAGTGACGTCACTAAACCCGGAAGTGAGGTCAGCAAACCCGGAAGTGAGGTCTCCACACCCGGAAGTGAGGTCACCAAACCCGGAAGTGACGTCACTAAACCCGGAAGTGAGGTCAGCAAACCCGGAAGTGAGGTCACCACACCCGGAAGTGAGGTCACCAAACCCGGAAGTGACGTCACTAAACCCGGAAGTGAGGTCAACACACCCGGATGTGACGTCACTAAACCCGGAAGTGAGGTCAGCAAACCCGGAAGTGAGGTCACCAAACCCGGAAGTCACGTCACTAAACCCGGAAGTGAGGTCACCACACCCGGAAGTGAGGTCACCAAACCCGGAAGTGACGTCACGAAACCCGGAAGTGAGGTCAGCAAACCCGGAAGTGACGTCACTAAACCCGGAAGTGAGGTCACCACACCCGGAAGTGAGGTCAGCAAGCCCGGAAGTGAGGTCAGCAAACCCGGAAGTGAGGTCACGACACCCGGAAGTGAGGTCACCACACCCGGAAGTGAGGTCAGCAAACCCGGAAATGAGGTCACCACACCCGGAAGTAAGGTCAGCAAACCCGGAAGTGACATCACTAAACCCGGAAGTGAGGTCACCACACCCGGAAGTGAGGTCAGCAAACCCGGAATTGATGTCAGCAAACCCGGAAGTGAGGTCACCACACCCGGAAGTGAGGTCCTCAAACCAGGATGTGACGTCACTAAACCCGGAAGTGAGGTCAGCAAACCCGGAAGTGACGTCACCACACCCGGAAGTGAGGTCACCACACCCGGAAGTGAGGTCACCAAACCCGGAAGTGACATCACTAAACCCGGAAGTGACGTCAGCAAACCCGGAAGTGAGGTCAGCAAACCCGGAAGTGAGGTCACCACACCCGGAAGTGAGGTCACCAAACCCGGAAGTGACGTCACTAAACCCGGAAGTGAGGTCACCACACCCGGAAGTGAGGTCACCAAACCCGGAAGTGACGTCACCAAACCCGGAAGTGATGTCACTAAACCCGGAAGTGACGTCAGCAAACCCGGAAGTGAGGTCAGCAAACCCGGAAGTGAGGTCACCACACCCGGAAGTGAGGTCACCAAACCCGGAAGTGACGTCACTAAACCCGGAAGTGAGGTCACCACACCCGGAAGTGACGTCAGCAAACCCGGAAGTGAGGTCAGCAAACCCGGAAGTGAGGTCACCACACCCGGAAGTGAGGTCACCAAACCCGGAAGTGACGTCACTAAACCCGGAAGTTAGGTCACCACACCCGGAAGTGAGGTCACCAAACCCGGATGTGACGTCACCAAACCCGGAAGTGACGTCACTAAACCCGGAAGTGAGGTCACCACACCCGGAAGTGAGGTCAGCAAACCCGGAAGTGACATCACTAAACCCGGAAGTGAGGTCACCAAACCCGGAAGTGACGTCACTAAACCCGGAAGTGTGGTCACCACACCCGGAAGTAAGGTCACCAAACCCGGATGTGACGTCACTAAACCCGGAAGTGAGGTCAGCATACCCGGAAGTTAGGTAAGCAGACCAGGAAAGTTAGGTCTGCTAATTCGGAACTCAGGTCAGCAAACCCAGAAGTGACTTCAGCAGACCCGGAAGTGACGTCACTAAACTCGGAAGTGAGGTCACCACACCAGGATGTGAGGTCAGCAAACCCGGAAGTGAGGTCACCACACCCGGAAGTGAGGACACCAAACCCGGAAGTGACGTCACTAAACCCGGAAGTGAGGTCAGCAAACCCGGAAGTGAGGTCACCACACCCGGAAGTGAGGTCACCAAACCCGGAAGTGACGTCACTAAACCCGGAAGTGAGGTCACCACACCCAGAAGTGAGGTCACCAAACCCGGAAGTGAGGTCACCACACCCGGAAGTGAGGTCACCATACCCGGAAGTGACGTCACCACACCCGGAAGTGAGGTCACCACACCCGGAATTGAGGTCACCAAACCCGGAAGTGACGTCACTAAACCCGGAAGTGAGGTCAGCAAACCCGGAAGTGAGGTCAGGAAACCCGGAAGTGAGGTCACCACACCCGGAAGTGAGGTCACCAAACCCGGAAGTCACGTCACTAAACCCGGAAGTGAGGTCACCACACCCGGAAGTGAGGTCACCAAACCCGGAAGTGACGTCACGAAACCCGGAAGTGAGGTCAGCAAACCCGGAAGTGACGTCACTAAGCCCGGAAGTGAGGTCACCACACCCGGAAGTGAGGTCAGCAAGCCCGGAAGTGAGGTCAGCAAACCCGGAAGTGAGGTCACGACACCCGGAAGTGAGGTCACCACACCCGGAAGTGAGGTCAGCAAACCCGGAAGTGAGGTCACCACACCCGGAAGTAAGGTCAGCAAACCCGGAAGTGACATCACTAAACCCGGAAGTGAGGTCACCACACCCGGAAGTGAGGTCACCACACCCGGAAGTGAGGTCACCAAACCCGGAAGTGACGTCACTAAACCCGGAAGTGAGGTCACCACACCCGGAAGTGAGGTCACCAAACCCGGATGTGACGTCACCAAACCCGGAAGTGACGTCACTAAACCCGGAAGTGAGGTCACCACACCCGGAAGTGAGGTCAGCAAACCCGGAAGTGACGTCACTAAACCCGGAAGTGAGGTCACCAAACCCGGAAGTGACGTCACTAAACCCGGAAGTGAGGTCACCACACCCGGAAGTAAGGTCACCAAACCCGGATGTGACGTCACTAAACCCGGAAGTGAGGTCAGCATACCCGGAAGTTAGGTAAGCAGACCAGGAAAGTTAGGTCTGCTAATTCGGAACTCAGGTCAGCAAACCCAGAAGTGACTTCAGCAGACCCGGAAGTGACGTCACTAAACTCGGAAGTGAGGTCACCACACCAGGATGTGAGGTCAGCAAACCCGGAAGTGAGGTCAGCAAACCCGGAAGTGAGGTCACCACACCCGGAAGTGAGGACACCAAACCCGGAAGTGACGTCACTAAACCCGGAAGTGAGGTCAGCAAACCCGGAAGTGAGGTCACCACACCCGGAAGTGAGGTCACCAAACCCGGAAGTGACGTCACTAAACCCGGAAGTGAGGTCACCACACCCAGAAGTGAGGTCACCAAACCCGGAAGTGACGTCACTAAACCTGGAAGTGAGGTCACCATACCCGGAAGTGACGTCACCACACCCGGAAGTGAGGTCACCACACCCGGAATTGAGGTCACCAAACCCGGAAGTGACGTCACTAAACCCGGAAGTGAGGTCAGCAAACCCGGAAGAGAGGTCAGCAAACCCGGAAGTGAGGTCACCACACCCGGAAGTGAGGTCAGCAAACCCGGAAGTGACGTCACCACACCCGGAAGTGAGGTCGCAACACCCGGAAGTGAGGTAAGCAGACCAGGAAAGTGAGGTCTGCTAATTCGGAAATCAGGTCTGCAAACCCAGAAGTGACTTCAGCAGACCCAGAAGTGACTTCAGCAAACCCGGAAGTGAGGTCAGCAAACCCGGAAGTGAGGTCAGCAAACCCGGAAGTGAGGTCACCAAACCCGGAAGTGATGTCACCAAACCCGGAAGTGACGTCACTAAACCCGGAAGTGAGGTCACCACACCCGGAAGTGAGGTCACCAAACCCGGAAGTGACGTCACTAAACCCGGAAGTGAGGTCACCACACCCGGAAGTGAGGTTACCAAACCCGGAAGTGACGTCACTAAACCCGGAAGTGAGGTCACCACACCCGGAATTGAAGTCACTAAACCCAGAAGTGAGGTCACCAAACCCGGAAGTGACGACACCACACCCGGAAGTGAGGTCACCACACCCGGAAGTGAGGTCACCAAACCCGGAAGTGACGTCACTAAACCCGGAAGTGAGGTCACCACACCCGGAAGTGAGGTCACCGAACCCGGAAGTGACGTCAGCAAACCCGGAAGTGAGGTCACCACACCCGGAAGTGAGGTCACCAAACCCGGAAGTGACGTCACTAAACCCGGAAGTGAGGTCACCACACCCGGAAGTGAGGTCACCAAACCCGGAAGTGACGTCACCAAACCCGGAAGTGACGTCACTAAACCCGGAAGTGACGTCAGCAAACCCGGAAGTGAGGTCAGCAAACCCGGAAGTGAGGTCACCACACCCGGAAGTGAGGTCACCAAACCCGGAAGTGACGTCACTAAACCCGGAAGTGAGGTCACCACACCCGGAAGTGAGGTCACCAAACCCGAATGTGACGTCACCAAACCCGGAAGTGACGTCACTAAACCCGGAAGTGAGGTCACCACACCCGGAAGTGAGGTCAGCAAACCCGGAAGTGACGTCACTAAACCCGGAAGTGAGGTCACCAAACCCGGAAGTGACGTCACTAAACCCGGAAGTGAGGTCACCACACCCGGAAGTAAGGTCACCAAACCCGAATGTGACGTCACCAAACCCGGAAGTGACGTCACTAAACCCGGAAGTGAGGTCACCACACCCGGAAGTGAGGTCAGCAAACCCGGAAGTGACGTCACTAAACCCGGAAGTGACGTCACCAAACCCGGAAGTGACGTCACTAAACCCGGAAGTGAGGTCACCACACCCGGAAGTAAGGTCACCAAACCCGGATGTGACGTCACTAAACCCGGAAGTGAGGTCAGCATACCCGGAAGTTAGGTAAGCAGACCAGGAAAGTTAGGTCTGCTAATTCGGAACTCAGGTCAGCAAACCCAGAAGTGACTTCAGCAGACCCGGAAGTGACGTCACTAAACTCGGAAGTGAGGTCACCACACCAGGATGTGAGGTCAGCAAACCCGGAAGTGAGGTCAGCAAACCCGGAAGTGAGGTCACCACACCCGGAAGTGAGGACACCAAACCCGGAAGTGACGTCACTAAACCCGGAAGTGAGGTCAGCAAACCCGGAAGTGAGGTCACCACACCCGGAAGTGAGGTCACCAAACCCGGAAGTGACGTCACTAAACCCGGAAGTGAGGTCACCACACCTGGAAGTAAGGTCAGCAAACCCGGATGTGACGTCACTAAACCCGGAAGTTAGGTCAGCAAACCCGGAAGTGAGGTCAGCAAACCCAGAAGTGAGGTCACCACACCCGGAAGTGAGGTCACCAAACCCGGAAGTGACGTCACTAAACCCGGAAGTGAGGTCAACACACCCGGAAGTGACGTCACTAAACCCGGAAGTGAGGTCAGCATACCCGGAAGTGACGTCACTAAACCCGGAAGTGAGGTCAGCATACCCGGAAGTGAGATAAGCAGACCAGGAAAGTGAGGTCTGCTAATTCGGAACTCAGGTCTGCAAACCCAGAAGTGACTTCAGCAGACTCAGAAGTGACTTCAGCAAACCCGGAAGTGAGGTCAGCAAACCCGGAAGTGAGGTCACCACACCCGGAAGTGAGGTCACCAAACCCGGAAGTGACGTCACTAAACCCGGAAGTGAGGTCACCACACCCGGAAGTGAGGTCACCACACCCGGAAGTGAGGTCACCAAACCCGGAAGTCACGTCACTAAACCCGGAAGTGAGGTCACCACACCCGGATGTGAGGTCACCAAACCCGGAAGTGACGTCACGAAACCCGGAAGTGAGGTCACCACACCCGGAAGTGACGTCACTAAACCCGGAAGTGAGGTCACCACACCCGGAAGTGAGGTCACCAAACCCGGAAGTGACGTCACCAAACCCGGAAGTGACGTCAGTAAACCCGGAAGTGAGGTCACCACACCCGGAAGTGAGGTCAGCAAACCCGGAAGTGACGTCACTAAACCCGGAAGTGAGGTCACCAAACCCGGAAGTGACGTCACTAAACCCGGAAGTGAGGTCACCACACCCGGAAGTAAGGTCACCAAACCCGGATGTGACGTCACTAAACCCGGAAGTGAGGTCAGCATACCCGGAAGTTAGGTAAGCAGACCAGGAAAGTTAGGTCTGCTAATTCGGAACTCAGGTCAGCAAACCCAGAAGTGACTTCAGCAGACCCGGAAGTGACGTCACTAAACTCGGAAGTGAGGTCACCACACCAGGATGTGAGGTCAGCAAACCCGGAAGTGAGGTCAGCAAACCCGGAAGTGAGGTCACCACACCCGGAAGTGAGGACACCAAACCCGGAAGTGACGTCACTAAACCCGGAAGTGAGGTCAGCAAACCCGGAAGTGAGGTCACCACACCCGGAAGTAAGGTCAGCAAACCCGGAAGTGACGTCACTAAACCCGGAAGTGAGGTCACCACACCCGGAAGTGAGGTCACCAAACCCGGAAGTGACGTCACCAAACCCGGAAGTGACGTCAGTAAACCCGGAAGTGAGGTCACCACACCCGGAAGTGAGGTCAGCAAACCCGGAAGTGACGTCACTAAACCCGGAAGTGAGGTCACCAAACCCGGAAGTGACGTCACTAAACCCGGAAGTGAGGTCACCACACCCGGAAGTAAGGTCACCAAACCCGGATGTGACGTCACTAAACCCGGAAGTGAGGTCAGCATACCCGGAAGTTAGGTAAGCAGACCAGGAAAGTTAGGTCTGCTAATTCGGAACTCAGGTCAGCAAACCCAGAAGTGACTTCAGCAGACCCGGAAGTGACGTCACTAAACTCGGAAGTGAGGTCACCACACCAGGATGTGAGGTCAGCAAACCCGGAAGTGAGGTCAGCAAACCCGGAAGTGAGGTCACCACACCCGGAAGTGAGGACACCAAACCCGGAAGTGACGTCACTAAACCCGGAAGTGAGGTCAGCAAACCCGGAAGTGAGGTCACCACACCCGGAAGTGAGGTCACCAAACCCGGAAGTGACGTCACTAAACCCGGAAGTGAGGTCACCACACCCAGAAGTGAGGTCACCAAACCCGGAAGTGACGTCACTAAACCTGGAAGTGAGGTCACCATACCCGGAAGTGACGTCACCACACCCGGAAGTGAGGTCACCACACCCGGAATTGAGGTCACCAAACCCGGAAGTGACGTCACTAAACCCGGAAGTGAGGTCAGCAAACCCGGAAGTGAGGTCAGCAAACCCGGAAGTGAGGTCACCACACCCGGAAGTGAGGTCAGCAAACCCGGAAGTGAGGTCACCACACCCGGAAGTAAGGTCAGCAAACCCGGAAGTGACGTCACTAAACCCGGAAGTGAGGTCACCACACCCGGAAGTGAGGTCACCAAACCCGGAAGTGACGTCACCAAACCCGGAAGTGACGTCAGTAAACCCGGAAGTGAGGTCACCACACCCGGAAGTGAGGTCAGCAAACCCGGAAGTGACGTCACTAAACCCGGAAGTGAGGTCACCAAACCCGGAAGTGACGTCACTAAACCCGGAAGTGAGGTCACCACACCCGGAAGTAAGGTCACCAAACCCGGATGTGACGTCACTAAACCCGGAAGTGAGGTCAGCATACCCGGAAGTTAGGTAAGCAGACCAGGAAAGTTAGGTCTGCTAATTCGGAACTCAGGTCAGCAAACCCAGAAGTGACTTCAGCAGACCCGGAAGTGACGTCACTAAACTCGGAAGTGAGGTCACCACACCAGGATGTGAGGTCAGCAAACCCGGAAGTGAGGTCAGCAAACCCGGAAGTGAGGTCACCACACCCGGAAGTGAGGACACCAAACCCGGAAGTGACGTCACTAAACCCGGAAGTGAGGTCAGCAAACCCGGAAGTGAGGTCACCACACCCGGAAGTGAGGTCACCAAACCCGGAAGTGACGTCACTAAACCCGGAAGTGAGGTCACCACACCCAGAAGTGAGGTCACCAAACCCGGAAGTGACGTCACTAAACCTGGAAGTGAGGTCACCATACCCGGAAGTGACGTCACCACACCCGGAAGTGAGGTCACCACACCCGGAATTGAGGTCACCAAACCCGGAAGTGACGTCACTAAACCCGGAAGTGAGGTCAGCAAACCCGGAAGTGAGGTCAGCAAACCCGGAAGTGAGGTCACCACACCCGGAAGTGAGGTCAGCAAACCCGGAAGTGACGTCACCACACCCGGAAGTGAGGTCACAACACCCGGAAGTGAGGTAAGCAGACCAGGAAAGTGAGGTCTGCTAATTCGGAAATCAGGTCTGCAAACCCAGAAGTGACTTCAGCAGACCCAGAAGTGACTTCAGCAAACCCGGAAGTGAGGTCAGCAAACCCGGAAGTGAGGTCAGCAAACCCGGAAGTGAGGTCACCAAACCCGGAAGTGATGTCACCAAACCCGGAAGTGACGTCACTAAACCCGGAAGTGAGGTCACCACACCCGGAAGTGAGGTCACCAAACCCGGAAGTGACGTCACTAAACCCGGAAGTGAGGTCACCACACCCGGAAGTGAGGTTACCAAACCCGGAAGTGACGTCACTAAACCCGGAAGTGAGGTCACCACACCCGGAATTGAAGTCACTAAACCCAGAAGTGAGGTCACCAAACCCGGAAGTGACGACACCACACCCGGAAGTGAGGTCACCACACCCGGAAGTGAGGTCACCAAACCCAGAAGTGACGTCACTAAACCCGGAAGTGAGGTCACCACACCCGGAAGTGAGGTCACCGAACCCGGAAGTGACGTCAGCAAACCCGGAAGTGAGGTCACCACGCCCGGAAGTGAGGTCACCAAACCCGGAAGTGACGTCACTAAACCCGGAAGTGAGGTCACCACACCCGGAAGTGAGGTCACCAAACCCGGAAGTGACGTCACCAAACCCGGAAGTGACGTCACTAAACCCGGAAGTGACGTCAGCAAACCCGGAAGTGAGGTCAGCAAACCCGGAAGTGAGGTCACCACACCCGGAAGTGAGGTCACCAAACCCGGAAGTGACGTCACTAAACCCGGAAGTGAGGTCACCACACCCGGAAGTGAGGTCACCAAACCCGAATGTGACGTCACCAAACCCGGAAGTGACGTCACTAAACCCGGAAGTGAGGTCACCACACCCGGAAGTGAGGTCAGCAAACCCGGAAGTGACGTCACTAAACCCGGAAGTGAGGTCACCAAACCCGGAAGTGACGTGACTAAACCCGGAAGTGAGGTCACCACACCCGGAAGTAAGGTCACCAAACCCGGATGTGACGTCACTAAACCCGGAAGTGAGGTCAGCATACCCGGAAGTTAGGTAAGCAGACCAGGAAAGTTAGGTCTGCTAATTCGGAACTCAGGTCAGCAAACCCAGAAGTGACTTCAGCAGACCCGGAAGTGACGTCACTAAACTCGGAAGTGAGGTCACCACACCAGGATGTGAGGTCAGCAAACCCGGAAGTGAGGTCAGCAAACCCGGAAGTGAGGTCACCACACCCGGAAGTGAGGACACCAAACCCGGAAGTGACGTCACTAAACCCGGAAGTGAGGTCAGCAAACCCGGAAGTGAGGTCACCACACCCGGAAGTGAGGTCACCAAACCCGGAAGTGACGTCACTAAACCCGGAAGTGAGGTCACCACACCTGGAAGTAAGGTCAGCAAACCCGGATGTGACGTCACTAAACCCGGAAGTTAGGTCAGCAAACCCGGAAGTGAGGTCAGCAAACCCAGAAGTGAGGTCACCACACCCGGAAGTGAGGTCACCAAACCCGGAAGTGACGTCACTAAACCCGGAAGTGAGGTCAACACACCCGGAAGTGACGTCACTAAACCCGGAAGTGAGGTCAGCATACCCGGAAGTGACGTCACTAAACCCGGAAGTGAGGTCAGCATACCCGGAAGTGAGATAAGCAGACCAGGAAAGTGAGGTCTGCTAATTCGGAACTCAGGTCTGCAAACCCAGAAGTGACTTCAGCAGACCCAGAAGTGACTTCAGCAAACCCGGAAGTGAGGTCAGCAAACCCGGAAGTGAGGTCACCACACCCGGAAGTGAGGTCACCAAACCCGGAAGTGACGTCACTAAACCCGGAAGTGAGGTCACCACACCCGGAAGTGAGGTCACCACACCCGGAAGTGAGGTCACCAAACCCGGAAGTCACGTCACTAAACCCGGAAGTGAGGTCACCACACCCGGATGTGAGGTCACCAAACCCGGAAGTGACGTCACGAAACCCGGAAGTGAGGTCACCACACCCGGAAGTGACGTCACTAAACCCGGAAGTGAGGTCACCACACCCGGAAGTGAGGTCAGCAAGCCCGGAAGTGAGGTCAGCAAACCCGGAAGTGAGGTCACCAAACCCGGAAGTGACGTCACCAAACCCGGAAGTGACGTCAGTAAACCCGGAAGTGAGGTCACCACACCCGGAAGTGAGGTCAGCAAACCCGGAAGTGAGGTCACCAAACCCGGAAGTGACGTCACTAAACCCGGAAGTGAGGTCACCACACCCGGAAGTAAGGTCACCAAACCCGGATGTGACGTCACTAAACCCGGAAGTGAGGTCAGCATACCCGGAAGTTAGGTAAGCAGACCAGGAAAGTTAGGTCTGCTAATTCGGAACTCAGGTCAGCAAACCCAGAAGTGACTTCAGCAGACCCGGAAGTGACGTCACTAAACTCGGAAGTGAGGTCACCACACCAGGATGTGAGGTCAGCAAACCCGGAAGTGAGGTCAGCAAACCCGGAAGTGAGGTCACCACACCCGGAAGTGAGGACACCAAACCCGGAAGTGACGTCACTAAACCCGGAAGTGAGGTCAGCAAACCCGGAAGTGAGGTCACCACACCCGGAAGTGACGTCACTAAACTTGGAAGTGAGGTCACCACACCCAGAAGTGAGGTCACCAAACCCGGAAGTGACGTCACTAAACCCGGAAGTGAGGTCACCATACCCGGAAGTGACGTTACCACACCCGGAAGTGAGGTCACCACACCCGGAAGTGAGGTCACCAAACCCGGAAGTGACGTCACTAAACCCGGAAGTGAGGTCAGCAAACCCGGAAGTGAGGTCAGCAAACCCGGAAGTGACGTCACTAAACCCGGAAGTGAGGTCACCACACCCGGAAGTGAGGTCAGCAAGCCCGGAAGTGAGGTCAGCAAACCCGGAAGTGAGGTCACCACACCCGGAAGTGAGGTCACCACACCCGGAAGTGAGGTCAGCAAACCCGGAAGTGAGGTCACCACACCCGGAAGTAAGGTCAGCAAACCCGGAAGTGACGTCACTAAACCCGGAAGTGAGGTCACCACACCCGGAAGTGAGGTCAGCAAACCCGGAAGTCACGTCACTAAACCCGGAAGTGAGGTCACCACACCCGGAAGTGACGTCACTAAACCCGGAAGTGAGGTCACCACACCCGGAAGTAAGGTCACCAAACCCGGATGTGACGTCACTAAACCCGGAAGTGAGGTCAGCATACCCGGAAGTTAGGTAAGCAGACCAGGAAAGTTAGGTCTGCTAATTCGGAACTCAGGTCAGCAAACCCAGAAGTGACTTCAGCAGACCCGGAAGTGACGTCACTAAACTCGGAAGTGAGGTCACCACACCAGGATGTGAGGTCAGCAAACCCGGAAGTGAGGTCAGCAAACCCGGAAGTGAGGTCACCACACCCGGAAGTGAGGACACCAAACCCGGAAGTGACGTCACTAAACCCGGAAGTGAGGTCAGCAAACCCGGAAGTGAGGTCACCACACCCGGAAGTGACGTCACTAAACTTGGAAGTGAGGTCACCACACCCAGAAGTGAGGTCACCAAACCCGGAAGTGACGTCACTAAACCCGGAAGTGAGGTCACCATACCCGGAAGTGACGTTACCACACCCGGAAGTGAGGTCACCACACCCGGAAGTGAGGTCACCAAACCCGGAAGTGACGTCACTAAACCCGGAAGTGAGGTCAGCAAACCCGGAAGTGAGGTCAGCAAACCCGGAAGTGAGGTCACCACACCCTCAAGTGAGGTCACCAAACCCGGAAGTGACGTCACTAAACCCGGAAGTGAGGTCAGCATACCCGGAAGTGAGGTAAGCAGACCAGGAAAGTGAGGTCTGCTAATTCGTAACTCTGGTCAGCAAACCCAGAAGTGACTTCAGCAGACCCAGAAGTGACTTCAGCAAACCCGGAAGTGAGGTCAGCATACCCGGAAGTGAGGTCACCACACCCGGAAGTGAGGTCACCACACCCGGAAGTGACGTCACTAAACCTGGAAGTGAGGTCACCACACCCGGAAGTGACGTCAGCAAACCCGGAAGTGAGTTCACCACACCCGGAAGTGAGGTCAGCAAACCCGGAAGTGAGGTCACCACACCCGGAAGTGAGGTCACCAAACCCGGAAGTGCCGTCACTAAACCCGGATGTGAGGTCACCACACCCGGATGTGAGGTCAGCAAACCCGGAAGTGACGTCACTAAACCCGGAAGTGAGGTCACCAAACCCGGAAGTGACGTCACTAAACCCGGAAGTGAGGTCACCACGCCCGGAAGTCAGGTCACCAAACCCGGAAGTGACGTCACTAAACCCGGAAGTGAGGTCACCACACCTGGAAGTAAGGTCAGCAAACCCGGAAGTGACGTCACTAAACCCGGAAGTGAGGTCAGCAAACCCGGAAGTGAGGTCAGCAAACCCAGAAGTGAGGTCACCACACCCGGAAGTGAGGTCACCAAACCTGGAAGTGACGTCACTAAACCCGGAAGTGAGGTCAACACACCCGGAAGTGACGTCACTAAACCCGGAAGTGAGGTCAGCATACCCGGAAGTGACGTCACTAAACCCGGAAGTGAGGTCAGCATACCCGGAAGTGAGATAAGCAGACCAGGAAAGTGAGGTCTGCTAATTCGGAAATCAGGTCAGCAAACCCAGAAGTGACTTCAGCAGACCCAGAAGTGACTTCAGCAAACCCGGAAGTGAGGTCAGCAAACCCGGAAGTGAGGTCAGCAAACCCGGAAGTGAGGTCACCAAACCCGGAAGTGATGTCACCAAACCCGGAAGTGACGTCACTAAACCCGGAAGTGAGGTCACCACACCCGGAAGTGAGGTCACCAAACCCGGAAGTGACGTCACTAAACCCGGAAGTGAGGTCACCACACCCGGAAGTGAGGTCACCAAACCCGGAAGTGACGTCACTAAACCCGGAAGTGAGGTCACCACACCCGGAATTGAAGTCACTAAACCCAGAAGTGAGGTCACCAAACCCGGAAGTGACGACACCACACCCGGAAGTGAGGTCACCACACCCGGAAGTGAGGTCACCAAACCCGGAAGTGACGTCACTAAACCCGGAAGTGAGGTCACCACACCCGGAAGTGAGGTCACCGAACCCGGAAGTGACGTCAGCAAACCCGGAAGTGAGGTCACCACACCCGGAAGTGAGGTCACCAAACCCGGAAGTGACGTCACTAAACCCGGAAGTGAGGTCACCACACCCGGAAGTGAGGTCACCAAACCCGGAAGTGACGTCACCAAACCCGGAAGTGACGTCACTAAACCCGGAAGTGACGTCAGCAAACCCGGAAGTGAGGTCAGCAAACCCGGAAGTGAGGTCACCACACCCGGAAGTGAGGTCACCAAACCCGGAAGTGACGTCACTAAACCCGGAAGTGAGGTCACCACACCCGGAAGTGAGGTCACCAAACCCGAATGTGACGTCACCAAACCCGGAAGTGACGTCACTAAACCCGGAAGTGAGGTCACCACACCCGGAAGTGAGGTCAGCAAACCCGGAAGTGACGTCACTAAACCCGGAAGTGAGGTCACCAAACCCGGAAGTGACGTCACTAAACCCGGAAGTGAGGTCACCACACCCGGAAGTAAGGTCACCAAACCCGGATGTGACGTCACTAAACCCGGAAGTGAGGTCAGCATACCCGGAAGTTAGGTAAGCAGACCAGGAAAGTTAGGTCTGCTAATTCGGAACTCAGGTCAGAAAACCCAGAAGTGACTTCAGCAGACCCGGAAGTGACGTCACTAAACTCGGAAGTGAGGTCACCACACCAGGATGTGAGGTCAGCAAACCCGGAAGTGAGGTCAGCAAACCCGGAAGTGAGGTCACCACACCCGGAAGTGAGGACACCAAACCCGGAAGTGACGTCACTAAACCCGGAAGTGAGGTCAGCAAACCCGGAAGTGAGGTCACCACACCCGGAAGTGAGGTCACCAAACCCGGAAGTGACGTCACTAAACCCGGAAGTGAGGTCACCACACCTGGAAGTAAGGTCAGCAAACCCGGATGTGACGTCACTAAATCCGGAAGTTAGGTCAGCAAACCCGGAAGTGAGGTCAGCAAACCCAGAAGTGAGGTCACCACACCCGGAAGTGAGGTCACCAAACCCGGAAGTGACGTCACTAAACCCGGAAGTGAGGTCAACACACCTGGAAGTGACGTCACTAAACCCGGAAGTGAGGTCAGCATACCCGGAAGTGACGTCACTAAACCCGGAAGTGAGGTCAGCATACCCGGAAGTGAGATAAGCAGACCAGGAAAGTGAGGTCTGCTAATTCGGAACTCAGGTCTGCAAACCCAGAAGTGACTTCAGCAGACTCAGAAGTGACTTCAGCAAACCCGGAAGTGAGGTCAGCAAACCCGGAAGTGAGGTCAGCAAACCCGGAAGTGAGGTCACCAAACCCGGAAGTGAGGTCACCACACCCGGAAGTGAGGTCACCAAACCCGGAAGTGCCGTCACTAAACCCGGAAGTGAGGTCACCACACCCGGAAGTGAGGTCACCAAACCCGGAAGTGACGTCACCAAACCCGGAAGTGACGTCACTAAACCCGGAAGTGAGGTCACCACACCCGGAAGTGAGGTCACCAAACCCGGAAGTGCCGTCACTAAACCCGGAAGTGAGGTCACCACACCCGGAAGTGAGGTCACCAAACCCGGAAGTGACGTCACCAAACCCGGAAGTGACGTCACTAAACCCGGAAGTGAGGTCAGCAAACCCGGAAGTGAGGTCAGCAAACCCGGAAGTGAGGTAAGCAGACCAGGAAAGTGAGGTCACCACACCCGGAAGTGAGGTCACCAAACCCGGAAGTGAGGTCACCACACCCGGAAGTGAGGTCACCACACCCGGAAGTGAGGTCAGCATACCCGGAAGTTAGGTAAGCAGACCAGGAAAGTGAGGTCTGCTAATTCGGAACTCAGGTCAGCAAACCCAGAAGTGACTTCAGCAAACCCGGAAGTGACGTCACTAAACTCGGAAGTGAGGTCACCACACCCGGAAGTGAGGTCAGCAAACCCGGAAGTGACGTCACTAAACCCGGAAGAGAGGTCAGCATACCCGGAAGTGAGGTAAGCAGACCAGGAAAGTGAGGTCTGCTAATTCGGAACTCAGGTCAGTAAACCCAGAAGTGACTTCAGCAGACCCAGAAGTGACTTCTGCAAACCCGGAAGTGAGGTCAGAAAACCCGGAAGGGAGGTCAGCAAACCCGGAAGTGAGGTCACCACACCTGGAAGTGAGGTCACCACACCCGGAAGTGAGGTCACCACACCCGGAAGTGAGGTCAGAAAACCCGGAAGTGAGGTCACCACATCCGGAAGTGAGGTCACCAAACTTGGAAGTGAAATCACTAAACCCGGAAGTGAGGTCACCACACCCGGAAGTAAGGTCAGCAAACCCAGAAGTGAGGTCACCACACCCGGAATTGAGGTCACCAAACCCGGAAGTGACGTCACTAAACCCGGAAGTGAGGTCACCACACCCGGAAGTGACGTCACTAAACCCGGAAGTGAGGTCAGCAAACCCGGAAGTGAGGTCTCCACACCCGGAAGTGAGGTCACCAAACCCGGAAGTGACGTCACTAAACCCGGAAGTGAGGTCAGCAAACCCGGAAGTGAGGTCACCACACCCGGAAGTGAGGTCACCAAACCCGGAAGTGACGTCACTAAACCCGGAAGTGAGGTCAACACACCCGGATGTGACGTCACTAAACCCGGAAGTGAGGTCAGCAAACCCGGAAGTGAGGTCTCCACACCCGGAAGTGAGGTCACCAAACCCGGAAGTGACATCACTAAACCCGGAAGTGAGGTCAGCGAACCCGGAAGTGAGGTCACCACACCCGGAAGTGAGGTCACCAAACCCGGAAGTGATGTCACTAAACCCGGAAGTGAGGTCAGCAAACCCGGAAGTGAGGTCACCAAACCCGGAAGTCACGTCACTAAACCCGGAAGTGAGGTCACCACACCCGGAAGTGAGGTCACCAAACCCGGAAGTGACGTCACGAAACCCGGAAGTGAGGTCAGCAAACCCGGAAGTGACGTCACTAAACCCGGAAGTGAGGTCACCACACCCGGAAGTGAGGTCAGCAAGCCCGGAAGTGAGGTCAGCAAACCCGGAAGTGAGGTCACGACACCCGGAAGTGAGGTCACCACACCCGGAAGTGAGGTCAGCAAACCCGGAAATGAGGTCACCACACCCGGAAGTAAGGTCAGCAAACCCGGAAGTGACATCACTAAACCCGGAAGTGAGGTCACCACACCCGGAAGTGAGGTCAGCAAACCCGGAATTGATGTCAGCAAACCCGGAAGTGAGGTCACCACACCCGGAAGTGAGGTCCTCAAACCAGGATGTGACGTCACTAAACCCGGAAGTGAGGTCAGCAAACCCGGAAGTGACGTCACCACACCCGGAAGTGAGGTCACCACACCCGGAAGTGAGGTCACCAAACCCGGAAGTGACATCACTAAACCCGGAAGTGACGTCAGCAAACCCGGAAGTGAGGTCAGCAAACCCGGAAGTGAGGTCACCACACCCGGAAGTGAGGTCACCAAACCCGGAAGTGACGTCACTAAACCCGGAAGAGAGGTCACCACACCCGGAAGTGAGGTCACCAAACCCGGAAGTGACGTCACCAAACCCGGAAGTGATGTCACTAAACCCGGAAGTGACGTCAGCAAACCCGGAAGTGAGGTCAGCAAACCCGGAAGTGAGGTCACCACACCCGGAAGTGAGGTCACCAAACCCGGAAGTGACGTCACTAAACCCGGAAGTGAGGTCACCACACCCGGAAGTGACGTCAGCAAACCCGGAAGTGAGGTCAGCAAACCCGGAAGTGAGGTCACCACACCCGGAAGTGAGGTCACCAAACCCGGAAGTGACGTCACTAAACCCGGAAGTTAGGTCACCACACCCGGAAGTGAGGTCACCAAACCCGGATGTGACGTCACCAAACCCGGAAGTGACGTCACTAAACCCGGAAGTGAGGTCACCACACCCGGAAGTGAGGTCAGCAAACCCGGAAGTGACGTCACTAAACCCGGAAGTGAGGTCACCAAACCCGGAAGTGACGTCACTAAACCCGGAAGTGTGGTCACCACACCCGGAAGTAAGGTCACCAAACCCGGATGTGACGTCACTAAACCCGGAAGTGAGGTCAGCATACCCGGAAGTTAGGTAAGCAGACCAGGAAAGTTAGGTCTGCTAATTCGGAACTCAGGTCAGCAAACCCAGAAGTGACTTCAGCAGACCCGGAAGTGACGTCACTAAACTCGGAAGTGAGGTCACCACACCAGGATGTGAGGTCAGCAAACCCGGAAGTGAGGTCACCACACCCGGAAGTGAGGTCACCAAACCCGGAAGTGACGTCACTAAACCCGGAAGTGAGGTCACCACACCCAGAAGTGAGGTCACCAAACCCGGAAGTGAGGTCACCACACCCGGAAGTGAGGTCACCATACCCGGAAGTGACGTCACCACACCCGGAAGTGAGGTCACCACACCCGGAATTGAGGTCACCAAACCCGGAAGTGACGTCACTAAACCCGGAAGTGAGGTCAGCAAACCCAGAAGTGAGGTCAGCAAACCCGGAAGTGAGGTCACCACACCCGGAAGTGAGGTCACCAAACCCGGAAGTCACGTCACTAAACCCGGAAGTGAGGTCACCACACCCGGAAGTGAGGTCACCAAACCCGGAAGTGACGTCACGAAACCCGGAAGTGAGGTCAGCAAACCCGGAAGTGACGTCACTAAGCCCGGAAGTGAGGTCACCACACCCGGAAGTGAGGTCAGCAAGCCCGGAAGTGAGGTCAGCAAACCCGGAAGTGAGGTCACGACAACCGGAAGTGAGGTCACCACACCCGGAAGTGAGGTCAGCAAACCCGGAAGTGAGGTCACCACACCCGGAAGTAAGGTCAGCAAACCCGGAAGTGACATCACTAAACCCGGAAGTGAGGTCACCACACCCGGAAGTGAGGTCACCAAACCCGGAAGTGACATCACTAAACCCGGAAGTGACGTCAGCAAACCCGGAAGTGAGGTCAGCAAACCCGGAAGTGAGGTCACCACACCCGGAAGTGAGGTCAGCAAACCCGGAAGTGACGTCACTAAACCCGGAAGTGAGGTCACCACACCCGGAAGTGAGGTCACCAAACCCGGAAGTGACGTCACCAAACCCGGAAGTGACGTCACTAAACCCGGAAGTGACGTCAGCAAACCCGGAAGTGAGGTCAGCAAACCCGGAAGTGAGGTCACCACACCCGGAAGTGAGGTCACCAAACCCGGAAGTGACGTCACTAAACCCGGAAGTGAGGTCACCACACCCGGAAGTGAGGTCACCAAACCCGGATGTGACGTCACCAAACCCGGAAGTGACGTCACTAAACCCGGAAGTGAGGTCACCACACCCGGAAGTGAGGTCAGCAAACCCGGAAGTGACGTCACTAAACCCGGAAGTGAGGTCACCAAACCCGGAAGTGACGTCACTAAACCCGGAAGTGAGGTCACCACACCCGGAAGTAAGGTCACCAAACCCGGATGTGACGTCACTAAACCCGGAAGTGAGGTCAGCATACCCGGAAGTTAGGTAAGCAGACCAGGAAAGTTAGGTCTGCTAATTCGGAACTCAGGTCAGCAAACCCAGAAGTGACTTCAGCAGACCCGGAAGTGACGTCACTAAACTCGGAAGTGAGGTCACCACACCAGGATGTGAGGTCAGCAAACCCGGAAGTGAGGTCAGCAAACCCGGAAGTGAGGTCACCACACCCGGAAGTGAGGACACCAAACCCGGAAGTGACGTCACTAAACCCGGAAGTGAGGTCAGCAAACCCGGAAGTGAGGTCACCACACCCGGAAGTGAGGTCACCAAACCCGGAAGTGACGTCACTAAACCCGGAAGTGAGGTCACCACACCCAGAAGTGAGGTCACCAAACCCGGAAGTGACGTCACTAAACCTGGAAGTGAGGTCACCATACCCGGAAGTGACGTCACCACACCCGGAAGTGAGGTCACCACACCCGGAATTGAGGTCACCAAACCCGGAAGTGACGTCACTAAACCCGGAAGTGAGGTCAGCAAACCCGGAAGAGAGGTCAGCAAACCCGGAAGTGAGGTCACCACACCCGGAAGTGAGGTCAGCAAACCCGGAAGTGACGTCACCACACCCGGAAGTGAGGTCGCAACACCCGGAAGTGAGGTAAGCAGACCAGGAAAGTGAGGTCTGCTAATTCGGAAATCAGGTCTGCAAACCCAGAAGTGACTTCAGCAGACCCAGAAGTGACTTCAGCAAACCCGGAAGTGAGGTCAGCAAACCCGGAAGTGAGGTCAGCAAACCCGGAAGTGAGGTCACCAAACCCGGAAGTGATGTCACCAAACCCGGAAGTGACGTCACTAAACCCGGAAGTGAGGTCACCACACCCGGAAGTGAGGTCACCAAACCCGGAAGTGACGTCACTAAACCCGGAAGTGAGGTCACCACACCCGGAAGTGAGGTTACCAAACCCGGAAGTGACGTCACTAAACCCGGAAGTGAGGTCACCACACCCGGAATTGAAGTCACTAAACCCAGAAGTGAGGTCACCAAACCCGGAAGTGACGACACCACACCCGGAAGTGAGGTCACCACACCCGGAAGTGAGGTCACCAAACCCGGAAGTGACGTCACTAAACCCGGAAGTGAGGTCACCACACCCGGAAGTGAGGTCACCGAACCCGGAAGTGACGTCAGCAAACCCGGAAGTGAGGTCACCACACCCGGAAGTGAGGTCACCAAACCCGGAAGTGACGTCACTAAACCCGGAAGTGAGGTCACCACACCCGGAAGTGAGGTCACCAAACCCGGAAGTGACGTCACCAAACCCGGAAGTGACGTCACTAAACCCGGAAGTGACGTCAGCAAACCCGGAAGTGAGGTCAGCAAACCCGGAAGTGAGGTCACCACACCCGGAAGTGAGGTCACCAAACCCGGAAGTGACGTCACTAAACCCGGAAGTGAGGTCACCACACCCGGAAGTGAGGTCACCAAACCCGAATGTGACGTCACCAAACCCGGAAGTGACGTCACTAAACCCGGAAGTGAGGTCACCACACCCGGAAGTGAGGTCAGCAAACCCGGAAGTGACGTCACTAAACCCGGAAGTGAGGTCACCAAACCCGGAAGTGACGTCACTAAACCCGGAAGTGAGGTCACCACACCCGGAAGTAAGGTCACCAAACCCGAATGTGACGTCACCAAACCCGGAAGTGACGTCACTAAACCCGGAAGTGAGGTCACCACACCCGGAAGTGAGGTCAGCAAACCCGGAAGTGAGGTCACCAAACCCGGAAGTGACGTCACTAAAGCAGGAAGTGAGGTCAGCAAACCCGGAAGTGAGGTCAGCAAACCCGGAAGTGAGGTCACCACACCCGGAAGTGAGGTCACCAAACCCGGAAGTGAGGTCACCAAACCCGGAAGTGAGGTCACCAAACCCGGAAGTGACGTCACTAAACCCGGAAGTGAGGTCAGAATACCCGGAAGTGACATCACCACACCCGGAAGTGAGGTCACCACACCCGGAAGTGAGGTCACCAAACCCGGAAGTGACGTCACTAAACCCGGAAGTGATGTCAGCAAACCCGGAAGTGAGGTCAGCAAACCCGGAAGTGAGGTCAGCAAACCCGGAAGTGAGGTCAGCAAACCCGGAAGTGACGTCACTAAACCCGGAAGTGAGGTCACCAAACCCGGAAGTGACGTCACTAAACCCGGAAGTGAGGTCAGCATACCCGGAAGTGAGGTAAGCAGACCAGGAAAGTGAGGTCTGCTAATTCGGAACTCAGGTCTGCAAACACAGAAGTGACTTCAGCAGACCCAGTAGTGACTTCAGCAAACCCGGAAGTGAGGTCAGCAAACCCGGAAGTGAGGTCACCACACCCGGAAGTGAGGTCAGCAAACCCGGAAGTGAGGTCAGCAAACCCGGAAGTGAGGTCACCGCACCCGGAAGTGAGGTCAGCAAACCCGGAAGTGAGGTCAGCAAACCCGGAAGTGAGGTCACCACACCCGGAAGTGAGGTCACCAAACCCGGAAGTGACGTCACTAAACCCGGAAGTGAGGTCACCACACCCGGAAGTGAGGTCACCAAACCCGGAAGTGACGTCACGAAACCCGGAAGTGAGGTCAGCAAACCCGGAAGTGACGTCACTAAACCCGGAAGTGAGGTCACCACACCCGGAAGTGAGGTCAGCAAGCCCGGAAGTGAGGTCACCACACCCGGAAGTGAGGTCACGACACCCGGAAGTGAGGTCACCACACCCGGAAGTGAGGTCAGCAAACCCGGAAGTGAGGTCACCACACCCGGAAGTAAGGTCAGCAAACCCGGAAGTGACATCACTAAACCCGGAAGTGAGGTCACCACACCCGGAAGTGAGGTCAGCAAACCCGGAAGTGATGTCAGCAAACCCGGAAGTGAGGTCACCACACCCGGAAGTGAGGTCCTCAAACCAGGATGTGACGTCACTAAACCCGGAAGTGAGGTCAGCAAACCCGGAAGTGACGTCACCACACCCGGAAGTGAGGTCACCACACCCGGAAGTGAGGTCACCAAACCCGGAAGTGACATCACTAAACCCGGAAGTGACGTCAGCAAACCCGGAAGTGAGGTCAGCAAACCCGGAAGTGAGGTCACCACACCCGGAAGTGAGGTCACCAAACCCGGAAGTGATGTCACTAAACCCGGAAGTGAGGTCACCACACCCGGAAGTGAGGTCACCAAACCCGGAAGTGACGTCACCAAACCCGGAAGTGACGTCACTAAACCCGGAAGTGACGTCAGCAAACCCGGAAGTGAGGTCAGCAAACCCGGAAGTGAGGTCACCACACCCGGAAGTGAGGTCACCAAACCCGGAAGTGACGTCACTAAACCCGGAAGTGAGGTCACCACACCCGGAAGTGAGGTCACCAAACCCGGATGTGACGTCACCAAACCCGGAAGTGACGTCACTAAACCAGGAAGTGAGGTCACCACACCCGGAAGTGAGGTCAGCAAACCCGGAAGTGACGTCACTAAACCCGGAAGTGAGGTCACCAAACCCGGAAGTGACGTCACTAAACCCGGAAGTGAGGTCACCACACCCGGAAGTAAGGTCACCAAACCCGGATGTGACGTCACTAAACCCGGAAGTGAGGTCAGCATACCCGGAAGTTAGGTAAGCAGACCAGGAAAGTTAGGTCTGCTAATTCGGAACTCAGGTCAGCAAACCCAGAAGTGACTTCAGCAGACCCGGAAGTGACGTCACTAAACTCGGAAGTGAGGTCACCACACCAGGATGTGAGGTCAGCAAACCCGGAAGTGAGGTCAGCAAACCCGGAAGTGAGGTCACCACACCCGGAAGTGAGGACACCAAACCCGGAAGTGACGTCACTAAACCCGGAAGTGAGGTCAGCAAACCCGGAAGTGAGGTCACCACACCCGGAAGTGAGGTCACCAAACCCGGAAGTGACGTCACTAAACCCGGAAGTGAGGTCACTAAACCCGGAAGTGACGTCAGCAAACCCGGAAGTGAGGTCAGCAAACCCGGAAGTGAGGTCACCACACCCGGAAGTGAGGTCACCAAACCCGGAAGTGACGTCACTAAACCCGGAAGTGAGGTCACCACACCCGGAAGTGAGGTCACCAAACCCGGAAGTGAGGTCACCAAACCCGGAAGTGACGTCACTAAACCCGGAAGTGAGGTCACCACACCCGGAAGTAAGGTCACCAAACCCGGATGTGACGTCACTAAACCCGGAAGTGAGGTCAGCATACCCGGAAGTTAGGTAAGCAGACCAGGAAAGTTAGGTCTGCTAATTCGGTACTCAGGTCAGCAAACCCAGAAGTGACTTCAGCAGACCCGGAAGTGACGTCACTAAACTCGGAAGTGAGGTCACCACACCAGGATGTGAGGTCAGCAAACCCGGAAGTGAGGTCAGCAAACCCGGAAGTGAGGTCACCACACCCGGAAGTGAGGACACCAAACCCGGAAGTGACGTCACTAAACCCGGAAGTGAGGTCAGCAAACCCGGAAGTGAGGTCACCACACCCGGAAGTGAGGTCACCAAACCCGGAAGTGACGTCACTAAACCCGGAAGTGAGGTCACCACACCCAGAAGTGAGGTCACCAAACCCGGAAGTGACGTCACTAAACCCGGAAGTGAGGTCACCATACCCGGAAGTGACGTCACCACACCCGGAAGTGAGGTCACCACACCCGGAATTGAGGTCACCAAACCCGGAAGTGACGTCATTAAACCCGGAAGTGAGGTCAGCAAACCCGGAAGTGAGGTCAGCAAACCCGGAAGTGAGGTCACCACACCCGGAAGTGAGGTCACCAAACCCGGAAGTCACGTCACTAAACCCGGAAGTGAGGTCACCACACCCGGAAGTGAGGTCAGCAAACCCGGAAGTGACGTCACTAAACCCGGAAGTGAGGTCACCACACCCGGAAGTGAGGTCAGCAAGCCCGGAAGTGAGGTCAGCAAACCCGGAAGTGAGGTCACGACACCCGGAAGTGAGGTCACCACACCCGGAAGTGAGGTCAGCAAACCCGGAAGTGAGGTCACCACACCCGGAAGTAAGGTCAGCAAACCCGGAAGTGACATCACTAAACCCGGAAGTGAGGTCACCACACCCGGAAGTGAGGTCAGCAAACTCGGAAGTGATGTCAGCAAACCCGGAAGTGAGGTCACCACACCCGGAAGTGAGGTCCTCAAACCAGGATGTGACGTCACTAAACCCGGAAGTGAGGTCAGCAAACCCGGAAGTGACGTCACCACACCCGGAAGTGACGTCACCACACCCGGAAGTGAGGTCACCAAACCCGGAAGTGATATCACTAAACCCGGAAGTGACGTCAGCAAACCCGGAAGTGAGGTCAGCAAACCCGGAAGTGAGGTCACCACACCCGGAAGTGAGGTCACCAAACCCGGAAGTGACGTCACTAAACCCGGAAGTGAGGTCACCACACCCGGAAGTGAGGTCACCAAACCCGGAAGTGACGTCACCAAACCCGGAAGTGACGTCACTAAACCCGGAAGTGACGTCAGCAAACCCGGAAGTGAGGTCAGCAAACCCGGAAGTGAGGTCACCACACCCGGAAGTGAGGTCACCAAACCCGGAAGTGACGTCACTAAACCCGGAAGTGAGGTCACCACACCCGGAAGTGAGGTCACCAAACCCGGATGTGACGTCACCAAACCCGGAAGTGACGTCACTAAACCCGGAAGTGAGGTCACCACACCCGGAAGTGAGGTCAGCAAACCCGGAAGTGACGTCACTAAACCCGGAAGTGAGGTCACCAAACCCGGAAGTGACGTCACTAAACCCGGAAGTGAGGTCACCACACCCGGAAGTAAGGTCACCAAACCCGGATGTGACGTCACTAAACCCGGAAGTGAGGTCAGCATACCCGGAAGTTAGGTAAGCAGACCAGGAAAGTTAGGTCTGCTAATTCGGAACTCAGGTCAGCAAACCCAGAAGTGACTTCAGCAGACCCGGAAGTGACGTCACTAAACTCGGAAGTGAGGTCACCACACCAGGATGTGAGGTCAGCAAACCCGGAAGTGAGGTCAGCAAACCCGGAAGTGAGGTCACCACACCCGGAAGTGAGGACACCAAACCCGGAAGTGACGTCACTAAACCCGGAAGTGAGGTCACCACACCCGGAAGTGAGGTCAACACACCCGGAAGTGAGGTCACCAAACCCGGAAGTGACGTCACCAAACCCGGAAGTGAGGTCACCACACCCAGAAGTGAGGTCACCAAACCCGGAAGTGACGTCACTAAACCCGGAAGTGAGGTCACCATACCCGGAAAGTGACGTCACCACACCCGGAAGTGAGGTCACCACACCCGGAAGTGAGGTCACCAAACCCGGAAGTGACGTCACTAAACCCGGAAGTGAGGTCAGCAAACCCGGAAGTTTGGACAGCAAACCCGGAAGTGAGGTCACCACACCCGGAAGTGAGGTCACCAAACCCGGAAGTGACGTCACTAAACCCGGAAGTGAGGTCAGCATACCCGGAAGTGAGGTAAGCAGACCAGGAAAGTGAGGTCTGCTAATTCGGAACTCAGGTCAGCAAACCCAGAAGTGACTTCAGCAGACCCAGAAGTGACTTCAGCAAACCAGGAAGTGAGGTCAGCATACCCGGAAGTGAGGTCACCACACCCGGAAGTGAGGTCACCACACCCGGAAGTGACGTCACTAAACCCGGAAGTGAGGTCACCACACCCGGAAGTGAGGTCAGCAAACCCGGAAGTGAGTTCACCACACCCGGAAGTGAGGTCAGCAAACCCGGAAGTGAGGTCACCACACCCGGAAGTGAGGTCACCAAACCCGGAAGTGCCGTCACTAAACCCGGAAGTGAGGTCACCACACCCGGAAGTGAGGTCAGCAAACCTGGAAGTGACGTCACTAAACCCGGAAGTGAGGTCAGCAAACCCGGAAGTGACGTCACTAAACCCGGAAGTGAGGTCACCACGCCCGGAAGTCAGGTCACCAAACCCGGAAGTGACGTCACTAAACCCGGAAGTGACGTCACTAAACCTGGAAGTAAGGTCACCACACCCGGAAGTGAGGTCAGCAAACCCGGAAGTGAGTTCACCACACCCGGAAGTGAGGTCAGCAAACCCGGAAGTGAGGTCACCACACCCGGAAGTGAGGTCACCAAACCCGGAAGTGCCGTCACTAAACCCGGAAGTGAGGTCACCACACCCGGAAGTGAGGTCACCAAACCCGGAAGTGACGTCACCAAACCCGGAAGTGACGTCACTAAACCCGGAAGTGAGGTCAGCAAACCCGGAAGTGAGGTCAGCAAACCCGGAAGTGAGGTAAGCAGACCAGGAAAGTGAGGTCACCACACCCGGAAGTGAGGTCACCAAACCCGGAAGTGAGGTCACCACACCCGGAAGTGAGGTCACCACACCCGGAAGTGAGGTCAGCATACCCGGAAGTTAGGTAAGCAGACCAGGAAAGTGAGGTCTGCTAATTCGGAACTCAGGTCAGCAAACCCAGAAGTGACTTCAGCAAACCCGGAAGTGACGTCACTAAACTCGGAAGTGAGGTCACCACACCCGGAAGTGAGGTCAGCAAACCCGGAAGTGACGTCACTAAACCCGGAAGAGAGGTCAGCATACCCGGAAGTGAGGTAAGCAGACCAGGAAAGTGAGGTCTGCTAATTCGGAACTCAGGTCAGTAAACCCAGAAGTGACTTCAGCAGACCCAGAAGTGACTTCTGCAAACCCGGAAGTGAGGTCAGAAAACCCGGAAGGGAGGTCAGCAAACCCGGAAGTGAGGTCACCACACCTGGAAGTGAGGTCACCACACCCGGAAGTGAGGTCACCACACCCGGAAGTGAGGTCAGAAAACCCGGAAGTGAGGTCACCACATCCGGAAGTGAGGTCACCAAACTTGGAAGTGACATCACTAAACCCGGAAGTGAGGTCACCACACCCGGAAGTAAGGTCAGCAAACCCAGAAGTGAGGTCACCACACCCGGAAGTGAGGTCACCAAACCCGGAAGTGACGTCACTAAACCCGGAAGTGAGGTCACCACACCCGGAAGTGACGTCACTAAACCCGGAAGTGAGGTCAGCAAACCCGGAAGTGAGGTCTCCACACCCGGAAGTGAGGTCACCAAACCCGGAAGTGACGTCACTAAACCCGGAAGTGAGGTCAGCAAACCCGGAAGTGAGGTCACCACACCCGGAAGTGAGGTCACCAAACCCGGAAGTGACGTCACTAAACCCGGAAGTGAGGTCAACACACCCGGATGTGACGTCACTAAACCCGGAAGTGAGGTCAGCAAACCCGGAAGTGAGGTCACCAAACCCGGAAGTCACGTCACTAAACCCGGAAGTGAGGTCACCACACCCGGAAGTGAGGTCACCAAACCCGGAAGTGACGTCACGAAACCCGGAAGTGAGGTCAGCAAACCCGGAAGTGACGTCACTAAACCCGGAAGTGAGGTCACCACACCCGGAAGTGAGGTCAGCAAGCCCGGAAGTGAGGTCAGCAAACCCGGAAGTGAGGTCACGACACCCGGAAGTGAGGTCACCACACCCGGAAGTGAGGTCAGCAAACCCGGAAATGAGGTCACCACACCCGGAAGTAAGGTCAGCAAACCCGGAAGTGACATCACTAAACCCGGAAGTGAGGTCACCACACCCGGAAGTGAGGTCAGCAAACCCGGAATTGATGTCAGCAAACCCGGAAGTGAGGTCACCACACCCGGAAGTGAGGTCCTCAAACCAGGATGTGACGTCACTAAACCCGGAAGTGAGGTCAGCAAACCCGGAAGTGACGTCACCACACCCGGAAGTGAGGTCACCACACCCGGAAGTGAGGTCACCAAACCCGGAAGTGACATCACTAAACCCGGAAGTGACGTCAGCAAACCCGGAAGTGAGGTCAGCAAACCCGGAAGTGAGGTCACCACACCCGGAAGTGAGGTCACCAAACCCGGAAGTGACGTCACTAAACCCGGAAGTGAGGTCACCACACCCGGAAGTGAGGTCACCAAACCCGGAAGTGACGTCACCAAACCCGGAAGTGATGTCACTAAACCCGGAAGTGACGTCAGCAAACCCGGAAGTGAGGTCAGCAAACCCGGAAGTGAGGTCACCACACCCGGAAGTGAGGTCACCAAACCCGGAAGTGACGTCACTAAACCCGGAAGTGAGGTCACCACACCCGGAAGTGACGTCAGCAAACCCGGAAGTGAGGTCAGCAAACCCGGAAGTGAGGTCACCACACCCGGAAGTGAGGTCACCAAACCCGGAAGTGACGTCACTAAACCCGGAAGTTAGGTCACCACACCCGGAAGTGAGGTCACCAAACCCGGATGTGACGTCACCAAACCCGGAAGTGACGTCACTAAACCCGGAAGTGAGGTCACCACACCCGGAAGTGAGGTCAGCAAACCCGGAAGTGACATCACTAAACCCGGAAGTGAGGTCACCAAACCCGGAAGTGACGTCACTAAACCCGGAAGTGTGGTCACCACACCCGGAAGTAAGGTCACCAAACCCGGATGTGACGTCACTAAACCCGGAAGTGAGGTCAGCATACCCGGAAGTTAGGTAAGCAGACCAGGAAAGTTAGGTCTGCTAATTCGGAACTCAGGTCAGCAAACCCAGAAGTGACTTCAGCAGACCCGGAAGTGACGTCACTAAACTCGGAAGTGAGGTCACCACACCAGGATGTGAGGTCAGCAAACCCGGAAGTGAGGTCACCACACCCGGAAGTGAGGACACCAAACCCGGAAGTGACGTCACTAAACCCGGAAGTGAGGTCAGCAAACCCGGAAGTGAGGTCACCACACCCGGAAGTGAGGTCACCAAACCCGGAAGTGACGTCACTAAACCCGGAAGTGAGGTCACCACACCCAGAAGTGAGGTCACCAAACCCGGAAGTGAGGTCACCACACCCGGAAGTGAGGTCACCATACCCGGAAGTGACGTCACCACACCCGGAAGTGAGGTCACCACACCCGGAATTGAGGTCACCAAACCCGGAAGTGACGTCACTAAACCCGGAAGTGAGGTCAGCAAACCCGGAAGTGAGGTCAGGAAACCCGGAAGTGAGGTCACCACACCCGGAAGTGAGGTCACCAAACCCGGAAGTCACGTCACTAAACCCGGAAGTGAGGTCACCACACCCGGAAGTGAGGTCACCAAACCCGGAAGTGACGTCACGAAACCCGGAAGTGAGGTCAGCAAACCCGGAAGTGACGTCACTAAGCCCGGAAGTGAGGTCACCACACCCGGAAGTGAGGTCAGCAAGCCCGGAAGTGAGGTCAGCAAACCCGGAAGTGAGGTCACGACACCCGGAAGTGAGGTCACCACACCCGGAAGTGAGGTCAGCAAACCCGGAAGTGAGGTCACCACACCCGGAAGTAAGGTCAGCAAACCCGGAAGTGACATCACTAAACCCGGAAGTGAGGTCACCACACCCGGAAGTGAGGTCACCACACCCGGAAGTGAGGTCACCAAACCCGGAAGTGACGTCACTAAACCCGGAAGTGAGGTCACCACACCCGGAAGTGAGGTCACCAAACCCGGATGTGACGTCACCAAACCCGGAAGTGACGTCACTAAACCCGGAAGTGAGGTCACCACACCCGGAAGTGAGGTCAGCAAACCCGGAAGTGACGTCACTAAACCCGGAAGTGAGGTCACCAAACCCGGAAGTGACGTCACTAAACCCGGAAGTGAGGTCACCACACCCGGAAGTAAGGTCACCAAACCCGGATGTGACGTCACTAAACCCGGAAGTGAGGTCAGCATACCCGGAAGTTAGGTAAGCAGACCAGGAAAGTTAGGTCTGCTAATTCGGAACTCAGGTCAGCAAACCCAGAAGTGACTTCAGCAGACCCGGAAGTGACGTCACTAAACTCGGAAGTGAGGTCACCACACCAGGATGTGAGGTCAGCAAACCCGGAAGTGAGGTCAGCAAACCCGGAAGTGAGGTCACCACACCCGGAAGTGAGGACACCAAACCCGGAAGTGACGTCACTAAACCCGGAAGTGAGGTCAGCAAACCCGGAAGTGAGGTCACCACACCCGGAAGTGAGGTCACCAAACCCGGAAGTGACGTCACTAAACCCGGAAGTGAGGTCACCACACCCAGAAGTGAGGTCACCAAACCCGGAAGTGACGTCACTAAACCTGGAAGTGAGGTCACCATACCCGGAAGTGACGTCACCACACCCGGAAGTGAGGTCACCACACCCGGAATTGAGGTCACCAAACCCGGAAGTGACGTCACTAAACCCGGAAGTGAGGTCAGCAAACCCGGAAGAGAGGTCAGCAAACCCGGAAGTGAGGTCACCACACCCGGAAGTGAGGTCAGCAAACCCGGAAGTGACGTCACCACACCCGGAAGTGAGGTCGCAACACCCGGAAGTGAGGTAAGCAGACCAGGAAAGTGAGGTCTGCTAATTCGGAAATCAGGTCTGCAAACCCAGAAGTGACTTCAGCAGACCCAGAAGTGACTTCAGCAAACCCGGAAGTGAGGTCAGCAAACCCGGAAGTGAGGTCAGCAAACCCGGAAGTGAGGTCACCAAACCCGGAAGTGATGTCACCAAACCCGGAAGTGACGTCACTAAACCCGGAAGTGAGGTCACCACACCCGGAAGTGAGGTCACCAAACCCGGAAGTGACGTCACTAAACCCGGAAGTGAGGTCACCACACCCGGAAGTGAGGTTACCAAACCCGGAAGTGACGTCACTAAACCCGGAAGTGAGGTCACCACACCCGGAATTGAAGTCACTAAACCCAGAAGTGAGGTCACCAAACCCGGAAGTGACGACACCACACCCGGAAGTGAGGTCACCACACCCGGAAGTGAGGTCACCAAACCCGGAAGTGACGTCACTAAACCCGGAAGTGAGGTCACCACACCCGGAAGTGAGGTCACCGAACCCGGAAGTGACGTCAGCAAACCCGGAAGTGAGGTCACCACACCCGGAAGTGAGGTCACCAAACCCGGAAGTGACGTCACTAAACCCGGAAGTGAGGTCACCACACCCGGAAGTGAGGTCACCAAACCCGGAAGTGACGTCACCAAACCCGGAAGTGACGTCACTAAACCCGGAAGTGACGTCAGCAAACCCGGAAGTGAGGTCAGCAAACCCGGAAGTGAGGTCACCACACCCGGAAGTGAGGTCACCAAACCCGGAAGTGACGTCACTAAACCCGGAAGTGAGGTCACCACACCCGGAAGTGAGGTCACCAAACCCGAATGTGACGTCACCAAACCCGGAAGTGACGTCACTAAACCCGGAAGTGAGGTCACCACACCCGGAAGTGAGGTCAGCAAACCCGGAAGTGACGTCACTAAACCCGGAAGTGAGGTCACCAAACCCGGAAGTGACGTCACTAAACCCGGAAGTGAGGTCACCACACCCGGAAGTAAGGTCACCAAACCCGAATGTGACGTCACCAAACCCGGAAGTGACGTCACTAAACCCGGAAGTGAGGTCACCACACCCGGAAGTGAGGTCAGCAAACCCGGAAGTGACGTCACTAAACCCGGAAGTGACGTCACCAAACCCGGAAGTGACGTCACTAAACCCGGAAGTGAGGTCACCACACCCGGAAGTAAGGTCACCAAACCCGGATGTGACGTCACTAAACCCGGAAGTGAGGTCAGCATACCCGGAAGTTAGGTAAGCAGACCAGGAAAGTTAGGTCTGCTAATTCGGAACTCAGGTCAGCAAACCCAGAAGTGACTTCAGCAGACCCGGAAGTGACGTCACTAAACTCGGAAGTGAGGTCACCACACCAGGATGTGAGGTCAGCAAACCCGGAAGTGAGGTCAGCAAACCCGGAAGTGAGGTCACCACACCCGGAAGTGAGGACACCAAACCCGGAAGTGACGTCACTAAACCCGGAAGTGAGGTCAGCAAACCCGGAAGTGAGGTCACCACACCCGGAAGTGAGGTCACCAAACCCGGAAGTGACGTCACTAAACCCGGAAGTGAGGTCACCACACCTGGAAGTAAGGTCAGCAAACCCGGATGTGACGTCACTAAACCCGGAAGTTAGGTCAGCAAACCCGGAAGTGAGGTCAGCAAACCCAGAAGTGAGGTCACCACACCCGGAAGTGAGGTCACCAAACCCGGAAGTGACGTCACTAAACCCGGAAGTGAGGTCAACACACCCGGAAGTGACGTCACTAAACCCGGAAGTGAGGTCAGCATACCCGGAAGTGACGTCACTAAACCCGGAAGTGAGGTCAGCATACCCGGAAGTGAGATAAGCAGACCAGGAAAGTGAGGTCTGCTAATTCGGAACTCAGGTCTGCAAACCCAGAAGTGACTTCAGCAGACTCAGAAGTGACTTCAGCAAACCCGGAAGTGAGGTCAGCAAACCCGGAAGTGAGGTCACCACACCCGGAAGTGAGGTCACCAAACCCGGAAGTGACGTCACTAAACCCGGAAGTGAGGTCACCACACCCGGAAGTGAGGTCACCACACCCGGAAGTGAGGTCACCAAACCCGGAAGTCACGTCACTAAACCCGGAAGTGAGGTCACCACACCCGGATGTGAGGTCACCAAACCCGGAAGTGACGTCACGAAACCCGGAAGTGAGGTCACCACACCCGGAAGTGACGTCACTAAACCCGGAAGTGAGGTCACCACACCCGGAAGTGAGGTCACCAAACCCGGAAGTGACGTCACCAAACCCGGAAGTGACGTCAGTAAACCCGGAAGTGAGGTCACCACACCCGGAAGTGAGGTCAGCAAACCCGGAAGTGACGTCACTAAACCCGGAAGTGAGGTCACCAAACCCGGAAGTGACGTCACTAAACCCGGAAGTGAGGTCACCACACCCGGAAGTAAGGTCACCAAACCCGGATGTGACGTCACTAAACCCGGAAGTGAGGTCAGCATACCCGGAAGTTAGGTAAGCAGACCAGGAAAGTTAGGTCTGCTAATTCGGAACTCAGGTCAGCAAACCCAGAAGTGACTTCAGCAGACCCGGAAGTGACGTCACTAAACTCGGAAGTGAGGTCACCACACCAGGATGTGAGGTCAGCAAACCCGGAAGTGAGGTCAGCAAACCCGGAAGTGAGGTCACCACACCCGGAAGTGAGGACACCAAACCCGGAAGTGACGTCACTAAACCCGGAAGTGAGGTCAGCAAACCCGGAAGTGAGGTCACCACACCCGGAAGTAAGGTCAGCAAACCCGGAAGTGACGTCACTAAACCCGGAAGTGAGGTCACCACACCCGGAAGTGAGGTCACCAAACCCGGAAGTGACGTCACCAAACCCGGAAGTGACGTCAGTAAACCCGGAAGTGAGGTCACCACACCCGGAAGTGAGGTCAGCAAACCCGGAAGTGACGTCACTAAACCCGGAAGTGAGGTCACCAAACCCGGAAGTGACGTCACTAAACCCGGAAGTGAGGTCACCACACCCGGAAGTAAGGTCACCAAACCCGGATGTGACGTCACTAAACCCGGAAGTGAGGTCAGCATACCCGGAAGTTAGGTAAGCAGACCAGGAAAGTTAGGTCTGCTAATTCGGAACTCAGGTCAGCAAACCCAGAAGTGACTTCAGCAGACCCGGAAGTGACGTCACTAAACTCGGAAGTGAGGTCACCACACCAGGATGTGAGGTCAGCAAACCCGGAAGTGAGGTCAGCAAACCCGGAAGTGAGGTCACCACACCCGGAAGTGAGGACACCAAACCCGGAAGTGACGTCACTAAACCCGGAAGTGAGGTCAGCAAACCCGGAAGTGAGGTCACCACACCCGGAAGTGAGGTCACCAAACCCGGAAGTGACGTCACTAAACCCGGAAGTGAGGTCACCACACCCAGAAGTGAGGTCACCAAACCCGGAAGTGACGTCACTAAACCTGGAAGTGAGGTCACCATACCCGGAAGTGACGTCACCACACCCGGAAGTGAGGTCACCACACCCGGAATTGAGGTCACCAAACCCGGAAGTGACGTCACTAAACCCGGAAGTGAGGTCAGCAAACCCGGAAGTGAGGTCAGCAAACCCGGAAGTGAGGTCACCACACCCGGAAGTGAGGTCAGCAAACCCGGAAGTGAGGTCACCACACCCGGAAGTAAGGTCAGCAAACCCGGAAGTGACGTCACTAAACCCGGAAGTGAGGTCACCACACCCGGAAGTGAGGTCACCAAACCCGGAAGTGACGTCACCAAACCCGGAAGTGACGTCAGTAAACCCGGAAGTGAGGTCACCACACCCGGAAGTGAGGTCAGCAAACCCGGAAGTGACGTCACTAAACCCGGAAGTGAGGTCACCAAACCCGGAAGTGACGTCACTAAACCCGGAAGTGAGGTCACCACACCCGGAAGTAAGGTCACCAAACCCGGATGTGACGTCACTAAACCCGGAAGTGAGGTCAGCATACCCGGAAGTTAGGTAAGCAGACCAGGAAAGTTAGGTCTGCTAATTCGGAACTCAGGTCAGCAAACCCAGAAGTGACTTCAGCAGACCCGGAAGTGACGTCACTAAACTCGGAAGTGAGGTCACCACACCAGGATGTGAGGTCAGCAAACCCGGAAGTGAGGTCAGCAAACCCGGAAGTGAGGTCACCACACCCGGAAGTGAGGACACCAAACCCGGAAGTGACGTCACTAAACCCGGAAGTGAGGTCAGCAAACCCGGAAGTGAGGTCACCACACCCGGAAGTGAGGTCACCAAACCCGGAAGTGACGTCACTAAACCCGGAAGTGAGGTCACCACACCCAGAAGTGAGGTCACCAAACCCGGAAGTGACGTCACTAAACCTGGAAGTGAGGTCACCATACCCGGAAGTGACGTCACCACACCCGGAAGTGAGGTCACCACACCCGGAATTGAGGTCACCAAACCCGGAAGTGACGTCACTAAACCCGGAAGTGAGGTCAGCAAACCCGGAAGTGAGGTCAGCAAACCCGGAAGTGAGGTCACCACACCCGGAAGTGAGGTCAGCAAACCCGGAAGTGACGTCACCACACCCGGAAGTGAGGTCACAACACCCGGAAGTGAGGTAAGCAGACCAGGAAAGTGAGGTCTGCTAATTCGGAAATCAGGTCTGCAAACCCAGAAGTGACTTCAGCAGACCCAGAAGTGACTTCAGCAAACCCGGAAGTGAGGTCAGCAAACCCGGAAGTGAGGTCAGCAAACCCGGAAGTGAGGTCACCAAACCCGGAAGTGATGTCACCAAACCCGGAAGTGACGTCACTAAACCCGGAAGTGAGGTCACCACACCCGGAAGTGAGGTCACCAAACCCGGAAGTGACGTCACTAAACCCGGAAGTGAGGTCACCACACCCGGAAGTGAGGTTACCAAACCCGGAAGTGACGTCACTAAACCCGGAAGTGAGGTCACCACACCCGGAATTGAAGTCACTAAACCCAGAAGTGAGGTCACCAAACCCGGAAGTGACGACACCACACCCGGAAGTGAGGTCACCACACCCGGAAGTGAGGTCACCAAACCCGGAAGTGACGTCACTAAACCCGGAAGTGAGGTCACCACACCCGGAAGTGAGGTCACCGAACCCGGAAGTGACGTCAGCAAACCCGGAAGTGAGGTCACCACACCCGGAAGTGAGGTCACCAAACCCGGAAGTGACGTCACTAAACCCGGAAGTGAGGTCACCACACCCGGAAGTGAGGTCACCAAACCCGGAAGTGACGTCACCAAACCCGGAAGTGACGTCACTAAACCCGGAAGTGACGTCAGCAAACCCGGAAGTGAGGTCAGCAAACCCGGAAGTGAGGTCACCACACCCGGAAGTGAGGTCACCAAACCCGGAAGTGACGTCACTAAACCCGGAAGTGAGGTCACCACACCCGGAAGTGAGGTCACCAAACCCGAATGTGACGTCACCAAACCCGGAAGTGACGTCACTAAACCCGGAAGTGAGGTCACCACACCCGGAAGTGAGGTCAGCAAACCCGGAAGTGACGTCACTAAACCCGGAAGTGAGGTCACCAAACCCGGAAGTGACGTCACTAAACCCGGAAGTGAGGTCACCACACCCGGAAGTAAGGTCACCAAACCCGAATGTGACGTCACCAAACCCGGAAGTGACGTCACTAAACCCGGAAGTGAGGTCACCACACCCGGAAGTGAGGTCAGCAAACCCGGAAGTGACGTCACTAAACCCGGAAGTGACGTCACCAAACCCGGAAGTGACGTCACTAAACCCGGAAGTGAGGTCACCACACCCGGAAGTAAGGTCACCAAACCCGGATGTGACGTCACTAAACCCGGAAGTGAGGTCAGCATACCCGGAAGTTAGGTAAGCAGACCAGGAAAGTTAGGTCTGCTAATTCGGAACTCAGGTCAGCAAACCCAGAAGTGACTTCAGCAGACCCGGAAGTGACGTCACTAAACTCGGAAGTGAGGTCACCACACCAGGATGTGAGGTCAGCAAACCCGGAAGTGAGGTCAGCAAACCCGGAAGTGAGGTCACCACACCCGGAAGTGAGGACACCAAACCCGGAAGTGACGTCACTAAACCCGGAAGTGAGGTCAGCAAACCCGGAAGTGAGGTCACCACACCCGGAAGTGAGGTCACCAAACCCGGAAGTGACGTCACTAAACCCGGAAGTGAGGTCACCACACCTGGAAGTAAGGTCAGCAAACCCGGATGTGACGTCACTAAACCCGGAAGTTAGGTCAGCAAACCCGGAAGTGAGGTCAGCAAACCCAGAAGTGAGGTCACCACACCCGGAAGTGAGGTCACCAAACCCGGAAGTGACGTCACTAAACCCGGAAGTGAGGTCAACACACCCGGAAGTGACGTCACTAAACCCGGAAGTGAGGTCAGCATACCCGGAAGTGACGTCACTAAACCCGGAAGTGAGGTCAGCATACCCGGAAGTGAGATAAGCAGACCAGGAAAGTGAGGTCTGCTAATTCGGAACTCAGGTCTGCAAACCCAGAAGTGACTTCAGCAGACTCAGAAGTGACTTCAGCAAACCCGGAAGTGAGGTCAGCAAACCCGGAAGTGAGGTCACCACACCCGGAAGTGAGGTCACCAAACCCGGAAGTGACGTCACTAAACCCGGAAGTGAGGTCACCACACCCGGAAGTGAGGTCACCACACCCGGAAGTGAGGTCACCAAACCCGGAAGTCACGTCACTAAACCCGGAAGTGAGGTCACCACACCCGGATGTGAGGTCACCAAACCCGGAAGTGACGTCACGAAACCCGGAAGTGAGGTCACCACACCCGGAAGTGACGTCACTAAACCCGGAAGTGAGGTCACCACACCCGGAAGTGAGGTCACCAAACCCGGAAGTGACGTCACCAAACCCGGAAGTGACGTCAGTAAACCCGGAAGTGAGGTCACCACACCCGGAAGTGAGGTCAGCAAACCCGGAAGTGACGTCACTAAACCCGGAAGTGAGGTCACCAAACCCGGAAGTGACGTCACTAAACCCGGAAGTGAGGTCACCACACCCGGAAGTAAGGTCACCAAACCCGGATGTGACGTCACTAAACCCGGAAGTGAGGTCAGCATACCCGGAAGTTAGGTAAGCAGACCAGGAAAGTTAGGTCTGCTAATTCGGAACTCAGGTCAGCAAACCCAGAAGTGACTTCAGCAGACCCGGAAGTGACGTCACTAAACTCGGAAGTGAGGTCACCACACCAGGATGTGAGGTCAGCAAACCCGGAAGTGAGGTCAGCAAACCCGGAAGTGAGGTCACCACACCCGGAAGTGAGGACACCAAACCCGGAAGTGACGTCACTAAACCCGGAAGTGAGGTCAGCAAACCCGGAAGTGAGGTCACCACACCCGGAAGTAAGGTCAGCAAACCCGGAAGTGACGTCACTAAACCCGGAAGTGAGGTCACCACACCCGGAAGTGAGGTCACCAAACCCGGAAGTGACGTCACCAAACCCGGAAGTGACGTCAGTAAACCCGGAAGTGAGGTCACCACACCCGGAAGTGAGGTCAGCAAACCCGGAAGTGACGTCACTAAACCCGGAAGTGAGGTCACCAAACCCGGAAGTGACGTCACTAAACCCGGAAGTGAGGTCACCACACCCGGAAGTAAGGTCACCAAACCCGGATGTGACGTCACTAAACCCGGAAGTGAGGTCAGCATACCCGGAAGTTAGGTAAGCAGACCAGGAAAGTTAGGTCTGCTAATTCGGAACTCAGGTCAGCAAACCCAGAAGTGACTTCAGCAGACCCGGAAGTGACGTCACTAAACTCGGAAGTGAGGTCACCACACCAGGATGTGAGGTCAGCAAACCCGGAAGTGAGGTCAGCAAACCCGGAAGTGAGGTCACCACACCCGGAAGTGAGGACACCAAACCCGGAAGTGACGTCACTAAACCCGGAAGTGAGGTCAGCAAACCCGGAAGTGAGGTCACCACACCCGGAAGTGAGGTCACCAAACCCGGAAGTGACGTCACTAAACCCGGAAGTGAGGTCACCACACCCAGAAGTGAGGTCACCAAACCCGGAAGTGACGTCACTAAACCTGGAAGTGAGGTCACCATACCCGGAAGTGACGTCACCACACCCGGAAGTGAGGTCACCACACCCGGAATTGAGGTCACCAAACCCGGAAGTGACGTCACTAAACCCGGAAGTGAGGTCAGCAAACCCGGAAGTGAGGTCAGCAAACCCGGAAGTGAGGTCACCACACCCGGAAGTGAGGTCAGCAAACCCGGAAGTGAGGTCACCACACCCGGAAGTAAGGTCAGCAAACCCGGAAGTGACGTCACTAAACCCGGAAGTGAGGTCACCACACCCGGAAGTGAGGTCACCAAACCCGGAAGTGACGTCACCAAACCCGGAAGTGACGTCAGTAAACCCGGAAGTGAGGTCACCACACCCGGAAGTGAGGTCAGCAAACCCGGAAGTGACGTCACTAAACCCGGAAGTGAGGTCACCAAACCCGGAAGTGACGTCACTAAACCCGGAAGTGAGGTCACCACACCCGGAAGTAAGGTCACCAAACCCGGATGTGACGTCACTAAACCCGGAAGTGAGGTCAGCATACCCGGAAGTTAGGTAAGCAGACCAGGAAAGTTAGGTCTGCTAATTCGGAACTCAGGTCAGCAAACCCAGAAGTGACTTCAGCAGACCCGGAAGTGACGTCACTAAACTCGGAAGTGAGGTCACCACACCAGGATGTGAGGTCAGCAAACCCGGAAGTGAGGTCAGCAAACCCGGAAGTGAGGTCACCACACCCGGAAGTGAGGACACCAAACCCGGAAGTGACGTCACTAAACCCGGAAGTGAGGTCAGCAAACCCGGAAGTGAGGTCACCACACCCGGAAGTGAGGTCACCAAACCCGGAAGTGACGTCACTAAACCCGGAAGTGAGGTCACCACACCCAGAAGTGAGGTCACCAAACCCGGAAGTGACGTCACTAAACCTGGAAGTGAGGTCACCATACCCGGAAGTGACGTCACCACACCCGGAAGTGAGGTCACCACACCCGGAATTGAGGTCACCAAACCCGGAAGTGACGTCACTAAACCCGGAAGTGAGGTCAGCAAACCCGGAAGTGAGGTCAGCAAACCCGGAAGTGAGGTCACCACACCCGGAAGTGAGGTCAGCAAACCCGGAAGTGACGTCACCACACCCGGAAGTGAGGTCACAACACCCGGAAGTGAGGTAAGCAGACCAGGAAAGTGAGGTCTGCTAATTCGGAAATCAGGTCTGCAAACCCAGAAGTGACTTCAGCAGACCCAGAAGTGACTTCAGCAAACCCGGAAGTGAGGTCAGCAAACCCGGAAGTGAGGTCAGCAAACCCGGAAGTGAGGTCACCAAACCCGGAAGTGATGTCACCAAACCCGGAAGTGACGTCACTAAACCCGGAAGTGAGGTCACCACACCCGGAAGTGAGGTCACCAAACCCGGAAGTGACGTCACTAAACCCGGAAGTGAGGTCACCACACCCGGAAGTGAGGTTACCAAACCCGGAAGTGACGTCACTAAACCCGGAAGTGAGGTCACCACACCCGGAATTGAAGTCACTAAACCCAGAAGTGAGGTCACCAAACCCGGAAGTGACGACACCACACCCGGAAGTGAGGTCACCACACCCGGAAGTGAGGTCACCAAACCCAGAAGTGACGTCACTAAACCCGGAAGTGAGGTCACCACACCCGGAAGTGAGGTCACCGAACCCGGAAGTGACGTCAGCAAACCCGGAAGTGAGGTCACCACGCCCGGAAGTGAGGTCACCAAACCCGGAAGTGACGTCACTAAACCCGGAAGTGAGGTCACCACACCCGGAAGTGAGGTCACCAAACCCGGAAGTGACGTCACCAAACCCGGAAGTGACGTCACTAAACCCGGAAGTGACGTCAGCAAACCCGGAAGTGAGGTCAGCAAACCCGGAAGTGAGGTCACCACACCCGGAAGTGAGGTCACCAAACCCGGAAGTGACGTCACTAAACCCGGAAGTGAGGTCACCACACCCGGAAGTGAGGTCACCAAACCCGAATGTGACGTCACCAAACCCGGAAGTGACGTCACTAAACCCGGAAGTGAGGTCACCACACCCGGAAGTGAGGTCAGCAAACCCGGAAGTGACGTCACTAAACCCGGAAGTGAGGTCACCAAACCCGGAAGTGACGTGACTAAACCCGGAAGTGAGGTCACCACACCCGGAAGTAAGGTCACCAAACCCGGATGTGACGTCACTAAACCCGGAAGTGAGGTCAGCATACCCGGAAGTTAGGTAAGCAGACCAGGAAAGTTAGGTCTGCTAATTCGGAACTCAGGTCAGCAAACCCAGAAGTGACTTCAGCAGACCCGGAAGTGACGTCACTAAACTCGGAAGTGAGGTCACCACACCAGGATGTGAGGTCAGCAAACCCGGAAGTGAGGTCAGCAAACCCGGAAGTGAGGTCACCACACCCGGAAGTGAGGACACCAAACCCGGAAGTGACGTCACTAAACCCGGAAGTGAGGTCAGCAAACCCGGAAGTGAGGTCACCACACCCGGAAGTGAGGTCACCAAACCCGGAAGTGACGTCACTAAACCCGGAAGTGAGGTCACCACACCTGGAAGTAAGGTCAGCAAACCCGGATGTGACGTCACTAAACCCGGAAGTTAGGTCAGCAAACCCGGAAGTGAGGTCAGCAAACCCAGAAGTGAGGTCACCACACCCGGAAGTGAGGTCACCAAACCCGGAAGTGACGTCACTAAACCCGGAAGTGAGGTCAACACACCCGGAAGTGACGTCACTAAACCCGGAAGTGAGGTCAGCATACCCGGAAGTGACGTCACTAAACCCGGAAGTGAGGTCAGCATACCCGGAAGTGAGATAAGCAGACCAGGAAAGTGAGGTCTGCTAATTCGGAACTCAGGTCTGCAAACCCAGAAGTGACTTCAGCAGACCCAGAAGTGACTTCAGCAAACCCGGAAGTGAGGTCAGCAAACCCGGAAGTGAGGTCACCACACCCGGAAGTGAGGTCACCAAACCCGGAAGTGACGTCACTAAACCCGGAAGTGAGGTCACCACACCCGGAAGTGAGGTCACCACACCCGGAAGTGAGGTCACCAAACCCGGAAGTCACGTCACTAAACCCGGAAGTGAGGTCACCACACCCGGATGTGAGGTCACCAAACCCGGAAGTGACGTCACGAAACCCGGAAGTGAGGTCACCACACCCGGAAGTGACGTCACTAAACCCGGAAGTGAGGTCACCACACCCGGAAGTGAGGTCAGCAAGCCCGGAAGTGAGGTCAGCAAACCCGGAAGTGAGGTCACCAAACCCGGAAGTGACGTCACCAAACCCGGAAGTGACGTCAGTAAACCCGGAAGTGAGGTCACCACACCCGGAAGTGAGGTCAGCAAACCCGGAAGTGAGGTCACCAAACCCGGAAGTGACGTCACTAAACCCGGAAGTGAGGTCACCACACCCGGAAGTAAGGTCACCAAACCCGGATGTGACGTCACTAAACCCGGAAGTGAGGTCAGCATACCCGGAAGTTAGGTAAGCAGACCAGGAAAGTTAGGTCTGCTAATTCGGAACTCAGGTCAGCAAACCCAGAAGTGACTTCAGCAGACCCGGAAGTGACGTCACTAAACTCGGAAGTGAGGTCACCACACCAGGATGTGAGGTCAGCAAACCCGGAAGTGAGGTCAGCAAACCCGGAAGTGAGGTCACCACACCCGGAAGTGAGGACACCAAACCCGGAAGTGACGTCACTAAACCCGGAAGTGAGGTCAGCAAACCCGGAAGTGAGGTCACCACACCCGGAAGTGACGTCACTAAACTTGGAAGTGAGGTCACCACACCCAGAAGTGAGGTCACCAAACCCGGAAGTGACGTCACTAAACCCGGAAGTGAGGTCACCATACCCGGAAGTGACGTTACCACACCCGGAAGTGAGGTCACCACACCCGGAAGTGAGGTCACCAAACCCGGAAGTGACGTCACTAAACCCGGAAGTGAGGTCAGCAAACCCGGAAGTGAGGTCAGCAAACCCGGAAGTGACGTCACTAAACCCGGAAGTGAGGTCACCACACCCGGAAGTGAGGTCAGCAAGCCCGGAAGTGAGGTCAGCAAACCCGGAAGTGAGGTCACCACACCCGGAAGTGAGGTCACCACACCCGGAAGTGAGGTCAGCAAACCCGGAAGTGAGGTCACCACACCCGGAAGTAAGGTCAGCAAACCCGGAAGTGACGTCACTAAACCCGGAAGTGAGGTCACCACACCCGGAAGTGAGGTCAGCAAACCCGGAAGTCACGTCACTAAACCCGGAAGTGAGGTCACCACACCCGGAAGTGACGTCACTAAACCCGGAAGTGAGGTCACCACACCCGGAAGTAAGGTCACCAAACCCGGATGTGACGTCACTAAACCCGGAAGTGAGGTCAGCATACCCGGAAGTTAGGTAAGCAGACCAGGAAAGTTAGGTCTGCTAATTCGGAACTCAGGTCAGCAAACCCAGAAGTGACTTCAGCAGACCCGGAAGTGACGTCACTAAACTCGGAAGTGAGGTCACCACACCAGGATGTGAGGTCAGCAAACCCGGAAGTGAGGTCAGCAAACCCGGAAGTGAGGTCACCACACCCGGAAGTGAGGACACCAAACCCGGAAGTGACGTCACTAAACCCGGAAGTGAGGTCAGCAAACCCGGAAGTGAGGTCACCACACCCGGAAGTGACGTCACTAAACTTGGAAGTGAGGTCACCACACCCAGAAGTGAGGTCACCAAACCCGGAAGTGACGTCACTAAACCCGGAAGTGAGGTCACCATACCCGGAAGTGACGTTACCACACCCGGAAGTGAGGTCACCACACCCGGAAGTGAGGTCACCAAACCCGGAAGTGACGTCACTAAACCCGGAAGTGAGGTCAGCAAACCCGGAAGTGAGGTCAGCAAACCCGGAAGTGAGGTCACCACACCCTCAAGTGAGGTCACCAAACCCGGAAGTGACGTCACTAAACCCGGAAGTGAGGTCAGCATACCCGGAAGTGAGGTAAGCAGACCAGGAAAGTGAGGTCTGCTAATTCGTAACTCTGGTCAGCAAACCCAGAAGTGACTTCAGCAGACCCAGAAGTGACTTCAGCAAACCCGGAAGTGAGGTCAGCATACCCGGAAGTGAGGTCACCACACCCGGAAGTGAGGTCACCACACCCGGAAGTGACGTCACTAAACCTGGAAGTGAGGTCACCACACCCGGAAGTGACGTCAGCAAACCCGGAAGTGAGTTCACCACACCCGGAAGTGAGGTCAGCAAACCCGGAAGTGAGGTCACCACACCCGGAAGTGAGGTCACCAAACCCGGAAGTGCCGTCACTAAACCCGGATGTGAGGTCACCACACCCGGATGTGAGGTCAGCAAACCCGGAAGTGACGTCACTAAACCCGGAAGTGAGGTCACCAAACCCGGAAGTGACGTCACTAAACCCGGAAGTGAGGTCACCACGCCCGGAAGTCAGGTCACCAAACCCGGAAGTGACGTCACTAAACCCGGAAGTGAGGTCACCACACCTGGAAGTAAGGTCAGCAAACCCGGAAGTGACGTCACTAAACCCGGAAGTGAGGTCAGCAAACCCGGAAGTGAGGTCAGCAAACCCAGAAGTGAGGTCACCACACCCGGAAGTGAGGTCACCAAACCTGGAAGTGACGTCACTAAACCCGGAAGTGAGGTCAACACACCCGGAAGTGACGTCACTAAACCCGGAAGTGAGGTCAGCATACCCGGAAGTGACGTCACTAAACCCGGAAGTGAGGTCAGCATACCCGGAAGTGAGATAAGCAGACCAGGAAAGTGAGGTCTGCTAATTCGGAAATCAGGTCAGCAAACCCAGAAGTGACTTCAGCAGACCCAGAAGTGACTTCAGCAAACCCGGAAGTGAGGTCAGCAAACCCGGAAGTGAGGTCAGCAAACCCGGAAGTGAGGTCACCAAACCCGGAAGTGATGTCACCAAACCCGGAAGTGACGTCACTAAACCCGGAAGTGAGGTCACCACACCCGGAAGTGAGGTCACCAAACCCGGAAGTGACGTCACTAAACCCGGAAGTGAGGTCACCACACCCGGAAGTGAGGTCACCAAACCCGGAAGTGACGTCACTAAACCCGGAAGTGAGGTCACCACACCCGGAATTGAAGTCACTAAACCCAGAAGTGAGGTCACCAAACCCGGAAGTGACGACACCACACCCGGAAGTGAGGTCACCACACCCGGAAGTGAGGTCACCAAACCCGGAAGTGACGTCACTAAACCCGGAAGTGAGGTCACCACACCCGGAAGTGAGGTCACCGAACCCGGAAGTGACGTCAGCAAACCCGGAAGTGAGGTCACCACACCCGGAAGTGAGGTCACCAAACCCGGAAGTGACGTCACTAAACCCGGAAGTGAGGTCACCACACCCGGAAGTGAGGTCACCAAACCCGGAAGTGACGTCACCAAACCCGGAAGTGACGTCACTAAACCCGGAAGTGACGTCAGCAAACCCGGAAGTGAGGTCAGCAAACCCGGAAGTGAGGTCACCACACCCGGAAGTGAGGTCACCAAACCCGGAAGTGACGTCACTAAACCCGGAAGTGAGGTCACCACACCCGGAAGTGAGGTCACCAAACCCGAATGTGACGTCACCAAACCCGGAAGTGACGTCACTAAACCCGGAAGTGAGGTCACCACACCCGGAAGTGAGGTCAGCAAACCCGGAAGTGACGTCACTAAACCCGGAAGTGAGGTCACCAAACCCGGAAGTGACGTCACTAAACCCGGAAGTGAGGTCACCACACCCGGAAGTAAGGTCACCAAACCCGGATGTGACGTCACTAAACCCGGAAGTGAGGTCAGCATACCCGGAAGTTAGGTAAGCAGACCAGGAAAGTTAGGTCTGCTAATTCGGAACTCAGGTCAGAAAACCCAGAAGTGACTTCAGCAGACCCGGAAGTGACGTCACTAAACTCGGAAGTGAGGTCACCACACCAGGATGTGAGGTCAGCAAACCCGGAAGTGAGGTCAGCAAACCCGGAAGTGAGGTCACCACACCCGGAAGTGAGGACACCAAACCCGGAAGTGACGTCACTAAACCCGGAAGTGAGGTCAGCAAACCCGGAAGTGAGGTCACCACACCCGGAAGTGAGGTCACCAAACCCGGAAGTGACGTCACTAAACCCGGAAGTGAGGTCACCACACCTGGAAGTAAGGTCAGCAAACCCGGATGTGACGTCACTAAATCCGGAAGTTAGGTCAGCAAACCCGGAAGTGAGGTCAGCAAACCCAGAAGTGAGGTCACCACACCCGGAAGTGAGGTCACCAAACCCGGAAGTGACGTCACTAAACCCGGAAGTGAGGTCAACACACCTGGAAGTGACGTCACTAAACCCGGAAGTGAGGTCAGCATACCCGGAAGTGACGTCACTAAACCCGGAAGTGAGGTCAGCATACCCGGAAGTGAGATAAGCAGACCAGGAAAGTGAGGTCTGCTAATTCGGAACTCAGGTCTGCAAACCCAGAAGTGACTTCAGCAGACTCAGAAGTGACTTCAGCAAACCCGGAAGTGAGGTCAGCAAACCCGGAAGTGAGGTCACCACACCCGGAAGTGAGGTCACCAAACCCGGAAGTGACGTCACTAAACCCGGAAGTGAGGTCACCACACCCGGAAGTGAGGTCACCACACCCGGAAGTGAGGTCACCAAACCCGGAAGTCACGTCACTAAACCCGGAAGTGAGGTCACCACACCCGGATGTGAGGTCACCAAACCCGGAAGTGACGTCACGAAACCCGGAAGTGAGGTCACCACACCCGGAAGTGACGTCACTAAACCCGGAAGTGAGGTCACCACACCCGGAAGTGAGGTCAGCAAGCCCGGAAGTGAGGTCAGCAAACCCGGAAGTGAGGTCACCACACCCGGAAGTGAGGTCAGCAAACCCGGAAGTGAGGTCACCACACCCGGATGTGAGGTCACCAAACCCGGAAGTGACGTCACGAAACCCGGAAGTGAGGTCACCACACCCGGAAGTGACGTCACTAAACCCGGAAGTGAGGTCACCACACCCGGAAGTGAGGTCAGCAAGCCCGGAAGTGAGGTCAGCAAACCCGGAAGTGAGGTCACCACACCCGGAAGTGAGGTCACCACACCCGGAAGTGAGGTCAGCAAACCCGGAAGTGAGGTCACCACACCCGGAAGTAAGGTCAGCAAACCCGGAAGTGACGTCACTAAACCCGGAAGTGAGGTCACCACACCCGGAAGTGAGGTCAGCAAACCCGGAAGTCACGTCACTAAACCCGGAAGTGAGGTCACCACACCCGGAAGTGACGTCACTAAACCCGGAAGTGAGGTCACCACACCCGGAAGTAAGGTCACCAAACCCGGATGTGACGTCACTAAACCCGGAAGTGAGGTCAGCATACCCGGAAGTTAGGTAAGCAGACCAGGAAAGTTAGGTCTGCTAATTCGGAACTCAGGTCAGCAAACCCAGAAGTGACTTCAGCAGACCCGGAAGTGACGTCACTAAACTCGGAAGTGAGGTCACCACACCAGGATGTGAGGTCAGCAAACCCGGAAGTGAGGTCAGCAAACCCGGAAGTGAGGTCACCACACCCGGAAGTGAGGACACCAAACCCGGAAGTGACGTCACTAAACCCGGAAGTGAGGTCAGCAAACCCGGAAGTGAGGTCACCACACCCGGAAGTGACGTCACTAAACTTGGAAGTGAGGTCACCACACCCAGAAGTGAGGTCACCAAACCCGGAAGTGACGTCACTAAACCCGGAAGTGAGGTCACCATACCCGGAAGTGACGTTACCACACCCGGAAGTGAGGTCACCACACCCGGAAGTGAGGTCACCAAACCCGGAAGTGACGTCACTAAACCCGGAAGTGAGGTCAGCAAACCCGGAAGTGAGGTCAGCAAACCCGGAAGTGAGGTCACCACACCCTCAAGTGAGGTCACCAAACCCGGAAGTGACGTCACTAAACCCGGAAGTGAGGTCAGCATACCCGGAAGTGAGGTAAGCAGACCAGGAAAGTGAGGTCTGCTAATTCGTAACTCTGGTCAGCAAACCCAGAAGTGACTTCAGCAGACCCAGAAGTGACTTCAGCAAACCCGGAAGTGAGGTCAGCATACCCGGAAGTGAGGTCACCACACCCGGAAGTGAGGTCACCACACCCGGAAGTGACGTCACTAAACCTGGAAGTGAGGTCACCACACCCGGAAGTGAGGTCAGCAAACCCGGAAGTGAGTTCACCACACCCGGAAGTGAGGTCAGCAAACCCGGAAGTGAGGTCACCACACCCGGAAGTGAGGTCACCAAACCCGGAAGTGCCGTCACTAAACCCGGATGTGAGGTCACCACACCCGGATGTGAGGTCAGCAAACCCGGAAGTGACGTCACTAAACCCGGAAGTGAGGTCACCAAACCCGGAAGTGACGTCACTAAACCCGGAAGTGAGGTCACCACGCCCGGAAGTCAGGTCACCAAACCCGGAAGTGACGTCACTAAACCCGGAAGTGAGGTCACCACACCTGGAAGTAAGGTCAGCAAACCCGGAAGTGACGTCACTAAACCCGGAAGTGAGGTCAGCAAACCCGGAAGTGAGGTCAGCAAACCCAGAAGTGAGGTCACCACACCCGGAAGTGAGGTCACCAAACCTGGAAGTGACGTCACTAAACCCGGAAGTGAGGTCAACACACCCGGAAGTGACGTCACTAAACCCGGAAGTGAGGTCAGCATACCCGGAAGTGACGTCACTAAACCCGGAAGTGAGGTCAGCATACCCGGAAGTGAGATAAGCAGACCAGGAAAGTGAGGTCTGCTAATTCGGAAATCAGGTCAGCAAACCCAGAAGTGACTTCAGCAGACCCAGAAGTGACTTCAGCAAACCCGGAAGTGAGGTCAGCAAACCCGGAAGTGAGGTCAGCAAACCCGGAAGTGAGGTCACCAAACCCGGAAGTGATGTCACCAAACCCGGAAGTGACGTCACTAAACCCGGAAGTGAGGTCACCACACCCGGAAGTGAGGTCACCAAACCCGGAAGTGACGTCACTAAACCCGGAAGTGAGGTCACCACACCCGGAAGTGAGGTCACCAAACCCGGAAGTGACGTCACTAAACCCGGAAGTGAGGTCACCACACCCGGAATTGAAGTCACTAAACCCAGAAGTGAGGTCACCAAACCCGGAAGTGACGACACCACACCCGGAAGTGAGGTCACCACACCCGGAAGTGAGGTCACCAAACCCGGAAGTGACGTCACTAAACCCGGAAGTGAGGTCACCACACCCGGAAGTGAGGTCACCGAACCCGGAAGTGACGTCAGCAAACCCGGAAGTGAGGTCACCACACCCGGAAGTGAGGTCACCAAACCCGGAAGTGACGTCACTAAACCCGGAAGTGAGGTCACCACACCCGGAAGTGAGGTCACCAAACCCGGAAGTGACGTCACCAAACCCGGAAGTGACGTCACTAAACCCGGAAGTGACGTCAGCAAACCCGGAAGTGAGGTCAGCAAACCCGGAAGTGAGGTCACCACACCCGGAAGTGAGGTCACCAAACCCGGAAGTGACGTCACTAAACCCGGAAGTGAGGTCACCACACCCGGAAGTGAGGTCACCAAACCCGAATGTGACGTCACCAAACCCGGAAGTGACGTCACTAAACCCGGAAGTGAGGTCACCACACCCGGAAGTGAGGTCAGCAAACCCGGAAGTGACGTCACTAAACCCGGAAGTGAGGTCACCAAACCCGGAAGTGACGTCACTAAACCCGGAAGTGAGGTCACCACACCCGGAAGTAAGGTCACCAAACCCGGATGTGACGTCACTAAACCCGGAAGTGAGGTCAGCATACCCGGAAGTTAGGTAAGCAGACCAGGAAAGTTAGGTCTGCTAATTCGGAACTCAGGTCAGAAAACCCAGAAGTGACTTCAGCAGACCCGGAAGTGACGTCACTAAACTCGGAAGTGAGGTCACCACACCAGGATGTGAGGTCAGCAAACCCGGAAGTGAGGTCAGCAAACCCGGAAGTGAGGTCACCACACCCGGAAGTGAGGACACCAAACCCGGAAGTGACGTCACTAAACCCGGAAGTGAGGTCAGCAAACCCGGAAGTGAGGTCACCACACCCGGAAGTGAGGTCACCAAACCCGGAAGTGACGTCACTAAACCCGGAAGTGAGGTCACCACACCTGGAAGTAAGGTCAGCAAACCCGGATGTGACGTCACTAAATCCGGAAGTTAGGTCAGCAAACCCGGAAGTGAGGTCAGCAAACCCAGAAGTGAGGTCACCACACCCGGAAGTGAGGTCACCAAACCCGGAAGTGACGTCACTAAACCCGGAAGTGAGGTCAACACACCTGGAAGTGACGTCACTAAACCCGGAAGTGAGGTCAGCATACCCGGAAGTGACGTCACTAAACCCGGAAGTGAGGTCAGCATACCCGGAAGTGAGATAAGCAGACCAGGAAAGTGAGGTCTGCTAATTCGGAACTCAGGTCTGCAAACCCAGAAGTGACTTCAGCAGACTCAGAAGTGACTTCAGCAAACCCGGAAGTGAGGTCAGCAAACCCGGAAGTGAGGTCACCACACCCGGAAGTGAGGTCACCAAACCCGGAAGTGACGTCACTAAACCCGGAAGTGAGGTCACCACACCCGGAAGTGAGGTCACCACACCCGGAAGTGAGGTCACCAAACCCGGAAGTCACGTCACTAAACCCGGAAGTGAGGTCACCACACCCGGATGTGAGGTCACCAAAACCGGAAGTGACGTCACGAAACCCGGAAGTGAGGTCACCACACCCGGAAGTGACGTCACTAAACCCGGAAGTGAGGTCACCACACCCGGAAGTGAGGTCAGCAAGCCCGGAAGTGAGGTCAGCAAACCCGGAAGTGAGGTCACCACACCCGGAAGTGAGGTCAGCAAACCCGGAAGTGAGGTCACCACACCCGGAAGTAAGGTCAGCAAACCCGGAAGTGACGTCACTAAACCCGGAAGTGAGGTCACCACACCCGGAAGTGAGGTCACCAAACCCGGAAGTGACGTCACCAAACCCGGAAGTGACGTCAGTAAACCCGGAAGTGAGGTCACCACACCCGGAAGTGAGGTCAGCAAACCCGGAAGTGACGTCACTAAACCCGGAAGTGAGGTCACCAAACCCGGAAGTGACGTCACTAAACCCGGAAGTGAGGTCACCACACCCGGAAGTAAGGTCACCAATCCCGGATGTGACGTCACTAAACCCGGAAGTGAGGTCAGCATACCCGGAAGTTAGGTAAGCAGACCAGGAAAGTTAGGTCTGCTAATTCGGAACTCAGGTCAGCAAACCCAGAAGTGACTTCAGCAGACCCGGAAGTGACGTCACTAAACTCGGAAGTGAGGTCACCACACCAGGATGTGAGGTCAGCAAACCCGGAAGTGAGGTCAGCAAACCCGGAAGTGAGGTCACCACACCCGGAAGTGAGGACACCAAACCCGGAAGTGACGTCACTAAACCCGGAAGTGAGGTCAGCAAACCCGGAAGTGAGGTCACCACAGCCGGAAGTGACGTCACTAAACTTGGAAGTGAGGTCACCACACCCAGAAGTGAGGTCACCAAACCCGGAAGTGACGTCACTAAACCCGGAAGTGAGGTCACCATACCCGGAAGTGACGTTACCACACCCGGAAGTGAGGTCACCACACCCGGAAGTGAGGTCACCAAACCCGGAAGTGACGTCACTAAACCCGGAAGTGAGGTCAGCAAACCCGGAAGTGAGGTCAGCAAACCCGGAAGTGACGTCACTAAACCCGGAAGTGAGGTCACCACACCCGGAAGTGAGGTCAGCAAACCCGGAAGTGAGGTCAGCAAACCCAGAAGTGAGGTCACCACACCCGGAAGTGAGGTCACCAAACCTGGAAGTGACGTCACTAAACCCGGAAGTGAGGTCAACACACCCGGAAGTGACGTCACTAAACCCGGAAGTGAGGTCAGCATACCCGGAAGTGACGTCACTAAACCCGGAAGTGAGGTCAGCATACCCGGAAGTGAGATAAGCAGACCAGGAAAGTGAGGTCTGCTAATTCGGAACTCAGGTCAGCAAACCCAGAAGTGACTTCAGCAGACCCAGAAGTGACTTCAGCAAACCCGGAAGTGAGGTCAGCAAACCCGGAAGTGAGGTCACCACACCCGGAAGTGAGGTCACCAAACCCGGAAGTGACGTCACTAAACCCGGAATGAGGTCAGCAAACCCGGAAGTGAGGTCACCACACCCGGAAGTGAGGTCACCAAACCCGGAAGTCACGTCACTAAACCCGGAAGTGAGGTCACCACACCCGGAAGTGAGGTCACCAAACCCGGAAGTGACGTCACGAAACCCGGAAGTGAGGTCAGCAAACCCGGAAGTGACGTCACTAAACCCGGAAGTGAGGTCACCACACCCGGAAGTGAGGTCAGCAAGCCCGGAAGTGAGGTCAGCAAACCCGGAAGTGAGGTCACCACACCCGGAAGTGAGGTCAGCAAACCCGGAAGTGAGGTCACCACACCCGGAAGTAAGGTCAGCAAACCCGGAAGTGACGTCACTAAACCCGGAAGTGAGGTCACCACACCCGGAAGTGAGGTCACCAAACCCGGAAGTGACGTCACCAAACCCGGAAGTGACGTCAGTAAACCCGGAAGTGAGGTCACCACACCCGGAAGTGAGGTCGGCAAACCCGGAAGTGACGTCACTAAACCCGGAAGTGAGGTCACCAAACCCGGAAGTGACGTCACTAAACCCGGAAGTGAGGTCACCACACCCGGAAGTAAGGTCACCAAACCCGGATGTGACGTCACTAAACCCGGAAGTGAGGTCAGCATACCCGGAAGTTAGGTAAGCAGAACAGGAAAGTTAGGTCTGCAAATTCGGAACTCAGGTCAGCAAACCCAGAAGTGACTTCAGCAGACCCGGAAGTGACGTCACTAAACTCGGAAGTGAGGTCACCACACCAGGATGTGAGGTCAGCAAACCCGGAAGTGAGGTCAGCAAACCCGGAAGTGAGGTCACCACACCCGGAAGTGAGGACACCAAACCCGGAAGTGACGTCACTAAACCCGGAAGTGAGGTCAGCAAACCCGGAAGTGAGGTCACCACACCCGGAAGTGACGTCACTAAACTTGGAAGTGAGGTCACCACACCCAGAAGTGAGGTCACCAAACCCGGAAGTGACGTCACTAAACCCGGAAGTGAGGTCACCATACCCGGAAGTGACGTTACCACACCCGGAAGTGAGGTCACCACACCCGGAAGTGAGGTCACCAAACCCGGAAGTGACGTCACTAAACCCGGAAGTGAGGTCAGCAAACCCGGAAGTGAGGTCAGCAAACCCGGAAGTGAGGACACCACACCCGGAAGTGAGGTCACCAAACCCGGAAGTGACGTCACTAAACCCGGAAGTGAGGTCAGCATACCCGGAAGTGAGGTAAGCAGACCAGGAAAGTGAGGTCTGCTAATTCGTAACTCTGGTCAGCAAACCCAGAAGTGACTTCAGCAGACCCAGAAGTGACTTCAGCAAACCCGGAAGTGAGGTCAGCATACCCGGAAGTGAGGTCACCACACCCGGAAGTGAGGTCACCACACCCGGAAGTGACGTCACTAAACCTGGAAGTGAGGTCACCACACCCGGAAGTGAGGTCAGCAAACCCGGAAGTGAGTTCACCGCACCCGGAAGTGAGGTCAGCAAACCCGGAAGTGAGGTCACCACACCCGGAAGTGAGGTCACCAAACCCGGAAGTGCCGTCACTAAACCCGGATGTGAGGTCACCACACGCGGAAGTGAGGTCAGCAAACCTGGAAGTGACGTCACTAAACCCGGAAGTGAGGTCACCAAACCCGGAAGTGACGTCACTAAACCCGGAAGTGAGGTCACCACGCCCGGAAGTCAGGTCACCAAACCCGGAAGTGACGTCACTAAACCCGGAAGTGAGGTCACCACACCTGGAAGTAAGGTCAGCAAACCCGGAAGTGACGTCACTAAACCCGGAAGTGAGGTCAGCAAACCCGGAAGTGAGGTCAGCAAACCCAGAAGTGAGGTCACCACACCCGGAAGTGAGGTCACCAAACCTGGAAGTGACGTCACTAAACCCGGAAGTGAGGTCAACACACCCGGAAGTGACGTCACTAAACCCGGAAGTGAGGTCAGCATACCCGGAAGTGACGTCACTAAACCCGGAAGTGAGGTCAGCATACCCGGAAGTGAGATAAGCAGACCAGGAAAGTGAGGTCTGCTAATTCGGAACTCAGGTCAGCAAACCCAGAAGTGACTTCAGCAGACCCAGAAGTGACTTCAGCAAACCCGGAAGTGAGGTCAGCAAACCCGGAAGTGAGGTCACCACACCCGGAAGTGAGGTCACCAAACCTGGAAGTGACGTCACTAAACCCGGAAGTGAGGTCACCACACCCGGAAGTGAGGTCACCACACCCGGAAGTGAGGTCACCAAACCCGGAAGTCACGTCACTAAACCCGGAAGTGAGGTCACCACACCCGGAAGTGAGGTCACCAAACCCGGAAGTGACGTCACGAAACCCGGAAGTGAGGTCAGCAAACCCGGAAGTGACGTCACTAAACCCGGAAGTGAGGTCACCACACCCGGAAGTGAGGTCAGCAAGCCCGGAAGTGAGGTCAGCAAACCCGGAAGTGAGGTCACCACACCCGGAAGTGAGGTCACCACACCCGGAAGTGAGGTCAGCAAACCCGGAAGTGAGGTCACCACACCCGGAAGTAAGGTCAGCAAACCCGGAAGTGACGTCACTAAACCCGGAAGTGAGGTCACCACACCCGGAAGTGAGGTCAGCAAACCCGGAAGTGATGTCAGCAAACCCGGAAGTGAGGTCACCACACCCGGAAGTGAGGTCCTCAAACCAGGATGTGACGTCACTAAACCCGGAAGTGAGGTCAACAAACCCGGAAGTGACGTCACTAAACCCGGAAGAGAGGTCAGCATACCCGGAAGTGAGGTAAGCAGACCAGGAAAGTGTGGTCTGCTAATTCGGAACTCAGGTCAGCAGACCCAGAAGTGACTTCTGCAAACCCGGAAGTGAGGTCAGAAAACCCGGAAAGGAAGGTCAGCAAACCCGGAAGTGAGGTCACCACACCTGGAAGTGAGGTCACCACACCCGGAAGTGAGGTCACCACACCCGGAAGTGAGGTCAGCACACCCGGAAGTGAGGTCACCACATCCGGAAGTGAGGTCACCAAACCCGGAAGTGACATCACTAAACCCGGAAGTGAGGTCACCACACCCGGAAGTAAGGTCAGCAAACCCGGAAGTGACGTCACTAAACCCGGAAGTGAGGTCACCACACCCGGAAGTGAGGTCACCAAACCCGGAAGTGAGGTCACCACACCCGGAAGTGAGGTCACCAAACCCGGAAGTGACGTCACTAAACCCGGAAGTGATGTCAGAAACCCGGAAGTGAGGTCAGCAAACCCGGAAGTGAGGTCAACACACCCGGAAGTGAGGTCAGCAAACTTGGAAGTGAGGTCACCAAACCCGGAAGTGAGGTCACCAAACCCGGAAGTGAGGTAAGCAGACCAGGAAAGTGAGGTCTGCTAATTCGGAACTCAGGTCTGCAAACCCAGAAGTGACTTCAGCAGACCCAGAAGTGACTTCAGCAAACCCGGAAGTGAGGTCAGCAAACCCGGAAGTGACGTCACCACACCCGGAAGTGAGGTCACCAAACCCGGAAGTGACGTCACTAAACCCGGAAGTGAGGTCACCACACCCGGAAGTGAGGTCACCACACCCGGAAGTAAGGTCACCAAACCCGGATGTGACGTCACTAAACCCGGAAGTGAGGTCAGCATACCCGGAAGTTAGGTAAGCAGACCAGGAAAGTGAGGTCTGCTAATTCGGAACTCAGGTCAGCAAACCCAGAAATGACTTCAGCAGACCCGGAAGTGACGTCACTAAACCCGGAAGTGAGGTCACCACACCAGGATGTGAGGTCAGCAAACCCGGAAGTGAGGTCAGCAAACCCGGAAGTGAGGTCACCACACCCGGAAGTGAGGTCAGCAAACCCGGAAGTGACGTCACCACACCCGGGGGTGAGGTCAGCAAACCCGGAAGTGACGTCACTAAACCCGGAAGTGAGGTCACCAAACCTGGAAGTGACATCACTAAACCCGGAAGTGAGGTCACCACACCCGGAAGTGACGTCACTAAACCCGGAAGTGAGGTCAGCAAACCCGGAAGTGACGTCACCACACCTGGAAGTGAGGTCACAACACCCGGAAGTGAGGTCACCAAACCCGGAAGTGACGTCACTAAACCCGGAAGTGAGGTCAGCAAACCCGGAAGTGACGTCACTAAACCCGGAAGTGAGGTCACCACACCCGGAAGTGAGGTCAGCAAGCCCGGAAGTGAGGTCAGCAAACCTGGAAGTGAGGTCACCACACCCGGAAGTGAGGTCACCACACCCGGAAGTGAGGTCACCAAACCCGGAAGTGAGGTCAGCAAACCCGGAAGTGAGGTCACCACACCCGGAAGTGAGGTCACCACACCCGGAAGTGACGTCACCACACTCGGAAGTGAGGTCACCACACCCGGAAGTAAGGTCACCAAACCCGGAAGTGACGTCACTAAACCTGGAAGTGAGGTCAGCATACCCGGAAGTTAGGTAAGCAGACCAGGAAAGTGAGGTCTGCTAATTCGGAAATCAGGTCAGCAAACCCAGAAGTGACTTCAGCAAACCCGGAAGTGACGTCACTAAACTCGGAAGTGAGGTCACCACACCCGGAAGTGAGGTCACCACACCCGGAAGTGAGGTCAGCAAACCCGGAAGTGACGTCACTAAACCCGGAAGAGAGGTCAGCATACCCGGAAGTGAGGTAAGCAGACCAGGAAAGTGAGGTCTGCTAATTCGGAACTCAGGTCAGCAAACCCAGAAGTGACTTCAGCAGACCCAGAAGTGACTTCTGCAAACCCGGAAGTGAGGTCAGAAAACCCGGAAGGGAGGTCAGCAAACCTGGAAGTGAGGTCACCACACCTGGAAGTGAGGTCACCACACCCGGAAGTGAGGTCACCACACCCGGAAGTGAGGTCAGAAAACCCGGAAGTGAGGTCACCACATCCGGAAGTGAGGTCACCAAACTTGGAAGTGACATCACTAAACCCGGAAGTGAGGTCACCACACCCGGAAGTGAGGTCAGCAAACTTGGAAGTGAGGTCACTAAACCCGGAAGTGAGGTCACCACACCCGGAAGTGAGGTCACTAAACCCGGAAGTGAGGTCAGCAAACCCGGAAGTGAGGTCACCACACCCGGAAGTGAGGTCACCAAACCCGGAAGTGACGTCACTAAACCCGGAAGTGAGGTCAGCAAACCCGGAAGTGAGGTCACCACAACCGGAAGTGAGGTCACCAAACCCGGAAGTCACGTCACTAAACCCGGAAGTGAGGTCACCACACCCGGAAGTGAGGTCACCAAACCCGGAAGTGACGTCACTAAACCCGGAAGTGAGGTCAGCAAACCCGGAAGTGACGTCACTAAACCCGGAAGTGAGGTCACCACACCCGGAAGTGAGGTCAGCAAGCCCGGAAGTGAGGTCACCACACCCGGAAGTGAGGTCACCACACCCGGAAGTGAGGTCAGCAAACCCGGAAGTGACGTCACTAAACCCGGAAGTGAGGTTACCACACCCGGAAGTGAGGTCAGCAAACCCGGAAGTGATGTCAGCAAACCCGGAAGTGAGGTCACCACACCCGGAAGTGAGGTCCTCAAACCAGTATGTGACGTCACTAAACCCGGAAGTGAGGTCAGCAAACCCGGAAGTGACGTCACCACACCCGGAAGTGAGGTCACCAAACCCGGAAGTGACATCACTAAACCCGGAAGTGACGTCAGCAAACCCGGAAGTGAGGTCAGCAAACCCGCAAGTGAGGTCACCACACCCGGAAGTGAGGTCACCAAACCCGGAAGTGACGTCACTAAACCCGGAAGTGAGGTCACCACACCCGGAAGTGAGGTCACCAAACCCGGAAGTGACGTCACCAAACCCGGAAGTGACGTCACTAAACCCGGAAGTGACGTCAGCAAACCCGGAAGTGAGGTCAGCAAACCCGGAAGTGAGGTCACCACACCCGGAAGTGAGGTCACCAAACCCGGAAGTGCCGTCACTAAACCCGGATGTGAGGTCACCACACCCGGAAGTGAGGTCAGCAAACCCGGAAGTGACGTCACTAAACCCGGAAGTGAGGTCACCAAACCCGGAAGTGACGTCACTAAACCCGGAAGTGAGGTCACCACACCCGGAAGTAAGGTCACCAAACCCGGATGTGACGTCACTAAACCCGGAAGTGAGGTCAGCATACCCGGAAGTTAGGTAAGCAGACCAGGAAAGTTAGGTCTGCTAATTCGGAACTCAGGTCAGCAAACCCAGAAGTGACTTCAGCAGACCCGGAAGTGACGTCACTAAACTCGGAAGTGAGGTCACCACACCAGGATGTGAGGTCAGCAAACCCGGAAGTGAGGTCAGCAAACCCGGAAGTGAGGTCACCACACCCGGAAGTGAGGACACCAAACCCGGAAGTGACGTCACTAAACCCGGAAGTGAGGTCAGCAAACCCGGAAGTGAGGTCACCACACCCGGAAGTGAGGTCACCAAACCCGGAAGTGACGTCACTAAACCCGGAAGTGAGGTCACCACACCCAGAAGTGAGGTCACCAAACCCGGAAGTGACGTCACTAAACCCGGAAGTGAGGTCACCATACCCGGAAGTGACGTCACCACACCCGGAAGTGAGGTCACCACACCCGGAAGTGAGGTCACCAAACCCGGAAGTGACGTCACTAAACCCGGAAGTGAGGTCAGCAAACCCGGAAGTGAGGTCAGCAAACCCGGAAGTGAGGTCACCACACCCGGAAGTGAGGTCAGCAAACCCGGAAGTGACGTCACCACACCCGGAAGTGAGGTCACAACACCTGGAAGTGAGGTCACCAAACCCGGAAGTGACGTCACTAAACACGGAAGTGAGGTCAGCAAACCCGGAAGTGACGTCACTAAACCCGGAAGTGAGGTCACCACACCCGGAAGTGAGGTCAGCAAGCCCGGAAGTGAGGTCAGCAAACCTGGAAGTGAGGTCACCACACCCGGAAGTGAGGTCACCACACCCGGAAGTGAGGTCACCAAACCCGGAAGTGAGGTCAGCAAACCCGGAAGTGAGGTCACCACACCCGGAAGTGAGGTCACCACACCCGGAAGTGAGGTCACCAAACTTGGAAGTGACATCACTAAACCCGGAAGTGAGGTCACCACACCCGGAAGTGAGGTCAGCAAACTTGGAAGTGAGGTCAGCAAACCCGGAAGTGACGTCACTAAACCCGGAAGTGAGGTCACCAAACCCGGAAGTGACATCACTAAACCCGGAAGTGAGGTCACCACACCCGGAAGTGACGTCACTAAACCCGGAAGTGAGGTCAGCAAACCCGGAAGTGACGTCACCACACCCGGAAGTGAGGTCACAACACCCGGAAGTGAGGTCAGCAAACCCGGAAGTGAGGTCACCACACCCGGAAGTGAGGTCAGCAAACCCGGAAGTGACGTCACCACACCCGGAAGTGAGGTCACAACACCCGGAAGTGAGGTCACCAAACCCGGAAGTGACCTCACTAAACACGGAAGTGAGGTCAGCAAACCCGGAAGTGACGTCACTAAACCCGGAAGTGAGGTCACCACACCCGGAAGTGAGGTCAGCAAGCCCGGAAGTGAGGTCAGCAAACCTGGAAGTGAGGTCACCACACCCGGAAGTGAGGTCACCACACCCGGAAGTGAGGTCACCAAACCCGGAAGTGAGGTCAGCAAACCCGGAAGTGAGGTCACCACACCCGGAAGTGAGGTCACCACACCCGGAAGTGACGTCACCACACTCGGAAGTGAGGTCACCACACCCGGAAGTAAGGTCACCAAACCCGGAAGTGACGTCACTAAACCCGGAAGTGAGGTCAGCATACCCGGAAGTTAGGTAAGCAGACCAGGAAAGTGAGGTCTGCTAATTCGGAACTCAGGTCAGCAAACCCAGAAGTGACTTCAGCAAACCCGGAAGTGACGTCACTAAACTCGGAAGTGAGGTCACCACACCCGGAAGTGAGGTCACCACACCCGGAAGTGAGGTCAGCAAACCCGGAAGTGACGTCACTAAACCCGGAAGAGAGGTCAGCATACCCGGAAGTGAGGTAAGAAGACCAGGAAAGTGAGGTCTGCTAATTCGGAACTCAGGTCAGTAAACCCAGAAGTGACTTCAGCAGACCCAGAAGTGACTTCTGCAAACCCGGAAGTGAGGTCAGAAAACCCGGAAGGGAGGTCAGCAAACCCGGAAGTGAGGTCACCACACCTGGAAGTGAGGTCACCACACCCGGAAGTGAGGTCACCACACCCGGAAGTGAGGTCAGAAAACCCGGAAGTGAGGTCACCACATCCGGAAGTGAGGTCACCAAACTTGGAAGTGACATCACTAAACCCGGAAGTGAGGTCACCACACCCGGAAGTAAGGTCAGCAAACCCGGAAGTGACGTCACTAAACCCGGAAGTGAGGTCAGCAAACCCGGAAGTGAGGTCAGCAAACCCAGAAGTGAGATCACCACACCCGGAAGTGTGGTCACCAAACCCGGAAGTGACGTCACTAAACCCGGAAGTGAGGTCAACACACCCGGAAGTGACGTCACTAACCCCGGAAGTGAGGTCAGCAAACCCGGAAGTGAGGTCTCCACACCCGGAAGTGAGGTCACCAAACCCGGAAGTGACGTCACTAAACCCGGAAGTGAGGTCAGCAAACCCGGAAGTGAGGTCACCACACCCGGAAGTGAGGTCACCAAACCCGGAAGTGACGTCACTAAACCCGGAAGTGAGGTCAGCAAACCCGGAAGTGAGGTCACCACACCCGGAAGTGAGGTCACCAAACCCGGAAGTCACGTCACTAAACCCGGAAGTGAGGTCACCACACCCGGAAGTGAGGTCACCAAACCCGGAAGTGAGGTCACCACACCCGGAAGTAAGGTCAGCAAACCCGGAAGTGACGTCACTAAACCCGGAAGTGAGGTCACCACACCCGGAAGTGAGGTCAGCAAACCCGGAAGTGATGTCAGCAAACCCGGAAGTGAGGTCACCACACCCGGAAGTGAGGTCCTCAAACCAGGATGTGACGTCACTAAACCCGGAAGTGAGGTCAGCAAACCCGGAAGTGACGTCACCACACCCGGAAGTGAGGTCACCACACCCGGAAGTGAGGTCACCAAACCCGGAAGTGACATCACTAAACCCGGAAGTGACGTCAGCAAACCCGGAAGTGAGGTCAGCAAACCCGGAAGTGAGGTCACCACACCCGGAAGTGAGGTCACCAAACCCGGAAGTGACGTCACTAAACCCGGAAGTGAGGTCACCACACCCGGAAGTGAGGTCACCAAACCCGGAAGTGACGTCACCAAACCCGGAAGTGACGTCACTAAACCCGGAAGTGACGTCAGCAAACCCGGAAGTGAGGTCAGCAAACCCGGAAGTGAGGTCACCACACCCGGAAGTGAGGTCACCAAACCCGGAAGTGACGTCACTAAACCCGGAAGTGAGGTCACCACACCCGGAAGTGAGGTCACCAAACCCGGATGTGACGTCACCAAACCCGGAAGTGACGTCACTAAACCCGGAAGTGAGGTCACCACACCCGGAAGTGAGGTCAGCAAACCCGGAAGTGACGTCACTAAACCCGGAAGTGAGGTCACCAAACCCGGAAGTGACGTCACTAAACCCGGAAGTGAGGTCACCACACCCGGAAGTAAGGTCACCAATCCCGGATGTGACGTCACTAAACCCGGAAGTGAGGTCAGCATACCCGGAAGTTAGGTAAGCAGACCAGGAAAGTTAGGTCTGCTAATTCGGAACTCAGGTCAGCAAACCCAGAAGTGACTTCAGCAGACCCGGAAGTGACGTCACTAAACTCGGAAGTGAGGTCACCACACCCGGATGTGAGGTCAGCAAACCCGGAAGTGAGGTCAGCACACCCGGAAGTGAGGTCACCACACCCGGAAGTGAGGTCACCAAACCCGGAAGTGACGTCACTAAACCCGGAAGTGAGGTCAGCAAACCCGGAAGTGACGTCACTAAACCCGGAAGTGAGGTCACCACACCCGGAAGTGAGGTCAGCAAGCCCGGAAGTGAGGTCAGCAAACCTGGAAGTGAGGTCACCACACCCGGAAGTGAGGTCACCACACCCGGAAGTGAGGTCACCAAACCCGGAAGTGAGGTCAGCAAACCCGGAAGTGAGGTCACCACACCCGGAAGTGAGGTCACCACACCCGGAAGTGACGTCACCACACTCGGAAGTGAGGTCACCACACCCGGAAGTAAGGTCACCAAACCCGGAAGTGACGTCACTAAACCTGGAAGTGAGGTCAGCATACCCGGAAGTTAGGTAAGCAGACCAGGAAAGTGAGGTCTGCTAATTCGGAAATCAGGTCAGCAAACCCAGAAGTGACTTCAGCAAACCCGGAAGTGACGTCACTAAACTCGGAAGTGAGGTCACCACACCCGGAAGTGAGGTCACCACACCCGGAAGTGAGGTCAGCAAACCCGGAAGTGACGTCACTAAACCCGGAAGAGAGGTCAGCATACCCGGAAGTGAGGTAAGCAGACCAGGAAAGTGAGGTCTGCTAATTCGGAACTCAGGTCAGCAAACCCAGAAGTGACTTCAGCAGACCCAGAAGTGACTTCTGCAAACCCGGAAGTGAGGTCAGAAAACCCGGAAGGGAGGTCAGCAAACCTGGAAGTGAGGTCACCACACCTGGAAGTGAGGTCACCACACCCGGAAGTGAGGTCACCACACCCGGAAGTGAGGTCAGAAAACCCGGAAGTGAGGTCACCACATCCGGAAGTGAGGTCACCAAACATGGAAGTGACATCACTAAACCCGGAAGTGAGGTCACCACACCCGGAAGTGAGGTCAGCAAACTTGGAAGTGAGGTCACCAAACCCGGAAGTGAGGTCACCAAACCCGGAAGTGAGGTAAGCAGACCAGGAAAGTGAGGTCTGCTAATTCGGAAATCAGGTCTGCAAACCCAGAAGTGACTTCAGCAGACCCAGAAGTGACTTCAGCAAACCCGGAAGTGAGGTCAGCAAACCCGGAAGTGAGGTCAGCAAACCCGGAAGTGAGGTCACCAAACCCGGAAGTGATGTCACCAAACCCGGAAGTGACGTCACTAAACCCGGAAGTGAGGTCACCACACCCGGAAGTGAGGTCACCAAACCCGGAAGTGACGTCACTAAACCCGGAAGTGAGGTCACCACACCCGGAAGTGAGGTTACCAAACCCGGAAGTGACGTCACTAAACCCGGAAGTGAGGTCACCACACCCGGAATTGAAGTCACTAAACCCAGAAGTGAGGTCACCAAACCCGGAAGTGACGACACCACACCCGGAAGTGAGGTCACCACACCCGGAAGTGAGGTCACCAAACCCGGAAGTGACGTCACTAAACCCGGAAGTGAGGTCACCACACCCGGAAGTGAGGTCACCGAACCCGGAAGTGACGTCAGCAAACCCGGAAGTGAGGTCACCACGCCCGGAAGTGAGGTCACCAAACCCGGAAGTGACGTCACTAAACCCGGAAGTGAGGTCACCACACCCGGAAGTGAGGTCACCAAACCCGGAAGTGACGTCACCAAACCCGGAAGTGACGTCACTAAACCCGGAAGTGACGTCAGCAAACCCGGAAGTGAGGTCAGCAAACCCGGAAGTGAGGTCACCACACCCGGAAGTGAGGTCACCAAACCCGGAAGTGACGTCACTAAACCCGGAAGTGAGGTCACCACACCCGGAAGTGAGGTCACCAAACCCGAATGTGACGTCACCAAACCCGGAAGTGACGTCACTAAACCCGGAAGTGAGGTCACCACACCCGGAAGTGAGGTCAGCAAACCCGGAAGTGACGTCACTAAACCCGGAAGTGAGGTCACCAAACCCGGAAGTGACGTCACTAAACCCGGAAGTGAGGTCACCACACCCGGAAGTAAGGTCACCAAACCCGGATGTGACGTCACTAAACCCGGAAGTGAGGTCAGCATACCCGGAAGTTAGGTAAGCAGACCAGGAAAGTTAGGTCTGCTAATTCGGAACTCAGGTCAGCAAACCCAGAAGTGACTTCAGCAGACCCGGAAGTGACGTCACTAAACTCGGAAGTGAGGTCACCACACCAGGATGTGAGGTCAGCAAACCCGGAAGTGAGGTCAGCAAACCCGGAAGTGAGGTCACCACACCCGGAAGTGAGGACACCAAACCCGGAAGTGACGTCACTAAACCCGGAAGTGAGGTCAGCAAACCCGGAAGTGAGGTCACCACACCCGGAAGTGAGGTCACCAAACCCGGAAGTGACGTCACTAAACCCGGAAGTGAGGTCACCACACCTGGAAGTAAGGTCAGCAAACCCGGATGTGACGTCACTAAACCCGGAAGTTAGGTCAGCAAACCCGGAAGTGAGGTCAGCAAACCCAGAAGTGAGGTCACCACACCCGGAAGTGAGGTCACCAAACCCGGAAGTGACGTCACTAAACCCGGAAGTGAGGTCAACACACCCGGAAGTGACGTCACTAAACCCGGAAGTGAGGTCAGCATACCCGGAAGTGACGTCACTAAACCCGGAAGTGAGGTCAGCATACCCGGAAGTGAGATAAGCAGACCAGGAAAGTGAGGTCTGCTAATTCGGAACTCAGGTCTGCAAACCCAGAAGTGACTTCAGCAGACTCAGAAGTGACTTCAGCAAACCCGGAAGTGAGGTCAGCAAACCCGGAAGTGAGGTCACCACACCCGGAAGTGAGGTCACCAAACCCGGAAGTGACGTCACTAAACCCGGAAGTGAGGTCACCACACCCGGAAGTGAGGTCACCACACCCGGAAGTGAGGTCACCAAACCCGGAAGTCACGTCACTAAACCCGGAAGTGAGGTCACCACACCCGGATGTGAGGTCACCAAACCCGGAAGTGACGTCACGAAACCCGGAAGTGAGGTCACCACACCCGGAAGTGACGTCACTAAACCCGGAAGTGAGGTCACCACACCCGGAAGTGAGGTCAGCAAGCCCGGAAGTGAGGTCAGCAAACCCGGAAGTGAGGTCACCACACCCGGAAGTGAGGTCAGCAAACCCGGAAGTGAGGTCACCACACCCGGAAGTAAGGTCAGCAAACCCGGAAGTGACGTCACTAAACCCGGAAGTGAGGTCACCACACCCGGAAGTGAGGTCACCAAACCCGGAAGTGACGTCACCAAACCCGGAAGTGACGTCAGTAAACCCGGAAGTGAGGTCACCACACCCGGAAGTGAGGTCAGCAAACCCGGAAGTGAGGTCACCAAACCCGGAAGTGACGTCACTAAACCCCCAAGTGAGGTCACCACACCCGGAAGTAAGGTCACCAAACCCGGATGTGACGTCACTAAACCCGGAAGTGAGGTTAGCATACCCGGAAGTTAGGTAAGCAGACCAGGAAAGTTAGGTCTGCTAATTCGGAACTCAGGTCAGCAAACCCAGAAGTGACTTCAGCAGACCCGGAAGTGACGTCACTAAACTCGGAAGTGAGGTCACCACACCAGGATGTGAGGTCAGCAAACCCGGAAGTGAGGTCAGCAAACCCGGAAGTGAGGTCACCACACCCGGAAGTGAGGACACCAAACCCGGAAGTGACGTCACTAAACCCGGAAGTGAGGTCAGCAAACCCGGAAGTGAGGTCACCACACCCGGAAGTGACGTCACTAAACTTGGAAGTGAGGTCACCACACCCAGAAGTGAGGTCACCAAACCCGGAAGTGACGTCACTAAACCCGGAAGTGAGGTCACCATACCCGGAAGTGACGTTACCACACCCGGAAGTGAGGTCACCACACCCGGAAGTGAGGTCACCAAACCCGGAAGTGACGTCACTAAACCCGGAAGTGAGGTCAGCAAACCCGGAAGTGAGGTCAGCAAACCCGGAAGTGACGTCACTAAACCCGGAAGTGAGGTCACCACACCCGGAAGTGAGGTCAGCAAGCCCGGAAGTGAGGTCAGCAAACCCGGAAGTGAGGTCACCACACCCGGAAGTGAGGTCACCACACCCGGAAGTGAGGTCAGCAAACCCGGAAGTGAGGTCACCACACCCGGAAGTAAGGTCAGCAAACCCGGAAGTCACGTCACTAAACCCGGAAGTGAGGTCACCACACCCGGAAGTGACGTCACTAAACCCGGAAGTGAGGTCACCACACCCGGAAGTAAGGTCACCAAACCCGGATGTGACGTCACTAAACCCGGAAGTGAGGTCAGCATACCCGGAAGTTAGGTAAGCAGACCAGGAAAGTTAGGTCTGCTAATTCGGAACTCAGGTCAGCAAACCCAGAAGTGACTTCAGCAGACCCGGAAGTGACGTCACTAAACTCGGAAGTGAGGTCACCACACCAGGATGTGAGGTCAGCAAACCCGGAAGTGAGGTCAGCAAACCCGGAAGTGAGGTCACCACACCCGGAAGTGAGGACACCAAACCCGGAAGTGACGTCACTAAACCCGGAAGTGAGGTCAGCAAACCCGGAAGTGAGGTCACCACACCCGGAAGTGACGTCACTAAACTTGGAAGTGAGGTCACCACACCCAGAAGTGAGGTCACCAAACCCGGAAGTGACGTCACTAAACCCAGAAGTGAGGTCACCATACCCGGAAGTGACGTTACCACACCCGGAAGTGAGGTCACCACACCCGGAAGTGAGGTCACCAAACCCGGAAGTGACGTCACTAAACCCGGAAGTGAGGTCAGCAAACCCGGAAGTGAGGTCAGCAAACCCGGAAGTGAGGTCACCACACCCGGAAGTGAGGTCACCAAACCCGGAAGTGACGTCACTAAACCCGGAAGTGAGGTCAGCATACCCGGAAGTGAGGTAAGCAGACCAGGAAAGTGAGGTCTGCTAATTCGTAACTCTGGTCAGCAAACCCAGAAGTGACTTCAGCAGACCCAGAAGTGACTTCAGCAAACCCGGAAGTGAGGTCAGCATACCCGGAAGTGAGGTCACCACACCCGGAAGTGAGGTCACCACACCCGGAAGTGACGTCACTAAACCTGGAAGTGAGGTCACCACACCCGGAAGTGACGTCAGCAAACCCGGAAGTGAGTTCACCACACCCGGAAGTGAGGTCAGCAAACCCGGAAGTGAGGTCACCACACCCGGAAGTGAGGTCACCAAACCCGGAAGTGCCGTCACTAAACCCGGATGTGAGGTCACCACACCCGGATGTGAGGTCAGCAAACCCGGAAGTGACGTCACTAAACCCGGAAGTGAGGTCACCAAACCCGGAAGTGACGTCACTAAACCCGGAAGTGAGGTCACCACGCCCGGAAGTCAGGTCACCAAACCCGGAAGTGACGTCACTAAACCCGGAAGTGAGGTCACCACACCTGGAAGTAAGGTCAGCAAACCCGGAAGTGACGTCACTAAACCCGGAAGTGAGGTCAGCAAACCCGGAAGTGAGGTCAGCAAACCCAGAAGTGAGGTCACCACACCCGGAAGTGAGGTCACCAAACCTGGAAGTGACGTCACTAAACCCGGAAGTGAGGTCAACACACCCGGAAGTGACGTCACTAAACCCGGAAGTGAGGTCAGCATACCCGGAAGTGACGTCACTAAACCCGGAAGTGAGGTCAGCATACCCGGAAGTGAGATAAGCAGACCAGGAAAGTGAGGTCTGCTAATTCGGAACTCAGGTCAGCAAACCCAGAAGTGACTTCAGCAGACCCAGAAGTGACTTCAGCAAACCCGGAAGTGAGGTCAGCAAACCCGGAAGTGAGGTCACCACACCCGGAAGTGAGGTCACCAAACCCGGAAGTGACGTCACTAAACCCGGAATGAGGTCAGCAAACCCGGAAGTGAGGTCACCACACCCTGAAGTGAGGTCACCAAACCCGGAAGTCACGTCACTAAACCCGGAAGTGAGGTCACCACACCCGGAAGTGAGGTCACCAAACCCGGAAGTGACGTCACGAAACCCGGAAGTGAGGTCAGCAAACCCGGAAGTGACGTCACTAAACCCGGAAGTGAGGTCACCACACCCGGAAGTGAGGTCAGCAAGCCCGGAAGTGAGGTCAGCAAACCCGGAAGTGAGGTCACCACACCCGGAAGTGAGGTCAGCAAACCCGGAAGTGAGGTCACCACACCCGGAAGTAAGGTCAGCAAACCCGGAAGTGACGTCACTAAACCCGGAAGTGAGGTCACCACACCCGGAAGTGAGGTCACCAAACCCGGAAGTGACGTCACTAAACCCGGAAGTGAGGTCACCACACCCGGAAGTAAGGTCACCAAACCCGGATGTGACGTCACTAAACCCGGAAGTGAGGTCAGCATACCCGGAAGTTAGGTAAGCAGACCAGGAAAGTTAGGTCTGCTAATTCGGAACTCAGGTCAGCAAACCCAGAAGTGACTTCAGCAGACCCGGAAGTGACGTCACTAAACCCGGAAGTGAGGTCACCATACCCGGAAGTGACGTTACCACACCCGGAAGTGAGGTCACCACACCCGGAAGTGAGGTCACCAAACCCGGAAGTGACGTCACTAAACCCGGAATGAGGTCAGCAAACCCGGAAGTGAGGTCACCACACCCGGAAGTGAGGTAAGCAGACCAGGAAAGTTAGGTCTGCTAATTCGGAACTCAGGTCAGCAAACCCAGAAGTGACTTCAGCAGACCCGGAAGTGACGTCACTAAACTCGGAAGTGAGGTCACCACACCAGGATGTGAGGTCAGCAAACCCGGAAGTGAGGTCAGCAAACCCGGAAGTGAGGTCACCACACCCGGAAGTGAGGACACCAAACCCGGAAGTGACGTCACTAAACCCGGAAGTGAGGTCAGCAAACCCGGAAGTGAGGTCAGCAAACCCGGAAGTGAGTTCACCACACCCGGAAGTGAGGTCACCACACCCAGAAGTGAGGTCACCAAACCCGGAAGTGACGTCACTAAACCCGGAAGTGAGGTCACCATACCCGGAAGTGACGTTACCACACCCGGAAGTGAGGTCACCACACCCGGAAGTGAGGTCACCAAACCCGGAAGTGACGTCACTAAACCCGGAAGTGAGGTCAGCAAACCCGGAAGTGAGGTCAGCAAACCCGGAAGTGACGTCACTAAACCCGGAAGTGAGGTCACCACACCCGGAAGTGAGGTCAGCAAGCCCGGAAGTGAGGTCAGCAAACCCGGAAGTGAGGTCACCACACCCGGAAGTGAGGTCACCACACCCGGAAGTGAGGTCAGCAAACCCGGAAGTGAGGTCACCACACCCGGAAGTAAGGTCAGCAAACCCGGAAGTGACGTCACTAAACCCGGAAGTGAGGTCACCACACCCGGAAGTGAGGTCAGCAAACCCGGAAGTCACGTCACTAAACCCGGAAGTGAGGTCACCACACCCGGAAGTGACGTCACTAAACCCGGAAGTGAGGTCACCACACCCGGAAGTAAGGTCACCAAACCCGGATGTGACGTCACTAAACCCGGAAGTGAGGTCAGCATACCCGGAAGTTAGGTAAGCAGACCAGGAAAGTTAGGTCTGCTAATTCGGAACTCAGGTCAGCAAACCCAGAAGTGACTTCAGCAGACCCGGAAGTGACGTCACTAAACTCGGAAGTGAGGTCACCACACCAGGATGTGAGGTCAGCAAACCCGGAAGTGAGGTCAGCAAACCCGGAAGTGAGGTCACCACACCCGGAAGTGAGGACACCAAACCCGGAAGTGACGTCACTAAACCCGGAAGTGAGGTCACCACACCCGGAAGTGAGGTCACCACACCCGGAAGTGACGTCACTAAACTTGGAAGTGAGGTCACCACACCCAGAAGTGAGGTCACCAAACCCGGAAGTGACGTCACTAAACCCAGAAGTGAGGTCACCATACCCGGAAGTGACGTTACCACACCCGGAAGTGAGGTCACCACACCCGGAAGTGAGGTCACCAAACCCGGAAGTGACGTCACTAAACCCGGAAGTGAGGTCAGCAAACCCGGAAGTGAGGTCAGCAAACCCGGAAGTGAGGTCACCACACCCGGAAGTGAGGTCACCACACCCGGAAGTGAGGTCACCAAACCCGGAAGTGACGTCACTAAACCCGGAAGTGAGGTCAGCAAACCCGGAAGTGAGGTCAGCAAACCCGGAAGTGAGGTCACCACACCCGGAAGTGAGGTCACCAAACCCGGAAGTGACGTCACTAAACCCGGAAGTGAGGTCAGCATACCCGGAAGTGAGGTAAGCAGACCAGGAAAGTGAGGTCTGCTAATTCGTAACTCTGGTCAGCAAACCCAGAAGTGACTTCAGCAGACCCAGAAGTGACTTCAGCAAACCCGGAAGTGAGGTCAGCATACCCGGAAGTGAGGTCACCACACCCGGAAGTGAGGTCACCACACCCGGAAGTGACGTCACTAAACCTGGAAGTGAGGTCACCACACCCGGAAGTGACGTCAGCAAACCCGGAAGTGAGTTCACCACACCCGGAAGTGAGGTCAGCAAACCCGGAAGTGAGGTCACCACACCCGGAAGTGAGGTCACCAAACCCGGAAGTGCCGTCACTAAACCCGGATGTGAGGTCACCACACCCGGATGTGAGGTCAGCAAACCCGGAAGTGACGTCACTAAACCCGGAAGTGAGGTCACCAAACCCGGAAGTGACGTCACTAAACCCGGAAGTGAGGTCACCACGCCCGGAAGTCAGGTCACCAAACCCGGAAGTGACGTCACTAAACCCGGAAGTGAGGTCACCACACCTGGAAGTAAGGTCAGCAAACCCGGAAGTGACGTCACTAAACCCGGAAGTGAGGTCAGCAAACCCGGAAGTGAGGTCAGCAAACCCAGAAGTGAGGTCACCACACCCGGAAGTGAGGTCACCAAACCTGGAAGTGACGTCACTAAACCCGGAAGTGAGGTCAACACACCCGGAAGTGACGTCACTAAACCCGGAAGTGAGGTCAGCATACCCGGAAGTGACGTCACTAAACCCGGAAGTGAGGTCAGCATACCCGGAAGTGAGATAAGCAGACCAGGAAAGTGAGGTCTGCTAATTCGGAACTCAGGTCAGCAAACCCAGAAGTGACTTCAGCAGACCCAGAAGTGACTTCAGCAAACCCGGAAGTGAGGTCAGCAAACCCGGAAGTGAGGTCACCACACCCGGAAGTGAGGTCACCAAACCCGGAAGTGACGTCACTAAACCCGGAATGAGGTCAGCAAACCCGGAAGTGAGGTCACCACACCCTGAAGTGAGGTCACCAAACCCGGAAGTCACGTCACTAAACCCGGAAGTGAGGTCACCACACCCGGAAGTGAGGTCACCAAACCCGGAAGTGACGTCACGAAACCCGGAAGTGAGGTCAGCAAACCCGGAAGTGACGTCACTAAACCCGGAAGTGAGGTCACCACACCCGGAAGTGAGGTCAGCAAGCCCGGAAGTGAGGTCAGCAAACCCGGAAGTGAGGTCACCACACCCGGAAGTGAGGTCAGCAAACCCGGAAGTGAGGTCACCACACCCGGAAGTAAGGTCAGCAAACCCGGAAGTGACGTCACTAAACCCGGAAGTGAGGTCACCACACCCGGAAGTGAGGTCACCAAACCCGGAAGTGACGTCACTAAACCCGGAAGTGAGGTCACCACACCCGGAAGTAAGGTCACCAAACCCGGATGTGACGTCACTAAACCCGGAAGTGAGGTCAGCATACCCGGAAGTTAGGTAAGCAGACCAGGAAAGTTAGGTCTGCTAATTCGGAACTCAGGTCAGCAAACCCAGAAGTGACTTCAGCAGACCCGGAAGTGACGTCACTAAACTCGGAAGTGAGGTCACCACACCAGGATGTGAGGTCAGCAAACCCGGAAGTGAGGTCAGCAAACCCGGAAGTGAGGTCACCACACCCGGAAGTGAGGACACCAAACCCGGAAGTGACGTCACTAAACCCGGAAGTGAGGCCAGCAAACCCGGAAGTGAGGTCAGCAAACCCGGAAGTGAGGTCACCACACCCGGAAGTGAGGTCAGCAAACCCGGAAGTGAGGTCACCACACCCGGAAGTAAGGTCAGCAAACCCGGAAGTGACGTCACTAAACCCGGAAGTGAGGTCACCACACCCGGAAGTGAGGTCACCAAACCCGGAAGTGACGTCACTAAACCCGGAAGTGAGGTCACCACACCCGGAAGTAAGGTCACCAAACCCGGATGTGACGTCACTAAACCCGGAAGTGAGGTCAGCATACCCGGAAGTTAGGTAAGCAGACCAGGAAAGTTAGGTCTGCTAATTCGGAACTCAGGTCAGCAAACCCAGAAGTGACTTCAGCAGACCCGGAAGTGACGTCACTAAACTCGGAAGTGAGGTCACCACACCAGGATGTGAGGTCAGCAAACCCGGAAGTGAGGTCAGCAAACCCGGAAGTGAGGTCACCACACCCGGAAGTGAGGACACCAAACCCGGAAGTGACGTCACTAAACCCGGAAGTGAGGCCAGCAAACCCGGAAGTGAGGTCAGCAAACCCGGAAGTGACGTCACCACACCCGGAAGTGAGGTCACAACACCCGGAAGTGACGTCACTAAACCCGGAAGTGAGGTCAGCATACCCGGAAGTGAGGTAAGCAGACCAGGAAAGTGAGGTCTGCTAATTCGTAACTCTGGTCAGCAAACCCAGAAGTGACTTCAGCAGACCCAGAAGTGACTTCAGCAAACCCGGAAGTGAGGTCAGCATACCCGGAAGTGAGGTCACCACACCCGGAAGTGAGGTCACCACACCCGGAAGTGACGTCACTAAACCTGGAAGTGAGGTCACCACACCCGGAAGTGAGGTCAGCAAACCCGGAAGTGAGTTCACCACACCCGGAAGTGAGGTCAGCAAACCCGGAAGTGAGGTCACCACACCCGGAAGTGAGGTCACCAAACCCGGAAGTGCCGTCACTAAACCCGGATGTGAGGTCACCACACCCGGATGTGAGGTCAGCAAACCCGGAAGTGACGTCACTAAACCCGGAAGTGAGGTCACCAAACCCGGAAGTGACGTCACTAAACCCGGAAGTGAGGTCACCACGCCCGGAAGTCAGGTCACCAAACCCGGAAGTGACGTCACTAAACCCGGAAGTGAGGTCACCACACCTGGAAGTAAGGTCAGCAAACCCGGAAGTGACGTCACTAAACCCGGAAGTGAGGTCAGCAAACCCGGAAGTGAGGTCAGCAAACCCAGAAGTGAGGTCACCACACCCGGAAGTGAGGTCACCAAACCTGGAAGTGACGTCACTAAACCCGGAAGTGAGGTCAACACACCCGGAAGTGACGTCACTAAACCCGGAAGTGAGGTCAGCATACCCGGAAGTGACGTCACTAAACCCGGAAGTGAGGTCAGCATACCCGGAAGTGAGATAAGCAGACCAGGAAAGTGAGGTCTGCTAATTCGGAACTCAGGTCAGCAAACCCAGAAGTGACTTCAGCAGACCCAGAAGTGACTTCAGCAAACCCGGAAGTGAGGTCAGCAAACCCGGAAGTGAGGTCACCACACCCGGAAGTGAGGTCACCAAACCCGGAAGTGACGTCACTAAACCCGGAATGAGGTCAGCAAACCCGGAAGTGAGGTCACCACACCCGGAAGTGAGGTCACCAAACCCGGAAGTCACGTCACTAAACCCGGAAGTGAGGTCACCACACCCGGAAGTGAGGTCACCAAACCCGGAAGTGACGTCACGAAACCCGGAAGTGAGGTCAGCAAACCCGGAAGTGACGTCACTAAACCCGGAAGTGAGGTCACCACACCCGGAAGTGAGGTCAGCAAGCCCGGAAGTGAGGTCAGCAAACCCGGAAGTGAGGTCACCACACCCGGAAGTGAGGTCAGCAAACCCGGAAGTGAGGTCACCACACCCGGAAGTAAGGTCAGCAAACCCGGAAGTGACGTCACTAAACCCGGAAGTGAGGTCACCACACCCGGAAGTGAGGTCACCAAACCCGGAAGTGACGTCACTAAACCCGGAAGTGAGGTCACCACACCCGGAAGTAAGGTCACCAAACCCGGATGTGACGTCACTAAACCCGGAAGTGAGGTCAGCATACCCGGAAGTTAGGTAAGCAGACCAGGAAAGTTAGGTCTGCTAATTCGGAACTCAGGTCAGCAAACCCAGAAGTGACTTCAGCAGACCCGGAAGTGACGTCACTAAACTCGGAAGTGAGGTCACCACACCAGGATGTGAGGTCAGCAAACCCGGAAGTGAGGTCAGCAAACCCGGAAGTGAGGTCACCACACCCGGAAGTGAGGACACCAAACCCGGAAGTGACGTCACTAAACCCGGAAGTGAGGCCAGCAAACCCGGAAGTGAGGTCAGCAAACCCGGAAGTGACGTCACCACACCCGGAAGTGAGGTCACAACACCCGGAAGTGAGGTAAGCAGACCAGGAAAGTGAGGTCTGCTAATTCGGAAATCAGGTCTGCAAACCCAGAAGTGACTTCAGCAGACCCAGAAGTGACTTCAGCAAACCCGGAAGTGAGGTCAGCAAACCCGGAAGTGAGGTCAGCAAACCCGGAAGTGAGGTCACCAAACCCGGAAGTGATGTCACCAAACCCGGAAGTGACGTCACTAAACCCGGAAGTGAGGTCACCACACCCGGAAGTGAGGTCACCAAACCCGGAAGTGACGTCACTAAACCCGGAAGTGAGGTCACCACACCCGGAAGTGAGGTCACCAAACCCGGAAGTGACGTCACTAAACCCGGAAGTGAGGTCACCACACCCGGAATTGAAGTCACTAAACCCAGAAGTGAGGTCACCAAACCCGGAAGTGACGACACCACACCCGGAAGTGAGGTCACCACACCCGGAAGTGAGGTCACCAAACCCGGAAGTGACGTCACTAAACCCGGAAGTGAGGTCACCACACCCGGAAGTGAGGTCACCGAACCCGGAAGTGACGTCAGCAAACCCGGAAGTGAGGTCACCACACCCGGAAGTGAGGTCACCAAACCCGGAAGTGACGTCACTAAACCCGGAAGTGAGGTCACCACACCCGGAAGTGAGGTCACCAAACCCGGAAGTGACGTCACCAAACCCGGAAGTGACGTCACTAAACCCGGAAGTGACGTCAGCAAACCCGGAAGTGAGGTCAGCAAACCCGGAAGTGAGGTCACCACACCCGGAAGTGAGGTCACCAAACCCGGAAGTGACGTCACTAAACCCGGAAGTGAGGTCACCACACCCGGAAGTGAGGTCACCAAACCCGAATGTGACGTCACCAAACCCGGAAGTGACGTCACTAAACCCGGAAGTGAGGTCACCACACCCGGAAGTGAGGTCAGCAAACCCGGAAGTGACGTCACTAAACCCGGAAGTGAGGTCACCAAACCCGGAAGTGACGTCACTAAACCCGGAAGTGAGGTCACCACACCCGGAAGTAAGGTCACCAAACCCGGATGTGACGTCACTAAACCCGGAAGTGAGGTCAGCATACCCGGAAGTTAGGTAAGCAGACCAGGAAAGTTAGGTCTGCTAATTCGGAACTCAGGTCAGCAAACCCAGAAGTGACTTCAGCAGACCCGGAAGTGACGTCACTAAACTCGGAAGTGAGGTCACCACACCCGGAAGTGAGGTCACCACACCCGGAAGTGAGGTCAGCAAACCCGGAAGTGACGTCATTAAACCCGGAAGTGAGGTCAGCAAACCCGGAAGTGACGTCACTAACCCGGAAGTGAGGTCACCACACCCGGAAGTGAGGACACCAAACCCGGAAGTGACGTCACTAAACCCGGAAGTGAGGTCAGCAAACCCGGAAGTGAGGTCACCACACCCGGAAGTGAGGTCACCAAACCCGGAAGTGACGTCACTAAACCCGGAAGTGAGGTCACCACACCTGGAAGTAAGGTCAGCAAACCCGGATGTGACGTCACTAAACCCGGAAGTTAGGTCAGCAAACCCGGAAGTGAGGTCAGCAAACCCAGAAGTGAGGTCACCACACCCGGAAGTGAGGTCACCAAACCCGGAAGTGACGTCACTAAACCCGGAAGTGAGGTCAACACACCCGGAAGTGACGTCACTAAACCCGGAAGTGAGGTCAGCATACCCGGAAGTGACGTCACTAAACCCGGAAGTGAGGTCAGCATACCCGGAAGTGAGATAAGCAGACCAGGAAAGTGAGGTCTGCTAATTCGGAACTCAGGTCTGCAAACCCAGAAGTGACTTCAGCAGACTCAGAAGTGACTTCAGCAAACCCGGAAGTGAGGTCAGCAAACCCGGAAGTGAGGTCACCACACCCGGAAGTGAGGTCACCAAACCCGGAAGTGACGTCACTAAACCCGGAAGTGAGGTCACCACACCCGGAAGTGAGGTCACCACACCCGGAAGTGAGGTCACCAAACCCGGAAGTCACGTCACTAAACCCGGAAGTGAGGTCACCACACCCGGAAGTGAGGTCACCAAACCCGGAAGTGACGTCACGAAACCCGGAAGTGAGGTCACCACACCCGGAAGTGACGTCACTAAACCCGGAAGTGAGGTCACCACACCCGGAAGTGAGGTCAGCAAGCCCGGAAGTGAGGTCAGCAAACCCGGAAGTGAGGTCACCACACCCGGAAGTGAGGTCAGCAAACCCGGAAGTGAGGTCACCACACCCGGAAGTAAGGTCAGCAAACCCGGAAGTGACGTCACTAAACCCGGAAGTGAGGTCACCACACCCGGAAGTGAGGTCACCAAACCCGGAAGTGACGTCACCAAACCCGGAAGTGACGTCAGTAAACCCGGAAGTGAGGTCACCACACCCGGAAGTGAGGTCAGCAAACCCGGAAGTGACGTCACTAAACCCGGAAGTGAGGTCACCAAACCCGGAAGTGACGTCACTAAACCCGGAAGTGAGGTCACCACACCCGGAAGTAAGGTCACCAATCCCGGATGTGACGTCACTAAACCCGGAAGTGAGGTCAGCATACCCGGAAGTTAGGTAAGCAGACCAGGAAAGTTAGGTCTGCTAATTCGGAACTCAGGTCAGCAAACCCAGAAGTGACTTCAGCAGACCCGGAAGTGACGTCACTAAACTCGGAAGTGAGGTCACCACACCAGGATGTGAGGTCAGCAAACCCGGAAGTGAGGTCAGCAAACCCGGAAGTGAGGTCACCACACCCGGAAGTGAGGACACCAAACCCGGAAGTGACGTCACTAAACCCGGAACTGAGGTCAGCAAACCCGGAAGTGAGGTCACCACACCCGGAAGTGACGTCACTAAACTTGGAAGTGAGGTCACCACACCCAGAAGTGAGGTCACCAAACCCGGAAGTGACGTCACTAAACCCGGAAGTGAGGTCACCATACCCGGAAGTGACGTTACCACACCCGGAAGTGAGGTCACCACACCCGGAAGTGAGGTCACCAAACCCGGAAGTGACGTCACTAAACCCGGAAGTGAGGTCAGCAAACCCGGAAGTGAGGTCAGCAAACCCGGAAGTGACGTCACTAAACCCGGAAGTGAGGTCACCACACCCGGAAGTGAGGTCAGCAAACCCGGAAGTGAGGTCAGCAAACCCAGAAGTGAGGTCACCACACCCGGAAGTGAGGTCACCAAACCTGGAAGTGACGTCACTAAACCCGGAAGTGAGGTCAACACACCCGGAAGTGACGTCACTAAACCCGGAAGTGAGGTCAGCATACCCGGAAGTGACGTCATTAAACCCGGAAGTGAGGTCAGCATACCCGGAAGTGAGATAATCAGACCAGGAAAGTGAGGTCTGCTAATTCGGAACTCAGGTCAGCAAACCCAGAAGTGACTTCAGCAGACCCAGAAGTGACTTCAGCAAACCCGGAAGTGAGGTCAGCAAACCCGGAAGTGAGGTCACCACACCCGGAAGTGAGGTCACCAAACCCGGAAGTGACGTCACTAAACCCGGAATGAGGTCAGCAAACCCGGAAGTGAGGTCAGCAAACCCGGAAGTGAGGTCAACAAAACCCGGAAGTCACGTCACTAAACCCGGAAGTGAGGTCACCACACCCGGAAGTGAGGTCACCAAACCCGGAAGTGACGTCACGAAACCCGGAAGTGAGGTCAGCAAACCCGGAAGTGACGTCACTAAACCCGGAAGTGAGGTCACCACACCCGGAAGTGAGGTCAGCAAGCCCGGAAGTGAGGTCAGCAAACCCGGAAGTGAGGTCACCACACCCGGAAGTGAGGTCAGAAACCCGGAAGTGAGGTCACCACACCCGGAAGTAAGGTCAGCAAACCCGGAAGTGACGTCACTAAACCCGGAAGTGAGGTCACCACACCCGGAAGTGAGGTCACCAAACCCGGAAGTGACGTCACCAAACCCGGAAGTGAGGTCACCAAACCCGGAAGTGACGTCACTAAACCCGGAAGTGAGGTCACCACACCCGGAAGTGAGGTCACCAAACCCGGAAGTGACGTCACTAAACCCGGAAGTGAGGTCACCACACCCGGAAGTGACGTCACCACACCCGGAAGTGAGGTCACCACACCCGGAAGTGAGGTCACCAAACCCGGATGTGACGTCACCAAACCCGGAAGTGACGTCACTAAACCCGGAAGTGAGGTCACCACACCCGGAAGTGAGGTCAGCAAACCCGGAAGTGACGTCACTAAACCCGGAAGTGAGGTCACCAAACCCGGAAGTGACGTCACTAAACCCGGAAGTGAGGTCACCACACCCGGAAGTAAGGTCACCAAACCCGGATGTGACGTCACTAAACCCGGAAGTGAGGTCAGCATACCCGGAAGTTAGGTAAGCAGACCAGGAAAGTTAGGTCTGCTAATTCGGAACTCAGGTCAGCAAACCCAGAAGTGACTTCAGCAGACCCGGAAGTGACGTCACTAAACTCGGAAGTGAGGTCACCACACCAGGATGTGAGGTCAGCAAACCCGGAAGTGAGGTCAGCAAACCCGGAAGTGAGGTCACCACACCCGGAAGTGAGGACACCAAACCCGGAAGTGACGTCACTAAACCCGGAAGTGAGGTCAGCAAACCCGGAAGTGAGGTCACCACACCCGGAAGTGACGTCACTAAACTTGGAAGTGAGGTCACCACACCCAGAAGTGAGGTCACCAAACCCGGAAGTGACGTCACTAAACCCGGAAGTGAGGTCACCATACCCGGAAGTGACGTTACCACACCCGGAAGTGAGGTCACCACACCCGGAAGTGAGGTCACCAAACCCGGAAGTGACGTCACTAAACCCGGAAGTGAGGTCAGCAAACCCGGAAGTGAGGTCAGCAAACCCGGAAGTGACGTCACTAAACCCGGAAGTGAGGTCACCACACCCGGAAGTGAGGTCAGCAAGCCCGGAAGTGAGGTCAGCAAACCCGGAAGTGAGGTCACCACACCCGGAAGTGAGGTCACCACACCCGGAAGTGAGGTCAGCAAACCCGGAAGTGAGGTCACCACACCCGGAAGTAAGGTCAGCAAACCCGGAAGTGACGTCACTAAACCCGGAAGTGAGGTCACCACACCCGGAAGTGAGGTCAGCAAACCCGGAAGTCACGTCACTAAACCCGGAAGTGAGGTCACCACACCCGGAAGTGACGTCACTAAACCCGGAAGTGAGGTCACCACACCCGGAAGTAAGGTCACCAAACCCGGATGTGACGTCACTAAACCCGGAAGTGAGGTCAGCATACCCGGAAGTTAGGTAAGCAGACCAGGAAAGTTAGGTCTGCTAATTCGGAACTCAGGTCAGCAAACCCAGAAGTGACTTCAGCAGACCCGGAAGTGACGTCACTAAACTCGGAAGTGAGGTCACCACACCAGGATGTGAGGTCAGCAAACCCGGAAGTGAGGTCAGCAAACCCGGAAGTGAGGTCACCACACCCGGAAGTGAGGACACCAAACCCGGAAGTGACGTCACTAAACCCGGAAGTGAGGTCAGCAAACCCGGAAGTGAGGTCACCACACCCGGAAGTGACGTCACTAAACTTGGAAGTGAGGTCACCACACCCAGAAGTGAGGTCACCAAACCCGGAAGTGACGTCACTAAACCCGGAAGTGAGGTCACCATACCCGGAAGTGACGTTACCACACCCGGAAGTGAGGTCACCACACCCGGAAGTGAGGTCACCAAACCCGGAAGTGACGTCACTAAACCCGGAAGTGAGGTCAGCAAACCCGGAAGTGAGGTCAGCAAACCCGGAAGTGAGGTCACCACACCCTCAAGTGAGGTCACCAAACCCGGAAGTGACGTCACTAAACCCGGAAGTGAGGTCAGCATACCCGGAAGTGAGGTAAGCAGACCAGGAAAGTGAGGTCTGCTAATTCGTAACTCTGGTCAGCAAACCCAGAAGTGACTTCAGCAGACCCAGAAGTGACTTCAGCAAACCCGGAAGTGAGGTCAGCATACCCGGAAGTGAGGTCACCACACCCGGAAGTGAGGTCACCACACCCGGAAGTGACGTCACTAAACCTGGAAGTGAGGTCACCACACCCGGAAGTGACGTCAGCAAACCCGGAAGTGAGTTCACCACACCCGGAAGTGAGGTCAGCAAACCCGGAAGTGAGGTCACCACACCCGGAAGTGAGGTCACCAAACCCGGAAGTGCCGTCACTAAACCCGGATGTGAGGTCACCACACCCGGATGTGAGGTCAGCAAACCCGGAAGTGACGTCACTAAACCCGGAAGTGAGGTCACCAAACCCGGAAGTGACGTCACTAAACCCGGAAGTGAGGTCACCACGCCCGGAAGTCAGGTCACCAAACCCGGAAGTGACGTCACTAAACCCGGAAGTGAGGTCACCACACCTGGAAGTAAGGTCAGCAAACCCGGAAGTGACGTCACTAAACCCGGAAGTGAGGTCAGCAAACCCGGAAGTGAGGTCAGCAAACCCAGAAGTGAGGTCACCACACCCGGAAGTGAGGTCACCAAACCTGGAAGTGACGTCACTAAACCCGGAAGTGAGGTCAACACACCCGGAAGTGACGTCACTAAACCCGGAAGTGAGGTCAGCATACCCGGAAGTGACGTCACTAAACCCGGAAGTGAGGTCAGCATACCCGGAAGTGAGATAAGCAGACCAGGAAAGTGAGGTCTGCTAATTCGGAAATCAGGTCAGCAAACCCAGAAGTGACTTCAGCAGACCCAGAAGTGACTTCAGCAAACCCGGAAGTGAGGTCAGCAAACCCGGAAGTGAGGTCAGCAAACCCGGAAGTGAGGTCACCAAACCCGGAAGTGATGTCACCAAACCCGGAAGTGACGTCACTAAACCCGGAAGTGAGGTCACCACACCCGGAAGTGAGGTCACCAAACCCGGAAGTGACGTCACTAAACCCGGAAGTGAGGTCACCACACCCGGAAGTGAGGTCACCAAACCCGGAAGTGACGTCACTAAACCCGGAAGTGAGGTCACCACACCCGGAATTGAAGTCACTAAACCCAGAAGTGAGGTCACCAAACCCGGAAGTGACGACACCACACCCGGAAGTGAGGTCACCACACCCGGAAGTGAGGTCACCAAACCCGGAAGTGACGTCACTAAACCCGGAAGTGAGGTCACCACACCCGGAAGTGAGGTCACCGAACCCGGAAGTGACGTCAGCAAACCCGGAAGTGAGGTCACCACACCCGGAAGTGAGGTCACCAAACCCGGAAGTGACGTCACTAAACCCGGAAGTGAGGTCACCACACCCGGAAGTGAGGTCACCAAACCCGGAAGTGACGTCACCAAACCCGGAAGTGACGTCACTAAACCCGGAAGTGACGTCAGCAAACCCGGAAGTGAGGTCAGCAAACCCGGAAGTGAGGTCACCACACCCGGAAGTGAGGTCACCAAACCCGGAAGTGACGTCACTAAACCCGGAAGTGAGGTCACCACACCCGGAAGTGAGGTCACCAAACCCGAATGTGACGTCACCAAACCCGGAAGTGACGTCACTAAACCCGGAAGTGAGGTCACCACACCCGGAAGTGAGGTCAGCAAACCCGGAAGTGACGTCACTAAACCCGGAAGTGAGGTCACCAAACCCGGAAGTGACGTCACTAAACCCGGAAGTGAGGTCACCACACCCGGAAGTAAGGTCACCAAACCCGGATGTGACGTCACTAAACCCGGAAGTGAGGTCAGCATACCCGGAAGTTAGGTAAGCAGACCAGGAAAGTTAGGTCTGCTAATTCGGAACTCAGGTCAGAAAACCCAGAAGTGACTTCAGCAGACCCGGAAGTGACGTCACTAAACTCGGAAGTGAGGTCACCACACCAGGATGTGAGGTCAGCAAACCCGGAAGTGAGGTCAGCAAACCCGGAAGTGAGGTCACCACACCCGGAAGTGAGGACACCAAACCCGGAAGTGACGTCACTAAACCCGGAAGTGAGGTCAGCAAACCCGGAAGTGAGGTCACCACACCCGGAAGTGAGGTCACCAAACCCGGAAGTGACGTCACTAAACCCGGAAGTGAGGTCACCACACCTGGAAGTAAGGTCAGCAAACCCGGATGTGACGTCACTAAATCCGGAAGTTAGGTCAGCAAACCCGGAAGTGAGGTCAGCAAACCCAGAAGTGAGGTCACCACACCCGGAAGTGAGGTCACCAAACCCGGAAGTGACGTCACTAAACCCGGAAGTGAGGTCAACACACCTGGAAGTGACGTCACTAAACCCGGAAGTGAGGTCAGCATACCCGGAAGTGACGTCACTAAACCCGGAAGTGAGGTCAGCATACCCGGAAGTGAGATAAGCAGACCAGGAAAGTGAGGTCTGCTAATTCGGAACTCAGGTCTGCAAACCCAGAAGTGACTTCAGCAGACTCAGAAGTGACTTCAGCAAACCCGGAAGTGAGGTCAGCAAACCCGGAAGTGAGGTCACCACACCCGGAAGTGAGGTCACCAAACCCGGAAGTGACGTCACTAAACCCGGAAGTGAGGTCACCACACCCGGAAGTGAGGTCACCACACCCGGAAGTGAGGTCACCAAACCCGGAAGTCACGTCACTAAACCCGGAAGTGAGGTCACCACACCCGGATGTGAGGTCACCAAACCCGGAAGTGACGTCACGAAACCCGGAAGTGAGGTCACCACACCCGGAAGTGACGTCACTAAACCCGGAAGTGAGGTCACCACACCCGGAAGTGAGGTCAGCAAGCCCGGAAGTGAGGTCAGCAAACCCGGAAGTGAGGTCACCACACCCGGAAGTGAGGTCAGCAAACCCGGAAGTGAGGTCACCACACCCGGATGTGAGGTCACCAAACCCGGAAGTGACGTCACGAAACCCGGAAGTGAGGTCACCACACCCGGAAGTGACGTCACTAAACCCGGAAGTGAGGTCACCACACCCGGAAGTGAGGTCAGCAAGCCCGGAAGTGAGGTCAGCAAACCCGGAAGTGAGGTCACCACACCCGGAAGTGAGGTCACCACACCCGGAAGTGAGGTCAGCAAACCCGGAAGTGAGGTCACCACACCCGGAAGTAAGGTCAGCAAACCCGGAAGTGACGTCACTAAACCCGGAAGTGAGGTCACCACACCCGGAAGTGAGGTCAGCAAACCCGGAAGTCACGTCACTAAACCCGGAAGTGAGGTCACCACACCCGGAAGTGACGTCACTAAACCCGGAAGTGAGGTCACCACACCCGGAAGTAAGGTCACCAAACCCGGATGTGACGTCACTAAACCCGGAAGTGAGGTCAGCATACCCGGAAGTTAGGTAAGCAGACCAGGAAAGTTAGGTCTGCTAATTCGGAACTCAGGTCAGCAAACCCAGAAGTGACTTCAGCAGACCCGGAAGTGACGTCACTAAACTCGGAAGTGAGGTCACCACACCAGGATGTGAGGTCAGCAAACCCGGAAGTGAGGTCAGCAAACCCGGAAGTGAGGTCACCACACCCGGAAGTGAGGACACCAAACCCGGAAGTGACGTCACTAAACCCGGAAGTGAGGTCAGCAAACCCGGAAGTGAGGTCACCACACCCGGAAGTGACGTCACTAAACTTGGAAGTGAGGTCACCACACCCAGAAGTGAGGTCACCAAACCCGGAAGTGACGTCACTAAACCCGGAAGTGAGGTCACCATACCCGGAAGTGACGTTACCACACCCGGAAGTGAGGTCACCACACCCGGAAGTGAGGTCACCAAACCCGGAAGTGACGTCACTAAACCCGGAAGTGAGGTCAGCAAACCCGGAAGTGAGGTCAGCAAACCCGGAAGTGAGGTCACCACACCCTCAAGTGAGGTCACCAAACCCGGAAGTGACGTCACTAAACCCGGAAGTGAGGTCAGCATACCCGGAAGTGAGGTAAGCAGACCAGGAAAGTGAGGTCTGCTAATTCGTAACTCTGGTCAGCAAACCCAGAAGTGACTTCAGCAGACCCAGAAGTGACTTCAGCAAACCCGGAAGTGAGGTCAGCATACCCGGAAGTGAGGTCACCACACCCGGAAGTGAGGTCACCACACCCGGAAGTGACGTCACTAAACCTGGAAGTGAGGTCACCACACCCGGAAGTGAGGTCAGCAAACCCGGAAGTGAGTTCACCACACCCGGAAGTGAGGTCAGCAAACCCGGAAGTGAGGTCACCACACCCGGAAGTGAGGTCACCAAACCCGGAAGTGCCGTCACTAAACCCGGATGTGAGGTCACCACACCCGGATGTGAGGTCAGCAAACCCGGAAGTGACGTCACTAAACCCGGAAGTGAGGTCACCAAACCCGGAAGTGACGTCACTAAACCCGGAAGTGAGGTCACCACGCCCGGAAGTCAGGTCACCAAACCCGGAAGTGACGTCACTAAACCCGGAAGTGAGGTCACCACACCTGGAAGTAAGGTCAGCAAACCCGGAAGTGACGTCACTAAACCCGGAAGTGAGGTCAGCAAACCCGGAAGTGAGGTCAGCAAACCCAGAAGTGAGGTCACCACACCCGGAAGTGAGGTCACCAAACCTGGAAGTGACGTCACTAAACCCGGAAGTGAGGTCAACACACCCGGAAGTGACGTCACTAAACCCGGAAGTGAGGTCAGCATACCCGGAAGTGACGTCACTAAACCCGGAAGTGAGGTCAGCATACCCGGAAGTGAGATAAGCAGACCAGGAAAGTGAGGTCTGCTAATTCGGAAATCAGGTCAGCAAACCCAGAAGTGACTTCAGCAGACCCAGAAGTGACTTCAGCAAACCCGGAAGTGAGGTCAGCAAACCCGGAAGTGAGGTCAGCAAACCCGGAAGTGAGGTCACCAAACCCGGAAGTGATGTCACCAAACCCGGAAGTGACGTCACTAAACCCGGAAGTGAGGTCACCACACCCGGAAGTGAGGTCACCAAACCCGGAAGTGACGTCACTAAACCCGGAAGTGAGGTCACCACACCCGGAAGTGAGGTCACCAAACCCGGAAGTGACGTCACTAAACCCGGAAGTGAGGTCACCACACCCGGAATTGAAGTCACTAAACCCAGAAGTGAGGTCACCAAACCCGGAAGTGACGACACCACACCCGGAAGTGAGGTCACCACACCCGGAAGTGAGGTCACCAAACCCGGAAGTGACGTCACTAAACCCGGAAGTGAGGTCACCACACCCGGAAGTGAGGTCACCGAACCCGGAAGTGACGTCAGCAAACCCGGAAGTGAGGTCACCACACCCGGAAGTGAGGTCACCAAACCCGGAAGTGACGTCACTAAACCCGGAAGTGAGGTCACCACACCCGGAAGTGAGGTCACCAAACCCGGAAGTGACGTCACCAAACCCGGAAGTGACGTCACTAAACCCGGAAGTGACGTCAGCAAACCCGGAAGTGAGGTCAGCAAACCCGGAAGTGAGGTCACCACACCCGGAAGTGAGGTCACCAAACCCGGAAGTGACGTCACTAAACCCGGAAGTGAGGTCACCACACCCGGAAGTGAGGTCACCAAACCCGAATGTGACGTCACCAAACCCGGAAGTGACGTCACTAAACCCGGAAGTGAGGTCACCACACCCGGAAGTGAGGTCAGCAAACCCGGAAGTGACGTCACTAAACCCGGAAGTGAGGTCACCAAACCCGGAAGTGACGTCACTAAACCCGGAAGTGAGGTCACCACACCCGGAAGTAAGGTCACCAAACCCGGATGTGACGTCACTAAACCCGGAAGTGAGGTCAGCATACCCGGAAGTTAGGTAAGCAGACCAGGAAAGTTAGGTCTGCTAATTCGGAACTCAGGTCAGAAAACCCAGAAGTGACTTCAGCAGACCCGGAAGTGACGTCACTAAACTCGGAAGTGAGGTCACCACACCAGGATGTGAGGTCAGCAAACCCGGAAGTGAGGTCAGCAAACCCGGAAGTGAGGTCACCACACCCGGAAGTGAGGACACCAAACCCGGAAGTGACGTCACTAAACCCGGAAGTGAGGTCAGCAAACCCGGAAGTGAGGTCACCACACCCGGAAGTGAGGTCACCAAACCCGGAAGTGACGTCACTAAACCCGGAAGTGAGGTCACCACACCTGGAAGTAAGGTCAGCAAACCCGGATGTGACGTCACTAAATCCGGAAGTTAGGTCAGCAAACCCGGAAGTGAGGTCAGCAAACCCAGAAGTGAGGTCACCACACCCGGAAGTGAGGTCACCAAACCCGGAAGTGACGTCACTAAACCCGGAAGTGAGGTCAACACACCTGGAAGTGACGTCACTAAACCCGGAAGTGAGGTCAGCATACCCGGAAGTGACGTCACTAAACCCGGAAGTGAGGTCAGCATACCCGGAAGTGAGATAAGCAGACCAGGAAAGTGAGGTCTGCTAATTCGGAACTCAGGTCTGCAAACCCAGAAGTGACTTCAGCAGACTCAGAAGTGACTTCAGCAAACCCGGAAGTGAGGTCAGCAAACCCGGAAGTGAGGTCACCACACCCGGAAGTGAGGTCACCAAACCCGGAAGTGACGTCACTAAACCCGGAAGTGAGGTCACCACACCCGGAAGTGAGGTCACCACACCCGGAAGTGAGGTCACCAAACCCGGAAGTCACGTCACTAAACCCGGAAGTGAGGTCACCACACCCGGATGTGAGGTCACCAAAACCGGAAGTGACGTCACGAAACCCGGAAGTGAGGTCACCACACCCGGAAGTGACGTCACTAAACCCGGAAGTGAGGTCACCACACCCGGAAGTGAGGTCAGCAAGCCCGGAAGTGAGGTCAGCAAACCCGGAAGTGAGGTCACCACACCCGGAAGTGAGGTCAGCAAACCCGGAAGTGAGGTCACCACACCCGGAAGTAAGGTCAGCAAACCCGGAAGTGACGTCACTAAACCCGGAAGTGAGGTCACCACACCCGGAAGTGAGGTCACCAAACCCGGAAGTGACGTCACCAAACCCGGAAGTGACGTCAGTAAACCCGGAAGTGAGGTCACCACACCCGGAAGTGAGGTCAGCAAACCCGGAAGTGACGTCACTAAACCCGGAAGTGAGGTCACCAAACCCGGAAGTGACGTCACTAAACCCGGAAGTGAGGTCACCACACCCGGAAGTAAGGTCACCAATCCCGGATGTGACGTCACTAAACCCGGAAGTGAGGTCAGCATACCCGGAAGTTAGGTAAGCAGACCAGGAAAGTTAGGTCTGCTAATTCGGAACTCAGGTCAGCAAACCCAGAAGTGACTTCAGCAGACCCGGAAGTGACGTCACTAAACTCGGAAGTGAGGTCACCACACCAGGATGTGAGGTCAGCAAACCCGGAAGTGAGGTCAGCAAACCCGGAAGTGAGGTCACCACACCCGGAAGTGAGGACACCAAACCCGGAAGTGACGTCACTAAACCCGGAAGTGAGGTCAGCAAACCCGGAAGTGAGGTCACCACAGCCGGAAGTGACGTCACTAAACTTGGAAGTGAGGTCACCACACCCAGAAGTGAGGTCACCAAACCCGGAAGTGACGTCACTAAACCCGGAAGTGAGGTCACCATACCCGGAAGTGACGTTACCACACCCGGAAGTGAGGTCACCACACCCGGAAGTGAGGTCACCAAACCCGGAAGTGACGTCACTAAACCCGGAAGTGAGGTCAGCAAACCCGGAAGTGAGGTCAGCAAACCCGGAAGTGACGTCACTAAACCCGGAAGTGAGGTCACCACACCCGGAAGTGAGGTCAGCAAACCCGGAAGTGAGGTCAGCAAACCCAGAAGTGAGGTCACCACACCCGGAAGTGAGGTCACCAAACCTGGAAGTGACGTCACTAAACCCGGAAGTGAGGTCAACACACCCGGAAGTGACGTCACTAAACCCGGAAGTGAGGTCAGCATACCCGGAAGTGACGTCACTAAACCCGGAAGTGAGGTCAGCATACCCGGAAGTGAGATAAGCAGACCAGGAAAGTGAGGTCTGCTAATTCGGAACTCAGGTCAGCAAACCCAGAAGTGACTTCAGCAGACCCAGAAGTGACTTCAGCAAACCCGGAAGTGAGGTCAGCAAACCCGGAAGTGAGGTCACCACACCCGGAAGTGAGGTCACCAAACCCGGAAGTGACGTCACTAAACCCGGAATGAGGTCAGCAAACCCGGAAGTGAGGTCACCACACCCGGAAGTGAGGTCACCAAACCCGGAAGTCACGTCACTAAACCCGGAAGTGAGGTCACCACACCCGGAAGTGAGGTCACCAAACCCGGAAGTGACGTCACGAAACCCGGAAGTGAGGTCAGCAAACCCGGAAGTGACGTCACTAAACCCGGAAGTGAGGTCACCACACCCGGAAGTGAGGTCAGCAAGCCCGGAAGTGAGGTCAGCAAACCCGGAAGTGAGGTCACCACACCCGGAAGTGAGGTCAGCAAACCCGGAAGTGAGGTCACCACACCCGGAAGTAAGGTCAGCAAACCCGGAAGTGACGTCACTAAACCCGGAAGTGAGGTCACCACACCCGGAAGTGAGGTCACCAAACCCGGAAGTGACGTCACCAAACCCGGAAGTGACGTCAGTAAACCCGGAAGTGAGGTCACCACACCCGGAAGTGAGGTCGGCAAACCCGGAAGTGACGTCACTAAACCCGGAAGTGAGGTCACCAAACCCGGAAGTGACGTCACTAAACCCGGAAGTGAGGTCACCACACCCGGAAGTAAGGTCACCAAACCCGGATGTGACGTCACTAAACCCGGAAGTGAGGTCAGCATACCCGGAAGTTAGGTAAGCAGAACAGGAAAGTTAGGTCTGCAAATTCGGAACTCAGGTCAGCAAACCCAGAAGTGACTTCAGCAGACCCGGAAGTGACGTCACTAAACTCGGAAGTGAGGTCACCACACCAGGATGTGAGGTCAGCAAACCCGGAAGTGAGGTCAGCAAACCCGGAAGTGAGGTCACCACACCCGGAAGTGAGGACACCAAACCCGGAAGTGACGTCACTAAACCCGGAAGTGAGGTCAGCAAACCCGGAAGTGAGGTCACCACACCCGGAAGTGACGTCACTAAACTTGGAAGTGAGGTCACCACACCCAGAAGTGAGGTCACCAAACCCGGAAGTGACGTCACTAAACCCGGAAGTGAGGTCACCATACCCGGAAGTGACGTTACCACACCCGGAAGTGAGGTCACCACACCCGGAAGTGAGGTCACCAAACCCGGAAGTGACGTCACTAAACCCGGAAGTGAGGTCAGCAAACCCGGAAGTGAGGTCAGCAAACCCGGAAGTGAGGACACCACACCCGGAAGTGAGGTCACCAAACCCGGAAGTGACGTCACTAAACCCGGAAGTGAGGTCAGCATACCCGGAAGTGAGGTAAGCAGACCAGGAAAGTGAGGTCTGCTAATTCGTAACTCTGGTCAGCAAACCCAGAAGTGACTTCAGCAGACCCAGAAGTGACTTCAGCAAACCCGGAAGTGAGGTCAGCATACCCGGAAGTGAGGTCACCACACCCGGAAGTGAGGTCACCACACCCGGAAGTGACGTCACTAAACCTGGAAGTGAGGTCACCACACCCGGAAGTGAGGTCAGCAAACCCGGAAGTGAGTTCACCGCACCCGGAAGTGAGGTCAGCAAACCCGGAAGTGAGGTCACCACACCCGGAAGTGAGGTCACCAAACCCGGAAGTGCCGTCACTAAACCCGGATGTGAGGTCACCACACGCGGAAGTGAGGTCAGCAAACCTGGAAGTGACGTCACTAAACCCGGAAGTGAGGTCACCAAACCCGGAAGTGACGTCACTAAACCCGGAAGTGAGGTCACCACGCCCGGAAGTCAGGTCACCAAACCCGGAAGTGACGTCACTAAACCCGGAAGTGAGGTCACCACACCTGGAAGTAAGGTCAGCAAACCCGGAAGTGACGTCACTAAACCCGGAAGTGAGGTCAGCAAACCCGGAAGTGAGGTCAGCAAACCCAGAAGTGAGGTCACCACACCCGGAAGTGAGGTCACCAAACCTGGAAGTGACGTCACTAAACCCGGAAGTGAGGTCAACACACCCGGAAGTGACGTCACTAAACCCGGAAGTGAGGTCAGCATACCCGGAAGTGACGTCACTAAACCCGGAAGTGAGGTCAGCATACCCGGAAGTGAGATAAGCAGACCAGGAAAGTGAGGTCTGCTAATTCGGAACTCAGGTCAGCAAACCCAGAAGTGACTTCAGCAGACCCAGAAGTGACTTCAGCAAACCCGGAAGTGAGGTCAGCAAACCCGGAAGTGAGGTCACCACACCCGGAAGTGAGGTCACCAAACCTGGAAGTGACGTCACTAAACCCGGAAGTGAGGTCACCACACCCGGAAGTGAGGTCACCACACCCGGAAGTGAGGTCACCAAACCCGGAAGTCACGTCACTAAACCCGGAAGTGAGGTCACCACACCCGGAAGTGAGGTCACCAAACCCGGAAGTGACGTCACGAAACCCGGAAGTGAGGTCAGCAAACCCGGAAGTGACGTCACTAAACCCGGAAGTGAGGTCACCACACCCGGAAGTGAGGTCAGCAAGCCCGGAAGTGAGGTCAGCAAACCCGGAAGTGAGGTCACCACACCCGGAAGTGAGGTCACCACACCCGGAAGTGAGGTCAGCAAACCCGGAAGTGAGGTCACCACACCCGGAAGTAAGGTCAGCAAACCCGGAAGTGACGTCACTAAACCCGGAAGTGAGGTCACCACACCCGGAAGTGAGGTCAGCAAACCCGGAAGTGATGTCAGCAAACCCGGAAGTGAGGTCACCACACCCGGAAGTGAGGTCCTCAAACCAGGATGTGACGTCACTAAACCCGGAAGTGAGGTCAACAAACCCGGAAGTGACGTCACTAAACCCGGAAGAGAGGTCAGCATACCCGGAAGTGAGGTAAGCAGACCAGGAAAGTGTGGTCTGCTAATTCGGAACTCAGGTCAGCAGACCCAGAAGTGACTTCTGCAAACCCGGAAGTGAGGTCAGAAAACCCGGAAAGGAAGGTCAGCAAACCCGGAAGTGAGGTCACCACACCTGGAAGTGAGGTCACCACACCCGGAAGTGAGGTCACCACACCCGGAAGTGAGGTCAGCACACCCGGAAGTGAGGTCACCACATCCGGAAGTGAGGTCACCAAACCCGGAAGTGACATCACTAAACCCGGAAGTGAGGTCACCACACCCGGAAGTAAGGTCAGCAAACCCGGAAGTGACGTCACTAAACCCGGAAGTGAGGTCACCACACCCGGAAGTGAGGTCACCAAACCCGGAAGTGAGGTCACCACACCCGGAAGTGAGGTCACCAAACCCGGAAGTGACGTCACTAAACCCGGAAGTGATGTCAGAAACCCGGAAGTGAGGTCAGCAAACCCGGAAGTGAGGTCAACACACCCGGAAGTGAGGTCAGCAAACTTGGAAGTGAGGTCACCAAACCCGGAAGTGAGGTCACCAAACCCGGAAGTGAGGTAAGCAGACCAGGAAAGTGAGGTCTGCTAATTCGGAACTCAGGTCTGCAAACCCAGAAGTGACTTCAGCAGACCCAGAAGTGACTTCAGCAAACCCGGAAGTGAGGTCAGCAAACCCGGAAGTGACGTCACCACACCCGGAAGTGAGGTCACCAAACCCGGAAGTGACGTCACTAAACCCGGAAGTGAGGTCACCACACCCGGAAGTGAGGTCACCACACCCGGAAGTAAGGTCACCAAACCCGGATGTGACGTCACTAAACCCGGAAGTGAGGTCAGCATACCCGGAAGTTAGGTAAGCAGACCAGGAAAGTGAGGTCTGCTAATTCGGAACTCAGGTCAGCAAACCCAGAAATGACTTCAGCAGACCCGGAAGTGACGTCACTAAACCCGGAAGTGAGGTCACCACACCAGGATGTGAGGTCAGCAAACCCGGAAGTGAGGTCAGCAAACCCGGAAGTGAGGTCACCACACCCGGAAGTGAGGTCAGCAAACCCGGAAGTGACGTCACCACACCCGGGGGTGAGGTCAGCAAACCCGGAAGTGACGTCACTAAACCCGGAAGTGAGGTCACCAAACCTGGAAGTGACATCACTAAACCCGGAAGTGAGGTCACCACACCCGGAAGTGACGTCACTAAACCCGGAAGTGAGGTCAGCAAACCCGGAAGTGACGTCACCACACCTGGAAGTGAGGTCACAACACCCGGAAGTGAGGTCACCAAACCCGGAAGTGACGTCACTAAACCCGGAAGTGAGGTCAGCAAACCCGGAAGTGACGTCACTAAACCCGGAAGTGAGGTCACCACACCCGGAAGTGAGGTCAGCAAGCCCGGAAGTGAGGTCAGCAAACCTGGAAGTGAGGTCACCACACCCGGAAGTGAGGTCACCACACCCGGAAGTGAGGTCACCAAACCCGGAAGTGAGGTCAGCAAACCCGGAAGTGAGGTCACCACACCCGGAAGTGAGGTCACCACACCCGGAAGTGACGTCACCACACTCGGAAGTGAGGTCACCACACCCGGAAGTAAGGTCACCAAACCCGGAAGTGACGTCACTAAACCTGGAAGTGAGGTCAGCATACCCGGAAGTTAGGTAAGCAGACCAGGAAAGTGAGGTCTGCTAATTCGGAAATCAGGTCAGCAAACCCAGAAGTGACTTCAGCAAACCCGGAAGTGACGTCACTAAACTCGGAAGTGAGGTCACCACACCCGGAAGTGAGGTCACCACACCCGGAAGTGAGGTCAGCAAACCCGGAAGTGACGTCACTAAACCCGGAAGAGAGGTCAGCATACCCGGAAGTGAGGTAAGCAGACCAGGAAAGTGAGGTCTGCTAATTCGGAACTCAGGTCAGCAAACCCAGAAGTGACTTCAGCAGACCCAGAAGTGACTTCTGCAAACCCGGAAGTGAGGTCAGAAAACCCGGAAGGGAGGTCAGCAAACCTGGAAGTGAGGTCACCACACCTGGAAGTGAGGTCACCACACCCGGAAGTGAGGTCACCACACCCGGAAGTGAGGTCAGAAAACCCGGAAGTGAGGTCACCACATCCGGAAGTGAGGTCACCAAACTTGGAAGTGACATCACTAAACCCGGAAGTGAGGTCACCACACCCGGAAGTGAGGTCAGCAAACTTGGAAGTGAGGTCACTAAACCCGGAAGTGAGGTCACCACACCCGGAAGTGAGGTCACTAAACCCGGAAGTGAGGTCAGCAAACCCGGAAGTGAGGTCACCACACCCGGAAGTGAGGTCACCAAACCCGGAAGTGACGTCACTAAACCCGGAAGTGAGGTCAGCAAACCCGGAAGTGAGGTCACCACAACCGGAAGTGAGGTCACCAAACCCGGAAGTCACGTCACTAAACCCGGAAGTGAGGTCACCACACCCGGAAGTGAGGTCACCAAACCCGGAAGTGACGTCACTAAACCCGGAAGTGAGGTCAGCAAACCCGGAAGTGACGTCACTAAACCCGGAAGTGAGGTCACCACACCCGGAAGTGAGGTCAGCAAGCCCGGAAGTGAGGTCACCACACCCGGAAGTGAGGTCACCACACCCGGAAGTGAGGTCAGCAAACCCGGAAGTGACGTCACTAAACCCGGAAGTGAGGTTACCACACCCGGAAGTGAGGTCAGCAAACCCGGAAGTGATGTCAGCAAACCCGGAAGTGAGGTCACCACACCCGGAAGTGAGGTCCTCAAACCAGTATGTGACGTCACTAAACCCGGAAGTGAGGTCAGCAAACCCGGAAGTGACGTCACCACACCCGGAAGTGAGGTCACCAAACCCGGAAGTGACATCACTAAACCCGGAAGTGACGTCAGCAAACCCGGAAGTGAGGTCAGCAAACCCGCAAGTGAGGTCACCACACCCGGAAGTGAGGTCACCAAACCCGGAAGTGACGTCACTAAACCCGGAAGTGAGGTCACCACACCCGGAAGTGAGGTCACCAAACCCGGAAGTGACGTCACCAAACCCGGAAGTGACGTCACTAAACCCGGAAGTGACGTCAGCAAACCCGGAAGTGAGGTCAGCAAACCCGGAAGTGAGGTCACCACACCCGGAAGTGAGGTCACCAAACCCGGAAGTGACGTCACTAGACCCGGAAGAGAGGTCACCACACCCGGAAGTGAGGTCAACAAACCCGGATGTGACGTCACCAAACCCGGAAGTGACGTCACTAAACCCGGAAGTGAGGTCACCACACCCGGAAGTGAGGTCAGCAAACCCGGAAGTGACGTCACTAAACCCGGAAGTGAGGTCACCAAACCCGGAAGTGACGTCACTAAACCCGGAAGTGAGGTCACCACACCCGGAAGTAAGGTCACCAAACCCGGATGTGACGTCACTAAACCCGGAAGTGAGGTCAGCATACCCGGAAGTTAGGTAAGCAGACCAGGAAAGTTAGGTCTGCTAATTCGGAACTCAGGTCAGCAAACCCAGAAGTGACTTCAGCAGACCCGGAAGTGACGTCACTAAACTCGGAAGTGAGGTCACCACACCAGGATGTGAGGTCAGCAAACCCGGAAGTGAGGTCAGCAAACCCGGAAGTGAGGTCACCACACCCGGAAGTGAGGACACCAAACCCGGAAGTGACGTCACTAAACCCGGAAGTGAGGTCAGCAAACCCGGAAGTGAGGTCACCACACCCGGAAGTGAGGTCACCAAACCCGGAAGTGACGTCACTAAACCCGGAAGTGAGGTCACCACACCCAGAAGTGAGGTCACCAAACCCGGAAGTGACGTCACTAAACCCGGAAGTGAGGTCACCATACCCGGAAGTGACGTCACCACACCCGGAAGTGAGGTCACCACACCCGGAAGTGAGGTCACCAAACCCGGAAGTGACGTCACTAAACCCGGAAGTGAGGTCAGCAAACCCGGAAGTGAGGTCAGCAAACCCGGAAGTGAGGTCACCACACCCGGAAGTGAGGTCAGCAAACCCGGAAGTGACGTCACCACACCCGGAAGTGAGGTCACAACACCTGGAAGTGAGGTCACCAAACCCGGAAGTGACGTCACTAAACACGGAAGTGAGGTCAGCAAACCCGGAAGTGACGTCACTAAACCCGGAAGTGAGGTCACCACACCCGGAAGTGAGGTCAGCAAGCCCGGAAGTGAGGTCAGCAAACCTGGAAGTGAGGTCACCACACCCGGAAGTGAGGTCACCACACCCGGAAGTGAGGTCACCAAACCCGGAAGTGAGGTCAGCAAACCCGGAAGTGAGGTCACCACACCCGGAAGTGAGGTCACCACACCCGGAAGTGAGGTCACCAAACTTGGAAGTGACATCACTAAACCCGGAAGTGAGGTCACCACACCCGGAAGTGAGGTCAGCAAACTTGGAAGTGAGGTCAGCAAACCCGGAAGTGACGTCACTAAACCCGGAAGTGAGGTCACCAAACCCGGAAGTGACATCACTAAACCCGGAAGTGAGGTCACAACACCCGGAAGTGAGGTCAGCAAACCCGGAAGTGAGGTCACCACACCCGGAAGTGAGGTCAGCAAACCCGGAAGTGACGTCACCACACCCGGAAGTGAGGTCACAACACCCGGAAGTGAGGTCACCAAACCCGGAAGTGACCTCACTAAACACGGAAGTGAGGTCAGCAAACCCGGAAGTGACGTCACTAAACCCGGAAGTGAGGTCACCACACCCGGAAGTGAGGTCAGCAAGCCCGGAAGTGAGGTCAGCAAACCTGGAAGTGAGGTCACCACACCCGGAAGTGAGGTCACCACACCCGGAAGTGAGGTCACCAAACCCGGAAGTGAGGTCAGCAAACCCGGAAGTGAGGTCACCACACCCGGAAGTGAGGTCACCACACCCGGAAGTGACGTCACCACACTCGGAAGTGAGGTCACCACACCCGGAAGTAAGGTCACCAAACCCGGAAGTGACGTCACTAAACCCGGAAGTGAGGTCAGCATACCCGGAAGTTAGGTAAGCAGACCAGGAAAGTGAGGTCTGCTAATTCGGAACTCAGGTCAGCAAACCCAGAAGTGACTTCAGCAAACCCGGAAGTGACGTCACTAAACTCGGAAGTGAGGTCACCACACCCGGAAGTGAGGTCACCACACCCGGAAGTGAGGTCAGCAAACCCGGAAGTGACGTCACTAAACCCGGAAGAGAGGTCAGCATACCCGGAAGTGAGGTAAGAAGACCAGGAAAGTGAGGTCTGCTAATTCGGAACTCAGGTCAGTAAACCCAGAAGTGACTTCAGCAGACCCAGAAGTGACTTCTGCAAACCCGGAAGTGAGGTCAGAAAACCCGGAAGGGAGGTCAGCAAACCCGGAAGTGAGGTCACCACACCTGGAAGTGAGGTCACCACACCCGGAAGTGAGGTCACCACACCCGGAAGTGAGGTCAGAAAACCCGGAAGTGAGGTCACCACATCCGGAAGTGAGGTCACCAAACTTGGAAGTGACATCACTAAACCCGGAAGTGAGGTCACCACACCCGGAAGTAAGGTCAGCAAACCCGGAAGTGACGTCACTAAACCCGGAAGTGAGGTCAGCAAACCCGGAAGTGAGGTCAGCAAACCCAGAAGTGAGATCACCACACCCGGAAGTGTGGTCACCAAACCCGGAAGTGACGTCACTAAACCCGGAAGTGAGGTCAACACACCCGGAAGTGACGTCACTAACCCCGGAAGTGAGGTCAGCAAACCCGGAAGTGAGGTCTCCACACCCGGAAGTGAGGTCACCAAACCCGGAAGTGACGTCACTAAACCCGGAAGTGAGGTCAGCAAACCCGGAAGTGAGGTCACCACACCCGGAAGTGAGGTCACCAAACCCGGAAGTGACGTCACTAAACCCGGAAGTGAGGTCAGCAAACCCGGAAGTGAGGTCACCACACCCGGAAGTGAGGTCACCAAACCCGGAAGTCACGTCACTAAACCCGGAAGTGAGGTCACCACACCCGGAAGTGAGGTCACCAAACCCGGAAGTGAGGTCACCACACCCGGAAGTAAGGTCAGCAAACCCGGAAGTGACGTCACTAAACCCGGAAGTGAGGTCACCACACCCGGAAGTGAGGTCAGCAAACCCGGAAGTGATGTCAGCAAACCCGGAAGTGAGGTCACCACACCCGGAAGTGAGGTCCTCAAACCAGGATGTGACGTCACTAAACCCGGAAGTGAGGTCAGCAAACCCGGAAGTGACGTCACCACACCCGGAAGTGAGGTCACCACACCCGGAAGTGAGGTCACCAAACCCGGAAGTGACATCACTAAACCCGGAAGTGACGTCAGCAAACCCGGAAGTGAGGTCAGCAAACCCGGAAGTGAGGTCACCACACCCGGAAGTGAGGTCACCAAACCCGGAAGTGACGTCACTAAACCCGGAAGTGAGGTCACCACACCCGGAAGTGAGGTCACCAAACCCGGAAGTGACGTCACCAAACCCGGAAGTGACGTCACTAAACCCGGAAGTGACGTCAGCAAACCCGGAAGTGAGGTCAGCAAACCCGGAAGTGAGGTCACCACACCCGGAAGTGAGGTCACCAAACCCGGAAGTGACGTCACTAAACCCGGAAGTGAGGTCACCACACCCGGAAGTGAGGTCACCAAACCCGGATGTGACGTCACCAAACCCGGAAGTGACGTCACTAAACCCGGAAGTGAGGTCACCACACCCGGAAGTGAGGTCAGCAAACCCGGAAGTGACGTCACTAAACCCGGAAGTGAGGTCACCAAACCCGGAAGTGACGTCACTAAACCCGGAAGTGAGGTCACCACACCCGGAAGTAAGGTCACCAATCCCGGATGTGACGTCACTAAACCCGGAAGTGAGGTCAGCATACCCGGAAGTTAGGTAAGCAGACCAGGAAAGTTAGGTCTGCTAATTCGGAACTCAGGTCAGCAAACCCAGAAGTGACTTCAGCAGACCCGGAAGTGACGTCACTAAACTCGGAAGTGAGGTCACCACACCCGGATGTGAGGTCAGCAAACCCGGAAGTGAGGTCAGCACACCCGGAAGTGAGGTCACCACACCCGGAAGTGAGGTCACCAAACCCGGAAGTGACGTCACTAAACCCGGAAGTGAGGTCAGCAAACCCGGAAGTGACGTCACTAAACCCGGAAGTGAGGTCACCACACCCGGAAGTGAGGTCAGCAAGCCCGGAAGTGAGGTCAGCAAACCTGGAAGTGAGGTCACCACACCCGGAAGTGAGGTCACCACACCCGGAAGTGAGGTCACCAAACCCGGAAGTGAGGTCAGCAAACCCGGAAGTGAGGTCACCACACCCGGAAGTGAGGTCACCACACCCGGAAGTGACGTCACCACACTCGGAAGTGAGGTCACCACACCCGGAAGTAAGGTCACCAAACCCGGAAGTGACGTCACTAAACCTGGAAGTGAGGTCAGCATACCCGGAAGTTAGGTAAGCAGACCAGGAAAGTGAGGTCTGCTAATTCGGAAATCAGGTCAGCAAACCCAGAAGTGACTTCAGCAAACCCGGAAGTGACGTCACTAAACTCGGAAGTGAGGTCACCACACCCGGAAGTGAGGTCACCACACCCGGAAGTGAGGTCAGCAAACCCGGAAGTGACGTCACTAAACCCGGAAGAGAGGTCAGCATACCCGGAAGTGAGGTAAGCAGACCAGGAAAGTGAGGTCTGCTAATTCGGAACTCAGGTCAGCAAACCCAGAAGTGACTTCAGCAGACCCAGAAGTGACTTCTGCAAACCCGGAAGTGAGGTCAGAAAACCCGGAAGGGAGGTCAGCAAACCTGGAAGTGAGGTCACCACACCTGGAAGTGAGGTCACCACACCCGGAAGTGAGGTCACCACACCCGGAAGTGAGGTCAGAAAACCCGGAAGTGAGGTCACCACATCCGGAAGTGAGGTCACCAAACATGGAAGTGACATCACTAAACCCGGAAGTGAGGTCACCACACCCGGAAGTGAGGTCAGCAAACTTGGAAGTGAGGTCACCAAACCCGGAAGTGAGGTCACCAAACCCGGAAGTGAGGTAAGCAGACCAGGAAAGTGAGGTCTGCTAATTCGGAAATCAGGTCTGCAAACCCAGAAGTGACTTCAGCAGACCCAGAAGTGACTTCAGCAAACCCGGAAGTGAGGTCAGCAAACCCGGAAGTGAGGTCAGCAAACCCGGAAGTGAGGTCACCAAACCCGGAAGTGATGTCACCAAACCCGGAAGTGACGTCACTAAACCCGGAAGTGAGGTCACCACACCCGGAAGTGAGGTCACCAAACCCGGAAGTGACGTCACTAAACCCGGAAGTGAGGTCACCACACCCGGAAGTGAGGTTACCAAACCCGGAAGTGACGTCACTAAACCCGGAAGTGAGGTCACCACACCCGGAATTGAAGTCACTAAACCCAGAAGTGAGGTCACCAAACCCGGAAGTGACGACACCACACCCGGAAGTGAGGTCACCACACCCGGAAGTGAGGTCACCAAACCCGGAAGTGACGTCACTAAACCCGGAAGTGAGGTCACCACACCCGGAAGTGAGGTCACCGAACCCGGAAGTGACGTCAGCAAACCCGGAAGTGAGGTCACCACGCCCGGAAGTGAGGTCACCAAACCCGGAAGTGACGTCACTAAACCCGGAAGTGAGGTCACCACACCCGGAAGTGAGGTCACCAAACCCGGAAGTGACGTCACCAAACCCGGAAGTGACGTCACTAAACCCGGAAGTGACGTCAGCAAACCCGGAAGTGAGGTCAGCAAACCCGGAAGTGAGGTCACCACACCCGGAAGTGAGGTCACCAAACCCGGAAGTGACGTCACTAAACCCGGAAGTGAGGTCACCACACCCGGAAGTGAGGTCACCAAACCCGAATGTGACGTCACCAAACCCGGAAGTGACGTCACTAAACCCGGAAGTGAGGTCACCACACCCGGAAGTGAGGTCAGCAAACCCGGAAGTGACGTCACTAAACCCGGAAGTGAGGTCACCAAACCCGGAAGTGACGTCACTAAACCCGGAAGTGAGGTCACCACACCCGGAAGTAAGGTCACCAAACCCGGATGTGACGTCACTAAACCCGGAAGTGAGGTCAGCATACCCGGAAGTTAGGTAAGCAGACCAGGAAAGTTAGGTCTGCTAATTCGGAACTCAGGTCAGCAAACCCAGAAGTGACTTCAGCAGACCCGGAAGTGACGTCACTAAACTCGGAAGTGAGGTCACCACACCAGGATGTGAGGTCAGCAAACCCGGAAGTGAGGTCAGCAAACCCGGAAGTGAGGTCACCACACCCGGAAGTGAGGACACCAAACCCGGAAGTGACGTCACTAAACCCGGAAGTGAGGTCAGCAAACCCGGAAGTGAGGTCACCACACCCGGAAGTGAGGTCACCAAACCCGGAAGTGACGTCACTAAACCCGGAAGTGAGGTCACCACACCTGGAAGTAAGGTCAGCAAACCCGGATGTGACGTCACTAAACCCGGAAGTTAGGTCAGCAAACCCGGAAGTGAGGTCAGCAAACCCAGAAGTGAGGTCACCACACCCGGAAGTGAGGTCACCAAACCCGGAAGTGACGTCACTAAACCCGGAAGTGAGGTCAACACACCCGGAAGTGACGTCACTAAACCCGGAAGTGAGGTCAGCATACCCGGAAGTGACGTCACTAAACCCGGAAGTGAGGTCAGCATACCCGGAAGTGAGATAAGCAGACCAGGAAAGTGAGGTCTGCTAATTCGGAACTCAGGTCTGCAAACCCAGAAGTGACTTCAGCAGACTCAGAAGTGACTTCAGCAAACCCGGAAGTGAGGTCAGCAAACCCGGAAGTGAGGTCACCACACCCGGAAGTGAGGTCACCAAACCCGGAAGTGACGTCACTAAACCCGGAAGTGAGGTCACCACACCCGGAAGTGAGGTCACCACACCCGGAAGTGAGGTCACCAAACCCGGAAGTCACGTCACTAAACCCGGAAGTGAGGTCACCACACCCGGATGTGAGGTCACCAAACCCGGAAGTGACGTCACGAAACCCGGAAGTGAGGTCACCACACCCGGAAGTGACGTCACTAAACCCGGAAGTGAGGTCACCACACCCGGAAGTGAGGTCAGCAAGCCCGGAAGTGAGGTCAGCAAACCCGGAAGTGAGGTCACCACACCCGGAAGTGAGGTCAGCAAACCCGGAAGTGAGGTCACCACACCCGGAAGTAAGGTCAGCAAACCCGGAAGTGACGTCACTAAACCCGGAAGTGAGGTCACCACACCCGGAAGTGAGGTCACCAAACCCGGAAGTGACGTCACCAAACCCGGAAGTGACGTCAGTAAACCCGGAAGTGAGGTCACCACACCCGGAAGTGAGGTCAGCAAACCCGGAAGTGAGGTCACCAAACCCGGAAGTGACGTCACTAAACCCCCAAGTGAGGTCACCACACCCGGAAGTAAGGTCACCAAACCCGGATGTGACGTCACTAAACCCGGAAGTGAGGTTAGCATACCCGGAAGTTAGGTAAGCAGACCAGGAAAGTTAGGTCTGCTAATTCGGAACTCAGGTCAGCAAACCCAGAAGTGACTTCAGCAGACCCGGAAGTGACGTCACTAAACTCGGAAGTGAGGTCACCACACCAGGATGTGAGGTCAGCAAACCCGGAAGTGAGGTCAGCAAACCCGGAAGTGAGGTCACCACACCCGGAAGTGAGGACACCAAACCCGGAAGTGACGTCACTAAACCCGGAAGTGAGGTCAGCAAACCCGGAAGTGAGGTCACCACACCCGGAAGTGACGTCACTAAACTTGGAAGTGAGGTCACCACACCCAGAAGTGAGGTCACCAAACCCGGAAGTGACGTCACTAAACCCGGAAGTGAGGTCACCATACCCGGAAGTGACGTTACCACACCCGGAAGTGAGGTCACCACACCCGGAAGTGAGGTCACCAAACCCGGAAGTGACGTCACTAAACCCGGAAGTGAGGTCAGCAAACCCGGAAGTGAGGTCAGCAAACCCGGAAGTGACGTCACTAAACCCGGAAGTGAGGTCACCACACCCGGAAGTGAGGTCAGCAAGCCCGGAAGTGAGGTCAGCAAACCCGGAAGTGAGGTCACCACACCCGGAAGTGAGGTCACCACACCCGGAAGTGAGGTCAGCAAACCCGGAAGTGAGGTCACCACACCCGGAAGTAAGGTCAGCAAACCCGGAAGTCACGTCACTAAACCCGGAAGTGAGGTCACCACACCCGGAAGTGACGTCACTAAACCCGGAAGTGAGGTCACCACACCCGGAAGTAAGGTCACCAAACCCGGATGTGACGTCACTAAACCCGGAAGTGAGGTCAGCATACCCGGAAGTTAGGTAAGCAGACCAGGAAAGTTAGGTCTGCTAATTCGGAACTCAGGTCAGCAAACCCAGAAGTGACTTCAGCAGACCCGGAAGTGACGTCACTAAACTCGGAAGTGAGGTCACCACACCAGGATGTGAGGTCAGCAAACCCGGAAGTGAGGTCAGCAAACCCGGAAGTGAGGTCACCACACCCGGAAGTGAGGACACCAAACCCGGAAGTGACGTCACTAAACCCGGAAGTGAGGTCAGCAAACCCGGAAGTGAGGTCACCACACCCGGAAGTGACGTCACTAAACTTGGAAGTGAGGTCACCACACCCAGAAGTGAGGTCACCAAACCCGGAAGTGACGTCACTAAACCCAGAAGTGAGGTCACCATACCCGGAAGTGACGTTACCACACCCGGAAGTGAGGTCACCACACCCGGAAGTGAGGTCACCAAACCCGGAAGTGACGTCACTAAACCCGGAAGTGAGGTCAGCAAACCCGGAAGTGAGGTCAGCAAACCCGGAAGTGAGGTCACCACACCCGGAAGTGAGGTCACCAAACCCGGAAGTGACGTCACTAAACCCGGAAGTGAGGTCAGCATACCCGGAAGTGAGGTAAGCAGACCAGGAAAGTGAGGTCTGCTAATTCGTAACTCTGGTCAGCAAACCCAGAAGTGACTTCAGCAGACCCAGAAGTGACTTCAGCAAACCCGGAAGTGAGGTCAGCATACCCGGAAGTGAGGTCACCACACCCGGAAGTGAGGTCACCACACCCGGAAGTGACGTCACTAAACCTGGAAGTGAGGTCACCACACCCGGAAGTGACGTCAGCAAACCCGGAAGTGAGTTCACCACACCCGGAAGTGAGGTCAGCAAACCCGGAAGTGAGGTCACCACACCCGGAAGTGAGGTCACCAAACCCGGAAGTGCCGTCACTAAACCCGGATGTGAGGTCACCACACCCGGATGTGAGGTCAGCAAACCCGGAAGTGACGTCACTAAACCCGGAAGTGAGGTCACCAAACCCGGAAGTGACGTCACTAAACCCGGAAGTGAGGTCACCACGCCCGGAAGTCAGGTCACCAAACCCGGAAGTGACGTCACTAAACCCGGAAGTGAGGTCACCACACCTGGAAGTAAGGTCAGCAAACCCGGAAGTGACGTCACTAAACCCGGAAGTGAGGTCAGCAAACCCGGAAGTGAGGTCAGCAAACCCAGAAGTGAGGTCACCACACCCGGAAGTGAGGTCACCAAACCTGGAAGTGACGTCACTAAACCCGGAAGTGAGGTCAACACACCCGGAAGTGACGTCACTAAACCCGGAAGTGAGGTCAGCATACCCGGAAGTGACGTCACTAAACCCGGAAGTGAGGTCAGCATACCCGGAAGTGAGATAAGCAGACCAGGAAAGTGAGGTCTGCTAATTCGGAACTCAGGTCAGCAAACCCAGAAGTGACTTCAGCAGACCCAGAAGTGACTTCAGCAAACCCGGAAGTGAGGTCAGCAAACCCGGAAGTGAGGTCACCACACCCGGAAGTGAGGTCACCAAACCCGGAAGTGACGTCACTAAACCCGGAATGAGGTCAGCAAACCCGGAAGTGAGGTCACCACACCCTGAAGTGAGGTCACCAAACCCGGAAGTCACGTCACTAAACCCGGAAGTGAGGTCACCACACCCGGAAGTGAGGTCACCAAACCCGGAAGTGACGTCACGAAACCCGGAAGTGAGGTCAGCAAACCCGGAAGTGACGTCACTAAACCCGGAAGTGAGGTCACCACACCCGGAAGTGAGGTCAGCAAGCCCGGAAGTGAGGTCAGCAAACCCGGAAGTGAGGTCACCACACCCGGAAGTGAGGTCAGCAAACCCGGAAGTGAGGTCACCACACCCGGAAGTAAGGTCAGCAAACCCGGAAGTGACGTCACTAAACCCGGAAGTGAGGTCACCACACCCGGAAGTGAGGTCACCAAACCCGGAAGTGACGTCACTAAACCCGGAAGTGAGGTCACCACACCCGGAAGTAAGGTCACCAAACCCGGATGTGACGTCACTAAACCCGGAAGTGAGGTCAGCATACCCGGAAGTTAGGTAAGCAGACCAGGAAAGTTAGGTCTGCTAATTCGGAACTCAGGTCAGCAAACCCAGAAGTGACTTCAGCAGACCCGGAAGTGACGTCACTAAACCCGGAAGTGAGGTCACCATACCCGGAAGTGACGTTACCACACCCGGAAGTGAGGTCACCACACCCGGAAGTGAGGTCACCAAACCCGGAAGTGACGTCACTAAACCCGGAATGAGGTCAGCAAACCCGGAAGTGAGGTCACCACACCCGGAAGTGAGGTAAGCAGACCAGGAAAGTTAGGTCTGCTAATTCGGAACTCAGGTCAGCAAACCCAGAAGTGACTTCAGCAGACCCGGAAGTGACGTCACTAAACTCGGAAGTGAGGTCACCACACCAGGATGTGAGGTCAGCAAACCCGGAAGTGAGGTCAGCAAACCCGGAAGTGAGGTCACCACACCCGGAAGTGAGGACACCAAACCCGGAAGTGACGTCACTAAACCCGGAAGTGAGGTCAGCAAACCCGGAAGTGAGGTCAGCAAACCCGGAAGTGAGTTCACCACACCCGGAAGTGAGGTCACCACACCCAGAAGTGAGGTCACCAAACCCGGAAGTGACGTCACTAAACCCGGAAGTGAGGTCACCATACCCGGAAGTGACGTTACCACACCCGGAAGTGAGGTCACCACACCCGGAAGTGAGGTCACCAAACCCGGAAGTGACGTCACTAAACCCGGAAGTGAGGTCAGCAAACCCGGAAGTGAGGTCAGCAAACCCGGAAGTGACGTCACTAAACCCGGAAGTGAGGTCACCACACCCGGAAGTGAGGTCAGCAAGCCCGGAAGTGAGGTCAGCAAACCCGGAAGTGAGGTCACCACACCCGGAAGTGAGGTCACCACACCCGGAAGTGAGGTCAGCAAACCCGGAAGTGAGGTCACCACACCCGGAAGTAAGGTCAGCAAACCCGGAAGTGACGTCACTAAACCCGGAAGTGAGGTCACCACACCCGGAAGTGAGGTCAGCAAACCCGGAAGTCACGTCACTAAACCCGGAAGTGAGGTCACCACACCCGGAAGTGACGTCACTAAACCCGGAAGTGAGGTCACCACACCCGGAAGTAAGGTCACCAAACCCGGATGTGACGTCACTAAACCCGGAAGTGAGGTCAGCATACCCGGAAGTTAGGTAAGCAGACCAGGAAAGTTAGGTCTGCTAATTCGGAACTCAGGTCAGCAAACCCAGAAGTGACTTCAGCAGACCCGGAAGTGACGTCACTAAACTCGGAAGTGAGGTCACCACACCAGGATGTGAGGTCAGCAAACCCGGAAGTGAGGTCAGCAAACCCGGAAGTGAGGTCACCACACCCGGAAGTGAGGACACCAAACCCGGAAGTGACGTCACTAAACCCGGAAGTGAGGTCACCACACCCGGAAGTGAGGTCACCACACCCGGAAGTGACGTCACTAAACTTGGAAGTGAGGTCACCACACCCAGAAGTGAGGTCACCAAACCCGGAAGTGACGTCACTAAACCCAGAAGTGAGGTCACCATACCCGGAAGTGACGTTACCACACCCGGAAGTGAGGTCACCACACCCGGAAGTGAGGTCACCAAACCCGGAAGTGACGTCACTAAACCCGGAAGTGAGGTCAGCAAACCCGGAAGTGAGGTCAGCAAACCCGGAAGTGAGGTCACCACACCCGGAAGTGAGGTCACCACACCCGGAAGTGAGGTCACCAAACCCGGAAGTGACGTCACTAAACCCGGAAGTGAGGTCAGCAAACCCGGAAGTGAGGTCAGCAAACCCGGAAGTGAGGTCACCACACCCGGAAGTGAGGTCACCAAACCCGGAAGTGACGTCACTAAACCCGGAAGTGAGGTCAGCATACCCGGAAGTGAGGTAAGCAGACCAGGAAAGTGAGGTCTGCTAATTCGTAACTCTGGTCAGCAAACCCAGAAGTGACTTCAGCAGACCCAGAAGTGACTTCAGCAAACCCGGAAGTGAGGTCAGCATACCCGGAAGTGAGGTCACCACACCCGGAAGTGAGGTCACCACACCCGGAAGTGACGTCACTAAACCTGGAAGTGAGGTCACCACACCCGGAAGTGACGTCAGCAAACCCGGAAGTGAGTTCACCACACCCGGAAGTGAGGTCAGCAAACCCGGAAGTGAGGTCACCACACCCGGAAGTGAGGTCACCAAACCCGGAAGTGCCGTCACTAAACCCGGATGTGAGGTCACCACACCCGGATGTGAGGTCAGCAAACCCGGAAGTGACGTCACTAAACCCGGAAGTGAGGTCACCAAACCCGGAAGTGACGTCACTAAACCCGGAAGTGAGGTCACCACGCCCGGAAGTCAGGTCACCAAACCCGGAAGTGACGTCACTAAACCCGGAAGTGAGGTCACCACACCTGGAAGTAAGGTCAGCAAACCCGGAAGTGACGTCACTAAACCCGGAAGTGAGGTCAGCAAACCCGGAAGTGAGGTCAGCAAACCCAGAAGTGAGGTCACCACACCCGGAAGTGAGGTCACCAAACCTGGAAGTGACGTCACTAAACCCGGAAGTGAGGTCAACACACCCGGAAGTGACGTCACTAAACCCGGAAGTGAGGTCAGCATACCCGGAAGTGACGTCACTAAACCCGGAAGTGAGGTCAGCATACCCGGAAGTGAGATAAGCAGACCAGGAAAGTGAGGTCTGCTAATTCGGAACTCAGGTCAGCAAACCCAGAAGTGACTTCAGCAGACCCAGAAGTGACTTCAGCAAACCCGGAAGTGAGGTCAGCAAACCCGGAAGTGAGGTCACCACACCCGGAAGTGAGGTCACCAAACCCGGAAGTGACGTCACTAAACCCGGAATGAGGTCAGCAAACCCGGAAGTGAGGTCACCACACCCTGAAGTGAGGTCACCAAACCCGGAAGTCACGTCACTAAACCCGGAAGTGAGGTCACCACACCCGGAAGTGAGGTCACCAAACCCGGAAGTGACGTCACGAAACCCGGAAGTGAGGTCAGCAAACCCGGAAGTGACGTCACTAAACCCGGAAGTGAGGTCACCACACCCGGAAGTGAGGTCAGCAAGCCCGGAAGTGAGGTCAGCAAACCCGGAAGTGAGGTCACCACACCCGGAAGTGAGGTCAGCAAACCCGGAAGTGAGGTCACCACACCCGGAAGTAAGGTCAGCAAACCCGGAAGTGACGTCACTAAACCCGGAAGTGAGGTCACCACACCCGGAAGTGAGGTCACCAAACCCGGAAGTGACGTCACTAAACCCGGAAGTGAGGTCACCACACCCGGAAGTAAGGTCACCAAACCCGGATGTGACGTCACTAAACCCGGAAGTGAGGTCAGCATACCCGGAAGTTAGGTAAGCAGACCAGGAAAGTTAGGTCTGCTAATTCGGAACTCAGGTCAGCAAACCCAGAAGTGACTTCAGCAGACCCGGAAGTGACGTCACTAAACTCGGAAGTGAGGTCACCACACCAGGATGTGAGGTCAGCAAACCCGGAAGTGAGGTCAGCAAACCCGGAAGTGAGGTCACCACACCCGGAAGTGAGGACACCAAACCCGGAAGTGACGTCACTAAACCCGGAAGTGAGGCCAGCAAACCCGGAAGTGAGGTCAGCAAACCCGGAAGTGAGGTCACCACACCCGGAAGTGAGGTCAGCAAACCCGGAAGTGAGGTCACCACACCCGGAAGTAAGGTCAGCAAACCCGGAAGTGACGTCACTAAACCCGGAAGTGAGGTCACCACACCCGGAAGTGAGGTCACCAAACCCGGAAGTGACGTCACTAAACCCGGAAGTGAGGTCACCACACCCGGAAGTAAGGTCACCAAACCCGGATGTGACGTCACTAAACCCGGAAGTGAGGTCAGCATACCCGGAAGTTAGGTAAGCAGACCAGGAAAGTTAGGTCTGCTAATTCGGAACTCAGGTCAGCAAACCCAGAAGTGACTTCAGCAGACCCGGAAGTGACGTCACTAAACTCGGAAGTGAGGTCACCACACCAGGATGTGAGGTCAGCAAACCCGGAAGTGAGGTCAGCAAACCCGGAAGTGAGGTCACCACACCCGGAAGTGAGGACACCAAACCCGGAAGTGACGTCACTAAACCCGGAAGTGAGGCCAGCAAACCCGGAAGTGAGGTCAGCAAACCCGGAAGTGACGTCACCACACCCGGAAGTGAGGTCACAACACCCGGAAGTGACGTCACTAAACCCGGAAGTGAGGTCAGCATACCCGGAAGTGAGGTAAGCAGACCAGGAAAGTGAGGTCTGCTAATTCGTAACTCTGGTCAGCAAACCCAGAAGTGACTTCAGCAGACCCAGAAGTGACTTCAGCAAACCCGGAAGTGAGGTCAGCATACCCGGAAGTGAGGTCACCACACCCGGAAGTGAGGTCACCACACCCGGAAGTGACGTCACTAAACCTGGAAGTGAGGTCACCACACCCGGAAGTGAGGTCAGCAAACCCGGAAGTGAGTTCACCACACCCGGAAGTGAGGTCAGCAAACCCGGAAGTGAGGTCACCACACCCGGAAGTGAGGTCACCAAACCCGGAAGTGCCGTCACTAAACCCGGATGTGAGGTCACCACACCCGGATGTGAGGTCAGCAAACCCGGAAGTGACGTCACTAAACCCGGAAGTGAGGTCACCAAACCCGGAAGTGACGTCACTAAACCCGGAAGTGAGGTCACCACGCCCGGAAGTCAGGTCACCAAACCCGGAAGTGACGTCACTAAACCCGGAAGTGAGGTCACCACACCTGGAAGTAAGGTCAGCAAACCCGGAAGTGACGTCACTAAACCCGGAAGTGAGGTCAGCAAACCCGGAAGTGAGGTCAGCAAACCCAGAAGTGAGGTCACCACACCCGGAAGTGAGGTCACCAAACCTGGAAGTGACGTCACTAAACCCGGAAGTGAGGTCAACACACCCGGAAGTGACGTCACTAAACCCGGAAGTGAGGTCAGCATACCCGGAAGTGACGTCACTAAACCCGGAAGTGAGGTCAGCATACCCGGAAGTGAGATAAGCAGACCAGGAAAGTGAGGTCTGCTAATTCGGAACTCAGGTCAGCAAACCCAGAAGTGACTTCAGCAGACCCAGAAGTGACTTCAGCAAACCCGGAAGTGAGGTCAGCAAACCCGGAAGTGAGGTCACCACACCCGGAAGTGAGGTCACCAAACCCGGAAGTGACGTCACTAAACCCGGAATGAGGTCAGCAAACCCGGAAGTGAGGTCACCACACCCGGAAGTGAGGTCACCAAACCCGGAAGTCACGTCACTAAACCCGGAAGTGAGGTCACCACACCCGGAAGTGAGGTCACCAAACCCGGAAGTGACGTCACGAAACCCGGAAGTGAGGTCAGCAAACCCGGAAGTGACGTCACTAAACCCGGAAGTGAGGTCACCACACCCGGAAGTGAGGTCAGCAAGCCCGGAAGTGAGGTCAGCAAACCCGGAAGTGAGGTCACCACACCCGGAAGTGAGGTCAGCAAACCCGGAAGTGAGGTCACCACACCCGGAAGTAAGGTCAGCAAACCCGGAAGTGACGTCACTAAACCCGGAAGTGAGGTCACCACACCCGGAAGTGAGGTCACCAAACCCGGAAGTGACGTCACTAAACCCGGAAGTGAGGTCACCACACCCGGAAGTAAGGTCACCAAACCCGGATGTGACGTCACTAAACCCGGAAGTGAGGTCAGCATACCCGGAAGTTAGGTAAGCAGACCAGGAAAGTTAGGTCTGCTAATTCGGAACTCAGGTCAGCAAACCCAGAAGTGACTTCAGCAGACCCGGAAGTGACGTCACTAAACTCGGAAGTGAGGTCACCACACCAGGATGTGAGGTCAGCAAACCCGGAAGTGAGGTCAGCAAACCCGGAAGTGAGGTCACCACACCCGGAAGTGAGGACACCAAACCCGGAAGTGACGTCACTAAACCCGGAAGTGAGGCCAGCAAACCCGGAAGTGAGGTCAGCAAACCCGGAAGTGACGTCACCACACCCGGAAGTGAGGTCACAACACCCGGAAGTGAGGTAAGCAGACCAGGAAAGTGAGGTCTGCTAATTCGGAAATCAGGTCTGCAAACCCAGAAGTGACTTCAGCAGACCCAGAAGTGACTTCAGCAAACCCGGAAGTGAGGTCAGCAAACCCGGAAGTGAGGTCAGCAAACCCGGAAGTGAGGTCACCAAACCCGGAAGTGATGTCACCAAACCCGGAAGTGACGTCACTAAACCCGGAAGTGAGGTCACCACACCCGGAAGTGAGGTCACCAAACCCGGAAGTGACGTCACTAAACCCGGAAGTGAGGTCACCACACCCGGAAGTGAGGTCACCAAACCCGGAAGTGACGTCACTAAACCCGGAAGTGAGGTCACCACACCCGGAATTGAAGTCACTAAACCCAGAAGTGAGGTCACCAAACCCGGAAGTGACGACACCACACCCGGAAGTGAGGTCACCACACCCGGAAGTGAGGTCACCAAACCCGGAAGTGACGTCACTAAACCCGGAAGTGAGGTCACCACACCCGGAAGTGAGGTCACCGAACCCGGAAGTGACGTCAGCAAACCCGGAAGTGAGGTCACCACACCCGGAAGTGAGGTCACCAAACCCGGAAGTGACGTCACTAAACCCGGAAGTGAGGTCACCACACCCGGAAGTGAGGTCACCAAACCCGGAAGTGACGTCACCAAACCCGGAAGTGACGTCACTAAACCCGGAAGTGACGTCAGCAAACCCGGAAGTGAGGTCAGCAAACCCGGAAGTGAGGTCACCACACCCGGAAGTGAGGTCACCAAACCCGGAAGTGACGTCACTAAACCCGGAAGTGAGGTCACCACACCCGGAAGTGAGGTCACCAAACCCGAATGTGACGTCACCAAACCCGGAAGTGACGTCACTAAACCCGGAAGTGAGGTCACCACACCCGGAAGTGAGGTCAGCAAACCCGGAAGTGACGTCACTAAACCCGGAAGTGAGGTCACCAAACCCGGAAGTGACGTCACTAAACCCGGAAGTGAGGTCACCACACCCGGAAGTAAGGTCACCAAACCCGGATGTGACGTCACTAAACCCGGAAGTGAGGTCAGCATACCCGGAAGTTAGGTAAGCAGACCAGGAAAGTTAGGTCTGCTAATTCGGAACTCAGGTCAGCAAACCCAGAAGTGACTTCAGCAGACCCGGAAGTGACGTCACTAAACTCGGAAGTGAGGTCACCACACCCGGAAGTGAGGTCACCACACCCGGAAGTGAGGTCAGCAAACCCGGAAGTGACGTCATTAAACCCGGAAGTGAGGTCAGCAAACCCGGAAGTGACGTCACTAACCCGGAAGTGAGGTCACCACACCCGGAAGTGAGGACACCAAACCCGGAAGTGACGTCACTAAACCCGGAAGTGAGGTCAGCAAACCCGGAAGTGAGGTCACCACACCCGGAAGTGAGGTCACCAAACCCGGAAGTGACGTCACTAAACCCGGAAGTGAGGTCACCACACCTGGAAGTAAGGTCAGCAAACCCGGATGTGACGTCACTAAACCCGGAAGTTAGGTCAGCAAACCCGGAAGTGAGGTCAGCAAACCCAGAAGTGAGGTCACCACACCCGGAAGTGAGGTCACCAAACCCGGAAGTGACGTCACTAAACCCGGAAGTGAGGTCAACACACCCGGAAGTGACGTCACTAAACCCGGAAGTGAGGTCAGCATACCCGGAAGTGACGTCACTAAACCCGGAAGTGAGGTCAGCATACCCGGAAGTGAGATAAGCAGACCAGGAAAGTGAGGTCTGCTAATTCGGAACTCAGGTCTGCAAACCCAGAAGTGACTTCAGCAGACTCAGAAGTGACTTCAGCAAACCCGGAAGTGAGGTCAGCAAACCCGGAAGTGAGGTCACCACACCCGGAAGTGAGGTCACCAAACCCGGAAGTGACGTCACTAAACCCGGAAGTGAGGTCACCACACCCGGAAGTGAGGTCACCACACCCGGAAGTGAGGTCACCAAACCCGGAAGTCACGTCACTAAACCCGGAAGTGAGGTCACCACACCCGGAAGTGAGGTCACCAAACCCGGAAGTGACGTCACGAAACCCGGAAGTGAGGTCACCACACCCGGAAGTGACGTCACTAAACCCGGAAGTGAGGTCACCACACCCGGAAGTGAGGTCAGCAAGCCCGGAAGTGAGGTCAGCAAACCCGGAAGTGAGGTCACCACACCCGGAAGTGAGGTCAGCAAACCCGGAAGTGAGGTCACCACACCCGGAAGTAAGGTCAGCAAACCCGGAAGTGACGTCACTAAACCCGGAAGTGAGGTCACCACACCCGGAAGTGAGGTCACCAAACCCGGAAGTGACGTCACCAAACCCGGAAGTGACGTCAGTAAACCCGGAAGTGAGGTCACCACACCCGGAAGTGAGGTCAGCAAACCCGGAAGTGACGTCACTAAACCCGGAAGTGAGGTCACCAAACCCGGAAGTGACGTCACTAAACCCGGAAGTGAGGTCACCACACCCGGAAGTAAGGTCACCAATCCCGGATGTGACGTCACTAAACCCGGAAGTGAGGTCAGCATACCCGGAAGTTAGGTAAGCAGACCAGGAAAGTTAGGTCTGCTAATTCGGAACTCAGGTCAGCAAACCCAGAAGTGACTTCAGCAGACCCGGAAGTGACGTCACTAAACTCGGAAGTGAGGTCACCACACCAGGATGTGAGGTCAGCAAACCCGGAAGTGAGGTCAGCAAACCCGGAAGTGAGGTCACCACACCCGGAAGTGAGGACACCAAACCCGGAAGTGACGTCACTAAACCCGGAACTGAGGTCAGCAAACCCGGAAGTGAGGTCACCACACCCGGAAGTGACGTCACTAAACTTGGAAGTGAGGTCACCACACCCAGAAGTGAGGTCACCAAACCCGGAAGTGACGTCACTAAACCCGGAAGTGAGGTCACCATACCCGGAAGTGACGTTACCACACCCGGAAGTGAGGTCACCACACCCGGAAGTGAGGTCACCAAACCCGGAAGTGACGTCACTAAACCCGGAAGTGAGGTCAGCAAACCCGGAAGTGAGGTCAGCAAACCCGGAAGTGACGTCACTAAACCCGGAAGTGAGGTCACCACACCCGGAAGTGAGGTCAGCAAACCCGGAAGTGAGGTCAGCAAACCCAGAAGTGAGGTCACCACACCCGGAAGTGAGGTCACCAAACCTGGAAGTGACGTCACTAAACCCGGAAGTGAGGTCAACACACCCGGAAGTGACGTCACTAAACCCGGAAGTGAGGTCAGCATACCCGGAAGTGACGTCATTAAACCCGGAAGTGAGGTCAGCATACCCGGAAGTGAGATAATCAGACCAGGAAAGTGAGGTCTGCTAATTCGGAACTCAGGTCAGCAAACCCAGAAGTGACTTCAGCAGACCCAGAAGTGACTTCAGCAAACCCGGAAGTGAGGTCAGCAAACCCGGAAGTGAGGTCACCACACCCGGAAGTGAGGTCACCAAACCCGGAAGTGACGTCACTAAACCCGGAATGAGGTCAGCAAACCCGGAAGTGAGGTCAGCAAACCCGGAAGTGAGGTCAACAAAACCCGGAAGTCACGTCACTAAACCCGGAAGTGAGGTCACCACACCCGGAAGTGAGGTCACCAAACCCGGAAGTGACGTCACGAAACCCGGAAGTGAGGTCAGCAAACCCGGAAGTGACGTCACTAAACCCGGAAGTGAGGTCACCACACCCGGAAGTGAGGTCAGCAAGCCCGGAAGTGAGGTCAGCAAACCCGGAAGTGAGGTCACCACACCCGGAAGTGAGGTCAGAAACCCGGAAGTGAGGTCACCACACCCGGAAGTAAGGTCAGCAAACCCGGAAGTGACGTCACTAAACCCGGAAGTGAGGTCACCACACCCGGAAGTGAGGTCACCAAACCCGGAAGTGACGTCACCAAACCCGGAAGTGAGGTCACCAAACCCGGAAGTGACGTCACTAAACCCGGAAGTGAGGTCACCACACCCGGAAGTGAGGTCACCAAACCCGGAAGTGACGTCACTAAACCCGGAAGTGAGGTCACCACACCCGGAAGTGACGTCACCACACCCGGAAGTGAGGTCACCACACCCGGAAGTGAGGTCACCAAACCCGGATGTGACGTCACCAAACCCGGAAGTGACGTCACTAAACCCGGAAGTGAGGTCACCACACCCGGAAGTGAGGTCAGCAAACCCGGAAGTGACGTCACTAAACCCGGAAGTGAGGTCACCAAACCCGGAAGTGACGTCACTAAACCCGGAAGTGAGGTCACCACACCCGGAAGTAAGGTCACCAAACCCGGATGTGACGTCACTAAACCCGGAAGTGAGGTCAGCATACCCGGAAGTTAGGTAAGCAGACCAGGAAAGTTAGGTCTGCTAATTCGGAACTCAGGTCAGCAAACCCAGAAGTGACTTCAGCAGACCCGGAAGTGACGTCACTAAACTCGGAAGTGAGGTCACCACACCAGGATGTGAGGTCAGCAAACCCGGAAGTGAGGTCAGCAAACCCGGAAGTGAGGTCACCACACCCGGAAGTGAGGACACCAAACCCGGAAGTGACGTCACTAAACCCGGAAGTGAGGTCAGCAAACCCGGAAGTGAGGTCACCACACCCGGAAGTGACGTCACTAAACTTGGAAGTGAGGTCACCACACCCAGAAGTGAGGTCACCAAACCCGGAAGTGACGTCACTAAACCCGGAAGTGAGGTCACCATACCCGGAAGTGACGTTACCACACCCGGAAGTGAGGTCACCACACCCGGAAGTGAGGTCACCAAACCCGGAAGTGACGTCACTAAACCCGGAAGTGAGGTCAGCAAACCCGGAAGTGAGGTCAGCAAACCCGGAAGTGACGTCACTAAACCCGGAAGTGAGGTCACCACACCCGGAAGTGAGGTCAGCAAGCCCGGAAGTGAGGTCAGCAAACCCGGAAGTGAGGTCACCACACCCGGAAGTGAGGTCACCACACCCGGAAGTGAGGTCAGCAAACCCGGAAGTGAGGTCACCACACCCGGAAGTAAGGTCAGCAAACCCGGAAGTGACGTCACTAAACCCGGAAGTGAGGTCACCACACCCGGAAGTGAGGTCAGCAAACCCGGAAGTCACGTCACTAAACCCGGAAGTGAGGTCACCACACCCGGAAGTGACGTCACTAAACCCGGAAGTGAGGTCACCACACCCGGAAGTAAGGTCACCAAACCCGGATGTGACGTCACTAAACCCGGAAGTGAGGTCAGCATACCCGGAAGTTAGGTAAGCAGACCAGGAAAGTTAGGTCTGCTAATTCGGAACTCAGGTCAGCAAACCCAGAAGTGACTTCAGCAGACCCGGAAGTGACGTCACTAAACTCGGAAGTGAGGTCACCACACCAGGATGTGAGGTCAGCAAACCCGGAAGTGAGGTCAGCAAACCCGGAAGTGAGGTCACCACACCCGGAAGTGAGGACACCAAACCCGGAAGTGACGTCACTAAACCCGGAAGTGAGGTCAGCAAACCCGGAAGTGAGGTCACCACACCCGGAAGTGACGTCACTAAACTTGGAAGTGAGGTCACCACACCCAGAAGTGAGGTCACCAAACCCGGAAGTGACGTCACTAAACCCGGAAGTGAGGTCACCATACCCGGAAGTGACGTTACCACACCCGGAAGTGAGGTCACCACACCCGGAAGTGAGGTCACCAAACCCGGAAGTGACGTCACTAAACCCGGAAGTGAGGTCAGCAAACCCGGAAGTGAGGTCAGCAAACCCGGAAGTGAGGTCACCACACCCTCAAGTGAGGTCACCAAACCCGGAAGTGACGTCACTAAACCCGGAAGTGAGGTCAGCATACCCGGAAGTGAGGTAAGCAGACCAGGAAAGTGAGGTCTGCTAATTCGTAACTCTGGTCAGCAAACCCAGAAGTGACTTCAGCAGACCCAGAAGTGACTTCAGCAAACCCGGAAGTGAGGTCAGCATACCCGGAAGTGAGGTCACCACACCCGGAAGTGAGGTCACCACACCCGGAAGTGACGTCACTAAACCTGGAAGTGAGGTCACCACACCCGGAAGTGACGTCAGCAAACCCGGAAGTGAGTTCACCACACCCGGAAGTGAGGTCAGCAAACCCGGAAGTGAGGTCACCACACCCGGAAGTGAGGTCACCAAACCCGGAAGTGCCGTCACTAAACCCGGATGTGAGGTCACCACACCCGGATGTGAGGTCAGCAAACCCGGAAGTGACGTCACTAAACCCGGAAGTGAGGTCACCAAACCCGGAAGTGACGTCACTAAACCCGGAAGTGAGGTCACCACGCCCGGAAGTCAGGTCACCAAACCCGGAAGTGACGTCACTAAACCCGGAAGTGAGGTCACCACACCTGGAAGTAAGGTCAGCAAACCCGGAAGTGACGTCACTAAACCCGGAAGTGAGGTCAGCAAACCCGGAAGTGAGGTCAGCAAACCCAGAAGTGAGGTCACCACACCCGGAAGTGAGGTCACCAAACCTGGAAGTGACGTCACTAAACCCGGAAGTGAGGTCAACACACCCGGAAGTGACGTCACTAAACACGGAAGTGAGGTCAGCATACCCGGAAGTGACGTCACTAAACCCGGAAGTGAGGTCAGCATACCCGGAAGTGAGATAAGCAGACCAGGAAAGTGAGGTCTGCTAATTCGGAAATCAGGTCAGCAAACCCAGAAGTGACTTCAGCAGACCCAGAAGTGACTTCAGCAAACCCGGAAGTGAGGTCAGCAAACCCGGAAGTGAGGTCAGCAAACCCGGAAGTGAGGTCACCAAACCCGGAAGTGATGTCACCAAACCCGGAAGTGACGTCACTAAACCCGGAAGTGAGGTCACCACACCCGGAAGTGAGGTCACCAAACCCGGAAGTGACGTCACTAAACCCGGAAGTGAGGTCACCACACCCGGAAGTGAGGTCACCAAACCCGGAAGTGACGTCACTAAACCCGGAAGTGAGGTCACCACACCCGGAATTGAAGTCACTAAACCCAGAAGTGAGGTCACCAAACCCGGAAGTGACGACACCACACCCGGAAGTGAGGTCACCACACCCGGAAGTGAGGTCACCAAACCCGGAAGTGACGTCACTAAACCCGGAAGTGAGGTCACCACACCCGGAAGTGAGGTCACCGAACCCGGAAGTGACGTCAGCAAACCCGGAAGTGAGGTCACCACACCCGGAAGTGAGGTCACCAAACCCGGAAGTGACGTCACTAAACCCGGAAGTGAGGTCACCACACCCGGAAGTGAGGTCACCAAACCCGGAAGTGACGTCACCAAACCCGGAAGTGACGTCACTAAACCCGGAAGTGACGTCAGCAAACCCGGAAGTGAGGTCAGCAAACCCGGAAGTGAGGTCACCACACCCGGAAGTGAGGTCACCAAACCCGGAAGTGACGTCACTAAACCCGGAAGTGAGGTCACCACACCCGGAAGTGAGGTCACCAAACCCGAATGTGACGTCACCAAACCCGGAAGTGACGTCACTAAACCCGGAAGTGAGGTCACCACACCCGGAAGTGAGGTCAGCAAACCCGGAAGTGACGTCACTAAACCCGGAAGTGAGGTCACCAAACCCGGAAGTGACGTCACTAAACCCGGAAGTGAGGTCACCACACCCGGAAGTAAGGTCACCAAACCCGGATGTGACGTCACTAAACCCGGAAGTGAGGTCAGCATACCCGGAAGTTAGGTAAGCAGACCAGGAAAGTTAGGTCTGCTAATTCGGAACTCAGGTCAGAAAACCCAGAAGTGACTTCAGCAGACCCGGAAGTGACGTCACTAAACTCGGAAGTGAGGTCACCACACCAGGATGTGAGGTCAGCAAACCCGGAAGTGAGGTCAGCAAACCCGGAAGTGAGGTCACCACACCCGGAAGTGAGGACACCAAACCCGGAAGTGACGTCACTAAACCCGGAAGTGAGGTCAGCAAACCCGGAAGTGAGGTCACCACACCCGGAAGTGAGGTCACCAAACCCGGAAGTGACGTCACTAAACCCGGAAGTGAGGTCACCACACCTGGAAGTAAGGTCAGCAAACCCGGATGTGACGTCACTAAATCCGGAAGTTAGGTCAGCAAACCCGGAAGTGAGGTCAGCAAACCCAGAAGTGAGGTCACCACACCCGGAAGTGAGGTCACCAAACCCGGAAGTGACGTCACTAAACCCGGAAGTGAGGTCAACACACCTGGAAGTGACGTCACTAAACCCGGAAGTGAGGTCAGCATACCCGGAAGTGACGTCACTAAACCCGGAAGTGAGGTCAGCATACCCGGAAGTGAGATAAGCAGACCAGGAAAGTGAGGTCTGCTAATTCGGAACTCAGGTCTGCAAACCCAGAAGTGACTTCAGCAGACTCAGAAGTGACTTCAGCAAACCCGGAAGTGAGGTCAGCAAACCCGGAAGTGAGGTCACCACACCCGGAAGTGAGGTCACCAAACCCGGAAGTGACGTCACTAAACCCGGAAGTGAGGTCACCACACCCGGAAGTGAGGTCACCACACCCGGAAGTGAGGTCACCAAACCCGGAAGTCACGTCACTAAACCCGGAAGTGAGGTCACCACACCCGGATGTGAGGTCACCAAACCCGGAAGTGACGTCACGAAACCCGGAAGTGAGGTCACCACACCCGGAAGTGACGTCACTAAACCCGGAAGTGAGGTCACCACACCCGGAAGTGAGGTCAGCAAGCCCGGAAGTGAGGTCAGCAAACCCGGAAGTGAGGTCACCACACCCGGAAGTGAGGTCAGCAAACCCGGAAGTGAGGTCACCACACCCGGATGTGAGGTCACCAAACCCGGAAGTGACGTCACGAAACCCGGAAGTGAGGTCACCACACCCGGAAGTGACGTCACTAAACCCGGAAGTGAGGTCACCACACCCGGAAGTGAGGTCAGCAAGCCCGGAAGTGAGGTCAGCAAACCCGGAAGTGAGGTCACCACACCCGGAAGTGAGGTCACCACACCCGGAAGTGAGGTCAGCAAACCCGGAAGTGAGGTCACCACACCCGGAAGTAAGGTCAGCAAACCCGGAAGTGACGTCACTAAACCCGGAAGTGAGGTCACCACACCCGGAAGTGAGGTCAGCAAACCCGGAAGTCACGTCACTAAACCCGGAAGTGAGGTCACCACACCCGGAAGTGACGTCACTAAACCCGGAAGTGAGGTCACCACACCCGGAAGTAAGGTCACCAAACCCGGATGTGACGTCACTAAACCCGGAAGTGAGGTCAGCATACCCGGAAGTTAGGTAAGCAGACCAGGAAAGTTAGGTCTGCTAATTCGGAACTCAGGTCAGCAAACCCAGAAGTGACTTCAGCAGACCCGGAAGTGACGTCACTAAACTCGGAAGTGAGGTCACCACACCAGGATGTGAGGTCAGCAAACCCGGAAGTGAGGTCAGCAAACCCGGAAGTGAGGTCACCACACCCGGAAGTGAGGACACCAAACCCGGAAGTGACGTCACTAAACCCGGAAGTGAGGTCAGCAAACCCGGAAGTGAGGTCACCACACCCGGAAGTGACGTCACTAAACTTGGAAGTGAGGTCACCACACCCAGAAGTGAGGTCACCAAACCCGGAAGTGACGTCACTAAACCCGGAAGTGAGGTCACCATACCCGGAAGTGACGTTACCACACCCGGAAGTGAGGTCACCACACCCGGAAGTGAGGTCACCAAACCCGGAAGTGACGTCACTAAACCCGGAAGTGAGGTCAGCAAACCCGGAAGTGAGGTCAGCAAACCCGGAAGTGAGGTCACCACACCCTCAAGTGAGGTCACCAAACCCGGAAGTGACGTCACTAAACCCGGAAGTGAGGTCAGCATACCCGGAAGTGAGGTAAGCAGACCAGGAAAGTGAGGTCTGCTAATTCGTAACTCTGGTCAGCAAACCCAGAAGTGACTTCAGCAGACCCAGAAGTGACTTCAGCAAACCCGGAAGTGAGGTCAGCATACCCGGAAGTGAGGTCACCACACCCGGAAGTGAGGTCACCACACCCGGAAGTGACGTCACTAAACCTGGAAGTGAGGTCACCACACCCGGAAGTGAGGTCAGCAAACCCGGAAGTGAGTTCACCACACCCGGAAGTGAGGTCAGCAAACCCGGAAGTGAGGTCACCACACCCGGAAGTGAGGTCACCAAACCCGGAAGTGCCGTCACTAAACCCGGATGTGAGGTCACCACACCCGGATGTGAGGTCAGCAAACCCGGAAGTGACGTCACTAAACCCGGAAGTGAGGTCACCAAACCCGGAAGTGACGTCACTAAACCCGGAAGTGAGGTCACCACGCCCGGAAGTCAGGTCACCAAACCCGGAAGTGACGTCACTAAACCCGGAAGTGAGGTCACCACACCTGGAAGTAAGGTCAGCAAACCCGGAAGTGACGTCACTAAACCCGGAAGTGAGGTCAGCAAACCCGGAAGTGAGGTCAGCAAACCCAGAAGTGAGGTCACCACACCCGGAAGTGAGGTCACCAAACCTGGAAGTGACGTCACTAAACCCGGAAGTGAGGTCAACACACCCGGAAGTGACGTCACTAAACCCGGAAGTGAGGTCAGCATACCCGGAAGTGACGTCACTAAACCCGGAAGTGAGGTCAGCATACCCGGAAGTGAGATAAGCAGACCAGGAAAGTGAGGTCTGCTAATTCGGAAATCAGGTCAGCAAACCCAGAAGTGACTTCAGCAGACCCAGAAGTGACTTCAGCAAACCCGGAAGTGAGGTCAGCAAACCCGGAAGTGAGGTCAGCAAACCCGGAAGTGAGGTCACCAAACCCGGAAGTGATGTCACCAAACCCGGAAGTGACGTCACTAAACCCGGAAGTGAGGTCACCACACCCGGAAGTGAGGTCACCAAACCCGGAAGTGACGTCACTAAACCCGGAAGTGAGGTCACCACACCCGGAAGTGAGGTCACCAAACCCGGAAGTGACGTCACTAAACCCGGAAGTGAGGTCACCACACCCGGAATTGAAGTCACTAAACCCAGAAGTGAGGTCACCAAACCCGGAAGTGACGACACCACACCCGGAAGTGAGGTCACCACACCCGGAAGTGAGGTCACCAAACCCGGAAGTGACGTCACTAAACCCGGAAGTGAGGTCACCACACCCGGAAGTGAGGTCACCGAACCCGGAAGTGACGTCAGCAAACCCGGAAGTGAGGTCACCACACCCGGAAGTGAGGTCACCAAACCCGGAAGTGACGTCACTAAACCCGGAAGTGAGGTCACCACACCCGGAAGTGAGGTCACCAAACCCGGAAGTGACGTCACCAAACCCGGAAGTGACGTCACTAAACCCGGAAGTGACGTCAGCAAACCCGGAAGTGAGGTCAGCAAACCCGGAAGTGAGGTCACCACACCCGGAAGTGAGGTCACCAAACCCGGAAGTGACGTCACTAAACCCGGAAGTGAGGTCACCACACCCGGAAGTGAGGTCACCAAACCCGAATGTGACGTCACCAAACCCGGAAGTGACGTCACTAAACCCGGAAGTGAGGTCACCACACCCGGAAGTGAGGTCAGCAAACCCGGAAGTGACGTCACTAAACCCGGAAGTGAGGTCACCAAACCCGGAAGTGACGTCACTAAACCCGGAAGTGAGGTCACCACACCCGGAAGTAAGGTCACCAAACCCGGATGTGACGTCACTAAACCCGGAAGTGAGGTCAGCATACCCGGAAGTTAGGTAAGCAGACCAGGAAAGTTAGGTCTGCTAATTCGGAACTCAGGTCAGAAAACCCAGAAGTGACTTCAGCAGACCCGGAAGTGACGTCACTAAACTCGGAAGTGAGGTCACCACACCAGGATGTGAGGTCAGCAAACCCGGAAGTGAGGTCAGCAAACCCGGAAGTGAGGTCACCACACCCGGAAGTGAGGACACCAAACCCGGAAGTGACGTCACTAAACCCGGAAGTGAGGTCAGCAAACCCGGAAGTGAGGTCACCACACCCGGAAGTGAGGTCACCAAACCCGGAAGTGACGTCACTAAACCCGGAAGTGAGGTCACCACACCTGGAAGTAAGGTCAGCAAACCCGGATGTGACGTCACTAAATCCGGAAGTTAGGTCAGCAAACCCGGAAGTGAGGTCAGCAAACCCAGAAGTGAGGTCACCACACCCGGAAGTGAGGTCACCAAACCCGGAAGTGACGTCACTAAACCCGGAAGTGAGGTCAACACACCTGGAAGTGACGTCACTAAACCCGGAAGTGAGGTCAGCATACCCGGAAGTGACGTCACTAAACCCGGAAGTGAGGTCAGCATACCCGGAAGTGAGATAAGCAGACCAGGAAAGTGAGGTCTGCTAATTCGGAACTCAGGTCTGCAAACCCAGAAGTGACTTCAGCAGACTCAGAAGTGACTTCAGCAAACCCGGAAGTGAGGTCAGCAAACCCGGAAGTGAGGTCACCACACCCGGAAGTGAGGTCACCAAACCCGGAAGTGACGTCACTAAACCCGGAAGTGAGGTCACCACACCCGGAAGTGAGGTCACCACACCCGGAAGTGAGGTCACCAAACCCGGAAGTCACGTCACTAAACCCGGAAGTGAGGTCACCACACCCGGATGTGAGGTCACCAAAACCGGAAGTGACGTCACGAAACCCGGAAGTGAGGTCACCACACCCGGAAGTGACGTCACTAAACCCGGAAGTGAGGTCACCACACCCGGAAGTGAGGTCAGCAAGCCCGGAAGTGAGGTCAGCAAACCCGGAAGTGAGGTCACCACACCCGGAAGTGAGGTCAGCAAACCCGGAAGTGAGGTCACCACACCCGGAAGTAAGGTCAGCAAACCCGGAAGTGACGTCACTAAACCCGGAAGTGAGGTCACCACACCCGGAAGTGAGGTCACCAAACCCGGAAGTGACGTCACCAAACCCGGAAGTGACGTCAGTAAACCCGGAAGTGAGGTCACCACACCCGGAAGTGAGGTCAGCAAACCCGGAAGTGACGTCACTAAACCCGGAAGTGAGGTCACCAAACCCGGAAGTGACGTCACTAAACCCGGAAGTGAGGTCACCACACCCGGAAGTAAGGTCACCAATCCCGGATGTGACGTCACTAAACCCGGAAGTGAGGTCAGCATACCCGGAAGTTAGGTAAGCAGACCAGGAAAGTTAGGTCTGCTAATTCGGAACTCAGGTCAGCAAACCCAGAAGTGACTTCAGCAGACCCGGAAGTGACGTCACTAAACTCGGAAGTGAGGTCACCACACCAGGATGTGAGGTCAGCAAACCCGGAAGTGAGGTCAGCAAACCCGGAAGTGAGGTCACCACACCCGGAAGTGAGGACACCAAACCCGGAAGTGACGTCACTAAACCCGGAAGTGAGGTCAGCAAACCCGGAAGTGAGGTCACCACAGCCGGAAGTGACGTCACTAAACTTGGAAGTGAGGTCACCACACCCAGAAGTGAGGTCACCAAACCCGGAAGTGACGTCACTAAACCCGGAAGTGAGGTCACCATACCCGGAAGTGACGTTACCACACCCGGAAGTGAGGTCACCACACCCGGAAGTGAGGTCACCAAACCCGGAAGTGACGTCACTAAACCCGGAAGTGAGGTCAGCAAACCCGGAAGTGAGGTCAGCAAACCCGGAAGTGACGTCACTAAACCCGGAAGTGAGGTCACCACACCCGGAAGTGAGGTCAGCAAACCCGGAAGTGAGGTCAGCAAACCCAGAAGTGAGGTCACCACACCCGGAAGTGAGGTCACCAAACCTGGAAGTGACGTCACTAAACCCGGAAGTGAGGTCAACACACCCGGAAGTGACGTCACTAAACCCGGAAGTGAGGTCAGCATACCCGGAAGTGACGTCACTAAACCCGGAAGTGAGGTCAGCATACCCGGAAGTGAGATAAGCAGACCAGGAAAGTGAGGTCTGCTAATTCGGAACTCAGGTCAGCAAACCCAGAAGTGACTTCAGCAGACCCAGAAGTGACTTCAGCAAACCCGGAAGTGAGGTCAGCAAACCCGGAAGTGAGGTCACCACACCCGGAAGTGAGGTCACCAAACCCGGAAGTGACGTCACTAAACCCGGAATGAGGTCAGCAAACCCGGAAGTGAGGTCACCACACCCGGAAGTGAGGTCACCAAACCCGGAAGTCACGTCACTAAACCCGGAAGTGAGGTCACCACACCCGGAAGTGAGGTCACCAAACCCGGAAGTGACGTCACGAAACCCGGAAGTGAGGTCAGCAAACCCGGAAGTGACGTCACTAAACCCGGAAGTGAGGTCACCACACCCGGAAGTGAGGTCAGCAAGCCCGGAAGTGAGGTCAGCAAACCCGGAAGTGAGGTCACCACACCCGGAAGTGAGGTCAGCAAACCCGGAAGTGAGGTCACCACACCCGGAAGTAAGGTCAGCAAACCCGGAAGTGACGTCACTAAACCCGGAAGTGAGGTCACCACACCCGGAAGTGAGGTCACCAAACCCGGAAGTGACGTCACCAAACCCGGAAGTGACGTCAGTAAACCCGGAAGTGAGGTCACCACACCCGGAAGTGAGGTCGGCAAACCCGGAAGTGACGTCACTAAACCCGGAAGTGAGGTCACCAAACCCGGAAGTGACGTCACTAAACCCGGAAGTGAGGTCACCACACCCGGAAGTAAGGTCACCAAACCCGGATGTGACGTCACTAAACCCGGAAGTGAGGTCAGCATACCCGGAAGTTAGGTAAGCAGAACAGGAAAGTTAGGTCTGCAAATTCGGAACTCAGGTCAGCAAACCCAGAAGTGACTTCAGCAGACCCGGAAGTGACGTCACTAAACTCGGAAGTGAGGTCACCACACCAGGATGTGAGGTCAGCAAACCCGGAAGTGAGGTCAGCAAACCCGGAAGTGAGGTCACCACACCCGGAAGTGAGGACACCAAACCCGGAAGTGACGTCACTAAACCCGGAAGTGAGGTCAGCAAACCCGGAAGTGAGGTCACCACACCCGGAAGTGACGTCACTAAACTTGGAAGTGAGGTCACCACACCCAGAAGTGAGGTCACCAAACCCGGAAGTGACGTCACTAAACCCGGAAGTGAGGTCACCATACCCGGAAGTGACGTTACCACACCCGGAAGTGAGGTCACCACACCCGGAAGTGAGGTCACCAAACCCGGAAGTGACGTCACTAAACCCGGAAGTGAGGTCAGCAAACCCGGAAGTGAGGTCAGCAAACCCGGAAGTGAGGACACCACACCCGGAAGTGAGGTCACCAAACCCGGAAGTGACGTCACTAAACCCGGAAGTGAGGTCAGCATACCCGGAAGTGAGGTAAGCAGACCAGGAAAGTGAGGTCTGCTAATTCGTAACTCTGGTCAGCAAACCCAGAAGTGACTTCAGCAGACCCAGAAGTGACTTCAGCAAACCCGGAAGTGAGGTCAGCATACCCGGAAGTGAGGTCACCACACCCGGAAGTGAGGTCACCACACCCGGAAGTGACGTCACTAAACCTGGAAGTGAGGTCACCACACCCGGAAGTGAGGTCAGCAAACCCGGAAGTGAGTTCACCGCACCCGGAAGTGAGGTCAGCAAACCCGGAAGTGAGGTCACCACACCCGGAAGTGAGGTCACCAAACCCGGAAGTGCCGTCACTAAACCCGGATGTGAGGTCACCACACGCGGAAGTGAGGTCAGCAAACCTGGAAGTGACGTCACTAAACCCGGAAGTGAGGTCACCAAACCCGGAAGTGACGTCACTAAACCCGGAAGTGAGGTCACCACGCCCGGAAGTCAGGTCACCAAACCCGGAAGTGACGTCACTAAACCCGGAAGTGAGGTCACCACACCTGGAAGTAAGGTCAGCAAACCCGGAAGTGACGTCACTAAACCCGGAAGTGAGGTCAGCAAACCCGGAAGTGAGGTCAGCAAACCCAGAAGTGAGGTCACCACACCCGGAAGTGAGGTCACCAAACCTGGAAGTGACGTCACTAAACCCGGAAGTGAGGTCAACACACCCGGAAGTGACGTCACTAAACCCGGAAGTGAGGTCAGCATACCCGGAAGTGACGTCACTAAACCCGGAAGTGAGGTCAGCATACCCGGAAGTGAGATAAGCAGACCAGGAAAGTGAGGTCTGCTAATTCGGAACTCAGGTCAGCAAACCCAGAAGTGACTTCAGCAGACCCAGAAGTGACTTCAGCAAACCCGGAAGTGAGGTCAGCAAACCCGGAAGTGAGGTCACCACACCCGGAAGTGAGGTCACCAAACCTGGAAGTGACGTCACTAAACCCGGAAGTGAGGTCACCACACCCGGAAGTGAGGTCACCACACCCGGAAGTGAGGTCACCAAACCCGGAAGTCACGTCACTAAACCCGGAAGTGAGGTCACCACACCCGGAAGTGAGGTCACCAAACCCGGAAGTGACGTCACGAAACCCGGAAGTGAGGTCAGCAAACCCGGAAGTGACGTCACTAAACCCGGAAGTGAGGTCACCACACCCGGAAGTGAGGTCAGCAAGCCCGGAAGTGAGGTCAGCAAACCCGGAAGTGAGGTCACCACACCCGGAAGTGAGGTCACCACACCCGGAAGTGAGGTCAGCAAACCCGGAAGTGAGGTCACCACACCCGGAAGTAAGGTCAGCAAACCCGGAAGTGACGTCACTAAACCCGGAAGTGAGGTCACCACACCCGGAAGTGAGGTCAGCAAACCCGGAAGTGATGTCAGCAAACCCGGAAGTGAGGTCACCACACCCGGAAGTGAGGTCCTCAAACCAGGATGTGACGTCACTAAACCCGGAAGTGAGGTCAACAAACCCGGAAGTGACGTCACTAAACCCGGAAGAGAGGTCAGCATACCCGGAAGTGAGGTAAGCAGACCAGGAAAGTGTGGTCTGCTAATTCGGAACTCAGGTCAGCAGACCCAGAAGTGACTTCTGCAAACCCGGAAGTGAGGTCAGAAAACCCGGAAAGGAAGGTCAGCAAACCCGGAAGTGAGGTCACCACACCTGGAAGTGAGGTCACCACACCCGGAAGTGAGGTCACCACACCCGGAAGTGAGGTCAGCACACCCGGAAGTGAGGTCACCACATCCGGAAGTGAGGTCACCAAACCCGGAAGTGACATCACTAAACCCGGAAGTGAGGTCACCACACCCGGAAGTAAGGTCAGCAAACCCGGAAGTGACGTCACTAAACCCGGAAGTGAGGTCACCACACCCGGAAGTGAGGTCACCAAACCCGGAAGTGAGGTCACCACACCCGGAAGTGAGGTCACCAAACCCGGAAGTGACGTCACTAAACCCGGAAGTGATGTCAGAAACCCGGAAGTGAGGTCAGCAAACCCGGAAGTGAGGTCAACACACCCGGAAGTGAGGTCAGCAAACTTGGAAGTGAGGTCACCAAACCCGGAAGTGAGGTCACCAAACCCGGAAGTGAGGTAAGCAGACCAGGAAAGTGAGGTCTGCTAATTCGGAACTCAGGTCTGCAAACCCAGAAGTGACTTCAGCAGACCCAGAAGTGACTTCAGCAAACCCGGAAGTGAGGTCAGCAAACCCGGAAGTGACGTCACCACACCCGGAAGTGAGGTCACCAAACCCGGAAGTGACGTCACTAAACCCGGAAGTGAGGTCACCACACCCGGAAGTGAGGTCACCACACCCGGAAGTAAGGTCACCAAACCCGGATGTGACGTCACTAAACCCGGAAGTGAGGTCAGCATACCCGGAAGTTAGGTAAGCAGACCAGGAAAGTGAGGTCTGCTAATTCGGAACTCAGGTCAGCAAACCCAGAAATGACTTCAGCAGACCCGGAAGTGACGTCACTAAACCCGGAAGTGAGGTCACCACACCAGGATGTGAGGTCAGCAAACCCGGAAGTGAGGTCAGCAAACCCGGAAGTGAGGTCACCACACCCGGAAGTGAGGTCAGCAAACCCGGAAGTGACGTCACCACACCCGGGGGTGAGGTCAGCAAACCCGGAAGTGACGTCACTAAACCCGGAAGTGAGGTCACCAAACCTGGAAGTGACATCACTAAACCCGGAAGTGAGGTCACCACACCCGGAAGTGACGTCACTAAACCCGGAAGTGAGGTCAGCAAACCCGGAAGTGACGTCACCACACCTGGAAGTGAGGTCACAACACCCGGAAGTGAGGTCACCAAACCCGGAAGTGACGTCACTAAACCCGGAAGTGAGGTCAGCAAACCCGGAAGTGACGTCACTAAACCCGGAAGTGAGGTCACCACACCCGGAAGTGAGGTCAGCAAGCCCGGAAGTGAGGTCAGCAAACCTGGAAGTGAGGTCACCACACCCGGAAGTGAGGTCACCACACCCGGAAGTGAGGTCACCAAACCCGGAAGTGAGGTCAGCAAACCCGGAAGTGAGGTCACCACACCCGGAAGTGAGGTCACCACACCCGGAAGTGACGTCACCACACTCGGAAGTGAGGTCACCACACCCGGAAGTAAGGTCACCAAACCCGGAAGTGACGTCACTAAACCTGGAAGTGAGGTCAGCATACCCGGAAGTTAGGTAAGCAGACCAGGAAAGTGAGGTCTGCTAATTCGGAAATCAGGTCAGCAAACCCAGAAGTGACTTCAGCAAACCCGGAAGTGACGTCACTAAACTCGGAAGTGAGGTCACCACACCCGGAAGTGAGGTCACCACACCCGGAAGTGAGGTCAGCAAACCCGGAAGTGACGTCACTAAACCCGGAAGAGAGGTCAGCATACCCGGAAGTGAGGTAAGCAGACCAGGAAAGTGAGGTCTGCTAATTCGGAACTCAGGTCAGCAAACCCAGAAGTGACTTCAGCAGACCCAGAAGTGACTTCTGCAAACCCGGAAGTGAGGTCAGAAAACCCGGAAGGGAGGTCAGCAAACCTGGAAGTGAGGTCACCACACCTGGAAGTGAGGTCACCACACCCGGAAGTGAGGTCACCACACCCGGAAGTGAGGTCAGAAAACCCGGAAGTGAGGTCACCACATCCGGAAGTGAGGTCACCAAACTTGGAAGTGACATCACTAAACCCGGAAGTGAGGTCACCACACCCGGAAGTGAGGTCAGCAAACTTGGAAGTGAGGTCACTAAACCCGGAAGTGAGGTCACCACACCCGGAAGTGAGGTCACTAAACCCGGAAGTGAGGTCAGCAAACCCGGAAGTGAGGTCACCACACCCGGAAGTGAGGTCACCAAACCCGGAAGTGACGTCACTAAACCCGGAAGTGAGGTCAGCAAACCCGGAAGTGAGGTCACCACAACCGGAAGTGAGGTCACCAAACCCGGAAGTCACGTCACTAAACCCGGAAGTGAGGTCACCACACCCGGAAGTGAGGTCACCAAACCCGGAAGTGACGTCACTAAACCCGGAAGTGAGGTCAGCAAACCCGGAAGTGACGTCACTAAACCCGGAAGTGAGGTCACCACACCCGGAAGTGAGGTCAGCAAGCCCGGAAGTGAGGTCACCACACCCGGAAGTGAGGTCACCACACCCGGAAGTGAGGTCAGCAAACCCGGAAGTGACGTCACTAAACCCGGAAGTGAGGTTACCACACCCGGAAGTGAGGTCAGCAAACCCGGAAGTGATGTCAGCAAACCCGGAAGTGAGGTCACCACACCCGGAAGTGAGGTCCTCAAACCAGTATGTGACGTCACTAAACCCGGAAGTGAGGTCAGCAAACCCGGAAGTGACGTCACCACACCCGGAAGTGAGGTCACCAAACCCGGAAGTGACATCACTAAACCCGGAAGTGACGTCAGCAAACCCGGAAGTGAGGTCAGCAAACCCGCAAGTGAGGTCACCACACCCGGAAGTGAGGTCACCAAACCCGGAAGTGACGTCACTAAACCCGGAAGTGAGGTCACCACACCCGGAAGTGAGGTCACCAAACCCGGAAGTGACGTCACCAAACCCGGAAGTGACGTCACTAAACCCGGAAGTGACGTCAGCAAACCCGGAAGTGAGGTCAGCAAACCCGGAAGTGAGGTCACCACACCCGGAAGTGAGGTCACCAAACCCGGAAGTGACGTCACTAGACCCGGAAGAGAGGTCACCACACCCGGAAGTGAGGTCAACAAACCCGGATGTGACGTCACCAAACCCGGAAGTGACGTCACTAAACCCGGAAGTGAGGTCACCACACCCGGAAGTGAGGTCAGCAAACCCGGAAGTGACGTCACTAAACCCGGAAGTGAGGTCACCAAACCCGGAAGTGACGTCACTAAACCCGGAAGTGAGGTCACCACACCCGGAAGTAAGGTCACCAAACCCGGATGTGACGTCACTAAACCCGGAAGTGAGGTCAGCATACCCGGAAGTTAGGTAAGCAGACCAGGAAAGTTAGGTCTGCTAATTCGGAACTCAGGTCAGCAAACCCAGAAGTGACTTCAGCAGACCCGGAAGTGACGTCACTAAACTCGGAAGTGAGGTCACCACACCAGGATGTGAGGTCAGCAAACCCGGAAGTGAGGTCAGCAAACCCGGAAGTGAGGTCACCACACCCGGAAGTGAGGACACCAAACCCGGAAGTGACGTCACTAAACCCGGAAGTGAGGTCAGCAAACCCGGAAGTGAGGTCACCACACCCGGAAGTGAGGTCACCAAACCCGGAAGTGACGTCACTAAACCCGGAAGTGAGGTCACCACACCCAGAAGTGAGGTCACCAAACCCGGAAGTGACGTCACTAAACCCGGAAGTGAGGTCACCATACCCGGAAGTGACGTCACCACACCCGGAAGTGAGGTCACCACACCCGGAAGTGAGGTCACCAAACCCGGAAGTGACGTCACTAAACCCGGAAGTGAGGTCAGCAAACCCGGAAGTGAGGTCAGCAAACCCGGAAGTGAGGTCACCACACCCGGAAGTGAGGTCAGCAAACCCGGAAGTGACGTCACCACACCCGGAAGTGAGGTCACAACACCTGGAAGTGAGGTCACCAAACCCGGAAGTGACGTCACTAAACACGGAAGTGAGGTCAGCAAACCCGGAAGTGACGTCACTAAACCCGGAAGTGAGGTCACCACACCCGGAAGTGAGGTCAGCAAGCCCGGAAGTGAGGTCAGCAAACCTGGAAGTGAGGTCACCACACCCGGAAGTGAGGTCACCACACCCGGAAGTGAGGTCACCAAACCCGGAAGTGAGGTCAGCAAACCCGGAAGTGAGGTCACCACACCCGGAAGTGAGGTCACCACACCCGGAAGTGAGGTCACCAAACTTGGAAGTGACATCACTAAACCCGGAAGTGAGGTCACCACACCCGGAAGTGAGGTCAGCAAACTTGGAAGTGAGGTCAGCAAACCCGGAAGTGACGTCACTAAACCCGGAAGTGAGGTCACCAAACCCGGAAGTGACATCACTAAACCCGGAAGTGAGGTCACCACACCCGGAAGTGACGTCACTAAACCCGGAAGTGAGGTCAGCAAACCCGGAAGTGACGTCACCACACCCGGAAGTGAGGTCACAACACCCGGAAGTGAGGTCAGCAAACCCGGAAGTGAGGTCACCACACCCGGAAGTGAGGTCAGCAAACCCGGAAGTGACGTCACCACACCCGGAAGTGAGGTCACAACACCCGGAAGTGAGGTCACCAAACCCGGAAGTGACCTCACTAAACACGGAAGTGAGGTCAGCAAACCCGGAAGTGACGTCACTAAACCCGGAAGTGAGGTCACCACACCCGGAAGTGAGGTCAGCAAGCCCGGAAGTGAGGTCAGCAAACCTGGAAGTGAGGTCACCACACCCGGAAGTGAGGTCACCACACCCGGAAGTGAGGTCACCAAACCCGGAAGTGAGGTCAGCAAACCCGGAAGTGAGGTCACCACACCCGGAAGTGAGGTCACCACACCCGGAAGTGACGTCACCACACTCGGAAGTGAGGTCACCACACCCGGAAGTAAGGTCACCAAACCCGGAAGTGACGTCACTAAACCCGGAAGTGAGGTCAGCATACCCGGAAGTTAGGTAAGCAGACCAGGAAAGTGAGGTCTGCTAATTCGGAACTCAGGTCAGCAAACCCAGAAGTGACTTCAGCAAACCCGGAAGTGACGTCACTAAACTCGGAAGTGAGGTCACCACACCCGGAAGTGAGGTCACCACACCCGGAAGTGAGGTCAGCAAACCCGGAAGTGACGTCACTAAACCCGGAAGAGAGGTCAGCATACCCGGAAGTGAGGTAAGAAGACCAGGAAAGTGAGGTCTGCTAATTCGGAACTCAGGTCAGTAAACCCAGAAGTGACTTCAGCAGACCCAGAAGTGACTTCTGCAAACCCGGAAGTGAGGTCAGAAAACCCGGAAGGGAGGTCAGCAAACCCGGAAGTGAGGTCACCACACCTGGAAGTGAGGTCACCACACCCGGAAGTGAGGTCACCACACCCGGAAGTGAGGTCAGAAAACCCGGAAGTGAGGTCACCACATCCGGAAGTGAGGTCACCAAACTTGGAAGTGACATCACTAAACCCGGAAGTGAGGTCACCACACCCGGAAGTAAGGTCAGCAAACCCGGAAGTGACGTCACTAAACCCGGAAGTGAGGTCAGCAAACCCGGAAGTGAGGTCAGCAAACCCAGAAGTGAGATCACCACACCCGGAAGTGTGGTCACCAAACCCGGAAGTGACGTCACTAAACCCGGAAGTGAGGTCAACACACCCGGAAGTGACGTCACTAACCCCGGAAGTGAGGTCAGCAAACCCGGAAGTGAGGTCTCCACACCCGGAAGTGAGGTCACCAAACCCGGAAGTGACGTCACTAAACCCGGAAGTGAGGTCAGCAAACCCGGAAGTGAGGTCACCACACCCGGAAGTGAGGTCACCAAACCCGGAAGTGACGTCACTAAACCCGGAAGTGAGGTCAGCAAACCCGGAAGTGAGGTCACCACACCCGGAAGTGAGGTCACCAAACCCGGAAGTCACGTCACTAAACCCGGAAGTGAGGTCACCACACCCGGAAGTGAGGTCACCAAACCCGGAAGTGAGGTCACCACACCCGGAAGTAAGGTCAGCAAACCCGGAAGTGACGTCACTAAACCCGGAAGTGAGGTCACCACACCCGGAAGTGAGGTCAGCAAACCCGGAAGTGATGTCAGCAAACCCGGAAGTGAGGTCACCACACCCGGAAGTGAGGTCCTCAAACCAGGATGTGACGTCACTAAACCCGGAAGTGAGGTCAGCAAACCCGGAAGTGACGTCACCACACCCGGAAGTGAGGTCACCACACCCGGAAGTGAGGTCACCAAACCCGGAAGTGACATCACTAAACCCGGAAGTGACGTCAGCAAACCCGGAAGTGAGGTCAGCAAACCCGGAAGTGAGGTCACCACACCCGGAAGTGAGGTCACCAAACCCGGAAGTGACGTCACTAAACCCGGAAGTGAGGTCACCACACCCGGAAGTGAGGTCACCAAACCCGGAAGTGACGTCACCAAACCCGGAAGTGACGTCACTAAACCCGGAAGTGACGTCAGCAAACCCGGAAGTGAGGTCAGCAAACCCGGAAGTGAGGTCACCACACCCGGAAGTGAGGTCACCAAACCCGGAAGTGACGTCACTAAACCCGGAAGTGAGGTCACCACACCCGGAAGTGAGGTCACCAAACCCGGATGTGACGTCACCAAACCCGGAAGTGACGTCACTAAACCCGGAAGTGAGGTCACCACACCCGGAAGTGAGGTCAGCAAACCCGGAAGTGACGTCACTAAACCCGGAAGTGAGGTCACCAAACCCGGAAGTGACGTCACTAAACCCGGAAGTGAGGTCACCACACCCGGAAGTAAGGTCACCAATCCCGGATGTGACGTCACTAAACCCGGAAGTGAGGTCAGCATACCCGGAAGTTAGGTAAGCAGACCAGGAAAGTTAGGTCTGCTAATTCGGAACTCAGGTCAGCAAACCCAGAAGTGACTTCAGCAGACCCGGAAGTGACGTCACTAAACTCGGAAGTGAGGTCACCACACCCGGATGTGAGGTCAGCAAACCCGGAAGTGAGGTCAGCACACCCGGAAGTGAGGTCACCACACCCGGAAGTGAGGTCACCAAACCCGGAAGTGACGTCACTAAACCCGGAAGTGAGGTCAGCAAACCCGGAAGTGACGTCACTAAACCCGGAAGTGAGGTCACCACACCCGGAAGTGAGGTCAGCAAGCCCGGAAGTGAGGTCAGCAAACCTGGAAGTGAGGTCACCACACCCGGAAGTGAGGTCACCACACCCGGAAGTGAGGTCACCAAACCCGGAAGTGAGGTCAGCAAACCCGGAAGTGAGGTCACCACACCCGGAAGTGAGGTCACCACACCCGGAAGTGACGTCACCACACTCGGAAGTGAGGTCACCACACCCGGAAGTAAGGTCACCAAACCCGGAAGTGACGTCACTAAACCTGGAAGTGAGGTCAGCATACCCGGAAGTTAGGTAAGCAGACCAGGAAAGTGAGGTCTGCTAATTCGGAAATCAGGTCAGCAAACCCAGAAGTGACTTCAGCAAACCCGGAAGTGACGTCACTAAACTCGGAAGTGAGGTCACCACACCCGGAAGTGAGGTCACCACACCCGGAAGTGAGGTCAGCAAACCCGGAAGTGACGTCACTAAACCCGGAAGAGAGGTCAGCATACCCGGAAGTGAGGTAAGCAGACCAGGAAAGTGAGGTCTGCTAATTCGGAACTCAGGTCAGCAAACCCAGAAGTGACTTCAGCAGACCCAGAAGTGACTTCTGCAAACCCGGAAGTGAGGTCAGAAAACCCGGAAGGGAGGTCAGCAAACCTGGAAGTGAGGTCACCACACCTGGAAGTGAGGTCACCACACCCGGAAGTGAGGTCACCACACCCGGAAGTGAGGTCAGAAAACCCGGAAGTGAGGTCACCACATCCGGAAGTGAGGTCACCAAACATGGAAGTGACATCACTAAACCCGGAAGTGAGGTCACCACACCCGGAAGTGAGGTCAGCAAACTTGGAAGTGAGGTCACCAAACCCGGAAGTGAGGTCACCAAACCCGGAAGTGAGGTAAGCAGACCAGGAAAGTGAGGTCTGCTAATTCGGAAATCAGGTCTGCAAACCCAGAAGTGACTTCAGCAGACCCAGAAGTGACTTCAGCAAACCCGGAAGTGAGGTCAGCAAACCCGGAAGTGAGGTCAGCAAACCCGGAAGTGAGGTCACCAAACCCGGAAGTGATGTCACCAAACCCGGAAGTGACGTCACTAAACCCGGAAGTGAGGTCACCACACCCGGAAGTGAGGTCACCAAACCCGGAAGTGACGTCACTAAACCCGGAAGTGAGGTCACCACACCCGGAAGTGAGGTTACCAAACCCGGAAGTGACGTCACTAAACCCGGAAGTGAGGTCACCACACCCGGAATTGAAGTCACTAAACCCAGAAGTGAGGTCACCAAACCCGGAAGTGACGACACCACACCCGGAAGTGAGGTCACCACACCCGGAAGTGAGGTCACCAAACCCGGAAGTGACGTCACTAAACCCGGAAGTGAGGTCACCACACCCGGAAGTGAGGTCACCGAACCCGGAAGTGACGTCAGCAAACCCGGAAGTGAGGTCACCACGCCCGGAAGTGAGGTCACCAAACCCGGAAGTGACGTCACTAAACCCGGAAGTGAGGTCACCACACCCGGAAGTGAGGTCACCAAACCCGGAAGTGACGTCACCAAACCCGGAAGTGACGTCACTAAACCCGGAAGTGACGTCAGCAAACCCGGAAGTGAGGTCAGCAAACCCGGAAGTGAGGTCACCACACCCGGAAGTGAGGTCACCAAACCCGGAAGTGACGTCACTAAACCCGGAAGTGAGGTCACCACACCCGGAAGTGAGGTCACCAAACCCGAATGTGACGTCACCAAACCCGGAAGTGACGTCACTAAACCCGGAAGTGAGGTCACCACACCCGGAAGTGAGGTCAGCAAACCCGGAAGTGACGTCACTAAACCCGGAAGTGAGGTCACCAAACCCGGAAGTGACGTCACTAAACCCGGAAGTGAGGTCACCACACCCGGAAGTAAGGTCACCAAACCCGGATGTGACGTCACTAAACCCGGAAGTGAGGTCAGCATACCCGGAAGTTAGGTAAGCAGACCAGGAAAGTTAGGTCTGCTAATTCGGAACTCAGGTCAGCAAACCCAGAAGTGACTTCAGCAGACCCGGAAGTGACGTCACTAAACTCGGAAGTGAGGTCACCACACCAGGATGTGAGGTCAGCAAACCCGGAAGTGAGGTCAGCAAACCCGGAAGTGAGGTCACCACACCCGGAAGTGAGGACACCAAACCCGGAAGTGACGTCACTAAACCCGGAAGTGAGGTCAGCAAACCCGGAAGTGAGGTCACCACACCCGGAAGTGAGGTCACCAAACCCGGAAGTGACGTCACTAAACCCGGAAGTGAGGTCACCACACCTGGAAGTAAGGTCAGCAAACCCGGATGTGACGTCACTAAACCCGGAAGTTAGGTCAGCAAACCCGGAAGTGAGGTCAGCAAACCCAGAAGTGAGGTCACCACACCCGGAAGTGAGGTCACCAAACCCGGAAGTGACGTCACTAAACCCGGAAGTGAGGTCAACACACCCGGAAGTGACGTCACTAAACCCGGAAGTGAGGTCAGCATACCCGGAAGTGACGTCACTAAACCCGGAAGTGAGGTCAGCATACCCGGAAGTGAGATAAGCAGACCAGGAAAGTGAGGTCTGCTAATTCGGAACTCAGGTCTGCAAACCCAGAAGTGACTTCAGCAGACTCAGAAGTGACTTCAGCAAACCCGGAAGTGAGGTCAGCAAACCCGGAAGTGAGGTCACCACACCCGGAAGTGAGGTCACCAAACCCGGAAGTGACGTCACTAAACCCGGAAGTGAGGTCACCACACCCGGAAGTGAGGTCACCACACCCGGAAGTGAGGTCACCAAACCCGGAAGTCACGTCACTAAACCCGGAAGTGAGGTCACCACACCCGGATGTGAGGTCACCAAACCCGGAAGTGACGTCACGAAACCCGGAAGTGAGGTCACCACACCCGGAAGTGACGTCACTAAACCCGGAAGTGAGGTCACCACACCCGGAAGTGAGGTCAGCAAGCCCGGAAGTGAGGTCAGCAAACCCGGAAGTGAGGTCACCACACCCGGAAGTGAGGTCAGCAAACCCGGAAGTGAGGTCACCACACCCGGAAGTAAGGTCAGCAAACCCGGAAGTGACGTCACTAAACCCGGAAGTGAGGTCACCACACCCGGAAGTGAGGTCACCAAACCCGGAAGTGACGTCACCAAACCCGGAAGTGACGTCAGTAAACCCGGAAGTGAGGTCACCACACCCGGAAGTGAGGTCAGCAAACCCGGAAGTGAGGTCACCAAACCCGGAAGTGACGTCACTAAACCCCCAAGTGAGGTCACCACACCCGGAAGTAAGGTCACCAAACCCGGATGTGACGTCACTAAACCCGGAAGTGAGGTTAGCATACCCGGAAGTTAGGTAAGCAGACCAGGAAAGTTAGGTCTGCTAATTCGGAACTCAGGTCAGCAAACCCAGAAGTGACTTCAGCAGACCCGGAAGTGACGTCACTAAACTCGGAAGTGAGGTCACCACACCAGGATGTGAGGTCAGCAAACCCGGAAGTGAGGTCAGCAAACCCGGAAGTGAGGTCACCACACCCGGAAGTGAGGACACCAAACCCGGAAGTGACGTCACTAAACCCGGAAGTGAGGTCAGCAAACCCGGAAGTGAGGTCACCACACCCGGAAGTGACGTCACTAAACTTGGAAGTGAGGTCACCACACCCAGAAGTGAGGTCACCAAACCCGGAAGTGACGTCACTAAACCCGGAAGTGAGGTCACCATACCCGGAAGTGACGTTACCACACCCGGAAGTGAGGTCACCACACCCGGAAGTGAGGTCACCAAACCCGGAAGTGACGTCACTAAACCCGGAAGTGAGGTCAGCAAACCCGGAAGTGAGGTCAGCAAACCCGGAAGTGACGTCACTAAACCCGGAAGTGAGGTCACCACACCCGGAAGTGAGGTCAGCAAGCCCGGAAGTGAGGTCAGCAAACCCGGAAGTGAGGTCACCACACCCGGAAGTGAGGTCACCACACCCGGAAGTGAGGTCAGCAAACCCGGAAGTGAGGTCACCACACCCGGAAGTAAGGTCAGCAAACCCGGAAGTCACGTCACTAAACCCGGAAGTGAGGTCACCACACCCGGAAGTGACGTCACTAAACCCGGAAGTGAGGTCACCACACCCGGAAGTAAGGTCACCAAACCCGGATGTGACGTCACTAAACCCGGAAGTGAGGTCAGCATACCCGGAAGTTAGGTAAGCAGACCAGGAAAGTTAGGTCTGCTAATTCGGAACTCAGGTCAGCAAACCCAGAAGTGACTTCAGCAGACCCGGAAGTGACGTCACTAAACTCGGAAGTGAGGTCACCACACCAGGATGTGAGGTCAGCAAACCCGGAAGTGAGGTCAGCAAACCCGGAAGTGAGGTCACCACACCCGGAAGTGAGGACACCAAACCCGGAAGTGACGTCACTAAACCCGGAAGTGAGGTCAGCAAACCCGGAAGTGAGGTCACCACACCCGGAAGTGACGTCACTAAACTTGGAAGTGAGGTCACCACACCCAGAAGTGAGGTCACCAAACCCGGAAGTGACGTCACTAAACCCAGAAGTGAGGTCACCATACCCGGAAGTGACGTTACCACACCCGGAAGTGAGGTCACCACACCCGGAAGTGAGGTCACCAAACCCGGAAGTGACGTCACTAAACCCGGAAGTGAGGTCAGCAAACCCGGAAGTGAGGTCAGCAAACCCGGAAGTGAGGTCACCACACCCGGAAGTGAGGTCACCAAACCCGGAAGTGACGTCACTAAACCCGGAAGTGAGGTCAGCATACCCGGAAGTGAGGTAAGCAGACCAGGAAAGTGAGGTCTGCTAATTCGTAACTCTGGTCAGCAAACCCAGAAGTGACTTCAGCAGACCCAGAAGTGACTTCAGCAAACCCGGAAGTGAGGTCAGCATACCCGGAAGTGAGGTCACCACACCCGGAAGTGAGGTCACCACACCCGGAAGTGACGTCACTAAACCTGGAAGTGAGGTCACCACACCCGGAAGTGACGTCAGCAAACCCGGAAGTGAGTTCACCACACCCGGAAGTGAGGTCAGCAAACCCGGAAGTGAGGTCACCACACCCGGAAGTGAGGTCACCAAACCCGGAAGTGCCGTCACTAAACCCGGATGTGAGGTCACCACACCCGGATGTGAGGTCAGCAAACCCGGAAGTGACGTCACTAAACCCGGAAGTGAGGTCACCAAACCCGGAAGTGACGTCACTAAACCCGGAAGTGAGGTCACCACGCCCGGAAGTCAGGTCACCAAACCCGGAAGTGACGTCACTAAACCCGGAAGTGAGGTCACCACACCTGGAAGTAAGGTCAGCAAACCCGGAAGTGACGTCACTAAACCCGGAAGTGAGGTCAGCAAACCCGGAAGTGAGGTCAGCAAACCCAGAAGTGAGGTCACCACACCCGGAAGTGAGGTCACCAAACCTGGAAGTGACGTCACTAAACCCGGAAGTGAGGTCAACACACCCGGAATTGACGTCACTAAACCCGGAAGTGAGGTCAGCATACCCGGAAGTGACGTCACTAAACCCGGAAGTGAGGTCAGCATACCCGGAAGTGAGATAAGCAGACCAGGAAAGTGAGGTCTGCTAATTCGGAACTCAGGTCAGCAAACCCAGAAGTGACTTCAGCAGACCCAGAAGTGACTTCAGCAAACCCGGAAGTGAGGTCAGCAAACCCGGAAGTGAGGTCACCACACCCGGAAGTGAGGTCACCAAACCCGGAAGTGACGTCACTAAACCCGGAATGAGGTCAGCAAACCCGGAAGTGAGGTCACCACACCCTGAAGTGAGGTCACCAAACCCGGAAGTCACGTCACTAAACCCGGAAGTGAGGTCACCACACCCGGAAGTGAGGTCACCAAACCCGGAAGTGACGTCACGAAACCCGGAAGTGAGGTCAGCAAACCCGGAAGTGACGTCACTAAACCCGGAAGTGAGGTCACCACACCCGGAAGTGAGGTCAGCAAGCCCGGAAGTGAGGTCAGCAAACCCGGAAGTGAGGTCACCACACCCGGAAGTGAGGTCAGCAAACCCGGAAGTGAGGTCACCACACCCGGAAGTAAGGTCAGCAAACCCGGAAGTGACGTCACTAAACCCGGAAGTGAGGTCACCACACCCGGAAGTGAGGTCACCAAACCCGGAAGTGACGTCACTAAACCCGGAAGTGAGGTCACCACACCCGGAAGTAAGGTCACCAAACCCGGATGTGACGTCACTAAACCCGGAAGTGAGGTCAGCATACCCGGAAGTTAGGTAAGCAGACCAGGAAAGTTAGGTCTGCTAATTCGGAACTCAGGTCAGCAAACCCAGAAGTGACTTCAGCAGACCCGGAAGTGACGTCACTAAACCCGGAAGTGAGGTCACCATACCCGGAAGTGACGTTACCACACCCGGAAGTGAGGTCACCACACCCGGAAGTGAGGTCACCAAACCCGGAAGTGACGTCACTAAACCCGGAATGAGGTCAGCAAACCCGGAAGTGAGGTCACCACACCCGGAAGTGAGGTAAGCAGACCAGGAAAGTTAGGTCTGCTAATTCGGAACTCAGGTCAGCAAACCCAGAAGTGACTTCAGCAGACCCGGAAGTGACGTCACTAAACTCGGAAGTGAGGTCACCACACCAGGATGTGAGGTCAGCAAACCCGGAAGTGAGGTCAGCAAACCCGGAAGTGAGGTCACCACACCCGGAAGTGAGGACACCAAACCCGGAAGTGACGTCACTAAACCCGGAAGTGAGGTCAGCAAACCCGGAAGTGAGGTCAGCAAACCCGGAAGTGAGTTCACCACACCCGGAAGTGAGGTCACCACACCCAGAAGTGAGGTCACCAAACCCGGAAGTGACGTCACTAAACCCGGAAGTGAGGTCACCATACCCGGAAGTGACGTTACCACACCCGGAAGTGAGGTCACCACACCCGGAAGTGAGGTCACCAAACCCGGAAGTGACGTCACTAAACCCGGAAGTGAGGTCAGCAAACCCGGAAGTGAGGTCAGCAAACCCGGAAGTGACGTCACTAAACCCGGAAGTGAGGTCACCACACCCGGAAGTGAGGTCAGCAAGCCCGGAAGTGAGGTCAGCAAACCCGGAAGTGAGGTCACCACACCCGGAAGTGAGGTCACCACACCCGGAAGTGAGGTCAGCAAACCCGGAAGTGAGGTCACCACACCCGGAAGTAAGGTCAGCAAACCCGGAAGTGACGTCACTAAACCCGGAAGTGAGGTCACCACACCCGGAAGTGAGGTCAGCAAACCCGGAAGTCACGTCACTAAACCCGGAAGTGAGGTCACCACACCCGGAAGTGACGTCACTAAACCCGGAAGTGAGGTCACCACACCCGGAAGTAAGGTCACCAAACCCGGATGTGACGTCACTAAACCCGGAAGTGAGGTCAGCATACCCGGAAGTTAGGTAAGCAGACCAGGAAAGTTAGGTCTGCTAATTCGGAACTCAGGTCAGCAAACCCAGAAGTGACTTCAGCAGACCCGGAAGTGACGTCACTAAACTCGGAAGTGAGGTCACCACACCAGGATGTGAGGTCAGCAAACCCGGAAGTGAGGTCAGCAAACCCGGAAGTGAGGTCACCACACCCGGAAGTGAGGACACCAAACCCGGAAGTGACGTCACTAAACCCGGAAGTGAGGTCACCACACCCGGAAGTGAGGTCACCACACCCGGAAGTGACGTCACTAAACTTGGAAGTGAGGTCACCACACCCAGAAGTGAGGTCACCAAACCCGGAAGTGACGTCACTAAACCCAGAAGTGAGGTCACCATACCCGGAAGTGACGTTACCACACCCGGAAGTGAGGTCACCACACCCGGAAGTGAGGTCACCAAACCCGGAAGTGACGTCACTAAACCCGGAAGTGAGGTCAGCAAACCCGGAAGTGAGGTCAGCAAACCCGGAAGTGAGGTCACCACACCCGGAAGTGAGGTCACCACACCCGGAAGTGAGGTCACCAAACCCGGAAGTGACGTCACTAAACCCGGAAGTGAGGTCAGCAAACCCGGAAGTGAGGTCAGCAAACCCGGAAGTGAGGTCACCACACCCGGAAGTGAGGTCACCAAACCCGGAAGTGACGTCACTAAACCCGGAAGTGAGGTCAGCATACCCGGAAGTGAGGTAAGCAGACCAGGAAAGTGAGGTCTGCTAATTCGTAACTCTGGTCAGCAAACCCAGAAGTGACTTCAGCAGACCCAGAAGTGACTTCAGCAAACCCGGAAGTGAGGTCAGCATACCCGGAAGTGAGGTCACCACACCCGGAAGTGAGGTCACCACACCCGGAAGTGACGTCACTAAACCTGGAAGTGAGGTCACCACACCCGGAAGTGACGTCAGCAAACCCGGAAGTGAGTTCACCACACCCGGAAGTGAGGTCAGCAAACCCGGAAGTGAGGTCACCACACCCGGAAGTGAGGTCACCAAACCCGGAAGTGCCGTCACTAAACCCGGATGTGAGGTCACCACACCCGGATGTGAGGTCAGCAAACCCGGAAGTGACGTCACTAAACCCGGAAGTGAGGTCACCAAACCCGGAAGTGACGTCACTAAACCCGGAAGTGAGGTCACCACGCCCGGAAGTCAGGTCACCAAACCCGGAAGTGACGTCACTAAACCCGGAAGTGAGGTCACCACA